>NW_019154095.1:14595679-15223078 GCF_002288905.1 Enhydra lutris kenyoni | reverse complement strand
AGTCACTTATGGTTTGTCTCCCTCCCAATCCCATCTTGTTTCATTTACTCTTCTCCTACCCCCTTAACCCCCCATGTTGCATCTCCTCTCCCTCATATCAGGGAGATCATATGATAGTTGTCTTTCTCCGATTGACTTATTTCGCTAAGCATGATACCCTCTAGTTCCATCCATGTCGTCGCAAAAGGCAAGATTTCATTTCTTTTGATGGCTGCATAGTATTCCATTGTGTATATATACCACATCTTCTTTATCCATTCGTCTGTTGATGGACATCTAGGTTCTTTCCATAGTTTGGCTATTGTAGACATTGCTGCTATAAACATTCGGGTGCACGTGCCCCTTCGGATCACTACGTTTGTATCTTTAGGGTAAATACCCAGCAGTGCAATTGCTGGGTCATAGGGTAGTTCTATTTTCAACATTTTGAGGAACCTCCATGCTGTTTTCCAGAGTGGTTGCACCAGCTTGCATTCCCACCAACAGTGTAGGAGGGTTCCCCTTTCTCTGCATCCTCGCCAGCATCTGTCATTTCCTGACTTGTTAATTTTAGCCATTCTGACTGGTGTGAGGTGGTATCTCATTGTGGTTTTGATTTGTATTTCCCTGATGCCGAGTGATGTGGAGCACTTTTTCATGTGTCTGTTCGCCATCTGGATGTCTTCTTTGCAGAAATGTCTGTTCATGTCTTCTGCCCATTTCTTGATTGGATTATTTGTTCTTTGGGTGTCGAGTTTGCTAAGTTCTTTATAGATTTTGGACACTAGCCCTTTATCTGATATGTCATTTGCAAATATCTTCTCCCATTCTGTCAGTTGTCTTTTGGTTTTGTTAACTGTTTCCTTTGCTGTGCAAAAGCTTTTGATCTTGATGAAATCCCAATAGTTCATTTTTGCCCTTGCTTCCCTTGCCTTTGGCGATGTTCCTAGGAAGATGTTGCTGCGGCTGAGGTCGAAGAGGTTGCTGCCTGTGTTCTCCTCAAGGATTTTGATGGATTCCTTTCTCACATTGAGATCCTTCATCCATTTTGAGTCTATTTTCGTGTGTGGTGTAAGGAAATGATCCAATTTCATTTTTCTGCATGTGGCTGTCCAATTTTCCCAACACCATTTGTTGAAGAGGCTGTCTTTTTTCCATTGGATATTCTTTCCTGCTTTGTCGAAGATTAGTTGACCATAGAGTTGAGGGTCTATTTCTGGGCTCTCTATTCTGTTCCATTGATCTATGTGTCTGTTTTTGTGCCAGTACCATGCTGTCTTGATGATGACAGCTTTGTAATAGAGCTTGAAGTCCGGAATTGTGATGCCACCAACTTTGGCTTTCTTCTTCAATATTGCTTTGGCTATTCGAGGTCTTTTCTGGTTCCATATAAACTTTAGGATTATTTGTTCCATTTCTTTGAAAAAAATGGATGGTACTTTCATAGGAATTGCATTAAATGTGTAGATTGCTTTAGGTAGCATAGACATTTTCACAATATTTATTCTTCCAATCCAGGAGCATGGAACATTTTTCCATTTCTTTGTGTCTTCCTCAATTTCTTTCATGAGTACTTTATAGTTTTCTGTGTATAGATTCTTAGTCTCTTTGGTTAGGTTTATTCCTAGGTATCTTATAGTTTTGGGTGCAATTGTAAATGGGATTGACTCCTTAATTTCTCTTTCTTCTGTCTTGTTGTTGGTGTAGAGAAATGCAACTGATTTCTGGGCATTGATTTTATATCCTGACACTTTACTGAATTCCTGTACAAGTTCTAGCAGTTTTGGAGTGGAGTCTTTTGGGTTTTCCACATATAGTATCATATCATCTGCAAAGAGTGATAGTTTGACTTCTTCTTTGCCAATTTGGATGCCTTTAATTTCCTTTTGTTGTCTGATTGCTGAGGCTAGGACTTCTAGTACTATGTTGAATAGCAGTGGTGATAATGGACATCCCTGCCGTGTTCCTGACCTTAGCGGAAAAGCTTTCAGTTTTTCTCCATTGAGAATGATATTTGCTGTGGGTTTTTCATAGATGGCTTTGATAATATTGAGGTATGTGCCCTCTATCCCTACACTTTGAAGAGTTTTGATCAGGAAGGGATGCTGTACTTTGTCAAATGCTTTTTCAGCATCTATGGAGAGTATCATATGGTTCTTGTTCTTTCTTTTATTAATGTGTTGTATCACATTGATTGATTTGCGGATGTTGAACCAACCTTGCAGCCCTGGAATAAATCCCACTTGGTCGTGGTGAATAATCCTTTTCATGTACTGTTGAATCCTACTGGCTAGTATTTTGGCGAGAATTTTTGCATCTGTGTTCATCAAGGATATTGGTCTGTAGTTCTCTTTTTTGATGGGATCCTTGTCTGGTTTTGGGATCAAGGAGATGCTGGCCTCATAAAATGAGTTTGGAAGTTTTCCTTCCATTTCTATTTTTTGGAACAGTTTCAGGAGAATAGGAATTAGTTCTTCTTTAAATGTTTGGTAGAATTCCCCCGGGAAGCCATCTGGCCCTGGGCTTTTGTTTGTTTGGAGATTTTTGATGACTGTTTCAATTTCCTTACTGGTTATGGGTCTGTTCAGGTTTTCTATTTCTTCCTGGTTCAGTTGTGGTAGTTTATATGTCTCTAGGAATGCATCCATTTCTTCCAGATTGTCAAATTTGTTGGCGTAGAGTTGCTCATAGTATGTTCTTATAATTGTCTGTATTTCTTTGGTGTTCGTTGTGATCTCTCCTCTTTCATTCATGATTTTATTTATTTGGGTCCTTTCTCTTTTCTTTTTGATAAGTCTGGCCAGGGGTTTATCGATCTTATTAATTCTTTCAAAGAACCAGCTCCTAGTTTCGTTGATTTGTTCTATTGTTTTTTTGGTTTCTATTTCATTGATTTCTGCTCTGATCTTTATGATTTCTCTTCTCCTGCTGGGTTTAGGGTTTCTTTCTTGTTCTTTCTCTAGCTCTTTTAGGTGTAGGGTTAGGTTGTGTACCTGAGACCTTTCTTGTTTCTTGAGAAAGGCTTGTACCGCTATATATTTTCCTCTCAGGACTGCCTTTGTTGTGTCCCACAGAACCGTTGTGTTTTCATTATCATTTGTTTCCATGAATTTTTTCAACTCTTCTTTAATTTCCTGGTTGACCCATTCATTCTTTAGAAGGATGCTGTTTAGTCTCCATGTAATTGGGTTCTTTCCAAATTTCCTCTTGTGATTGAGTTCTAGCTTTAGAGCATTGTGGTCTGAAAATATGCAGGGAATGATTCCAATCTTTTGATAATGGTTGAGACCTGATTTAGGACCGAGAATATGATCTATTCTGGAGAATGTTCCATGTGCACTAGAGAAGAATGTGTATTCTGTTGCTTTGGGATGAAATGTTCTGAATATATCTGTGATGTCCATCTGGTCCAGTGTGTCATTTAAGGCCTTGATTTCCTTGTTGATCTTTTGCTTGGATGATCTGTCCATTTCAGTGAGGGGAGTGTTAAAGTCCCCTACGATTATTGTATTATTGTCGATGTGTTTCTTTGATTTTGTTATTAATTGGTTTATATAGTTGGCTGCTCCCACGTTAGGGGCATAGATATTTAAAATTGTTAGATCTTCTTGTTGGACAGTTCCTTTGAGTATGATATAGTGTCCTTCCTCATCTCTTATTATAGTCTTTGGCTTAAAATCTAATTGATCTGATATAAGGATTGCCACTCCTGCTTTTTTCTGATGTCCATTAGCATGGTAAATTCTTTTCCACCCCCTCACTTTAAATCTGGAGGTGTCTTCAGGTTTAAGATGAGTTTCTTGTAGGCAACATATAGATGGGTTTTGTTTTTTTATCCATTCTGATACCCTGTGTCTTTTGATTGGGGCATTTAGCCCATTAACATTCAGGGTAACTATTGAGAGATATGAATTTAGTGCCATTGTATTGCCTGTAAGGTGACTGTTATTGTATATTGTGTCTGTTCCTTTCTGATCTACTACTTTTAGGGTCTCTCTTTGCTTAGAGGACCCCTTTCAATATTTCCTGTAGAGCTGGTTTGGTACTTGCAAATTCTTTCAGTTTTTGTTTGTCCTGGAAGCTTTTAATCTCTCCTTCTATTTTCAATGATAGCCTAGCTGGATATAGTATTCTTGGCTGCATGTTTTTCTCGTTTAGCACTCTGAATATATCATGCCAGCTCTTTCTGGCCTGCCAGGTCTCTGTGGATAAGTCTGCTGCCAATCTAATATTTTTACCATTGTATGTTACAGACTTCTTTTCCCGGGCTGCTTTCAGGATCTTCTCTTTGTCACTAAGACTTGTAAATTTTACTATTAGGTGACGGGGTGTGGACCTATTCTTATTGATCTTGAGGGGGGTTCTCTGAATCTCCTGGATTTTGATGCTTGTTCCCTTTGCCATATTGGGGAAATTCTCTCCAATAATTCTCTCCAATATACCTTTTGCTCCCCTCTCTGTTTCCTCTTCTTCTGGAATCCCAATTATTCTAATGTTGTTTCGTCTTATGGTGTCACTTATCTCTCGAATTCTCCCCTCATGGTCCAGTAGCTGTTTGTCCCTCTTTTGCTCAGCTTCTTTATTCTCTGTCATTTGGTCTTCTATATCACTAATTCTTTCTTCTGCCTCATTTATCCTAGCAGTGAGAGCCTCCATTTTTGATTGCACCTCATTAATAGCTTTTTTGATTTCAACTTGGTTAGATTTTAGTTCTTTTATTTCTCCAGAAAGGGCTTTTATATCTCCCGAGAGGGTTTCTCTAATATCTTCCATGCCTTTTTCAAGCCAGGCTAGAACCTTGAGAATCGTCATTCTGAACTCTAGATCTGACATATTACCAACGTCTGTATTGATTAGGTCCCTAGCCTTTGGTACTGCCTCTTGTTCTTTTTTTTGTGGTGAATTTTTCCTCCTTGTCATTTTGTCCAGATAAGAGCAGATGAAGGAGCAAGTAAAATACTAGAAGGGTGGCAACAACCCCAGGAAAATATGCTTTAGCCAAATCAGAAGAGATCCCAAATTGTGAGGGGGAGAAAGGGGATAAAAAGAGGTTCAGAAAGAAGGAAAAAAAAAAAAAAAGAAAGAAAAAAAAAAGAAAGAAACAATTAAAAAAAGAAAACCAATAAAGAAAAAAATATAAAAAGGAAAAAAAATATATATATATATATTAGATAAACTAGTTAAAAAACGTTAAAAAAGAAAAGGGTAAAAGTTAAAAAAATTTAGCAGAAGAAGAAAAATAAATTAAAAAAAAAAAAAAAGAAAAAAAGTTAAATTAACTGCAAGGCTAAAGAATCATGGGGAGAAA
Organism: Enhydra lutris kenyoni; assembly: GCF_002288905.1. Taxonomy (NCBI): domain Eukaryota; kingdom Metazoa; phylum Chordata; class Mammalia; order Carnivora; family Mustelidae; genus Enhydra; species Enhydra lutris. The sequence goes on along the minus strand of NW_019154095.1, from coordinate 15,217,791 downwards.
GCCACGAGTTCCGTGCTTTGCTTTCTCCTCCTTTGGAATTCCGCTGCTCTCCTTGGTATTGAAACTGTACTCCTTGGTAGGTGAACTCGGTCCTGGCTGGGTTTCTTGTTGATCTTCTGGGGGAGGGGCCTGTTGTAGTGATTCTCAAGTGTCTTTGCCCCGGGCGGAGTTGCACCGCCCTTACCAGGGGCCGGGCTGAGTAATCCGCTCGGGTTCGCTTTCGGGAGCTTTTGTTCCCTGAGCGCTTTCCGTAGAGTCCGGAGGGCGGGAATGAAGATGGCGGCCTCCCGGTCTCCAGCCCGGAGGAGCCGAGAGCCCGGGGCCCCACTCCTCAGTGCGCCCTCAGAGAACAGCGCCGATTTACTCCCGTCACCCTGCCTCCGGCCACGCTCCGAGCTGACCGAGCCTGCGACCGGTTCAAGGTAACCCCGAGCTGAGAGCTTACTCCTCGGCTCTGTCTCTGTAGCCAGCTTCCCTGTTCTAATACCTGTAAGCTCTGCGACACTCAGACACCTCCGATCCTTCTGTGACCCTGCGGGACCTGAGGCCACGCTGACCCTGCGTGGGCTTCACCCCGGTTAAGCCTCTGGAGCGATGTCCCTCAGCGGAACAGACTTTTAAAAGTCCCGATTTTGTGCTCCGTTGCTCCGCCGCTTGCCGGGAGCCGGCCCCTCCCCCCGCGGTCTATCTTCCCGTCGCTTTGGATTCACTTCTCCGCCAGTCCTACCTTTCAGAAAGTGGTTGATTTTCTGTTTCTAGATTCGCTGTTCTTCTTCTCTTCGATCTCCCATTGGATTTGTAGGTGTTTGCAATCTTTAGATAAGCTATCTAGCTGATCTCCCGCTACCTGAAGTAGTCTCAGCTGCTACTTCTCCGCCATCTTGACTCTAAAAACCTCAGCTGTAGCAAATTCTTACTAGACATGTTGCAGGAGGCAAGGAGACGAAAATGAAAATGAACTATTGGGACTATATCAAGATAAAAAGTTTCTGCACAGTGAAGAAGCAATCAGCAAAACTAAAGGCAACCTATGGAATGGGAGAAGATACCTGCAAAAGACCTATCTGATAAAGGGTTAGTATCCAAAGTCTATAAAGAACTTATTAAACTCAATACCCATAAAACAAATAATCCAGGGGCACCTGGATGGCTCAGTGGGTTGAGTATCTAGTTCTTGGTTTTGACTCAGGTCATGATCTCAGAGTTCTGCAACTGAGTCCCATGTTGGGCTCTGGGCTCAGTGGGGAGTCTGCTTGAGGATTCTCTCCCTCTGCTCCTCCCCCTGATCTCTCTCTCTCATTCTCTCTCAAAACAATAAATAAGTCTTTAAAAAACAAAAAGAAATAATCCACTTAAAAAAATGGGTAGCAGGGGCGCCTGGGTGGCTCAGTGGGTTAAAGCCTCTGCTTTTGGCTCAGGTCATGATCCCAGGGTTCTGGGATCGAGCCCCACATCGGGCTCTCTACTTGGCAGGGAGCCTGCTTCCCTCTCTCTCTGCCTGCCTCTCTGCCTACTTGTGATCTCTGTCTGTGAAATAAATAAATAAAATCTTAAAAAAAAAAATGGGTAGCAGACATGAATAGACATTTTGGCAAAGAAGATATCCAGAGGGCTAAAAGACCTATGAAAAGATGCTCCACATGAGTCAGCATGATGGAAATACAAGTCAAAACTACAGTGAGATACTACCTCACACCAGTTGGAATGGCTAAAACTAACAAGTCAGGAAAGGAAAGATGCTGGTGAGGATGTGGAGAGAAGGGAACCCTCTTACACTGATGGTGGGAATGCAAACTGGTGTGGCCACTGGGGAAAATAGTATGGAGGTTTCTCAAGTTAAAAATAGAACTATCCTATTGACCCAGCAACTGTACTAGGAAGTTGGGTACAAAAATACAGATTCAAAGGGGCATGTGCACCCCAGTGTTTACAGCAGCATTATCAACAATAGGCAAACTATGGAAAGAGCCCAAGTGTCCACTGTCTGATGAATGGATAAAGATGTGGCATGTACATGCGCGTGCGCATGCGCGCATGTGTGCGCGCACACACGCACACACACACACACACACGCTGGAATACTACTCAGCCAGTATAAAGAATGAAATCTTGCCATTTGCGATGACTTGGATGGAGCTAGAGTATATTGTGCTAGGCGAAATAAGTCAATCAGAGAAAGACAAATACCATATGATTTGACTCATATGTGGAATTTACGAAACAAAACAGATGAACATATGGGAAGGGATAAAAAAAAAAAAAAGAGAGAGAGAGAGACTAGAAGGAAACCAAACCATAAGAGACTCTTAAGGATAGAGAACAAACTAAGAGTTGATGGAGGGAGGTGGGTGGGGGCTGGGCTAAATGGGTGGTGGGTGTTAAGGAGGGCACTAGATGTGATGACACGTGGTATTCTGTGTAAGTGATGAATCACTAATCTACCCCCTGAAACCAATGGTACACTATATGGTAACCAACTAGAATTTAAATAAAAATCTAAAAACTGCCCAGTGACCTGACCTGCAAGATTCTCTAATTACTATTATTTTAAAATAAACTTTTTAATTCCAGTGTAAAAGTGAAAAATAAGTAAATAGATCATCTTACAAAGGAAGGTTGGTTTGAGGAAATGTGTCACTGTTACTACCATGAACCTGGGCCTAACATACTGTCACCAAGAGAGCATCACTTTGATTTTATTTTTATTTTTAAAGATTTTATTTATTTATTGGAGAGAGAGAGAGAGCAGAGCAAGAGAGAGAGAGAGCACAAGTGGGGGTCGGGTCAAGGGAGAGGGAGAAGCAGACTCCTCCCTGAGCAGGGAGCCCAACGCCTCAGGGCTTGATCCCAGCACCCTGGGATCATGATCTGAGTCGAAGGCAGACGCTTAACAACTGAGCCACCCCCCAGGGTGCCCCGAGAGCACCACTTTTATAAATACAAATTGAGAGAACGTGTCTTGACAATTAATGGGTTAAAGAATGAAAGGTTTATACGCATCAGCAGTGCTGCCAGGATAACGCACATAAGCGCTGCCATCATCTCCTTGAGTGAGGCTGTCAGATTTCTCAGAGCTGCCTCTCTCTCCTTTCCTGCCATAATATGCCCTGGGAACCCCGACATTCCCAGCCATCACTTCCACAACTACTGTTCCTCCTGCTTTTCCTTCTCATTGGCCATGAGACGGGCTGTGGCACCGTAACTGAAGGCGAGACTGAAAGCAATTAAATACACGTACAGCATTTCAGCACTTACTCCAAGAGCTCTAACGACTAGCAGGCCTACCTCTACCAAGAAAAGATGGTACGACAATCCAGAACTTCTGGAACTCTCATGTACTATTTATACCATAAATTCAAGTGAGAATTTGGTTAAGTTGCTTCATATATAACAATACTGGAGAAATGCGGTGTGGTAAGAGAAACTTAATTTTAATTTCTAAAACTGCTATTGTCGGGGTTTGTCACTTTATTTACCAGACAATTTACACTTTTTTTTTTTTAAGATTTTATTTATTTATTTGACAGAGAGTGAGAGAGCACAAGCAGGGGGAGTAGCAGACAGAGTAGGAGAAGCAGGTTCCCCACTGAGCAGGGAGCCCGACATGGGACTCGAACGCAGGACCCTGAGATCATGACCTGAGCTGAAGGCAGATGCTTAACCGACTGAGCTACCCAGACGCCCCCAGCTTAAACTTTTAAATCACAGGATACACATGCTTTAAATTCAAAATTCTCTTTCTCCAAATTACTCTCTGCGCAATGAAACAAACTCAGTAGCTCATAAAACACTATACATCAAAATGAAAGCAGAAGCATTTGATCCTTGCAATGATATACAGGCACGATTATCTCTGGAATGAGGGAACTGAGGGTAAATACTGAGTAAAAAGAAATCATGATGTAGCACAGGACAACAAAGCAATACGAACATAAATGGGTAACGTTAATGTTCCCGGAAATTACATCTATTTGACGGGAGCAGTGGGAGAAGTGAAGGCACGGCGGTGGGACTGCCTGGGAAGGGCGCCCTCGGCAGGCCAGGCGGCCCTCTAATCTCTGGCAGGGAGCTACGGTCGCCAGGACACAACAATGACAGTGTCAGCAGCATGAAGTCAGTCCAGCACAGGCTTCCAGTTCCTTCCCCAGTCTTATCGCCCTTGCCCTCGCCCACCTCATCAATGCAGGGACAGGTGTTTTACTGCTGGGGATAACTCAAAAGAACGTATCAATCCCAGGAATTTCAGATCCTACAGCAGGCTGGCAGAGGTGTGTTTCAGGAAGAGCGAACTTACACACTTGGCCAACATTCTCCGATTGCTTACGCTTACTCTAATTCTACTTTCTGGCGGGCTGACAAGGGGAGCTACAAATGTCACCAAGACATACGTGGAGGGACGGGAACTGAAAGGGAAATCTTAGCCTAATTTCATCATCTCTGCATCTCCGGTCCCGGCAGTCCATAATTCTGGAGGAAAGAAATTTCGGCCCCCCTCTGCCCTCCCCGCCCCAGGTTAGCCTCAAACTTGTATCTCCGTACTTCTGTGTATGCTGTTCTGCCAGTAAAGCCTTTCTTACTTTGTTTCTCTAAGGAAATCGGATTTAAAGCCAGCTTGAATGTCTTCTGCTTTCAGAAGACATCTGCAGCAGAGACTGCTAATTACCTGACAAATCTCTATTCCCCGCCCTCCCTAGCAACCAGTCTTGATGTTCAGCCTTCCGCTGGGAGCCGCAGAGCAGACTCCGGGAGTGAACAGGATGAAAGACACGTCTTGCTTAAGACTGTGGTGTGGGGATCGGGGTGCTAGAGCCTTCTTAGCAGTCTTCCACTCCCCACATCCTTATCAAATGCCTGCTTGTATTTTATTGCTATGGCACTATTATCGATAAAGACATTATTACACGCTAAGCTCTGGAAAAATAAAAAGTGAGTAAGAAACTGTCCCTGCCCTAAAGAAACATTAAGTGGAACTTAAGTAAAGAATACAAAACAACAACGACAACAGAAAAACTACCTCTGAAGTGCTGAATGCTTGGACGCCAGAAGTCCTGGGCTCGCTACAACCCAGATGAAACACCACCCTGAGTCTTAGGGACGTGACAGAAATGGCTGTTCATCTGATGATATCTACATTGAGTCTTCACAGACCAAGTAACTGGGGTATGTCTTTTCAGAGAGCAGCAACCAAAAGTCCAAAGGCCCACGGACAAGAGAAAATGTGGCCCTGGTGAAAAAAGACCTATTTTGTACCAGGACTGGCCCTTGTGGCTCTCATTTATGACTACAAGAGGCCCTTCAGTAACAATCATCAGGAAATTCTGAAAAAATAAAGGTCTATTACTTATAAGACCTGAAAATTACACAGTCTACCTGGGGCTACACAGCACGCACTCAGGTAGGGAGCGCAAGCACAGGTGGGGGCCTGGGCTCACGCCTTCTTGGTGAATTTAAAACATAAGAGCAGGAATTTAAAGCAAGGAAGAGAAAACAAGATACCCAAAAGGTGAGTTACTGAACTCAATCAAGATTTCTGAATCCGGGGCGCCTGGGTGGCTCAGTGGGTTAAAGCCTCTGCCTTTGGCTCAGATCATGGTCTCAGGGTCCTGGGATTGAGCCCCGCATTGGGCTCTCTGCTCAGCGGGGAGCCTGCTTCCTCCTCTGTCTCTGCCTGCCTCTCTGACTACTTGGGATCTCTATCAAATAAATAAATAAAATCTTTAAAAATATATATTTTAAAAAAAAAAGATTTCTGAATCTGAAGAGCCTTAGCGGGTGGGGTGTGGTGGCCCACGTTTACTGAGACAGCAGTCTTGGAAATGGATGCCTCAGCAATCGAAGCTTAAGTCAGGCAGTCGCATTACAACCACACAAAACACTGGCAGGGTTTACACTACAAGGGTCAGGTGGTGTGAGAGGAGGCTAGCGCACGGCGGGCCTCTGTGCACACTAAGACATCTGGACATTTTCCCGAAGGCAACGAGCAGTCCCAGAAGGCTGTGAGGGACATCGGTGGCACAATCAGATCCGTCCAGCCAGCTGACTGAATAAGGAGGCTGAGAGAAAACAGAGCTCGGAGAGGACACCAGCATTTCCACTTGGGCAGTTGGGCAGATGATGGATACTACTTGCTGATTTACATATCACAGGAGAAAGGGCAAGGTTAGGAGGGAAAATGAGGCATGTGGTCAAGGAATGCTGTGTTTGAAGTGTCTTTGTGGGAATGTTTAATAGGCTGTATGGGTCTGGCACCGAGGACAATCTTGGCTGAAGGTGAAGACTTATGGCTCTGATTACCATCTATGTGTTGACTTGAGAGCGGATGATAATCAAGGTTATGGGTAGAGGGAACAGAGGGACAAGAAGAGATTCTACAATTATCAATATCTAAGGGATGAAAGAAAGATGGAAGGAATGTCCAATGATGCAACACAAAATAGGGAGATAATAGGAGCCCCTCAAACATAGCAAACTAGGTCACTGTGACCTAGCATTAGTCTAATTTAGCAATTAGGTTCCTGACTTCTATGCTAGTCCTTTAGTGACTATGTTCATGCCTTTTCCCCTAGGTACCCGCGAAACTATCACACAACTGTAGTTCTGAAATGCATGACCTATCACCTGCACTTTGGTTAATCATCTGCCATTCAGAGCTAGAAATACTCGCTCTACTGCTGCTCCCATCAACAATCGGGATTTGGGCTTCTATTCAGACCTTGATTTTCAGTGTTTCCCATTCTGCCTACTTGCTCCCCCTCAGACTGACTCCATTTCCATACCGGGGCCTGCATCTCTCAATGTCCGGTACCAGACAAACACTCTCGGGCTTATATATGTGGGCATTTTCCCAATCCTGAGGTTCCGTCTAGAGCAATAAACAATAAAAAAGCCTCTCCAGGTGTGGTTTGGAGCCCAAGCCCCAGTCCTCACAGACTAAAAGCTAAGGCTAAGGCAAGGCTGAAGTGAAGGACAGAAATACAGCTCTGATGCACCACAGATAAGATCTGAACTGGGCCTCTCGTGCATTACCCAGGAAACTTCTGAAATGTCTCCTGTTGGAGCAGAAACCCGTACCAGGCAATGCGTGACCATCTCACAATCTCTAGCTGGAGGCACTAATGCCAAGGGCGTCCTGAGGAGGTTAACATGTCTGAAATGTGTCCAGAAGAGGAAGGTAGGTCTAGAACTAAAGGCAAATCCTGAAGATGTGCAAAATCACATTTCATTACTTAGGATAGGGCAACAACCATAAAACCTGACAAATACTTACAAAACCTTAAGAGGAAAAGGAAAATATGAGGATTTTAACAGAATTCCATGACTTTTTAAAAAACAGTACACTTACCAACATGAATGTTATCTTTAAATGCCACATCATGAAGCTGAAATATTAGATGACGGCTAAATTTTTCATCAGTGCTGGAATCCAAGTTGAAAACATCTTCAGGTGAACAATTAACCCTGTATAGCTCTTGAAGTGCTTTACAAACATGCTAAAAACACAGGTAAAAAGTAATTAGTATTTCAAATTGTTTTAAAATTTTTCCATGAGGAAATTCAAATATCTTGGTACAACTCTCATTTTTTAATTTTATTTATTTATTTTTATTTTTTTTTAAAGATTTTATTTATTTATTTGACAGACAGAGATCACAAGTAGGCAGAGAGGCAGGCAGAGAGAGAGAGGAGGAAGCAGGCTCCCCGCTGAGCAGAGAGACCAATGTGGGGCTCAATCCCATGACACTGAGATCATGACCTGAGCGGAAGGCAGAGGCTTCAACCCACTGAGCTACCCAGGCGCCCCTCCTTTTTAAATTTTATTATCTGAAAATTTACAATGTAACAATTTCACCAAATTACTGATACACAGAAATATACATCACATTTAAATTATCCCACATGTTCTGAGAGTCATAGACTCTCAGGAGTAAAGATGTCCTAAAATTCAAACAATTTGTCTTATATATTAATCTCCTCCAAAATCACAATAAATATACTCCTTTTTAAGCACAGTAAATATATTTCTTTTTAAGCATCATCTCTTCAAATATCATCTACGAGTTAAAAAGTCACTAATTACATTTTTCATAGTTTTAGTTTTTGGAAGGTTCCTCAGACATACTGAGCCAAAATCTACCTCCAAAAATTCAGACCTCTGAGGTGAGGTGCTACTGACACTGAAGGCAGTTATGCAGTGTAAGAAGGCAGCAAGCCCAGGGGTAAGAGCACAGATTTGGAATCAGAAAGATGTAGGTTTGATTACTGGCTTTGCCACTTACCAGCTCTGTGTGACTTCGGTCAAGTCCAAACCTTACATTCCTTGACCGCAAAATGGGATTATAATCTGACCTAACTTCTGGGATTTGTTTTAAGGAGTAAATGACCAGATGAGAGTAAAAAGTTAACACATTGCTTGGCATACGTCTCTGCTTAAAAGCATTAGCTGTGCAGCCACAAAACAAGTCACTTCTGAAACCTGTTTTCCCACTTGCAAAATGAAGTTACTAAGAACTACTGTACATGGTTATCTTGACATGAGCAAAAGGCTTCTAAACTGCCAAGCACTTAGATATCGAACTTATATTTATTCATGTTATTTTTGCATCATCGTAATAACCCCTCCTACGCTCTCTGTATTCCTCAATAAATTCTCACTTTCTCAGAAGCCTCCTCAATTTTCCTCTCTACATCCATTCCCCCTTCACACTCTGTCCCCGATTATAGTTCTTACAGGGCTATAGTTTTATGTGGATTTGTGTGATTATTTTGACTTGGGTGTCCACTCCATTACAGAGGCTACCCCTCACCATCCATTCTTTACTGCTTCTGTGGAGACAGAATGCTGTCTACCTGGACACAGGCCACCCAGCATAAAGACCGCACTTTCCAGATTCCCTGGCAGTAAGGTGTGGCCACATGACCAAGTTCAGGCCAATGGGATATGAACAGAAGGAAAGCAGGTGATTTCCAAGTTATACTTTTACGGGGGAGAGGCATGCCCGGGACATGGGGGAAGTCACCGTCTTCCACTGACTGGAAAGCAGACATTGTGGTCGTGAGCCACTTGGACAGAGTACATAAAGGCAACATCTCAGGAAACAGCAAAGCAACAAGCCTGGTCTTTGGTGTAACAGAGCCATATCCAGACACTACATGAGGGAGAAATCAAGCTCTATCTTGTTTAAGCCCCTTTTTAAATTATGGTAACTAAAGCTATCCTAATTTGTTATCCCCCATGAGACTATGAATTCTATGAAGGCAGAAGCTAGGTCTCTGTGGGCTAACCCGTGGTCTTCCGAGTGCCTAAACACACTGACACTTACTAGAGGCTGAAACATTTCTGATCAATGAATAAAGTCCGGTTTTATATTTTGGAGCTATACGGAATAAATGTACTGACTGCCTAGGTTAAACAAACAAACAAAAAGTAATCCTAATCATCTAAGTCAACTTTCCCAAGTTAAACTTTAAATAAAAATGTAAGACTGAGCCTGGGTGGCTCAGTGGGTTAAGCCTCTGCCATTGGCTCAGGTCATGATCTCAGGGTCCTGGGATCGAGTCCCACATCGGGCTCTCTGCTCAGCAGGGAGCCTGCTTCCCCCTCTCCCTCTCTCTCTGCCTGCCTCTCTGCCTACTTGTGATCTCTCTGTCAAATAGATAAATAAAATCTTTAAAAAAAAAGACATTTAAATATTAAAACTATATGATCCACAAGTTAGAAATATGATTATTTGAGCAATGTTACCTGTCAGTATAGTTCTATAAATGCACTAGCATCAGAGTCCATTCCATTTGGCAGAAGGGGCTTATTAAATTTCATCAGTTGTCATTGCCTCAAAGGATGATATGTTATCACTAGCTATTATTAGTCAGTTACTTCTTAACCATCTGTTAAGATAAGAGTTAATCTAATTTATGCCTCTTCACAGGGGGACTCAAAAGGAAAAGTACTTACTGGGTTATACACTTGTTATACAAAGTAACCAATAAATGAAATTAATCTCCATGTAAATATATATGAAGATTATATTACCTAAAATAATCTGGGGGCAGCTGGGTGACACAGTTAATTAAGTGTCCCACTCTTGGTTCAGCTCAGCTCATGATTTCAGGGTCATGGGAAAGAGCACTCAGCTCTGCCTAAGATTCCCTCTCCCTCTGCCCCTTCCCCTGCTCCTAGGGGCACACACACTGCTATACAGCAGGTAAACCTAGTTGTGTAGACATTGCTACAAAAGACCACAACTAGGTAAAGCAATCTCAAGAAAAAAGAACAGAGCTGGAGGTATCACACGTCCAGATTTCAAACTATACTACAAAGCTACAGTAATCAAAACAGTAAGTACTGACTCAAAAGTACACATATTAATCAAGGAAATAGAGAGCCCAGAAATAAACCCACAGTTAAATGGTCAGTTATTCTATGACCAAGAAGGAAAGAATATACAATGGATAAAAGACAATGTCTTCAATGAATAGTGCTGGGAAAACTGAACAGCTACATGAAAAACAATTCACTTTCTTACATCACATACAAAAATAAACTCAAAATGGATTAAAGACCTAAACTGAAGACCTGAAACCATGAAACTCCTTGAAGAAAATAAAGGCAATAATCTCTTGCACATTTGTCTTAGCATTATTTTTTGGATCTGTCTCCTCAGTAAAGTGTAACAAAAGCAAAAATAAACAACTGGGACTGTATCAAACTAAAAGCTTTTGCACAGTGAAGGAAACCATCAACAAAACAAAAAGATAATCTACTGAGTGGGAGAAGATATTTACAAAAGATATATCTGATAAGGGATTGGGATTAATATCTAAAATATATAAAGAACTCCTAAAATTCAACACCAAAAAAAAAAAAATCTGATTTTTAAAATATGCAGTAAACTTGAATAGACCTATTCCCAAAGAAGACATACAGATGGCCAACAGACACATGAAGAAATGCTTAACATCACACTGATCATCAGGGAAATGCAAGTGAAAACCACAACGAGGTATTACCTCACACAAGCCAGAATGGCGAATATCAAAAAGACAAGAAATAACAAATGTTGGCAAGGATGTAGAGAAAAGGGAATCCTTGTGCACTGTTGGTGGGAACGCGAATTGTGTAGCCTCTATGGAAAACAGTATGGAGATTTCTCAAAAAGTGAAAAATAGAACTACCAAATGGTCCAACAATTCTATTCCCGGGGATTTACCCAAAGAATAAAACAGCAGTAATTCAAACAGACACATGCATTCCTAGGTTTATTGCAGCATTATTTCCAATAGCCAAGATATGGAAGACACCTGTGTCCACTGACAAATGAATGGAAAAAGAAGATGTGGTATATATACACACACTAAAATTACTCAGCCATGAAAAAGAGTAACATTTTGCCACTTGTCAGCACCGGTATTATGCTAAGTGAAATAAGTCAAACAGGGAAAGTCAAATGCCACATGGTTTCACTTACCTGCGTAATATAAAAAAACAAAATAAACCAAATAAACCAAAACAGACTAAAAAATCCAGAGAACAAAATGCAGATGCCAAAGGGGAGGAAGTAGGAGTATGGGCGAAATAGGTGAAGCAGATTAAGAGATACAAACTTGTGGTTATAAAATATGTAAGTTACAGGGATGTATGCAAAACAATGTAAGCATTATAGTCATTAATATTATAATAAGCTTACATGGTGGCAAATGGAAACTAGACTTAACATGATGAATCTTATATAATGTATATCAAGTATTAAATTACTATGTTATAGCCCTGAAACTAATAAAATATTAGATGTCAACTATACTTCATAATAAATAAATAAACCTAAGTAAAGGAGGGGGGAAGCCAAGAAAAAGCTAATATTACATGACTTTTTTTATGTATTTGCATACATTTTTCAAAAAATTTAAAATTTAAAAAAGAGTGATTCAACATAATCAGCAGATACGCTTTATCAAAAACATTTTAAGATATATTTTTAAAGTTATAAAATGTGTAATCTATAGTTAACATCTAAGAGAAAAAAATTTAAGGAGCGCACCTCAGTGGCTCAGTCAGTTGGGCGTGCGACTAGATTTTGGCTCAGGTCATGATCTCAGGGATTCTCTCTCTCCCTCTCCTTCCGTCCCTCCCCCAACTCACATGTGCATACACTCTCTCTCTAAAAAGAAAAAGAAAAACAAAAATTAAGGGGTGTCTGGGTGACTCAGTCAGTTAGGCATCCAACTTTTGATTTCAGCCCAGGTCGTGATGTCGGTGTCATGGGATCGAGGCCCACATGTGGCTCTGCACTCAGCGTAGAGCTGACTTGGGATTCTCTCTCTCCCTCTGCCCCTCCCCTGGCTTGCTCATTCTCTCTCTCAAAATAAAAAATAAAATAAAATAAAAACTTTAACAAATTTTTAAAAAGAAAGAAAACAAACTAATCAATAAATGTTAATACTACTTTGAGCCCCAAATAATAGCCAATATAAGTTTATTAACACTTAATATAATAAAATCTTAAAAGATCTTATAAGAAAACATTAATAGACTTTTGTTGAACTAGCCCATATTATTCCTTTTGTAGTAACTTCCCAGTTGACACTGCTAAACCAAAAATACATACTGGAATGACAGTATTTTCTCTTTGTTAAAAAACAACGATAATTGTACTTCTAGATCATGTTTTACCAATATTATAGGACCTAGAATAGGAGTTTTAAGTTTTTCTAGACCTTAGACTCCTCCTTTATGATGGTGTAAGACAGAATAATTTCCAAAATTCCTCCCAGCACAAAAATTAGGACATAATTTTTAATTCTTGAAAATTCAGCTCAGTAACCAATTTTTACAGTAAAAATTACTTTCCCTAACTTTTATCAGTCACTACTTGCAACAGAGTTAATATATAATTTAAAAACAAAGTTTCTGAACTGCCACCTTTTTCAAGTCTTTTTTTTTTCTTAAAGATTTTTTTAAAAAATATTTTATTTATTTATTTGACAGAGAGAGACACAGTGAGAGAGGAAACACAAGCAGGGGAGTGGGAGAGGGAGAAGAGGGTTTCCTCTGAGCAGGGAGACTGATGCGGGGCTGGATCCCAGAACCCTGGGATCATGACCCAAGCTGAAGGCAGATGCTTAACTGAGTGAGCCACCCAGGCCCCCCTCTTTGCTAGGACTTTCTTTTATTTTTCTTTTGTTTTTTTTTAAGATTTTATTTATTTATTACAGAGAGAGATCATAAGAAGGCAGAGAGGAGGCAGAGAAGGAGGAGGAAGCAGGCTCCCTGCCGAGCAGAAAGCCCGACTCGGGGTTCGATCCCAGGACTCTAGGATCACGACCTGAGCTAAAGGCAGAGGCTTAACCCACTGAGCCACCCAGGTGCCCCTTTCTTAAAGATTTTATTAGAGAGAGAGAGAGAGAGAGAGAGAGAGAGAACACGCATGTGAGGGGAGAGGTCAGCGGGAGAAGCAGACTCCCCACAGAACAGGGAGCCTGATGTGGGACTCGATCCTGGGACTCCAGGATCATGACCTGAGCTAAAGGCAGTTGTTTAACCAACTGAGCCACCCAGGTGCCCCTCTCAAGTCTATTTTTTATAGATATACTAATATTACAATATATATGGACCTAAATTGAATCTCTGACCATTTTAGAAATTTACTCAGAGAAGTCATATTAAAAAATGAAAATTCAAGGGGCGCCTGGGTGGCTCAGTGGGTTAACCCTCTGCCTTCGGCTCAGGTCATGATCTCAGGGTCCTGGGATCGAGCCCCGCATCCGGCTCTCTGCTCGGTGGGGGAGCCTGCTTCCTCCTCTCTCTCTCTGCCTGCCTCTCTGCCTACTTGTGCTCTCTCTCTGTCAAATAAATAAAAATCTTTAAAAAAAAAAAAAAAAAAAGAAATGAAAATTCAAGAGGAAAAGGAAAAGGAGGTGAAACACAGAACCCAAATATTACACAGGCTGCATTCACTTAATGAATGAATACGTGAATGAAAAGATATACAGATATAAGGAGAAAAACCTGAGTTTGTAATTTACCTCAATTAGTAATGCAACCATCTTTTTTCCATCAGCTTCTGGATTTGCAAGTTTGTTAAATTCCAAATCAAAATAAAGCTTGCACACAGCATTTTCAGGAATGACTTCATAGCAGTGTAAGAGATTTTTCCTGAATTAAATAGTTTAAGATTGTTAGGTTTTTATCTTATACCTTTTGAATCATGGTAGTTGATCTTATATCTCAAGATACTGGACTAACTATGATTTCATGACATATAACTATGGCATAATGAAGACATGACAAACTGAACAATTGCTCCCCTTGGGTTTACGGATCATCGTATTATTAAGAGCTTCCATCAAAGAAGATGTAACAATCATATGTGGTCACATTATTTACCTGAAAATATGGTCAACCTCATGCTGTTATTTATTCACAGATAATTTTGACACTGTATGACCCTTCTTTATTCTTGGTGTCATGACAGAATGAATCTTGTCTGAGAAAAGAACTTTCTTTCTCGAACTGGAATCCCAGGATCACATGTATTCTTGGGATTGGATAAGCTTTTTATGAGAATTTTTAAGTTTTGTATTTTCCTTAGGAAAACAGTATTTGAAAAATTGGCTAGAAACATATTCTGAATCACCTGACTTCAAAAGCTTTCAGTGCTCACATGTGGATCAAGAGATAGGACTTTAACATGGGTTAATAAAAATAGATACTGCCTCGGTAAATGAATGATGACTTGGGCTAAGTGAAATCCAGAGGACATCCTATGAAAGTAAAAAGTTTGTAATTTGATCAAAAAGTGATGGGGGAATTGTGTCATCACATGCACAAGAACTCAAAACACACACACGATTGCCCCTGACTTTTCTCCCAGCACCTTGTAAGACCATTTAGTGCTGCTATGACACGGAAGCTCCAGAGTTCAATTTTACGGATAAAGGAGTAACCAAATGTGGGATGGAGATTCACAACAGTTAATTCAGCCAGCATTAATTTCACCAACATTACTAGATGAAGGAAATGTAACTTTAATGTGTTGTCCTTGATGGACTTACCGGGATTTATAATAAAACCAAAGTTGAGCATAGGTTGTCACCAGGTAAATACGTTGCCCATCGCCCACTTTGTATTCCAAAGCAAATACGTGAACATCCTTTATAAGAGCAAAAATAATAGTAGAAAAATTAATAAAAGCAGAAATCTAAAAACAACTGTAGCTAGTCGATGCTCATGAAGAATTTTATCAAATTTTGGAAAACTGGAATTTGAGCATCTTTATTCCTAAAAAAAGAAAAATAATTATTGTGACTATGCCAATTAAAATCTAATTATATTTATTCACTCAAGTAATACATGTTCAAGGCAGAAACCATTCAAATATCCAGACCAAAAAGAGAAAAAAAGGGAGAAAAATCACTTTTCAATCACTCTAGCTTGACTTCCTATTATAGCTTCACTTTCTAGTTTATGAAATTAAACTTATTTCTTTTAAAGACTTATTTATTGGGGCACCTGGGTGGCTCTGCCTTCGATTGAGCCTCTGCCTTTGGCTCAGGTCAAGATCTCAGAGTCTTGGGGTCGAGCCCTGCATCGGGCTCTCTGCTTAGCAGGAAGCCTGCTTCTCCCTCTCTCTCTGCCTGCCTCTCTGCCTACTTGTGATCTCTGTCAAATAAATAAATAAAATCTTAAAAAAAAAAAGACTTATTTATTCATTTTAAAGAGAGAGAGCACACATGCATTAGGGGGAGAGGCACAGGGAGAGAGAATCTCAAGCAGACTCTGTGCTAAGTGAGGTGCCTGACATAGGGCTTGATCTCACAACACCAAGACCATGACCTGAGTCAAAACCAAGAGTCTGAGGCTCAGTTGACTGTGCCACCCATTTAAAACTTATTTTTTGAAACAACCTAAATGTTACTATAAATGACTAAGGCTAGGGGTACCTGGGTGGCTCAGTTGGTTAAGCAACTGCCCTCAGCTCAGGTCATGATCTTGGAGTCTTGGGATCGAGTTCCACCATTGGGCTCCCTCCTCAGTGGGAAGTCTGCTTCTCCCTCTGACCTCTCCCCTCTCATGTTCCCTCTCTCTCAAATAAATAAATAAAATCTTAAAAAAAAAATGACTTAGACTAAAATTAATAAATTCTCTAGTACATATAAAAACATGTGGGCAACAAATTTTTAAATGTTTTAAATATTTACAAGTTAATATTAAAAGCTTAAGATTTAAATGTTTAACAAGTATAAGACTATAAATAGTCTTTTCTATGAGACACTTCTTTTAAGGTTAATGGCTGTGGCACTTGATATAACCATTTGCATTTGTTGCCCCAAAGAGTTTCTTCTATTAAAGGGATACACAAGTTATTTTCTTTCCACTTAGTTAATAGCAGCTGTTAAGCCTATCAAGGAAATAAAACTTCCATTTTCAGAAATGAGATTTCAATGAGGGACTAAATTACTGACATTAAAATAATCTTCCTGGGGCACCTGGGTGGCTCAGTAGGTTAAAGCCTCTGCCTTCGGCTCAAGTCATGATCCCAAGGTCCTGGGATCAAGCCCCACATCGGGCTCTCTGCTCGGCAGGGATCCTGCTTTCCCCTCTCTCTCTCTCTGACTGCCTCTCTGCCTACTTGTGATCTCTGTCAAATAAATAAAAAAAATAAAAAAAAAAAACAAAACAATCTTCCTGAGATAAATTTTATAGTTGGTAATTGTTAACTTTAGCAATCATACTCCTATTCTAATTCAAGATCAAATGAACCTGTCAGGAATTTAATTTCCAATACTTGAATTGGATTTACACAAAATGAACACAAAGGCTGTTATTTTATTTCTTAAACTATTTTTTTTTTTTAAGATTTTATTTATTTATCTGAGAGAGGCAAAGAGAGAGAGAAAGAGCGTGTTCATGCATAGGAGCAGGGGAAGGGGCAGGGGGAGAAGCAGACTCCCTGCTGAGCAGGAAACCTGCCATGGGGTTCAATTCCAGGTCCTTGGGAACCAATCTCAGGACCCTGGGATCATGACCTGAGCTGAAGGCAGACACTTAACCGACAGAACCACCCAGGTGTCCCTATTTCCTAAACTCTTCTGATGAGATCTGAGTTAGCTTCCTTTTACAAGGGAACAAAGGGTCTTCATCCTAAAACATTTTAAGCACACTGAGTTTTTATATAGTATCAGTGATCAGAATACACAATATATTTATGCTTGAGTTCACATATGCACCTTTTCATACTTTATATTCCCCATAGTGCCAAATAAATGATGTGCAATACACAACTGTTTATTTCTGAGCATCAGACCATTTGCAAGGGTAGCAGCCAGCAACCACTCCTTAATCCCACTTACCTAATAAGTAGGAAATTACTATTATAAATCCACTCTATTATTCCAAAGCACAAAAGGAGAGCACAGAAAGTTAAATACATGTTTGCTTTGGTGGTATGATTTAAGACCCAGGGTTTATGAACTCTACACTATGCTATTTGAGACATTTTATTTTCCTATTGCTTCAGTTCCATTTTTCTTCCTCATTTCATCCTTCAAATTTTCATATTCCACTCATTCATTTCCTCACATTTTTGTGGGTATTGTTTTAGTTCTCCACTAAAATCTAGTCATTCTATTATTTTTTAGTCCATGGATATGGTCATTTTTCCTCTAAGCATAACTTCTTTTATTCATTCTTTTTTTTTTGTTTTGTTTTGTTTTTAAATTTATTTATTGGATATAGAGAGAGAGAGTACAAGCAAGGGGAACTGCAGGCAGAGGTAGAGGGAGAAGCAGACTCCCTGCTGAGCAGGGAGCCCACCCTGGGCTGGATTCCAGGACCCTGGGATCATGACCTGAGCTAAAGGCAGATGCGTAACCGACTGAGCCACCCAGACCCCTCAGCATAGCTTCTTTTAAATATCATTATGTGGGAGTAGGACAAAAAGGCTGAATAGGAGGATGCTGAGTTCACTTCCCATGGACACACTGAAGTAACTGCCACAAGTAAGGCAACTTGCTCTGAAAGCAGTCAAAGACCAGCAGAACAGATCCTCCACAGCTAAAGACAAAAGACATAAAAACAAGGTCACATCAAGAAGGGTAAGAGGAGCTAAAGCAAAAATAGGAACCAAACCTTGGTATGGAGAACCACAAGCGGAACAGTTAGCATAGGCACAGAAGTCCTCCATGAAGAGAAAAAGGATCAAGCCCCACATCGGGCTCCTGCACAGGTGCCTATAGCAGGAGAACTGAGAACAAGTCCCCATTCCCTATTATGTCTGGTTAAGAAAATCACCAGGACAAATACACTAGTATAAATCAGAGCAGATTAGAGGATGCAGATTGTGGAAAGCACCCAAGCTGAACACTGAACAGAAAAGGAAATGAATAAAATAACCATAGTTTAAGGAACCTCTGGGACAACATCAAGGGCACAAACATTCACATTATAGAAGCCCCAGAAGGAGAAAAGAGAAAGAGGAAGAAAACTTATTTGAAGCAATGATAGCCTAAAACTTCCCTAACCTGGGGAAGGAAAAAAGAATAACAGCTCTAAGAAGCAAAGAGAGCCCAAACAAAATGAATCCAAGGAAGTGCACACCCAGACACATAACTAAATGTCAAAATTTAAAGATAGACTATTCAAAGCAGTAAGAGAAAAGCAACCAGTTACATATAAGGGAACACCCACAGGTTATAAGCACATTTTTTTTTCAGCAAAAACTAGGCAGGTCAGAAGAGGATGACATGATTTATTTCAAGTACAGAAAGAAATAAACCTATGTCCAAGAATACTCTACCCAATAAGATTACCGTTCAGAAATGAAGGAGAGATAGAGTTTCCAGAAAAAATTTAAAAAAGTTCATCACCACTAAACTGGCTTTCCAACAACTGTTAAAAGGACTTCTTTATGTGGAAAAGGAAAGAACATAACTAGAAGAAAATTATGACAGGAAAAAATTTCTCTTATCAAAGAAAACATACAGTAAAAGTAGATCAATCACTATAAAGCCAGAATGAAGGTTAAAGGACAAAGTAGTTAAGTATTGACATAAATTAATTAAGGGATATGTAAAATAAATATAGCATCATACACTTAAACACGGAGGTAGGAAGTAAAAATGTAGCACTTTTATAATGTGTTGGAACATTAGCAACCACCAACTTTATAGACTGCTATATACATAAGTTATTATACATGAACCTCGTGGGAACTATACACCAAAAACCTGTAACAGATACACAAAAAATAGAGAGGAACCCAGGCGTAACACTAAAGAAAGTCATCAATCTCTCCCTGATATGAGGAAGTTGATATGGGGGGTTTGGGGGGTAGGGAAAGAAAAATTAAACAAAATGGGATCAGGAGGGAGACAAACCGTAAGACTCTTAATCTCACAAAACAAACTGAGGGTTGCTGGGGGGAGAGGGGTAGGGAGAGGGTGGTGGGGTTATGGACATTGGGGAAGGTATGTACTATGAAGTGTGTAAACCTGGCAATTCACAGACCTGTACCCCTGGGGCTAATAGTACATTATATGTTAATAAAAAATAAACAAACAAACAAATAAATAAATAAATAAATAAAAGAAAGTCATCAATCACAAGGAAAGACAGCAAGAAGGAAAAAAACGAGGACTACAAAAACAACCAGAAAACAATGAACAAAATGTCAATAGGTACATATATATCAATAATCACTTTAAATGTAAATGGACTAAATGATCCAATCGAATGACAAAGTGTGACTGAATTGATAAGAAAACCAACCCCATCTATGCTGCCCACAAAAGACTTTGGACTGAGACATATAAACTGAAAAAGAAGGGATAGAAAAAGATATTCCATGCAAATACAAACGAAAAAAAAAAAAGGTGGAGTAGCAGTACTTATATCAGACAAAATATATTTAAAATCTGTAAAAAGAGACAAAGAAAGGCATGACATAAGGGCTCCTGGGTGGCTCAACCGGTTGAGCATCAAACACTTGATTTCAGCTCAGGTCATGATCTCAGGGTCCTGGGATCAAGCCCCTTGTTGGACTCTGTACTCAGCAGGAAGTCTGCTTGAGATTCTCTCCCTCTGCCCCTCTCCCACTTTGCATGCTCTCTACTAAATAAATAAATATTAAAAAAAAAAGAGAAAGAATTAGCATGACATAGTGATGAAGGGATCAACCTAACAAGAGGATAAAACAATTGTAAATGTCTATGCAGCCAACATAGGAGCACCTAAATATATAAAGCAAGTATTAATAGACAAAGAGGGAGAAAGTGACAGTAATACAATAATAGTAGGGTAATTTAACACCCCACTTACATCAATGGATAGATCCTCCAGACAGAAAATCAATAACGTGTATTGGCTTTGAAAGACACATTAGACCATAGGCATTTAATAGATTATACAGAAGATCTCATCCCCAAACAGAAGAAAATATTCTTTTTCAAGGGCACATGGAAAATTCTCCAAGATAGATCACATGTTAAGCTACCAAACAAGTCTCAATAAATTTAAAAGGACTAAAATCCTATCAAGCATCTGTTCCAACAATATGAAATAAGAAATCAATTACAAGAAAAAAACTGGAAATAACAAACACATGGAGAATAAACAACTTGTTACTATATAATGGGTCAGAGGGGTCAATGGTGTCAATGGGGAAATCAAAGAGGAAGTAAAAAAATACCTGGACACAAGAGAAAATGGAAACGCAATGGCTGGGATACAGCAAAAGCAGTTCTAAGAGGGAAGTTTATAGCAATATAGTCCTACTTCAAGAAACAAGAAAAATCTCAAAAAAGCAATTTAAACTTATACGTAAAGGAACAAGCAAAATAAGAACAAACAAAGTCCAAAATTAGAAGAAAGAAAATAATAAAGATCAGAGTGGAAATAAATGAAATAAAGACTAAAAAGATAATTGAAAAGATCAATGGAATTAGAAGCTGCTTCTTTGAAAAGATAAACAAAATTAATATAGCCAGACTCATCAAGAATAAAAAAGAAAGGAGCGTCTGGGTGGCTCAGTGGGTTAAGCCTCTGCCTTCTGCTCAGGTAATGGTCCCAGGGTCCTGGGATTGAGCCCCACATTGGGCTCTCTGCTTGGCAGGGAGCCTGCTTCCCCCCCTCTCTCTGCCTGCCTCTCTGTCTACTTGTGATCTTTGTCTGTCAAATAAATAAATAAAATCTTGGGGAAAAAAAAAGAATAAAAAAGAAGACACAAAAATAAAATCAGAGGAGCACCTGGGTGGCTCAGTGGGTTAAGCCTCTGCCTTTGGCTCAGGTCATGATCCCAGAGTCCTGGGATCAAGCCCCGCATCAGGCTCTCTAGCGGGGAGCCTGCTTCCTCCTCTCTCTCTGCCTGCCTCTCTGCCTACTTGTGATCTCTGTCTGTCAAATAAATAAATAAAACCTTTAAAAAAAATCAGAAATAAATGAGAATTTACAACTGACATCCACAAAAATACAAAGATTTATAAGAGACTACTACAAGAAAATATATGCCAACAAATTAGACAAGCTAGAAGAAATGGATAAAGACTGACTCAGGAAGAAATAGAATGTCTGTACAGATAGATTACTAGTAATGAAAGTGAATCAGTAATCAAAAACTTCCCAAAAAACAAAAGTCCAGGACCAGATGGCTAGACAGATGAATTCTACCAAATATTTAATACAGAGTGCTCAAGCTATTCCAAAATACACAAGAAGAAGGAATTTTTTCCCCCTAGGAATGCTTCTGAATTTGTTTTACAAGGCCACCAGCATTACCCTCTAACCCAAACGGACAAAGACACTACAGTTATCCCTGATGATCACAGATGCAAAAAATCTTCAACAAAATATAGGCAAACCTAACACAATACATGAAAGGGATCATTCACCATGATCAAATGGGGTTTATTCCAGGGGCGCAAGAATGGTTCTCTATCCACAAATCAGCATCTACAGCACTTCAATAAAATGAAGGATAAAGATCAAACAATCATCTCAATAGATGCAGAAAAAGCATTTGACCCAATTTAACATTATGATGAAACTGTCAACAGAGGGAATACAGAGGAAACACGCCTCAACATAGTGAAGACCATGAATGACAAACCCACAGCCAACATCACACCCAAAAATGAAAAGATGCCCATTCTTCCCACTTTCACTCAATACAGTAGTAGAAATCCTAACCACAGCAATCAGACAAGTAAAAGAAGGAAGAAAAAAAGCCATCCAAATTGGTAAGGAAGGAGTAAAACATACAGATGGCCAACAGACCAACAGACACATGAGGAAATGCTCAACATTACTAATCAGCAGGGAAATGCAAATCATATCAAATCAAACGATTTTGATGGCTAGTATCACACCAGTCAGAATGGCTAGTGTCAAAAAGATAAGACATGGGGCACCTGGGTAACTCAGTTGGTTAAGCGTCTGACTCTTGTCAGCTCAGGTCATGATCTCGGGGTCCTAGGATGGAGCCCTGCATCAGACTCAGTGTTCAGTGGGGAGTCGGTTTGAGGATTCTCTCTCTCCCTCTCTCCCTATTCCTCCTCCACCCCGCTCTCTCTAAAATAAATAAATAAATAAATCTTAAAAAAAAAAAAAAAAAAAAAGACAAGAAATAACACTGTTGGTAAGGATTTGGAGAAAAGGAAACACTTATGCACCACTGGTGGGAATGTAAGTTGGTGTAGCCATGATGGCAACCAGAATGGAAGTTCCTCAGAAAAAATTAAAAATAGAAACACCTGGACGCCTGGGTGGCTCAGTGGTTTAAAGCCTCTGTTTTCGGCTCAGGTCATGATCCCAGAGTCCTGGGATCGAGACCCACATCGGGCTCTCTGCTTAGCGGGGAGCCTGCTTCCTCTTCTCTATCTCTCTCTGCCTGCCTCTCTGCCTACTTGTGATCTCTGTCTGTCAAATAAATAAATAAAATCTTAAAAAAAAAATTAAAAAGAATAGAAACACCATACAATCCATTAATTCTAGTAATTCAGTATTTACCTGAAGAAAATGAAATCACTAATTCAAAAGAATATATGTCCTTTGTTTCTTTACAATAGCCAAGGTATGAAAGATACCTGGGTCCATTGATAAATGAAGATAAAGAAGATGCAGTACATATACACAAAAGAATGTTACTCAGCCATAAAAAAAGAAGACTTCATTGTCTTGCCATTCACAACAACATGGATGGACCTAAAGGATATTATGCTAAGTGAAATAAGCTAGAGAAAACCAAAGATCAAAAGACTTCATTTTTATGTGGAATCCAAAAACAAAACAAATCTAAAATAGACTCATAAAATACAGAGAACAAACTGGTGGTTGCCTGAACAAAGGGGTGTGGAGAGACAGGAGAACTAAGTGAAGGAGATGAGAGTACAATCTTCCAGTTATAAAATACATAAGGCATGGGGATGAAAAGTACAGCACAGGGAATATAGTCAGTAATATTATAGTAACTTTGGTGATAGATGGAGACTAGACTTATCATGGTAAGCATTTTGTAATGTGTGTAATTGTTGAATCACTATGTTGTTCACCTGAAACTAATACACTATGTCAACTACATTTCAATTAAAACTTTAAAACATCATTACAAATCTTTAATTGTCACTACATAGCCCATTCTTTTTCATTATTAATACTAAGTAAATGGTCAAAAATTCATAGGGATAATTTCTGTAAATAGTGTGATATTTCAGATACGTGGGTGGCTCAGTTGTTAAGTGTCTGCCTTCAGCTCAGGTCATGATCCCATGGTCCTGGGATCAAGTCCCACATTAGGCTCCTTGTTCAATGGGGAGCCTGCTTCTGCCTCTGCCTGCTGTTCCCCCTGCTTGTGCTCTCTCTCTCTGACAAATAAATAAATCTTAAAAAAAAAAAAACCATAATGTGACATTTAGATCACAACTAAATTCTTTTGATACTCATGTGGACTGAAGACAGACATTTCTTTTTAAAATCCCAAGTTATAGTAGCTTCAAAAAAAAAAAAAAGAGGTAGGAGATAAGAATATTACCTCTTTACAGCTTTTAACAAAATTAAAAGCCTGAGTTTGCCGATGGAATAGTTTCCAAATGGAGGGTGGTTCTTCTGGCTTGGACAATCTTGGTCTGTATACCGAGGGCAACGGTTTCCTCTCATAACGAGATGCTCGTTCTTCAATTTGCTTCAGTTTTGCTTCCCATTTTCTCTCCATTGGTTTAGAAGTTACAGGGAAACTAAATCCTAACCCATGTAAGAGTTCTGTCAATTAGCACTAAAACAAAGACATAATTTCTTTCTTTAGAATATATTTTTTTGGTAAAATGTCAAAAACCATTTCCTTACGGTTATTTCCTTATCTGCCATAGACACACACACACACACACACACACACACACACAGAGTTATATATATGATATAATACATAATTTATATTATATATATTCTATTACATATATTCTATAGACAGATATCTATATATATACATACACACACATATAGTTATATATATGATATAATACATAATTTATATTACATATGTTCTATATTTATATATATATTCTATATATATTCTATATTACATATATTCTATATTATATATTATTATAGAATATATAATACATAATATAGTATATATACTATGTATATAAATGTACTATGTATATATATAGTTTTGCACGAAGTTTTAATGTGAAATAGGAATGGGGCTAGTTACCAGATAGCTTTAGATCTTGGCTCTTCTATCTAATAGTGCTATGATTTTAGAAGCATCCTAAGCCTTAACTGCAAATGGGGATCAATGTCATCCTGAACACTTTATGTAATTATCATAAGGATAAATGTGATAGGATGTAAGAAAACGTTTTGTAAATTACAAAGCCTCATGCAAACGTAAGCGTCTTTTGTATCATTATGGTTTTTATTATAACCAGTTTATTGCATCAAGCACTATCTACCTTGCCCAAGTGGAGCTACTACGTTGGCCATCACTTTTGTGCTATTTCTTAGTACAGAGTTCATTTCTAGACACTACTGTGCAGTTCCCTTTTCTTCTGTTTCTATCCATTGTTCTTCTTTTCTCCCAACACAGTGGTTAGTTGGGAGAACAATCCAGTGTATAAATGGAACTGCAATATTGGTTAGTCTTGGTTTAGAATGTCCATGTTAATCATAAGCATGTTTAGAGATAGGAATGCACACATTTTTAACCTATGTCTGTTAATTTAATGACTGTATTCAAGTAGCAGTCTTTTAATCCCTGTTTATTAATGACGTGTGTTTTTTATTTGCACACAATGTTTCCATGTTAGCCATGCCAAGGTAAGGGGGCCAGAAAATACTTTTATGATTTGGGATTACGCATTACTTACCAAAAAAGGATAGGCTTTTAGAAGGGGAGAAGAGCTTGCATCGTAGGTAATAATGGCCACAAAACCTGCCATTCCTCCCTCAAAGAGAGATGTTATCTAAGCCCACTCACGTACTCTCTACTTGGCCACATGACTTGCTTTGGTCAATGTCACATCAACAAATGTGAAGCAAACCGAGGTGTAGTAAGCGCTTGTGCACTGGATTTGTCCTGAGACCAAGACTGTCCTCAGACTGTCATGCTAGAACTCCAATCTCACAGAAGATAAAAGGACATGTGGACAAGCACCAAGTTACCTCAGCTAACAGCCAACACCAGCTACCAGATACATGGAGTTCAGATATTCTGGACCATCCAGGCATCTGAATTCAATGCCTAAGCAAGCCTGAGTGAGTTCAGGTGAGATCTGCCAAAGACCTCCCCAGTCAACCCACAGAACTGTAAGAAAAAATGAACTATTTTTAAGCCAAGAAGTTTTGGTCTGGTTTTTCATACAGAAGTCGGTAACTGTGAGGCACCTGGGTTAAGCCTCTGCCTTCGGCTCAGGTCATGATCTCAGGGCCCTGTCTCTCTCTGCCTGCCTCTCTGCCTACTTGTGATCTCTCTCTGTCAAATAAATAAATAAAATCTTTAAAAAAAAAAATTGATAACTGAGGTAGTCTCCCTTTTCATTAGTATCATCTTCACTAATAAAATAATTTATCTATGTAGAAAACACATATATTCATTTTTTAAGGTGAAATAACAACATATACTAAAGCATTCGAGGGAAAAATTCCTTTTACCTCTGGCAATGCCTTTTCAGTACTTGTGCTTATCGAATCAATAAATATTCTCTTGAATTCTTGCAGAAAATTTTGCAACACAAACTCAATGGCAAATGATATATTCCTGGAAAGGAAAAAGAGGTTCATCCTAAAAGATTGAGAGGATACAGTATCATGACACTGTTAGATTTCACACTGGACTTCAAACATGTCAGACCTAAGAAAGAATACTCTCTCAATTACACGTGATCCACATGAAAATTATAAATTATAAACTAAGAAACAAACATAATTCTAAAGGTATCAATATAAACTTCATACCAGACATGCCTAGGAACAGAATATAATTTCACTGGATGGAAGAACTGGAATAATTTTTAATGAAACGGCTTTTTTCAATGAAAATGACATAGGACTCCAGACTGCTAGATCCTGAATATTTGGTTTATTTTAATCTGCTTCGCATACCGATAAAAATCTTCCACATTCTGACAACCTAGGTGAGAAACTGACTTTCTTCTATGAAATGTATTAACTTTTAATAAAGCGCAATGATTACTTAATGAAGAAATAAATACAGGGGCACCTGTGTGGTTTAGCATCTGCCTTCGGCTCAGATCATGACCCCAGGGCCCCGGGATGGAGCCCCGCTTTGGGGTCCCTGCCCCGCTTCTCCCTCTCCCACTCCCCCTGCTTGTGTTCCCTCTCTCGGTGTCTCTCTCTGTGTCAAATAAATAAAATATTAAAAAAAAATTAACACAATGCAATTAGATAGGATTTATAGCTCTGGTATCTTATCAGTAACTGACAGAATAACCATGTGGATGTTCACACTTAGTGACATGGACATCCAGAAAACTTTTGATTTGGTAAAAATACTGATACAACCAGGGGAAGGAAGCCATGCATGAAAGTCATGGAGACACGATGGAAAACCAGTCTGATGCTTCCTGGACCTAAGAAACCACAATGTCAACAAAGGAAAAAGAAGAATTCAATATCTGTTATGCTCTCATGTTGTCTGAACAGTTAAAAAATGTTAACAGCTGGGTTGAGGGTCAGAAGACAGCTGGGGGCTGGACTACTGGAGCAGGAGGGCTGAATGACAAAAGCAAAGGAAATGGAGACCAGAAAGGCATCTGGCATTCTGCTTTTGGGCTATCATATTCCTCATCCCTATCCTTTGGGATAATGGATTTCCATTTTGGAAATGCTTTTAATTCCTGGTGCGGAAGGACTGTCGTCCTTCTTTTACATAACTATTCATCAAAAACCCCTTTTCACACAGGGGCTGTTAACTATTTTTGGTAAATTTCCAAGTTCCAAAGAAAAATATTTGTTGTTAAAAAAAAAAAAAAGAAAGAAAAATATTTGTTGTTTTTTTAAAATAGTAGGTTTAAGAACTCTATTGTTTATTTCTTCACAATGTACCACAATGTTAGTTAATTTCTTTCCTTCCTTCCTTTTCTTTTTCTTTTCTCTTCCTTCCTTCCTTCCTTTCCTAAATTAAACTCCATGCCCAATGTGGGGCTTGAACTCACAGCAAAGGGTCAAGAATCACAGGCTCTACCCACTGAGCCAGCCAGGTGCCCCCCTTCCCCACCTGCCCATGGTGTTATTTCTTAACACTGCATTCAATCATGGTCAATACTGATTTTACAACTAAAGGTGGTCAGGCTAGAAAAAAGGCTGGCTTAGTCCTTTTACAGGAACTGTAGTGGGAGAAGAGGCAGAGAGAAGGAGATAGAGCGATGACACAGACAGCCAACCTCAGTAGCCCTGGTTTCCCTAGGTTTATGCCTAGATATGCCCAGCTCAGACTCCTGGTGGTCTGAACCCCAGGAACAGCTGCAACAGAAGGCACATGCCTTGTGATTCCTGACCTCTAGGGAAAGCTTCCTTCCTCTTTTGTCTATCACAAGTCAACCCCTGTTCCCTCTGTCCTGAGAACAGATTTATCAGTATTTTGTGCTTTCTGGCATATATGTTCCAGTTTCAATATTTAGTCGTGTTCTGGTATTTGACAATAGTTTCTTTTCTTTTTTTTTTTTAAGATACTATTTGAGAGAAAGTGAAAGTAAGAGAGATCACAGAGGAAGAGGGAGAGGCAGTCTCCAAGCTGAGCGGAGAGCCAGATGTGGGGCTTGATCCCAGGACCCCAGGATCACAACCTGAGCCAATGGCAGACACTCTACCGACTGAGTCACCCCGGTGCCCCTGGCAATAATTTCTTAACATAATCCCTTATGGCCTCTTGGAATACATTTATACTATTTCTCCCACTGCTAGAATATTCATAATAAAGTATGTGATTAAAACTCACTTATAGTAATATTGTTACTTAAGAGTACATTCCAAATTAGTACATTCACCTTTTCCACTTTGGTCATTTTGCCTCTCAATGCTTGAACAGAAGTAACTCATAATTTCCCAAAAATCTCCTGTAAGGGATAAGAAAACATACAATGATCTATTGTTCTTTTCCAGTAACCCCTTTCTACCATCCCCACAGGATCCCCATCCAAACAGCCTCTCTGCCACACTAGTCACCCTTAAAACTCGACTTGTAACTTTCCATAGCGACACTAATTAATGATTCAGAAAGTCACTCAATTCACACTTCAGTTTACCCCAAGAAGTCCAAACTCCCTCGAGAATCTGGACCAGATTCTAAGACTTTACAGTCTCCCCAGAATCGAAACCACTTAATCATTTTATTTCTTATTGTTCAGCCAGGATCACATCCTGTCCCTGACCCAGTACCACCACCTATTTCTCTTACCTGGAAGGCCTCGCCTGCCTTTCCCAAATTCTTCCTCTTCGAGGCCCAGATCAAAGTCCGCCACCTCTGCGACAATTCTGTGAAAAGAAATTACTGAATTCAGTCAGAAGACATGGCCTCTAGCCAACCCTTTTACTATAATGAAGTCTCAACTAGACTAATTAGTATAATCTACAGGAAAACAGAAAACCGCTGCTGCTGCCTTAACTGAAGTATCATTTTGGTAAGAGAGCTTAGCACAGGAAGGCGTGTGGGCATCCCAGCGGGGTGACAGGACTTGTGCGACCACACTCCCTATGAAGAAGGGCGCGCTAAACCACTGGTAGGGTTTGGAGAGGGTCGTGGTCTCCAGTTTTACTGCAGCGGAAAAAGGGCCTGCCAAACATGGGTCCTCTCTCAATTTGGGAGGGAGAAAGAAAGGCCCAGGTGTTCTCGAGATGCAAATCTAACTCAGGTAATTCTGCTTTCGTTAAGAGCAAATGAGTTAACTCTCTTAAACCCGTGTGGGGATTGGGATTCGTACCTCCAGGAGCTGTTGGAAGGATAAAATAAGAAAATGTGCTGAGAAAAATGTACTAAGCACTTCACAAAGGGCTGCCGTACTTATATAAGGCATCTATATATACATATATACACACACATATATATGACGACGTCTATTTATGGACAGACTACACCCTTGATGTACACCCGAATAGGCAGAAATGCTGGGGGCAGGCTAGCTGCTAACGTGGGGTCCCCGACTTCGAAGGATGTCCTCTTGAAGTTTGATGCAGAATTTGGTGCTCGATTGTGTTGATAACACTCTGCGAAAACGACTCATTGTTTGCATCAGGGTCTGAACACAGTTCGTGAGCCAGAACAGGCGGGGAAATACTGAGCGCAGGGAAGGAGGATTAAGGGGCAGGGAACTGGGGGGTAAGCGAAGGAAAGGCCTCGGCACCACAGCGGAAGTACAGATTACCAGCGCGGGTCGCGGCCTGCTCCCCTACCTCCGGAAGGCCCGCCTCTGACTCCCTCCTCTCTGCTCCTTGGGTCTCGCGAAGGGTTCAGGTGTCCCTCCTACTTTCAGAACCCCGCGCCACCAGCGGAAACCCGCCGGTCCTCAGGGGCAGCAGGCGGGACCAGTCTTCAAACCACGCGCGAGGGCGAGGCCACAGCGCGGGGTGGGCGTGCCGACAGGAAGGGACGCTCAGGCCTATGAAGGAGCGGCATAGGGGCGACGGGGGCGGAAGAGGAGTGCGCCGGGGCCTATGAGGGAGAGGCATATGGCAGGCGGGGGGCGGGGAGGAGAGTGCGCCGGGCCTATGAGGGAGAGGCATGGGTGGGTGGGAGTGGGAGAGCGCCTGGGCTGGAGGAACAGGTCTCCCGAGTAAGAAGAAGAAGGGGGCGGGGCATAGGGGCGGGGCCCAGGGGGCCGCGCCAAGGGGGCGGGGCCCAGGGGGCCGCGCCAAGGGGCGGGGCCTCTCAGGAGTACACCTTTTTGGGCTGCGGGCAGAGGCCGCTGTTTAGGAAGCCTAACGAGTGCGAGAGGAATCCGTACGTGGCTGTTGTTTGGAGGCTGTGCGGTGAGTGCTGCCATCGGCCCTTCCCGCCGAGGGAGCTCTGGGCCCGCTCCCTCCATCCTCCCAAGCTCTGCGCCCGCCCCGGCGACCTGCCCGGGCCTGCAGCTGCTCCGGGGAGGAGGACGTGGGCACGGTCCGTGCAGCGGATCCTTTGTTATGGCACCACGACGGGTGCGAGAACGTGCACTGAAGCCTGCTTAGCGAGACACCCGAGGGGGTGGGCGAGACCAAGGGATGTGGAGGCCGAGAAACGGAGATCTGGCTGGAGA
The DNA here is from genome assembly GCF_002288905.1 of Enhydra lutris kenyoni. Classification (NCBI taxonomy): domain Eukaryota; kingdom Metazoa; phylum Chordata; class Mammalia; order Carnivora; family Mustelidae; genus Enhydra; species Enhydra lutris. The sequence goes on along the minus strand of NW_019154095.1, from coordinate 15,187,056 downwards.
TACGGAGCCCGGAGGACTGGAGGATTGAGAGGCCGGGCCGGGAGCGTCGAGGCTGGGTTGCAGAAGAGTCTGGCCCCGGGGTGAGGGTGGGGGGCACCGGGGCCGGGTGGTAGGAGGTTGGAGCGGGAGCCGAAGGCAGCGGGATGCTTGAGAAGTGAGGGTGGCTGGGACCTTGGGCTGAAGTTGGGTCGGAAAAAGAGGAGCGGATGACCCGCGCCAAAAAAACGGAGCCTCGAGAGGGCGGGAGGCGAGCCTGGTGCTGCTCAGAGTCGCGGACTGATCCTCCTATTACTGGAAGAGGGCTTGGTCTCTGCTGCTTTCTCTGTCTCGAGCCTAGATTTTTTCGGGCTGATTGTGTGACTCAGTTTTCCAGAGAAGTAAATTCCAAGCACTGAATTCCATTTCCTTTTCAGACCCGCAGGCTTCCATAATTCCTTGCAGCTCTTCCCTGTGATTATGTATCTGTTGCCAAAGTCACCTGGGAGCTGCTTTAAAGTCCCCTCAGGCCATGTTGAAAAGGGTGCCTTTCCCAACCCTCCTCCCTCTTGATTTCAGTGGGTCTGTTCTAAAGCCATGCAGTAGTTGCCCCTGTCCCTGTGCTCAGTAAGTGGGATCCCAGCCAAAAATGAGCGTTCTCAGCTACCTCTCCCTCCCTGTTCCTTCCTCAATTAGCCATCAAGCCACCAGGACCTCCTAAATATTGGTGAGCTCTGTCCACTCCTCTCCATTTTTGAGAACCACCCTAAGCTCTTACCTAGCTACAGCAGCCTCCTTATTGGCCTCCAATACTTCCAGACCCTTCCCCCTGCCCTCCATTCCATTCTTCACAGCGCAAGCTGAATGATCTTTATAAAATAGAATTCTAGAAGGCTGCTCCTTTGGGCATAGGACAAACTCCATCCCTTTAACAAGGCTAACAAAGCCAAGCATAGGTTGGCGCCTTGGTCCCCTCCCTTGTTTTATCTTTCTTTATATCACCATTTCATTTACTAAACAGCCAGGCTGATCTTCAGACCTATTCTCTGCCTGGAACACTCTGCATTCCCTCTTTCCCTTCATTGCATCACTTTCACTTGAGGAACTCCCACTTAGGTTTCTGTTCTCATTAAGTACTTCAAGGTTAAGTCTTCTATTATGAGTTCCTTTTGCATCCTACATTTCATAAAAAGCAAATGGCATATCCTTTGCAGTTGCTTGTCTACTATCTTCCCTAATAGTTTGTAAGCAAATTCCATGAGTGACTATATTTATCTTGTTATCTTGTTGTTCCTTATTGTTTTTCTCCATATATATAGGGTCTGGCACAAGTAATACCCACACTACAATATTATGCTTTTTAATAATTATGCCCTATCAAGAAAAAATAAACCTATTTTGGGTTTACTTAGCAAATTATAATTAAAAGATGAGAATTAGAAAGAAATGGTAGAAGTGAAATATGGAGTCGCTGTGACAATGTGAATTTGCAAGATAGTAACAGGTGCTAAGGAAGGTGGTGCTCAGCCACTTTGTGTTGGAGTTACATGATCTCCAAGAATGACTGTAAAGCTTAAGTCTTCCTTATCCCCACCTGATGTTTGAGCTTTGGTTTTGCTTTGCTCTTTTGCAAAAAAAGGCTTTGAAAGTTAGAATGTGTTTTAATGAACAATTACTGGAGTGTGGCAATAAAACCTGTTCACAGTAAAAAGAAAAGAAAAGAACCATTGTACCTAATTAAATCAGATTTGCTTTTGCTCTGTAAAAAGGGCCTTGCTTCCTGCCTGTTTAAGAAACTGACATGTTATCTGATATAGGCAGTTACAGTATTTCTTTACTGTTTTGCTTTCAAAACCAATTTCACACAATCTACTGCTTCATCCCCCTCCAGAGCTAAAAGGCAGTCTTTATTTTCATGTATGGCTTTAAAACAATTTTGGTGCCTACTATTAGATCTTTAAACTCTGCCTCAAATAGGGGAAGCACTGGTGTTTGGGCCCCAACAAAGAGGTGGGAATTCTTAGACTGTTAGATAATGTTTTGTACACATGTAACAAATGTAGTGGAGGGGGACAGGTAGGTACTTTGTTGTCAGACCACTCAAGGCCAAGTCCCAAGGTTGCCACTTACTAGCTCATTCATAAGTTAGGCATAAATCATATATACACACCTCACAGGGTTATTGGGATAAAATGAGACGTCTGTTGACTATGCTTTGTAATTAGATAATGTTACTTCTCTGCCCATTTTGTTCTTGCCTGCAAATTGCTTATAGAGCTTCTGAATTAGTGTAGAGTAAGATAAACTTCTCTGATCCCTACTGAGCATTGTCTGGCAATTGCCTTGTGGAGCTGAATAAGGGAGTCCAGGTGTGCGTCCCACACAGGGACAGGCTCCTTGGCTCTAACCACAACTCCATACACAGGTTTACTGCAGTGCTCTGCACACAGTTCAGTAAATTATGACAGTGCCGGTGACAAATGAATAAATACTACTGACTACCGACTCTGACTTTTCCCACTTTCCAACCTTCCCTGGTAGGCAGAGTTTCTTTAATCCAGTGGTTTAAACCAGAATGTGCTTCTATAGAGGAGTTGTTCTGAGCAGGAGGGAGGAGATTCTGTAGGTTGTAATTTTTATAAAAGGCATCCAAGATCCTTCATTCTATATTTATTTTATACAATATATGACTTTAAACAGTGGGAAAACAATTCCAGCCTGTCTTCCTGGTCCTGGGGCCCTTCCAGAGAAAAGGAAAGAATGGTTTGATCTGTTTGTACGGCACAACTGAACTTAGTTTAGTTTACTCTTTTATTTTACTTGCTGCTCAGTGTGTTTTCACCTTAATTACAAAGTAGATATTAAGAGATTGACTACCAGGTCTAATGGCAATGTCTAATTTGGTGATTCTTAAAATTCCCCAGAGAAATTCAAAGACCAGATGGGAATGAATTTCAATAAAACCTCTAGTACATTACAGCTGAAATCTGTTCTTATCCAAACTATTGTGAGAAGTCTGTTCTTTCTGTTTAAGTTACTAAATCTCATGTTGACTGCTTTTGAGACTTTGTCCTCTCTAATAGGTCCTTTAAAAAAAAAAAAGATTTTATTTATTTATTTGACAGATAGAGATCACAAGGAGGCAGAGAGGCAGGCAGAGGGAGAGGAGGAAGCAGGCTCCCTGCTGAGCAGAGAGCCCGATGCAGGGCCCGATCCCAGAACCCTGGGATCATGACCCAAGCCGAAGGCAGAGGCTTTAACCCACTGAGCCACCCAGGTGCCCCTCTAATAGGTCCTTTCTAATAGGTCATAAATACAATCCTGATGTTTCTCAAACTCTTGGCAAAAGTATAGCCTTCCCAGAAGTCATAATGGAAAGGCTTCACTTTGACTTTATAAGCATATAGAAAATATCTTAATAACATGAAACCAGATATTTGACTTTTAGAAAGAGATTACCCAGTGGTATCAAAAACACCATAACTGTCATTCCTATTTTGTTCATTAATTAGAACAATTAATAGTTTATACTATTTCAGTATTTCTGCTGTCAGTTTCTGTCATGTTCTTTTTGTTCTCTGTCTCATCTTAATGAGAGCTTTTAGGTTATGGATTTTAGTTTCCTTCCTTGAAACTCTGGAGAGTATTACCCTAGTCATGTGGAGGAGTGGGAGTCTGCCCTCTCAAGGCAGACAGATCCTGGTTTGAGGACTAGCCAGAAAGACCTGAGTAAATAATAAATGTGTACCTAAATAAGTAAAAGTACCTTTTGGCTCAGAGGCTAGCCCAGATGAGCCAGCATCAAGAGGAACTGTTTGTTACATGACATTTGTACACAACCCTCAAATCACATATGGCATTGTGATTCTTTGGCCGTTTCTTTGGCTATGTGTTTTGGTAAATCTTCACCTATAATTTTTTTTTTTTTTAGATAGACCCATGATTCATGATAGATGATTCATAAGTGAGCAGTATTCATTCTGATGTCACGTTTGGAGATTTCAAACCCCTTTGAAACCAGGCGTTATCCTTTGTCTCAGCTTCCTTTTAGGACAGGCCCTAGGAATAGGCTACTGCTGTGTGACAAGTTAGCAGAGTAGAATCTGGCAAACTGTTACTACTAATTTAATGTCTTATTTTGAAATCTCTATCATGGGCACACTTTCAAACTGTTCATTTATAATAACAGGGTTTTGTGGGCTTTTAAATTTTTAACACTTTATAACTTGATACCGAAATTTCAGTTTTAGAAATTAATTTTCATTCTGCTGCCTTCACTGTAGATCATTTATCCTGCTTTACTGCATTATTGCAATATACAATGGCCTCTTTAGTCGGCTAACTAGAATATAAATAGGAAAACATTATGACTTTTCACTTGTTTAGGAAAACAGCATGAAATGTTTAAATACCTATTTTAGAGTGACCATACATTTATACCGACAACCTTTTGTTTTTGTTTTTGTTTTTGAAGATCTGACTGTTCGTAGCAGCTTCAGTGGCAAGCATTAAAGGGGTCCAAGAACTAGAAAAGTGAGTCTAAGACCCAAGTTCTAATTGCCATCTAATGCCAGTTGGTCTATTGCAATTTCTCCAGGATCTAATATATGTTTAGAAATGTATTTTATTATCAGCAGCATCCTGAGTTGATGGAAAGAATTACATACATCAGTACAGGAGAATCAGTGATAATTTCATTGCTGTGCTAGGATATATTTTTTGAACGCTTTTGGTATGTTTTCCCACTTATGTTTTGTCAAATGAAAGTGTTCTAAGAACTTAAAGTCCTGTGATCACTTAGAGTGTTAAATATTTCCCTTGAGGGATCATTTTTTTTATCCTTCTAAGATGAGATCACCATCCCCAGTATAATTTGTATTCAGCCTGGCATTAGCTAATGGAAGTGATGTAATGCTAAGTGTGACAAGTTCTACAAGAACCAAAGCTCTTTCTCCCAAGAGTGTGGATGTGGTGTTTCCATGTGGAAAAAGCAGATGGTGACAAGAAGAGAGTAAATGTGCACATGTCTGATGCAATGGGGATTTTTTTTACCACCGTGTAAATTTGTGATAATATACGAAGGTCAGCTGATCCTGTTGTAATATATATGGTTCAGGTACTGATAAAGAAAGCAATGAAAGTCATCATAGTGTGTGTTCCTGAGAAATCCTTATCAAATAGTATAAGACACTGTTTTAAATCCCATTCTAAAGAATTCATATTTTTTCCTTCCAGCCACCAACTGCCTTACTGAAACAAAATCGTCCATCTCATGCCTAATATCAAATATCATTAAATTACAATTACTTGTATTAAGCTTGATCTATAGGAAACTTTAACTATTAAAAGTGACTTGGTTAAAGTTCAATAAATGTATGAAAAGGAAGTGAGTACTTAAAAATCACATACTATTTAGGTGAAATCTTAACATTGATATGAGCCAAGAAGCCAAATATTTTAAAACTCTGGAAAGCAGATCACTATTTAAATTTAAACTTTCTAGAAGGGTAACATAGTTTCATCCCATAGCTTTATTGTTGGCAAGAGATAAAAGGTTGGTAGAAGTTAGTATTTCTGTCTAAGAATTGTGGCACTGTTTGCAGGAGTGTTTGACATGAGATCTTAAAGGCCTCAATCATATGTGGGAACCCATCAGCATTTAGGGGGTCCCGAACACATACTGTGTACCCTACATTTGGAAAACCCATCCAAAGGGCCAATTTGAAGCAAACTGGGGCCAGATAGGACATGGCAGGAGCTCCAGGTTCAGCTTTAGAAATTTCGATTTTTATTAAGTCTTCTTTCCCGTTCTGTTTTCTTTTCTTTTTTTTTTTTTTTAAGATTTTATTTTTGGGACGCCTGGGTGGCTCAGTTGGTTGGATGACTGCTTTCGGCTCAGGTCATGATCCCGGAGTCCCGGGATCGAGTCCCGCATCGGGCTCCCAGCTCCACAGGGAGTCTGCTTCTCCCTCTGACCTTCTTCTCACTCATGCTCTCTCTCACTGCCTCTCTCTCAAATAAATAAATAAAATCTTTTAAAAAAAAAGATTTTATTTTTATTTATTTGACAGAGAGATCACAAGTAGAGAGGCAGGCGGGGGGGGTGGGAAGCAGGCTCCCCGCTGAGCAGAGAGCCTGACGTGGGGCTCGATCCCAGGACCCTGAGATCATGACCTGAGCCGAAGGCAGAGGCTTAACCCACTGAGCCACCCAGGTGCCCCTCCATTCTGTTTTCATTCCAGATTTACTACAGGCTGGCCATAATGTCTTGAAACATAGATAATATTATTTTCTTATGGATTGTAATATAATAACAATAAATCACTTACTATGTATTTGCCTCTGGTTTGAAATTGTTAGCCACTCTATAACTATTCTCTCATTTCATCAACTTAACCACAACTTTGTTTTTTCAATCACAGATGGATAGTTGTTTTGCATTATAGTCTGCCCAGTTAGAATTGGCATGCATGGGGCAATTTGGCTCTATATTTATGGTTTAAGAATGTTTGAGGTTTCTTGTACTTAATCTATGTTTGTGGTATGTGTGAAACAGAAAAAGAAAGAAAAAGAGGGAGACTAGAACATGATACAGAGCAGCCAAGAAAAGATTGCTACTTTCATAGTAGTAGCAGTCCCCTGTTTTTGTCATTCTTGAAACAGGGCTGAAGGTTGAAATTGACCACACAATCCTGGTTGATACAATCTCTCCCTGCCTATAGGTATTATTTTATAAGATAAACTTTGTTACTATTTTCTAGGTTAAAAAAAAAAATAGATGTCATAGAAAATACAGGAAAATATCAAGGAGTAAATAAGTAGCCAGTAATCCCATCACCCAGAGATAGCCACTGTTGGATGATAGGTTAATGTGTAAAGATGCTGGATAATTACTTTGGGTCTTTTTCTTGTATAGAAAATTGAGATTATATTATTTTATAAAACTTTATAACCTATTTTTACTTAGCCTTATAAGCATTTCCTGCATAATTTAGTTCTTTAAAAAAGTTTTGTAGCTGTTTTAACTAATGTATGGATATACCACAACGTAACTATTCTCAATTCTCAATGTTCTCCTCTCTCCTCCTTCTCTTTCCCTCCTCTTCCCACTCCCTGGGGTTATTTTTTCTAGGCTGTGTTCTTAGAAGTGTAATTTTACCAGATCAAAACTTCTAAGTTTTTATTGAGGGATAGGAGGACATAGCAAGATGTTCTCAAGAGATAATACCAATGTATGCCCCTTGTAGTAATGTATGAGAATGCCAATCTCCCACACCCATGCTAGCATTGTATGTGATTGGTTTTTGGTATTACTTGATTATAATACATGGGTAAATATACACGAAAGTACACCTTGGACGTTTTGGGATTCTTTTCTCATAGTTCATCTTCTAAATATAGAGAAAATAGAAGCAATCTTATAAGAAGTACCTCATCCTCCTTGCCTCACATTCGCCCTCCTGCCACATGTGCCCCAATAGTTTGCCCTCCTTCTCCTTATGGGGGATGAACCCTTACTTGTTCTTAGCTGAGACTAAGTCCTCCCCATATGTGAGAGATTTGCAAATCCTTCATCTCTTCAGGAACTTTCTCTCCTCTTGCCTTATTAATTTCTCACTTTCCATAGATCATTCTCATCAGCATGAAAGCAAGCCTTCCATGGCCAATCTTCAAAACCAGACAAAGCAAGAAATCTCTACCCCTCGTCCCCCTCCAGCTCCTATGCCATTTCTCTTTTCCCCTTCCCTGCAAAACTGCTTGCTCACTTGTGTTCTCTTTACTCATTTTTGTTCTCCCATTTTCTCCCCAACCCACTGCCACAACATTGATCCTTTTAAACTATAATGTTTGAAAACTGTGATACTTGGCTGTTGTGTAAATGTAGAATAAATATGTTTCAGGTACTTTATTTAATTAATAATAGAACCAGTAAGAGACTAAGACCAGTTCAAAGGAGAATTTGAAGAGCAAACAGATGGTTAGGTATACTGAAATGAATTTGCTAATAGAGGCAGAACTGGTTAATATCCTAAATGGCAGTGAAACATAATTTGGAAGGGTCATTTTTCTATAGGTCAAAAATCAGTATCATTGAAAGACAAAATTCATTTTTGTTGCTATAGACAAGAACCATTAGCATGGCTATCCATTTTCTATGACTTAATTTCCTACAGAGTTGTAAAATAACCTAGTCATTACAAGGTCAGATAAAGAGTTAGTATCTAAAATCTGTAAGGAGCTTATCAAACTCAACAGCCAAAAAACCAAATAATCCACTTAAGAAATGGACCGAAGACATGAATAGACATTTTTCCAAAGAAGACATTCAGATGGCTAACAGACACATGAAAAGATGCTCAACCACAGCCATCAGAGAAATACAAATCAAAACCAAGATGAAGTACCACCTCACACCTGCAGAATGGCTAAAATTACAACACAGGAAACAACAGGTGTTGGCAAGGATTCAGAGAAAGGGGAACCATCTTCACATTGTTGGTAGGAATGCAAACTGGTGCAGCCACTCTGGAAAACAGTATGGAGGTTCCTCAGAAAGTTAAAAAAGAACTACCTATGACCCAGCAATTGCACTACTAGATATTTACCCAAAGGATACAAACATACTGATTAGAAGGGGCATCTGCATTATCAACAATAACCAAATTATGGAAAGAGCACAAATGTCCATCGACTGATGAATGGACAAAAGATACGCTATGTGTGTACACACACAAACACACATATATATTCACAATAGAGTATTACTCAGCCATAAAAAAGAATGAAATCTTGCCTTTTGCAACGACATGGATGAGTTACAGTGTATTATGTTAAGCAAAATAAGTCAGAAAGACAAATACCATATGATTCCACTCAAACGTGAAATTTAAGAAACAAGACATGGAGGAAGGGTGGAAAAAGAGAGGGAGGCAAACCATAAGAGAGTCTTAACTATAGAGAACAGAAGGGTTGCTGGTGGGGAGGTGGGTAGGGAATGGCTAAATGCATATGGGTATTAATGAGGGCACTTGTGATGAGCACAGGGTGTTGTATGTATGTAAGTGATTGATCGCCACATTCTACTGCTGGTACCAATATTACTTTCTATGTTAACTATCTAGAATTTAAATAAGAACTTAAAAAAAAAAAGACACGCTATAAAGTCAGCTAATCCTCAAGATTCTTCTAGACCATGCCCAGCACCACACTGAAATGCTATACAATAATTACTTTTGCCCATTTCCAGGTGTTAGACAATTTTTTCCTCATAATCCCCACTATACCCATGACCTTGCCAAAGCCAACGGTCTGTCTTCAATTAACTTGACCTCTTAGCAAAATTTAAAGCATGGAACATTCCTTGAAAGACTTCTGCATGCTTTGGTATACAGCATTCATCTGACTCCTCCCCACTCAACTCCCCTCCTCATTTCAGTCATCTTTCTTAGTCTCAGGCTGGCCTTGTAAATAGCAGAGTGCCCTGTGTATCTCCAGTGCTGATCTCTCCCTGAGTTCCAGACTCATAACTACATATATCCAGTGATCAGCTCTAAGCTGATCTATCTAAGCCACCATCATCTCTTTCTAGAACTATTCTGTAAGGCTTTCCATTGGCTTGTGTGCCTCTACACCAATCTTCAACAGTTGATTCTCCACTCAGCAGCCAGAGTGATCTTTTTAAAGCATGCCGTCCCACCTTTGCTTAAAACACACCAATGGTTTTTCCTTGCAACCAGAATAAAACCAAAGCCACTCTCAGCTCCTGAGGGCCCTATGTGATCTCACCTTCACTACTTCATATCTTTTTATGTCTTCCCTTCTTTTACCATGCACTGGTCAAAATGGTATTCGTTCTGTACCATGAATACCCCAAACCTTTTCAGGGACTTTGTACTTCTTGGTCCTTCCCAGCAAAGATAACTTCTGTGTCATTTAGATCTCGATATAAACACTACCCAAGAGATGGCTTCCCCAACCAGCTTAGCTAAAGTAGCTTATACTTCCAGTCTCTCCATTACTTTACCCCATTTTCTTTCCTTCATTGTCCCAATTAGTGTCAGAAATCTTACTATCAATCTGTAATTATTCTTCCTTTCTATGATGAAAGTTTGAAGGTAAGAACTTTGTCTTGTCTTCCACTCTGTCTTGGTGCCTACAGTGATACCTCTTACAAAGCATGTGCTCACTAAGGTTGTATTCACCATCCTCCCTTGGTTTTCTAGAAAGCCTATAGGAAAAAAGATGGTAGAAAAGCAAAGAGTCTTTGTTAGAAAAGCAAAACAAAGACTGGCTTTGAGAAGAAGTAAAACACTGCTCTTCTCTGTGGTTGAATTGAAATGGTCACACTTCCTTTCTTCCATATTCTTGTCTCCATCTTTTCTCACCATAGGTTCACACGGTATTTAGGGAGAAGGCAGGAATGAACTTAGCTTTGGAGAACAGAAGAGGTCTCCTTAGCTTTGGGCTTGGAAAAGGGTGGGTTTGGTAGGGATTTTCAGTTTGGGATGATGAAAAAGTAAGTTCTAGAGATGGATGGTGGTGATAGCTATACACTAATGTAACTATACTTAATGTTACTGAGTTATATACTTAAAATAGTTAAGATGGTAGATTTATGTATCACAATTTTTTTAAAATTTAAAAGTGGTGAAGAATGCTAGGACTTTCTGTAAAGGCTTTTGTGGTTGGCTGAGACCTATTGACGGGCTTTTATATTCTTTTACGATTTCTGATCTTAGTATACGAGTCAGGTTAAAGTTGTATTTTGATTTGTATTTTTGCGGTTGCCAGGGCTTCTAGAGGCTGGAGAAAGTCAAGAATTTGGGGGTCTGTTTTTCTTTTTTCTTCATTTAGGGAGGCAGATTGCCATGGGAAGTACATTTACTTCTGGAAGGCCAGAGAAGACATGGGAGAACTCCAGAAGACAAGTAGTAAGGAACTGACTTCTTCAGAGGCAGCAGAGCAGAGTGGGAAGGAGAGGGCCTGAGTCACTTAGCTCTGTGACTGTGGACAGAGTCATTTATCACTAGAAATGGGGTTTCCTGACTCTCAGGAGTGTTGGGAAGAGGAAAGATGAGATGCCTAGCACAGTGCCTGCTGTCTAATAAGTCCTCCGTAAGTGCCAGCTGCTCCGATCATAAGGAGTCGCTCACCGTGTCAGGTCCACTGGAATTGTCTGATGGAAGATTGGAAGCAGAAACTTTAGTTCTCTCTTCCAGGTTTCCCTGGCCATTCTACCGCCCTAGATGAGTAGGTGGAATTCTCAAGCCCAGTTTCAAAATAAAGATTACATGGAAGTTTGGACTTCCTGGTGCTGTGTCTTTTGAGAATCTAAAGCTTTGTAGCATAGTAGCGTGTGAACTATACCATTGTGATGGGAAGTTTCTGGGTTTCGTCTCAACTGTGCTGCCTTGGAAGACTAAGTTCTTAGCAATGAATGACCTGATCTGTTGTGAGAGAAACAAATTGCAATCTGTATCTTGATCTGGTGGGAGTGGATAAATGTAAATATTTATCAAGCTGTATGCTTCTTACCTGTACACTAAATGAAGTTCATAGCTCAGTTAAAAAAGAGAGAAGGAGAGAGAAAGAAATGGACTACATTGCACATAATTTTAGAAAGGATTATAGCTCTCAGGTTTGACCCCCAAAAACCTTTAACAAGAGAGGAGAAGCTGGGCCAGGAGTGGTAATGCCAGTGGTAAAATGTCCATATATAGCATTAATTTGGAGAAATAATCATTAGAATAATTAATATAATGCAGTGGTCTTCTAATGACAGATTAACTCCTGTCTTCTTTATATTCCAGTTAGAAGTATCCATGGAGAACAGTGAACACTCCGTGGATGCAAAATCCATTAAAAATTCAGAAACGTGAGTATTTCTATTGGATATATTCTATTCTATAATATATTCCTATATATTCTATTATGTTATACGTTCTATTATATTACATATTCTATATATATTATATATTCTATATATAGCTATTCTAATATATTCTATTCTATAATATATTTCTAATAGAAAAATATTCTATTTCTATCCTTTATAATGAAGGAAAGATGTGTAGGTAATACAGCAGACTTGAAGGAATGGGGAAGCAGAAAGGGCTTTCAAACTAGAGAGAACCAGCTGACATCCTCCCTTGACAGCTGCGTGGCTTTTGCACATGTTAACTTATCCTCCCTGAATCTCATCTTTCAAACCAAACTTTCACGATACTGTGGGGAGGGCAGAGGGCACATGAGGTACAGAGCCTGCCCCATAGTCAGAATCCCCAACCTGCAGGAGGATGCCTTAGGAGAGGCAGAACTCGCAATTCTTCTGTGCCTCCCAAAATCTGTCTGTAGGATGACAGCTGTTGTGTTTGGAGGAGATTTTTGGCTTTCTGTTTATTTATGAGTTGTTCTTTTTCTTTAAAGATTTTGTTTATTTATTTGCCAGAGAGAGCCCAAGCAGGGGGAGCAGCAGGCAGAGGGAGGAGCAGGCTCCCTGCTGAGCAAGGAGCCTGACATGGGGCTCAATCCCAGGACCCAAAGATCATGACCTGAGCCAAAGGCAGACATTTAACCAACTGAGCCACCCAGACATCCCTATTTATGAGTTTTAAGACTAAAATGAAATGCCAGTTCTGAGTCTGGGGAAGAACTGCCTGCTTTTAGGTGATCTTGCACCATCTGTTTTTCTGTCTTCCTCTTTCCAGTAGTTTGCTTATTAATGCTTCCCAAAACCAAATGATGGAGGAAGGAAAAAGATCAAATGTAAACACCATTAATGTAATTCATGTCATTATCCACTTGGGATCCCTTGTGGAACTTTGAATTCCGAAAGTTTCTTCTGAGACCCAGTATTATTATTTTGGACAAAAATCACAGTAATTATTTAGTGATCTTCATATTAAACAAAAGTATTACAGAACGATCACCAGGTTACCAATAATGATTTAGCAGTGTCTGCTTAGCTGAAGAGATTTATTGGAAACTAAACTTTTTTTTTTTAATTTTTTTTTAAGATTTTATTTATTTATTTGACAGACAGAGATCACAAGTAGGCAGAGAGGCAGGCAGAGAGAGAGAGGGGGAAGCAGGCTCCCCGCCGAGCAGAGAGCCCAATGCGGGGCTCAGTCCCAGGACCCTGAGATCATGACCTGAGCCAAAGGCAGAGGGCTTAACCCACTGAGCCACCCAGGCGCCCCAGAAACTAAACTTTTGAGATACAATCTCATTTTAGAAGGGTTGGGGTCTTTTATTTATTTTTTAAACCTTTTTAAGTGACTTACACATTTTCCTACCTTTTCATATTATACAGAATATAATTTAATAGCAAATTGCACAGGAGCCCAAAACAGATTTAGGTCTGTTTCAATTTAACGATAAGTTATGCTCGTGTCCCTCGGCTTTTAAGTCTGCTCTGCGTCAGGCGTGTCCCCCTCCCCATGCAGCTATCCTGTTGCTGGTAGAGGAACCCTCCCTCCTAAGGAGGCAGCAGGGGTGGTGGGGAATTACAGTTCTGGGATCCACAATTTATATGATTTTCAACAAGTCACTTGGCTTTCTGAGCATAAATTTTCTCACCCGTACAATGTGGGGATCTTCACTGTTAGCTAAATATAGTTGTTTCTGACCTCGACTGCTTTAATTTACTATTTTAATCTTTTTCCAACAATGTTTGTAGAATTGTATATAATCTGAAATACTCTCGGGTTAAATGCATGAGGACGTGGACTTGAGGTATTGATGTTTGGTGTCCCTAGACCTGATGTGTCCTGATCCTTGGACTAGATCAGGGGTCAGGCCTGCTGTCTATTTTGGTCAAGTTTTATTGGGACATAGCCACACACATTCCTTTACATGTCGTCCTGGGCTACTTTCACCAGTAGAATGGAGTAGCTGCTTCAACAGAGACTGTACGACCTGCAAATCTCAAATACTTAATGTTTGGCTTTTTTGAAAAAAAAGTTTTTTGATCCTGGTCTAGATAACAGGTTTTTGGATAAGTGACCTGCAGACAACTATTTCCAATTCTTTACAACAGTGATCTGTGTATTAACTGTTAATTTGTTCAGCTCATAGTGTTTAAGGAGCAATTTAGGAATGGTGAAAAATACCATGCTTTGAGATGTATTTGCATTTTTTCAGTTTCCTCTCATTTTCAGGGTATTTTTAAGATCTTACTCTTACCTTGAGAGAGATATATCTCACAAGCTATAAGAAATTTAAGAATTTTAAACTATAAAATACATTTGGTGAAATTTTATAAAAATTTAGAGGAAAACTTAAAATGTAGAGAGTAAAAGCCTGAACTCTGAAGTCCGACAGGTGTGCTCTCCCTTGGCTCTGACAGTGTCTGTGTCACCCTTAGCACTGAGCCTTGGGGTACGCATTTCCACATCTGTGAAATGGTTTCTCATGAAATTTAAATCAGGAAAGGCTACCATAGCACAAAGCCTGACATTCATTCAACAAATGTGAACTGTTCTTATGTATTATAAAATTTGTATTACTGTGAACAGCAGCATCAGTCATTTCTACCTTTGTTAACTGTTTTTTGATTTCCAAACAGAAAGATCTTACATGGAAGCAAATCAGTGGACTCTGGAATGTCCTTGGACAACAGTTATAAAATGGATTATCCTGAAATGGGTTTATGTATAATAATTAATAATAAGAACTTTCATAGAAGTACTGGTATGTACCCTAACGTAATTTTTAATCCTCTTCAAATATTGTACCATTTGCGGCGCCTGGGTGGCTCAGTGGGTTAAAGCCTCTGCCTTCGACTTGGGTCGTGATCCCAGGGTTCTGGGATCAAGCCCCCACATCAGGTGCTCTGCTCAGTGGGGAGCCTGCTTCCCTTCCTCTCTCTCTGCCTGCCTCTCTGCCTACTTGTGATCTCTGTCTGTCGAATAAATGGATAAAATCTTCAAAAAAAAATATTGTACCATTTATGTTTGGTATAATATGAAAAATAGAACTGATGTTATTAGTTAGTAAACGATAACACAGAATAGCCACAAAGTAAAGATAGAGCAGGACCCTACACATAGTCCATCACGAACTCTTGATCTTCCGCCCATTATCAGAATTTCTCCCTCTTCCAACAGCTAGCTTCCCATCTGTGTGTTGGCTCTCCTGCCCCAAATTGCTTCTTTATCCTCCTGCTCCCTCTTTCATTCTAACAGATTGCAACAAATAAGGAGCAGTATATTTTTCTTTCCCAGAACTGTGTGAGGCACCTCATAGGTATTATCTTGTTTAATTTTTGCAACAATTCAGAAAAGTAACCACAATTAGATGCTGAAAGGTTAAAATTCTGACATAGAGTTCACACAGATCATTTAGTAGCAGAGCTAGGACTTGGCCTTGGTGTGTGCCTGACCACGCCCCACCTCGCAGTCTGAACTCTTGAGTCCACCTCCTTCCAGTGAAGCACTGCTTCACTTCTTTGTATCTTCATTTGCTCTATTGACTTTTTCCTTTCCCCCCACAAAAATGACAGAACCCCATCTTAAAGAGACCTTTCTTTCACCTTGCTTCCTCTTAAGCTGTGATCTGATTTTTATCTCTTCTAAATTTTTGAAAATACGGGCTGTAAGCTTGCCATCTTCACTTCTCTCCATCCCTCTTGAATCTCTTTTCTGTTTTCTACCTCTGCAGAAACTGCTTTCTTAGGTTCCCCATGGCCTGATCACTAAATCTCTCTTCTCAGTCTCTGTACTGGGTGTGACTTGAATCTACTGATATGGTTCAGAATATATATATATATATATATATATATATATATATATATATATATATATTTAGAGAATATAAACCATCAAATCCCTTACAATCCCAGAAAGTTCATTAAAATCTTGATGTGTTGATTCTTTTTTCCTGAGAGTTTCTTTCAAAGCTTAATTTCATTCATAATATGTAAGCAGTGTTGCATTCTGCTTGTTCCACTTAATGTAATGTAAGCATTTTTCACGTTGCTATATAATTATCAGATCTTTTAATTATTATATAGTATTCCATTTGCTTAATTTGCATAATTTATCCTATGATGGACATTTGGGCTGTTTCTCCATTTCTTATTTTTTATATTTATATTGATGCTGTGATAATTCTTTGAATCGGCATATCGATCACATTAGACTTAATTTTTAACTAAAGAAATTAGAAGACCCAGATCCAATTTAGGAGGCCATCTATTGGGCCGGTGGTGAAAATGGCCAGAAGAATCCAGGTTGCCCTGGAACCATAAGCAGAACTTGGTGTTAGAATAGTTATGAGGAAGGAGTAGTGGGAAAAATAGGTGTCTGAATCTGAACGAAAGTCTTCGTATTGCTTTTGGCTGTAAGTTGAGATGCCACCTTCAACCATCAGATACTCTATATCACGTTGCTAGTTATGATGCCCACTTCCTGTAGAATTTTACATTGTGGAACCTATTCTTTAACAGCCATAACCACAAATTACTTAACCCAAGAGTCTAACTTTAGCAATCGAATGAGCTCTTCTTCTGCTTTGAAATGTGAAGGTCAGGTCCTCACAGTGCTCTCCTTATAGTCTTGTGTTTTCTGTTCTACTGTTAAATGGCTCATGGGGCGGCTGGGTGGCACAGTGGGTTAAAGCCTCTGCCTTCGACTTGGGTCGTGATCCCAGGGTTCTGGGATCAAGCCCCCACATCAGGTGCTCTGCTCAGCGGGGAGCCTGCTTCCCTTCCTCTCTCTCTGCCTGCTCAGCGGGGAGCCTGCTTCCCTTCCTCTCTCTCTGCCTGCCTCTCTGCCTACTTGTGATCTCTGTCTGTCAAATAAATAAATAAAATCTTTTAAAATAAACAAATAAATAAATAAATAAATGGCTCACAACCCAGGACCAGAATTCAGTCTCTTTGTCACATAGCTGCATGGTGTCCTCATCCTCTCTAAAGTCAAAACTTTGATGGGCTTATTTTAATTTTACAAAAATTACCTATGGCCGTAATACAAATTTCAGAAACTACAGATTAATAAAAGAAAAAGCATTAAAGTCACTCATAGTCACACTACTCAGAGATGCTCTGTCAACAATATTTTGTGGGCATAGGCATTGAGTATTTTTTTGTATTAATACATGTTATAATTTACTCAGTTCTAAGGTATGTCTTCTCTAACACTTTGGCATTTTTAGATCTGAGCACATTGTATAGTCAGTCTGTCCATTAATGTGGAGAGTACTGTAAAGGAGAAACTGAAGCCCAGAACCCCTGGGTACAGGACTGACGCTAGCCTTATTACTTTCAACAAGTTCCTGAACTTCTCTGTGCTCCCTGTCCCACATCTGTATAAGTGAAGCTGGTCATAGTCACTGTCACACTGGTGTTTGGAAGGGTTGAAGGAAATTACTCATAGCAGGATGCCTGGTGAACAAGATTAATGTGGTAGTGGTTTGTGGGTTTTTTTTTTTCCTGAAACATATTAAAGTAGTAATGGATCTTAAAATTGTTGGGAACCTAAAAAAATACAGTTCCTCTGAATGTGTGAGATGTGTGTTTTGTTATATATAGCATTTTTTCTTACACAAAAGTAGGATCCTGTTGTTTTACAGATTTTTTTTTAATACAATGACCATTTCCCATGGCAAAATTTTGTCTATGGAAATTTTTAAAAAAAGATTTATTTATTTGAGAGACACAGAGAGAGAGAGAGAGGGAGGGAGAGATCGGGGGAGGGGCAGAAGGAGAGAGCGAATCCCTGGTAGACCCTGGGCTGAGCTTGGAACCCACTGCAGCGCTTGATCCCACATCCCTGAGATCATGACATGAGCCAAAATTGAGAGTCAGATGCTCAACCGACTGAGCTGTGTCATGTCTACAGAAATGTTAATGGCAACACAGTAGTCCATTATAGTAGTAGTGAATCATAATTTATTTAACCGAACTTCCCTCGTTAAGCATTTCAGTTGTGTTTTTCACTATCTAAGCAGTTGTGAAAGATATCCTTCTGACCATAGCACTGATACAGCTTATGTTATGAAGTGTCTTATATGCTAAGAAACTAAAGAGACTTTGTGTTAGATCAAAGTCATTGAATTTTCTTAGCAGTTGAAAAGATTTTATTGTGGATTGTATGACTTGCTGAATAGTTTATTTCAGAGGAATTTTTTTTTTTTTAATGAAGTTATAAGTAATCCTTTCTGTTTTCAAGGAATGGCACCTCGGTCTGGTACAGATGTAGATGCAGCAAACCTCCGGGAAACATTCACGAACTTGAAATATGAAGTCAGGAATAAAAATGATCTCACATGCGAAGAAATTTTGGAATTAATGGACAGTGGTAAGAAATAATTAAAAGAATGATGACCTCCCTTTATTGTCCAGTTTTATATTATGGTATAGCTGTAATTATAATAATAAGGCATGAGAACTGGGGCACCATATTCTATATAATCCCACATTTTATATACATAAAGTAAAAGTTATTCATGCTACCTCCCTAACATGGTTTGAGGTATGTCGACTGCCCCAAGGTGGGTTTTGATGATCTCTCAGTTCTGTCCTCAAGTTTCTTCATCTTCCTCCTGTACAGTTTAAATAGGAGATTGATGGGTGAATGAAGTTGTGTTGTTTTTTATGTTTATTTTCCTTACTTGTAAACATTTTTCCAGTCTCTAAAGAAGATCATAGCAAAAGGAGCAGTTTTGTTTGTGTACTTCTAAGCCATGGGGATGAAGGAATAATTTTTGGAACCAATGGACCTGTTGACCTGAAAAAACTAACAGTTTTCTTCAGAGGGGATTACTGTCGAAGTCTGACTGGAAAACCCAAACTTTTCATTATTCAGGTAATTTATGCCTAAACAACTTAGTTATTGAGGATTAATCAGGGATTAATTCGCTCATTTGTGGATTAGCCAATGGATTTATTTTTTTCCCCTGAAGCTACTGAACTACTTTAACTTTTTTATTCATTTAAACTACCACTTACAAGATAGAAAATAAATATTCCTTTTAGACTTGAATCAAAAAGATTCCTCATTTAACATCCATGTTTACACAGCCTTTACATTTCTTAGAAATAACAATTATGTGTATACACACATAATGGTTTTTAATAATTTTTTTTTTAAGTAGTCTCCACACCCAGCATGGAGCCCAACATGGGGCTTAAACTCACGACCTTGAGGACAAGACCTGAGATCAAGAGTCAAAAGCTTAACCAACTGAGCCATGCAGGCGCCCTTAAATGCTTATTTTCTAACTACTAGGCCTGCCGAGGCACAGACCTGGACTGCGGTATTGAGACGGACAGTGGAGCTGAGGACGACATGGCCTGTCAGAAAATACCAGTTGAAGCGGACTTCCTGTATGCCTATTCCACGGCCCCTGGTAAGACAGCTACCAATAACAGACGTTACCTGGAGAGTCTAAACACAGAGCAAGTGTTCCAAAGGTTTCCAAGGTTTTCACATTCATAAACAGCTAACGGGTCTGTATTTTAAGATAACAGAGAAGTGTCAGAAAGTCTTCTTTAAGCAAAGTTTGGCTGGAAGGTGTGCATTTATAAGAAGGTGGGAGGATGGGGTAACCAGGTGATGGGCATGACGGAGGACACGTATTGTGATGAGCACTGGGTGTTACATACAACTAATGAATTGTTGAACACTACATCAAAAACTAATGACGTACTGTATACTGTCTAACTGAACATATTAAAAAAAATATAAGAGGGGCGCCTGGGTGGCTCAGTGGGTTGAAGCCTCTCTGCCTTTGGCTCAGGTCATGATCCCAGGGTCCTGGGATTGAGCCCCACCTCAGGCTCTTTGCTCAGCGGGGAGCCTGCTTCCCGCCGCGCCCCCGCCCCCCGCCTCTCTGCCTACTTGTGATCTCTGTCTACCAAATAAATAAATAATCTTAAAAAATTAAAATAAAAAAAAATAAGAAAGCATACATCCACAGTGTCCTCCATGAACTTAATGCCAGATATTATAATATACAATACAATATTGTGTATTGTAATATAGGGGATGAATTGTAATCTTATGATACGGTATAGTATGTGCTATATTGTCACATTTTCCAGGAATTCCTTGGAAGATGGGAAATAATAAAAATAAACCTGAATAGTGTGTGAGAGGGTAGAGTGGAATGGGGGAAAAGAAATAGGTTATTCCATGTTATTGCGGTTGTGTTGTACCTGTCCTCCTATAAATAAGTATTGATTGATTGTGCAATTTATTTATTATACAGCTAACTCGGGGTGACACAGTTTGGAAATAGAGGACAAATGTATATTTAAAGAATGTTACATTTTTAAATACGCTCAATATGATTTCTTTTTAACCTCAAGACAGTTCCAGGTAAAGTACTTCCAAATTAGAAGCAATAGATCCGAGAGTTAATCTGAGAAAAAGTACTATGGATACATTGTGTTCTCTTTTTTTGGAGTTTTTGAATATTCTGTAATGTCTTTATTATACTTCATCTGGATGCCTTGTAGACAAATTTAGGACATGCAAATGTGTGCATACATAAGCAGTTGATGTCTGGGGTGAATCAGCAATCCGATGGCAACATCATGCTTCTTAAAATGGTGTCTCTTACACGTTTGTCCCTGCATCTTTTGCATGTTTCCCTCTTCCTCCCTATGAGAAGGGAAACCCAGACAAGAGAACTCACCATGATTCAGCGGGGAAGGCAGTTCACACTCTTTTTTCCTTACCAGAATGAGAGGTGTATGCACAACGCCAACCCCACCCCCAGCATCATCTCCCCTGAAACAAGAGGAGGTGTTTATTTCCTTTTTATGGCTGGTAATGCGCATGGATCTTTGTGCTTGTTTTTACCTTTGTGATTATGTAATCTATAAAATCAGATACTCATGGTACTTGGGTTGTTACTCTGTCTCGTAGGTTACTATTCCTGGCGAAACTCAAAGGACGGATCCTGGTTCATCCAGTCACTCTGCACGATGCTAAAACTGTATGCTCACAAGCTTGAGTTTATGCACATTCTTACCCGAGTTAACCGAAAGGTAGCCACAGAATTTGAGTCCTTTTCTCTTGACTCTGCTTTTCATGGAAAGAAACAGATTCCATGTATTGTGTCTATGCTCACAAAAGAACTGTATCTTTATCACTAAAGATGGATGGTATTTTTGGTTTTTTTTATTTTTTGGTTTTTTTTTTTGTTGTTTTGTTTTGTTTTAGTTCATATGCCAAGTGAGGAAATGGTTTAACTGATCCTGTATTTTCCTCTCATTTTAATCTAATCGAATGCTTCACATGGTACTTTGGAACCTGCTACTTTCATAGCAATAAAACTATGAGGCTACCTCACACTCAGAATCAGGTAGTCGAAATTGAATTTAATTAGGAATAAATAAAAATGGATAGTAGTACAATCGTTGTGAGAGGAAATGTTTCTAAATCAACTGCCCTGGAAATTAACAAGTTTCAGTGATGCTGTTATGAATTTTTAAGTAATCATGGAAGAGGTTAAACACTGTAATTATGAATTTCAATGATCTTAACGTGCTCCTATATGAGAGTATGTACTCTGATTTTTGTCAAACCACAGACATGCTAATGAGGAATAATGTATTCTAGAATGTGGGGCTCCGTGGGCAGGGTCAAAGTCCTAAAGACCTACCTTGATTTTAGAATCAGGATTTGGAGACAAGTCAACTGTATTTTTTGGTCATTTGTCTGAGAGCATGGTTTTGTGATGTTGGGCCCAAGCATGTCTTTATTGCAAAAAGTCATGTTTAGTATTGAAAAGGAAACTAAATATTTTGCCAGAGGAATTGTGAGCAAATCTCTTTGACTCTCGCGAGGAATTTAGCTAAATGCAACATCAAGGTGGGGTAGGCAGAGTTAGAACTGCAAGGTGCAGAGATGCAGCTGTCTGCCAACACCCAAATCCTGTCCTTTGTGCCTGAACCAAATCTGTTGAGCTTCACATGCCAGCAAAATATGTGAAGAGATGTTATGTAAAAGCCTCACACTGTCGATCATGCTGCTAGCAGCGTGAATTGAAGAAATTCTACAGGAATGCACTAAAATACAACTTACATAGTAACCAGTGAAATGCCACGAAAAACAATAAATCAATCAGCTGGGCACTCCGTCATTAGAAGATGGTCTGAGCCTGAGCAGAGACACCGTGGGCACAGCCTGTGTGATGAGGGCAGAGCCCTGGACCGGCTTTGGGAAAAGGCCCGCTAGCTAGTTTTTCCGTATGGACTAGTGTGCGTGGAAGATACCCCCCAACCCAAGGCAGGAATCTCCAAGAGAGCCAACCAACTCAGAAGTTTCTGAGATGGAAATTTTCCAAAGGTGCTAAGAGTCACAGCAGAAACCATAGCACATTTTATGGTACAGTTTTTAAGCGTGTTATTTTCTGTTGAAGTTTACAGTCAAAGGTACAAAAAAATGGTAATTATAATGATGTCCCATTCATTAAATGAAAGGCCCTTGGCACGCAGGACCTTAGAAATCACCAGTCTCCCCACTCCTCTGGTGCCTGGGGAAGCAGCCCCCACCATGGAGGCCAGCCCCGCAGGCGGCCTCCCTCAGGCAGGCCCTGAGTCCTTGCTGCATCCCGGGGCCTCAGGGGTTTTGCAGTCGTGACATTTAAGGTAAGCTATCTCTTGCTCAAAGAAAGAAACTGACATTTATAAATGACCACTCTTTGTTTTACCTGTGGAACTTTTTTCTAAGTAAATAAGGCATGTCCTGGTATCTTGAGATGTGTTCCTGTGTGACTATTTTGTAAATTTTTGTTATGCATTTTTATTTCAAAATATAAATTTTAACTTAAATCACCAACATGTTCAAGTTTTTGTTGTTCTCATTTCTGATATGGTGCCGCTAACTCTAGTTTAAAAACAGTTTTAACCAAGATCTGGAGCTTGATTTAGAAAGGGTGCAGCAGGATTTTGTCATCAAATATTTTGAGGTGGTGGTGAATTACTGAATAGGATAAGCAGAGCTCTCTTCTTCCCAGGCCCTGTCACTGGGGCCCTGTTACTAAGATGACCAGGATGCCAGGAAAGACAGCAGGTCTGCAGAGACCACAGTCCCTAAATATGACCATGTTTTTGCTTGTTTCCTTGCTTTGCAGAATGGTAACAGCATAAAAGATATTGCTGAAGACAACATTTTCCACCACATGCATTTTCAGTGGGGCTAATAGAAGGGGAAAAAGAACTTGGGAGACATGTATGTCAAACCACGAATGTCCCTGGTGGCCACCTCTGGGAAAGTGTTCCCTTAAATAACGTACTTAGAAAAGGAGTATAACAAAGTGCAAACGTGCAGTTTCAAATTCCTTCCAGTGTTTCTATAATGAACATGGAATAGTTTTTAAGTCAGAAAACTAAATTAAATGATCCGAACTGGGAATAGGGGATTCCTGTTTTCAGGGAATAGAGGGTGGCATGAATAACTTTTTAAAGACTCTTTAAAGCTATAGTTCTATAATGGGTTGAGAAAATGAGTCCATTCTAATCTCACTACTATCTAAAGAAGTCTGAGATATTATAAAGGAAAAAGTCAGGGATTCAGTAGAAAAATGGACCAAAGGCATGGACACAGTTCACAGAAAAGGAAAGACCAAATGTCCCTAACACTCAGGTAAAGAGCTTAATTTCCATCATAATAAGAGAAAAAGCAAATTAAAGTAAGGTATCATCTGTCCTCTGTCAGATCGACAGAAGCCCTGAAGTTAGATACAGGTCTGTGGGCAACACAAGGAAATACCTCCTTCCACTGGTTGGTTTGCAAAATGGTGTAATTCCCTGTGGAGGAGAATCTGGCAATACTTACCAAATTTTATGTTCTTCATTTCAATCTACTTTTTTTGAAATTCAAGCTACCCATACATCTGTCCATGCACAAAATTTTAGGTACAATTACTCATCACAACATTGTTTTCATGGTTAAAAAAAAAAAAAGGCAGCAACCCATCTATAAAGAAGGCAGGTTAAATACACTGTGATACATCCACATAATGGAACATTATTTGCTGTAAAAAGTGGGGAGGAGTCTGCTTAACCAATAGGTGAAGATCTCCCCTATGTATGATTAAGTAGAAATGGGTGAAACAGAACACATAGGTAATATGCTCTATTTTGTGTAAAAAGGGAGGACGGAGATAAGAATGCATTTGCTGGGGCGCCTGGGTGGCTCAGTGGTTAAACCTTTCAGCTCAGGTCATGATCTCAGGGTCCTGGGATTGAGCTCAGCAGGGAGCCTGCTTCCCACCCCTCCCCCGCCTGCCTCTCTGCCTACTTGTGATCTCTGTCTGTCAAATAAATAAATAAAATCTTTCAAAAAAAAATGCATTTGCATAAAGAAACACCAGGAGGATTTAAAAGAAGAAGAAGAAGAAACTAATAAAAATGTAAATGGTGGATGGGGTTGGGGATGGAAGTGAGATTTCACATGTGTTCACTTTTCTATAAGACTTCGACTTTCTGGAACCATGTCAGTGTATTACCTGTGCCAACTGAGAGAAGAAGCGGAACTGAATCAAACACATTTATTTTGGGTCTCAGAATTGCAATTTGGGAGTACACGTTCAGGTAGCAACCCAAATTTTGACCCACTAGGGAACAGAAGTTAGGGTTTATTAAAGAGAAAAGGGAATGCTTGTCTATGTTTGCAAAGAATTTGGTTGATGTTGGCAACAGAAAACCAATCTTGGCTAACCATAATTGCTTGCGAAGGTAATCACTGAGCAAAAGTTCATTCCTATACCAGACTGCAGGTGTTCATGGAAAGTCCTTGGAATATCGGCTGTTTGGCCCAGTGTAAAAGTCCATGTTTCCACCCTGGGAGGAGTGTGCATAAGGCCCACCTTAATGGCCTCCCAGCTCCATGTTAAAACCCACTGATATAAATGACTCCTTTTTATTGTACCTTTCAAGCCTTCAAAGATGAAATTTAATCAAGGGGAGGTGAGAGGGGCATAAAACTTTCTCAATGATGAGAACATGGATTGTACATGATGAGTACAGAGGGCAGGGGTGGAGAAGGTACCATACATTTCGAAAAGCCACGTTATATGATTTTGTTTAGCTCACTAACTTCTTTGTCTCAACCACGGGGTATTAATTGAGACATCATAACATATTAATATTAGAACTTGAGCCCAAGATAATTCTCAGGATTTTGTTGTTGAAGGAACAAACTGGAGTATTAGTTTCTTGGTTGATTTTTCTACTTATTCCATCCTTATCCTTTACAATATGATTATAATTAATTATCACATGGTAAGCAGGCCAAGAAATATTCACAAGAGAATTTTCGTGCCCAGAATCTCTACCTTTTATTACCCTGATAATGAAAGACCTAACAAGTACCATATGACTTCACTCAAACGTGAAATTTAAGAAACAAAGGAACAGAAGTGGGGGGGAAGACAAACCAAAAAACAGACTCTTAACTGCACAACAGACTGGAGGTTAACAGCGGGGAGGTGGGTGGGGTGTGAGGGAAATGGGTGAAGGGGATTAGAGTACATCATGATGAGCACTGAGTAATGTATACACTTGCTGAATCACTATACTGTACGCCTGAAACTAATGCAACACTCTATGTTAGTGATCCTGGAATTAAAATTTTTAAAAAAATAATGAAAAGATGGGGCGCCTGGGTGGCTCAGTGGGTTAAAGCCTCTGCCTTTGCCTCAGGTCATGATCTCAGGGTCCTGGGATTGAGCCCCGCATCAGGCTCTCTGCTCAGCGGGAAGCCTGCTTCCTCCTCTCTCTCTGCCTGCCTCTCTGCCTACTTGGGATCTCTGTCTGTCAAATAAATAAATAAAATCTTTAAAAAAAATAATAATGAAAAGACCTGAAGAACTGAGGTGTTTAGGCATCTTCAGGAAAGGCAAGCATCTCCCTTTCAAGAAAATGTTTTTGTCAAATTTAAATTTGGTACAAAAGCTATTAAGGAGCATGTCTGGGCTGGAAGAGTCCTTGTCTAATCTGTTCCTTATGCTTTGGTTTTATGTGACTTAAATATAAGCCTGGGGACCCGACAGTCCTCCCTTCGAGGGACCCATGCTTGGGTCCTGAGTGTTGAGTGCTAATTCACTGATTTTACCGAAGAATTTCCAAAAACTCATTTCTGCCTGGAAGGTTGAAGGAGAGCATTAAGAGGGTCACTGTGGCTGGAGGAGAGTCAACAAGAGGGGGTGGGGTGGGGGTGGGGGAAGGATTGGGGGGTCGGGGGGTAAAGGAGGTCAAGAATGGCCTTGTAGTTGTTTTGCCTAGAGATGGCACTGGGGGAGAATGCATGCGGGAAGAGGAAGCTCCAACATTTGAACACCCAGGAAAGGAGAAAAAGGACCACTCAAGTCAAAGACGGGAAAACCGTATGGGCTGAGAAAGCTGTGGGAAGAAACTTTCCAGAGGAAATGTGACAAGCCACTGAGAATTCAGAGAAAAGGAAGATTTTAAATATGCATTTTCTTCGTGATGGCAGGTTATATAGGTGATCCTGACAAAGGGGACCCTGCAAATACAGAGACGGAATCTAGCTTTGAGTGGACTGATTCATTAGTGGAAAGCAAAGAAACAAATAACAAGTATAAGAAACTTGAGAAATTGGCTTTGAAGGACAGGGAGAGAGAGGAGTAGCCAGAGCAGTAAGCGAGTGAGGGTAAATCGAAGCATAATTGTGGGGAAGAGGAAAGACTTTTTTTTTTAAACGGGGAAAGTGTGAGGCTGGGTGCTAATGAAGCTAGGTGTATAGTTTTTGTGGCAGGAAGTTCCTTTATAATAGCCTCTGTATGTTCTATGAAGTAGAAGACAAGGTCTCTCCTCGAAGTTAGGGAGGTGATCAAGGCATCAAGGAAAGTTTGCAACAATCATTGTCAAGAGCGGGAGAGTGAGTTGACCAGAGAAGCTCGGTAAGGTCGCTGGGCAGTGCCGAGGGTCCCCTTGGTACCAGTGATTATGAATCAGGCCATAGCGGCACCAGCCTGCCCTGTGGTGTGATTTTACTCGGTTACACTCAGCTGTTTGGGTCTTGGTGTGTGTTGGCTTTATCCAACTTTGGGCCTTTGCCCACATTTATATGAAAAAAAAAAAAAAAAGAATATAGAGGACTTCAGGATGCTGAAAAATGATTTACTGATTGGATGAACCATGGAATATAAGCTGGCCGGAGAGGGGAGTGAAAACAGAAGGGTGACAAATGCAGGGAGTAAGAACAGTGGTCCAGAGCCTGATGGTCCTGATAAACTTGGATGAAATGATGAGACATTATGGTCAGAGAGTGAGTGGAAGGTGGGGCAAATCTGATCCTGAAAAAGATATGACTGAGTAGAAGGATGAAGTTGCTTAACCCAGAATTTTGGAAATGAGATCATGGAACTAAGAGGTGAGAATGTCAGGTGTGTCCCCATGCACGTGAGCACTGATTTGCTGAAATGAGAGTCAATATGAGAGAATATGGTAATAAGGTAATGTCAAATAATCTAGTTGTGTTTACAACCTTTGATTTTATGGAATTAAAGATATCCAACTTTTGTTCTTGCCAAGTAAGAATGTTCTCTAGAACACAACCTATTATCACCATTATTCGTTTTAAAAAAAAGATGTTTTAACTCCCCCCAACTTCTCATTTTCCCCCTCCACCTCCAAATAAAGAAGGACACAATCTCAGATTAAAGGACCAATACTTTCCCAAGAAAATGTGGTATGCTCATTATACACACACATATGCACACGTTCTACTATCTTCACTTTTCTCAGTTGGCCACGATCAAACTTCCTGCACATTGAAATGGTCCATGTGATACTGTGATTTATAATAAGAAATAGGTGTTTGGTCTTCATCCCTGTTCTGACACAGAACTCCTAAAAACCTTGGGATTTTCTAAATGATAAGAGAGATAAAGGTGACTTTTTTAATGACAATGAGATAACTTTTGGAAAGCCAGGTAACCTAAGGATGGGGGCTGGTTGCCAGAGGAGCCATGTGATGAGAAGCTTGGAATTTTCATCCTCCCTGTCCTTGGCCTGACCCCTGGGGAGGGGAAGGGAGCTGCAGGTTGAGTTCAGTCACCAGTGGCCAGTGATTTAATCAATTATGCCTATGTAATAAAGCCTCCATAAAAACTCACAAGAAATGGGTTCAGACAGTTTCCAGGCTGGTGGACACATGGAGACGTGGGGAGAATGGTGCACCCAGAGAATACAAAAGCTTTGCACCCCTTCCCCATACCTTGTCCTATGCCTCTCTTCTGTTTCTGAGTTATATCATCTTATAATAAATTGGTAATCTAGTAAATAAAATGCTTGTCTGGGTTCTGTGAGGCACCCTAGCTAATTAATGGAACCCATTAGAAGGGGATCCCACCAAAGGCACCCATAAGGGAATCATTGGAACCTCTGATTCATAGACCGTCATCAGAAGCACAGGTGACAATCTGAACTCACAATTGGCATGGGGAGACAGTGGCAGTCTCTCAGGACTGAGCCTTTACCCTGTGCCGTATGACACTCTCTCCAGGTAGATAGTATCAGAATCAAGCTGCATTAGAAGACACCTTAAGAGTGTCCAAGAATTGCTTGATGGTGTGGGGGAGAAACCTATACTTGTTGAAACTGGTATCAGATCTGAATCTTTGATGTAGCATTTGAGAGGGGCTACTCTTACTCTAGTCCAATAAAGTTCTACTTGCTACCTGAAATAAATCTGTACTCTTAAAAGTGTCCTTCCTTGATGACACTTGAGCAGTGAGACGTGGCAGTGACTAGAAATGGCCCAGAATTGTCTTTTAACAGAAATCTTGTGACCAAAGATCCTCCACGTACACCGTTACTATGTCATCATTGTTAGAGATTTGCCAGAACTTTCCATAGATTAAAATAAAAGATTCCAATTTAAGTCTTCATTTCTTTTCCAATTTATCTAACTTATCAGTTGATCCTGAGCAAGAGAAAAAAGTGAATGTTGCTGTGGGAGGATCTCAATCAGTCCATTTCTTAGATGATGAGGAAATAATAGATCACAGATGTAAATCAAATGCAATCATATATGGCTATTAGGAAGGAAGATATCTGGGTCCCAGTCTTAGTAGGCCACTAATAGTAGAGTGATTGTGGCCAAATTACAACTTGTTTCCTAGTGTCCACAGGCGTAAAGTCAAGGGTTTCTTTTTTTTTTTTTTTTTAAAGATTTTATTTATTTATTTGAGAGAGAGACAGTGAGAGAGAGCATGAGTGAGGAGAAGGGCAGAGAGAGAAGCAGACTCCCCGTGGAGCAGGGAGCCCGATGTGGGACTCGATCCTGGGACTCCGGGATCATGACCTGGGCCAAAGGCAGTTGTCCAACCAACTGAGCCACCCAGGAGTCCCAAGTCAAGGATTTCTAAGGACTCTTGCAGTACTCACATCGTATGTAAAAGTAAGTGGTGCTTTGGCCATGCCTAGAGAGAGCTCATAACCTTTCAAATTTGGCATGCCTCACAATCACCATGTGAAAAAGAAAGTACCAGGGTTCCATGCCTGGAGATCCTGCTTCAAGAGGTCAAGGACAATGGGGTCCAGGAGTCTCTGTTCAACAGGCACTTTGGGTGATCCCTGGATCTTTGTTGGAGAAACACTGTTGGGGGCCTATTTAATGATCCTTGGTCTTACCCATGAATTGAATGAGAGGAAAATCTTGGCCAATACCTGTTCTGCTATTTCTTCTTTCAACTCAGGTTTGGACTTAAGACTGTCATCTTTCTTTCTCTCTTACTCTCAAGATGCATATGGAAGTTCTGTGACTAAGAACTCATCACAGTACCTGTGGGCAGTGTAGGCGGTGATCATTCTCACTAGCTAAAAATAACTGGCCAGAGCAGAAGCAGCCTGGTGAAGATGGATAGCCGGCAGAAGAAGCCATTGGTAGGAGAGGGGAGAGGTGATCTGGGTTTGGAGGCTCAGAAGATGGTGGCAAGCCAGGGAGGAAACAAAACTTAATATTCTATAATCTATCCATATCTAATAGTCTCTAACAATCTTTTAAAGAAATAAGTTTCTTATAGTATTTCCAGATCCTATTGTTCATTTATAGTATTTATTTCCAGGCCTTCAAGTTTTCCAAGACCTTTTCCCATTTTTAATGTTTAAAAAAACCAGATTCTGCTCAAAACCTGAGTGTGTGTGTGTGTGTGTGTGTGTGTGCGCGCGCACACACATTTGTTGTTGTTGTTTGTTTCTAATATTTAATCAGAATGTCATACAGTCAAGAAATTGTAGCTCCCTATTTAGGCTACATTTAGCCAATTTAGCCAATGCTGCCATGTCTCTATTTTGAACATTTTGCCTCCAGAGCCATTGTTGCCAGTGCAAATTCATATGGAAGGGTTGAAAAATAAAATTTGTAAGTGGTGCCTGTTGAGAGTTTCTACTATTTAAAAATCTGTAAGAATGAGTTGGACTACCACTGGGGAGATGGGTAGAGGCAGTATATGGACTGAAAGCTTGTTCTGCACCTGTGCATTCTCACCCTGCCTTCCCCATCTCTTTCTCCCCCACTCCCCCCATAGCTCCCTGTCTCCTGCTATGAACTTGAGACTTTGGAGTGAGGAAAAAAAAGAAATCAGATTTGCCTGGCTTGTGCATATCAGCTGTGGTCTGATTCAATACTTCCTTGACCCAACCCAGGCCGATACAAAATTTAATGACTTTAATTAATTAATATTCCATCCTTCTATTTTACTTTCAGTTCTTTATCCCTCTTGATCGACTTGTTAGCCTTCTGAAAACATTTTTTCAGAAATCTTTAATGTGAGAAATTGAATATGAACTTTCTAAATATCTCTTTCTGATGTTTGAACCAGTCAAATATCACTTAAATTTCATTTGAATTTCTAATATTAGTATATAATCATACACAATTAGGATCTGACTTATCCCTGCTCTCTCCCTCTCCCATCCTGCATCTCCTCATACACCCTCACACATAGAGCAGAATTGGAAGGTTGAGACGGTTGAACCAAAACAGTGGTTTGGTTCATCCAATGAGAGCCTAAGAAAAAAAGCTAGACTCAGGGCCACTATAATAAATTCATATCCTTAAAGTTAACCACTAAAACTTTTAAATTATTTGTTAGAGAGTCTCTTTACAAATTTCTCCTTAAAACTCAAGTCGCCGATGGAAGCTTATTGTGAAAGTTCATCTGTGAGAGCCTTAAGGCCATCTACATTGTGCTGAAGAACTGATTGATGTACATGTCCCTTCAAGTCACTGCATTGAAAGAGCTACCTTAGTTGGAGAGGGGCATAATTTCAAATTGTGTC
Organism: Enhydra lutris kenyoni; assembly: GCF_002288905.1. Classification (NCBI taxonomy): domain Eukaryota; kingdom Metazoa; phylum Chordata; class Mammalia; order Carnivora; family Mustelidae; genus Enhydra; species Enhydra lutris. Next base: position 15,155,813 of record NW_019154095.1, on the reverse strand, counting down.
AAGCAAATTCCAGGAAATGTTAAGTTGACATGTGCACTATCTCTGTAGGTATTATGGTTGGTGGGCAACCAATATTTTTTTCAGCATATGAAACTTATATCAGAACTATGACTAAGAAATATTTTTCGCAGAACATAGTCACAGTTCATTTCAGTTCAGAAATCCCCATCCCCACTCCACCACCCACATCCACACTTCCTCTGTTGGGTTTCATGTATTTAAGCACTGGTTCTATTGAGCTAACAAGCTACTTCTTCCCCAGTCTGAACTACAGTTTCTCCTTCTCTAACATGGGGGCCATAATATCTCCCTACCAGTAGGAGTGATAGGAGAATTTGTTAAAAGATAATGACAGAGGAGTGCCTTGGTGGCTCAGCTGGCTAAGTGTGACTCTTGATTTCTACTCGGGTCATGATCTCAGGGTCATGGGATGGAGCCCCACATTGAGCTCTGTGCTGGGCATGGAGCCTGCTTGGGATTCTCTCTCTCCCTCTCCCCCCAACTCCCAACTTCCATGCATGTGTATACATGCTCTCTCTTTCTCTCTAAAAACAAAACAAAACAAAACAAAAAAACAGAACAACAAAAAAGATAATGACAGAGAAGTTGTCTGATAAATTAAAGCACAGTAGAACCATGATAGGTTATTTAGATATCTATCAATTTGCTGTCATTGAAAATATCCGTAGAACTGGGAAAACTGCTTTATTTACTTATCAACACATATAGCTCTCAACTTTATGCCCTCACTCTTCTAAGTGGTTTTAAATATTAACTCATGTAGCGCTCTTATCAACCTTACAAGACAGCCCCAATTTACAGAGCAGGAAACTAAAGTAACTTGACCAAAGGCACAAGGAAGTAAGGAGCATAGCCAGGGTTTGAACCCAGGAGTCTAGTTGTAGGGTCTACCCACTCAACCATGATGCTGAGCTACCTTGAGAGAGATCCTGCCTGCCTGCCTGCCAATGGCAGCCACATTAGCAGGTTCAGTCCTGAATCTGTAGACAGTCCCTGGGGAATTTAACATTTTTATTCAACAAATATTTATTGAGTATTTATAATTTCTTTGCCAGGCACCGTGCTAGGTACTAGGACTATAAAGATAAAAGACACATTTCACGCCCTTGTGGAGTTAGTGGTTGTTGAAAATAACAGGGAACACCTGATAAGAGGCTATTTCCCTTCCTTTCAAGTCAACAAGAGTAAGCTGAGTCAAAGAAAATTCCAGAGCATGTGAAGTCTAACCTCCGCCTATCCTAAGTAGCCTTTGATTAGCCTTCCAATCTCTACCTATTTATCTGTCAAAAAAAGAAAGCAAAGCAAACCTGGATGACTCAATAGTTTAAAAACTGGGGTTGCTTCCAGCTGATCCTAGGGCAGGTCAACTGACTGATCTTGGTATAGCCTCCTTCCCCCAGACTTCCCCTCAGCTTTTGAGGGACTGCTTTTACCACCCGTGTGAGGTACATATGGTACACTAGCTCTAGAAAGAATGTTGATTTCCTCACTGGGTTTTACATGGTGAGTGGGTATGGAGGAGAATGAACATCACAACATCGGAACACGTAAGAAAAGAAGAAAAGAAACCAGCCATTTGTCCTCATTGCTAACAAACCAGTGTACAGATGTACAGAAAAGGAGTATATTACTGACTTCATGTTGCCGTTTTAAAGGAAAATAGCCATCAAGGTCAAGATAATACAGGCAACATTTATCATATATCTATTCTCAGGAAGTATATGGAAAAACAGCAAATGAACAATTGAGGGTTTAGAAAACAGATGGGTGCTCAGAAAAGCCTACTCAAATAGGCACATTTGAACTCTCCTTGTGGGGGTCACAAATCTCTTCCCACTGACATCCAGTTAGGACTTGGGTTGTGGATAAGAAAGTCAAGCTGAGGAGTGAGGAGTGTGACTCCAGGTCACAACCCTTTGTGTGATCTCTCAGGCCCCACGTTCGCCAATTACAGAGGCTTTACCTAGTGGACCTCGTGCGGGGAAGCTGACCTCCTCATAGCCCACTTCATGCAAAGCCAATGCACTGTGTCTGTGTGCAATGCATGGAGTCTCTGGAGGGATCCTTGGGCCCTCCTGGCTGGTGTTGCATAGAAATACCTGTATTCCTAGCCCTATCACCGTCATTTGGAGGCCTCCTTGGGGGGGGGGGGGGGTTGCTCATGGTTGAGGCATTTTTCAGGCACCTCTGCAGAGAGCACCTTCTAGACTTGGGGGCAGAGGGACCCTGAGCTCTGAGTCACTCTGACTCAGTATTCAGTATTTTCACTTCTACTCTTCCCCAGCTCTCTCCACCCCCTCCAAACTCTGGCAGGAGCCTTTTGTCTGGGCTTCCTGTTTGTGCTGGCCCTGTTCCATGGTGAAAAATAAAACACTGGGAGAGCTAGTGCTTCCCCAGTTTGCCTCTTGCTCCTCCAACCCAATAAGCATTTAAAGGCTCCATGGTTACTCTCACTTTGGCTTGTCCTAATTGATCACCTTGATGCCTTTGGCTCTCTCCAGCTCAGCTCTGGCCAGGCAGGAGGCTCAAACAAGAGGGTATTTTTCAGTTGTAATTGAAAGGTAAGTATTTGGACCGAGGTGACCCTGATGCTGGGGCAGCCCAGAAAGTAGACCCAAACCTAAGCCAACAATGCCTCTAGGCTAAGAAATCCAAATCTAATGCCAACCAATCACAAACAGCCAACTTTTCCAAATAAGGCAACTGTTCAAGCTAGACCCAATCAAGCAATTTCCGTGCTTTGCTTCTCTGTCTTTTCTATGCAAGTCTTGCCCCGAGGCCCCAAGGGGCTCCTAACCACTTGTGGTTTTCTGCTGCCTGATTCAAATCCATTTCTACTCAAATAAACTCTTAAAAATGTAATATGCCTCAGTTTATCTTTCACCAGAATATCCTACCAAAAGTAACCAAACCACCTTCAAGGAAAAAGCCTAGTCAACTGCTGCTTTTCTCTGAACTGTCCTCGTGCCTTTGCCATCCCGATAAATTCATCAGTCACATCAGCTTCCACTGAACTACATCGCTACTTGTCAACCAGAATGTTCTGGACGACGTTCAACTGAGGAAATTTTCTAGTGTACAAATGATCAGTATCAATAATCTTTTCAAAGCACGACGTGTGAGGAGAGTCGGTGTAATTTTGTAACCCTCAAAGTCAGCTGCACCTGGGACCACAGAAGAAGGTTAGTTGGCTGTTTCCTGAATGCTGTTGGGACAGGTAGGGTGTCCATGAGGCTGCTCTTCCTACAGCTACTCTGATGGGGGAGGTATTGTGGGAGTTTTCTCTTACAGGGTGCCAAGCAGGAAATGGGCGGCATTCTTAAAAATTAACTTCTCCCGGGGCTCAAATTAGCAGCTGATTAGATAGAAAGGCAAATATCCTAGGTGAAAGAGAAAGCTATACCTTCTGGTTCTTAGATGACTTTGACCTAGAATTGTGTATATTAAAAAAACTAAGCTGCAGGGGTACCTGGGTAGCTCAGTCAATTGGGGCACCCTACTCTTGGTTTCTGCTCAGGTCATGGTCTCGCAGTCATGGGGTCGAGCCCCACGTGGGGCTCTGCACTCAGCACAGAGTCTCTCAGATTCTCTCTCCCTCCCTCTTCCTCAGATAAATAAATGAAATCTCAAAAAAAGAAAGAAAGAAAGAAAGCTTTAATAAACATGAGAGTTTGCTTTAAAGTGTCTTTAATCCCAAGTATGAGAATAGTGAGAAAGTCTAGGGTGGCATGGCCCTTGGCAAAAGAGGAGATCACTCCCAGAGGCAAGCAGAGCAAGGAAGGATACCATGGTGATGTGGGTGTGTTGTGGGTGTGTGTGTGTGTGAGCGTGAGCACGTGCCCATGTGCATGCACACTGGCTTGGAGGTTCAGTTCACTGGGACAGCCTCCATTCTGTGGGTCTACAAACTGACTTCAGCTCTCTGTTAATAAGTCAAGTCACTTGAACCTCAGTACTACTTGGCAGTAGAAAACTCATCAATCTAGGGCACACTTGCTCCAGTTAGGGTTAACCCAGCCAATCAGGGGCTCTCTCCTTGCCTGGGAGTTTGCGAAGCATTGTGTCATGGAGGGAGGAAGAGGTTGGATGGTTGGAGGTAGGTGGTCCTCCATTGTCACAGGGGCCTGTGACAGTCCTGCTGAGACTTACATCATTTCGCTAGGTTGTCCTCATAACTTCTGCTCTCTGGCGTCCGTGGAGATAGCTGCATTCCCAGTGAGCTTCTGCTTTCATGGTTTACTCTGCTGCTACTCAATGTCCTTGAATCCCTGAGGCCCCTGTAGGGGAAGAAAGATCATTTTCCCTGTAAGCTTCTGAGTGCTTGGCTGAGACCCTTGTGATAAAAATCAGATTAAAAGAAGAAAAAAAAACCAACAACAAAAAACAGAAGTTTACTAACATGTATACCTCATGTGTAAATGGAAGCTACCCAGGGAAAAGCGGGTGATAACTCCTTGAGATGGCTTAGCCTCTGGCTTAACTACCATCTTCAGCTAAAGGAAAAAGAGAGAAGAGTGAGGTGGGCTGGTTATGGGGGAGATTATCAGGAAAAGCAAGATAAACAAGAGTAAGGTTGTTACACAGATTTAAGTCTGTGCTCCCTCCATCAGTAAGTCTCTTATGATTAAGGGTCATCCTTCATGGAGCACTGGGTATGGTGCATAAACAATGAATTCTGGAACACTGAAAAGAAATTTTAAAAATAAATAAAAATTTAAAAAAAAGAGTCATCCTTCTCTTCTTGGTACAGAGAGGGAGACATCCTTACAAGTGGAGGTTTCCTTTGTAAATACAAATTTCTCTTGCAAAAGAGTAACTTCTACTCCCTTTTCAGAGCTTCTCCTGTGTCTGCAGTGACTCGAAATAATCCTATGCCAAAGAGGCCCATTTGGGGATGGCATGTTTTGCACCCCTCAAAGGCAACTGCACCTCAGACCACAGAGGAAGGTTAGTTAGCTGTTTCCTGAGTGCTACTGGGACATGCAGGGTGTCTGTGAGTCTGCTCTTCCTACAGTTACTCTGGTGGGTGGGGGGCGTTACTGTGGAAGCTTCTCTTTCAGGGTTCCAAGTAGAAAATGGGCAGAACCCACACCAGTGATTCACTCTGCTACTCTCCTCGCTAGGTCTTCTCCCTCCTCCACCTTGGAGGACTTTGATCTAGTGGCAAGCAGGCAGGGGAGGGAAGAAGCAGATCAGCCCTCTCTTTCTGTGTCAACTTCAGCCGTTAGACATCAGGACTCGAGAACATAATGCCTTCTTTCTTCTGCTGCGACAATTCTCCTTGGGGACACAAAGATCTCATGTCTAATAGCCAAATGGGCAGTATGGGAATAGGGAGCATAAGAGAGTAAAAGCAAGTGGGGATGACGAAGATGGGAATGCACCAGTTAATATTGCCTACTATCATTTCACCACATGTGCATATAATAGTAGCTAGCGCTGTTACACAATTTCTCCACGCCAGAGGCTTTATGAGCATCATCTCCTGTAGTTCTCCTATGAATCTGATGAAGGGGGTATTCTTTTTTTTTTTTTTTTTTTTTTTTTTAAAGATTTTATTTATTTATTTGACAGAGAGATCACAAGTAGGCAGAGGCAGGCAGAGAGAGAGGGAAGCAGGCTCCCCACTGAGCAGAGAGCCCGATGCGGGGCTTGATCCCAGGACGCTGAGATCACGACCTGAGCCGAAGGCAGAGGCTTAACCCACTGAGCCACCCAGGCGCCCCTGAAGGGGGTATTCTTATCCTAATTTTGTAACTCGGGAAATGAAAGCTGGGAGGTTGAACAACTTGCCTAAAGTCACACAGTTCGTTGGTGATGGTGCCCGAACACGAACCCAGCTATTTCTAACTCTAGATTCTTGACTCTTTCTACTACTTACTTCTCCAAAAGATACAAATCAAAAATGCAAGCCAGAGCATGCACCAGAATCTAGCAGAGAGGAGGCATCTGCAAAGCAGATTGTGAGAAACCCCCTATCCTGGTTCTTAGAGCTCTGGCCTCTTGAGATACTGAAGCAGCACGAGCAAGGAGAATCCGTCCAGTGGATAGAGGGTCAGAAAGGACCAAGACCTTCCTTGAGAATGGCTGTAGGAAAGAACAGAAGCACAGATGATCTCAGATCCTTAAAAATAGTCTGAACAAATGACAGAGACTTATTTTCCAGAAACTGCCCGCAAGAGAGCCAAGAACTATACGGCATCATTTAAAGAAGCCAAACTAAAGAAGGGTGAACAAATCCCAGAATAGAGTTGGAATGCTACAGAGTTGGGGAGTCTACTCTGGCTACAAATGGGAAGATACCTATTCATAGTTTTCTTTTTTTTTTTTACATCCCTGATTTTCTATCCAACTCTACTCTTCTCTCACCTGTCACCAGAGGCTCCAGAAAGCAAAGGAGCAGTGGCTCCTGGCACTGAAGTATCAAAACCAGGAGCTTCTGTCCATCATGGCATGTGTGAGGAGCAGCAAACATATATGAGCAAGGGGACCAATGAGGAATGTTTTGTCTACAAGGGTTGCTCTAGGCAAGGAGTAAAACTACATGAGTATGCCAGAGTCAAGCACTTGGGAGGTGGGGGACCACGTGGCTCTCGGGAACTCAAAAACAGAGTGGAGATGAAGAATAGGAAGGAGCACTGTAAACGAAAGCTCGCTGACTTTGGAGTCATCAAGATCTGGCCATGAAGCCTGACTTCTCGCTCATCAACGACATGACCTTGGGCATCTTGGTTAACCTCCATGGACATCAGCTTTCTTATTCATAAAAGGATTCTAACAAATACTATCATCCTTGCACAGTGGTTGTGAAGCACACAAATTAGGACCTCACAGGTGATGGGTCCTGTCCTACATCAAGGCTCACATAATACCACCTAACACATCCTCCATGGTTTCTATCAGATCCTTAGAGCTCATACCAGGTTGGACTCTCTGCCCTGCCATGTGCAAGGCCGTATGCTAGGGCTGTAAAGTCAAGGGCCACAAAGCTGGGTGTAGGAGATGAGTGCTGAACGGCTCCTGCTCTATTTGCTTTCTGCTGCCGCAGACCCACTTACTACAAGCTTAGCATCTTTAAACAATATGCATTTATTCTCTCAGCTTCTGTGGCCTGCAGTCCAAGCACAGTTGAGCTAGATCTCTGTTCGGAATCCCACAAAGCTGAAGGCAAAATGTTAGCTGGGCCCCGTATCCCTGCCCGGGCACTTGACTAGGAAAGAAACCATCTCCAAGCTCATAAAAGTTATTGGTGGACTCGGTTCCTTACGGCTATAGTAAAAAAGTCCCTGTTTGCCTGCTAGCCATTGACCAGAAACCACTCTCCATAGGTACAAGCCTTGGGTCCTTGCCACTTGGCTCCCTCCGCAGACAGTTTCTAACATGCTTCAAGGCCAGTAGGAGGATCTCTCTCACTTTAAACATCTCTTCTCTTCAGAGAAGGCCCAGACCCATTTTTGAGGTGTTCACCTGCTCAGGTCAGTCTCACCCCAAATAATCTCCCTCTTGATGTTGTTACATCTGCAGGATCCCTTCCCATTAGCAGATAACCCAACCTCATCACAGGATGAAATCCCATTGTATTCCCAGATCTCACCTACACTCAAGGGGGAGAGAATCACATGGAGCATGGACACCAGGGGGCAGAAACTGGGAGAACATAATAATTCTGCCAGCTAGACCTGCTTAGTCACACCCCACTCCAAAGGAGGACTGAGGGCTGAGTCTTACCATGGGGTGAGTAACACCTCGTGGACACGCCTGTGAATCAGCAGTTGATTCACTTGGAAAATCCACAGGTGATTTTTCTCCCTGTTAGATGGTTTACAGAATCATGGCAAACATTTCAGAGACCACACCCTGGAAGAATATTGTCCTTCTGGGAAATGTTTTGCCCTGGGGAAGCATTTCTTACCATCTCAGGTACTCTCCATTCTATCTGTCCTGCAGATAGATATCTTAAGTCTAGAGTGGGCATCCATCTATAATGGGCAGAGGATTACAGGTCCTGAGGCCTGAGATCTAATTTTAGAAATACTCTCAATCTAAATATGGGGAAACTAAGGCTCAGATACGACCAAACTCTTCCAGACCCCTGCTCTGGGCCTCTTGCAGTGCTGTCCTGATCAAAATGTCGAAATGTCCACAGATTGGTTTGCCCTGGCTGTCCAAGGAGAGAAGTATACACTAAGTAAGATTTTAGCAAGTTGTCTAATGAGTAGGTAACAATTAGAGAATTGACAAAATACTAGCCCGTGTTGGGTGGGTTGAGGGATTTTCCAAGTAAAATTTAATCTCCTGCATGATTATTATTATAAAGAGAAAGATATTGGTAAAATTTATTTTTTAATTAATTGAAATTGAATTAATGGAATTAATTGGGGAATATTTCTTTTGCATAAAGCCTTTTCTTCTAATTTTTAATGAAAAAATTATTTTGTATTAATATTAATACGTTCCATGAGACAAGCCCACATTTTGAAAGTAAGTAACCTACAAATCTTCCAAGGTCTATCAGGATTAAAACAACTACAAAAGAATCTTGCTCATTATCTCCTATCAGTTTACTAATAGCTGACTGATCTACTGGGTTTCACCACCTTTGCCCCTCCAGATGATTTCTTCTACATCCCTTTCAGGCTAGGCTTCTTAATGACCCTGGGCAGTGTGTCAATAAAGAATTATCAGCTATGCTGAAAAATAGTGGGGTTAGGCTTGAGAAAGACTTGCTGGATTTAAAATCTAGAATTCCAAAGTCAAATGGAGATTGTGGTTCTGTGCTTGTATGTGAGGGGAAGACCCCAGAATCTGACCTCACTCAACCCTTCAGCTCGAGGGAATTTAAAGAGCTGGCACAGTGGGAGTACAGGTTAGATTTAGTAAGAAGTGCCACTGGCTGAACCTAGCACTGAAAACACACTGGCTCTGGAGGGATCTTCATCAGTGTTGGTGGCAAGGACCGAAGCCAGAGCCCAAGGAAGTGAAGTAACCAGAATTCTCACGTACTGCTGTTGGTAATGCAAAATTGGACAGCCACTTGTGAAATCAGTTTGGCAGTTTCTTATAAAGTTAAATATACGTTTACTGAATGAGCCACTCATTCCACTCCCAGGTGTTTATTCAAGAGGAATGGAAATAGATGCCCACCGAATGGTGGGTGCTCGCAGCACCTTGATGTATAATGATCTAAATGGAAACAGTAGAAATGTCCATCAAGAGATGAATGGAGGGGCACCTGGGTGGCTCAGTGGGTTAAGCCGCTGCCTTCGGCTCAGGTCATGATCTCTGAGTCCTGGGATCGAGCCCCACGTCGGGCTCCTTGCTCAATGGGGAGCCTGCTTCTCTCTCTGCCTCTGCCTGCCTCTCTGCCTGCTTGTGCTCTCTCTCTCTCTCTCTCTCTCTCTCTGTGTGTCAAATAAATAAATAAATAAAATCTTAAAAAAAAAAAAGAGATGAATGGATACACAAATTGAGGGACAGTTGTACCATAGAAGAGTCGTTATTAAGAGTCTCATGCTCTACTGACTGAGCTAGTCGGGTGCTAGAAGAGTCGTTATTAATAAGAAGAAACAAATACCAGTACAGACAACATGGATAAATCTTAGCAGCATCTTAGCAGCTGAGTAAAAGAAGCCAAACAAAAGAGTACATATGATGTGATTCCAGTTTTCACTTAATTTTTTTTTTTTTTTTTTAGTGAGGGAAAGAGTAGGGGAAGGGGTAGAGAGAGAATCTTAGGCATGTTCCTCACAGAGGAACATGACGTGGGGCTCGATCTCACAACACTGAGATCATGACCTGCGTGGAAATCAAGAGTCCGATGTCTAACTGACTGAGCCACCCAGAAATCCCTATGATTCCATTTAAATAAAGAATTAAAGCAGACAAAAATCAAAGCTGTCTTGAGAGAAATCATATCAATTCTTGCCTGAGGCAGGGATTAGGGCTCTGTCAACTGCAAAGGGGGCACAAGGGAGATTTGGGGGGTAATGAGAATACATCTTAATGGTAGTAATGGCTACACAAGTGTATGTATTTCTCAAAACTCAACAAGCTGTAGTCTTAAAATTAGTGCATTCAATTGTATGTAACATATTCATTATTGTATGAATATTAAACCAGATAAAGTTGATTTTTTAAAAGACCCAGGCCTAGGGTTTCCACTGGAGAAAACTCTGATCTAGATCACTCTGCGTATCTTTAGAGACATCTGAAATTTATGCTATGTTTCTTAATTCCAATGGAATTTCTATTTCATTGATACAAAAACACCATAAGGACCAAGATGGAGTAGACGCACTTCTCCCTACTTCTCCTGATAAGTATAGCTTAGAATGCCTAGACATTATAAAGCAAAAGTAAGACTTTGATGGTGGACAGAAAAAGGAAGTCTGGGGAACAACCTCAAAACTCAGGGAATGATGTGACAGTGAATTTCCTGAGTTTTGTTTTTGTCTCATGTATCTTGGATCAACTAAAGAGGAAACTAGCCACTCATAAACACCAATGAGTACACACCAAAGAAAGAAAAAAGCTTCCAAAGAAGTCTGCTCTTTCTAGCCAAGGGACCGGGAAAGCATATGCCTAGCAATACAGAAAACTTTTAGACAATAACCACCCTACTCAAGCCAAACACCACAGAGACAACTGAGGCCCCACCCCTACCTGGCCAAAAAAGTCACCCCCAAGCAGCAGAACTTGATGTTCTTCCTTAAGTGAGTATTGTATCTTCTAACAACAACAACAAACAAAAAACACAAAACACAAAAAGCTGTTAACATTTTCAGTGGCCCAGGCTGTGCTTTGGGGTAATTATGGCTAATGGTGGTTATAATACCATAAGGGTGCTTCAATTTTGGAGGAGCTAAGATATCCAAATGGCCCCAGCATCACTGTCTTCTGTGACTATTATACTGTCAGATCTCTAATACAAATATGCTATTCCTCATTCTCAAACTGGAGTCTTGGTGTACAAGACATAACCAGTGTTCTCTGACAACCTTACATTCCAACAGTCAGGGGGACTTGGTGACCAAATCATCTTCGGCACTTCCTAGATGGCCACTTGGTATTGCCAAAGTATTTACTTCTGCTTCCCACTACTTTAACTTCCCACTGGCACCCATGAACAAAGAAGGAATTCCAACAGTAATTAGATGTGAGTTACACTCTCCATAATTTTGTCAGTGTAGCCTCACTAGTGTCATTAAGAATTCCCCATTTTTCAGGCCCACAGTATGAGAAGAACCCTAAAGACAAAGAAGGCAACTTATCCTTTTTCTTGAAGGATCTTCCTAATTATTCAGACTTAATCTATTCAAATAAAATGTTATCCTTATAAATGTATGCTTGTATATTTGTATATACAAAATGTATTTGTATCTTTTCCAGGATGGACAGAAGCAACTCCTCTACAAATATCTGTCAGCCAATGTTGGAAAAGACCTTATTCCAATGTTTGAAATGCCTTGTTCATTAAGACCGAGTGGGCATTTTTCAGGACACTGTAAACAGTTTGTAAAGCTTTATAACACCAACACTGTCTCACTACCCACATCATCCAGATCCAGCAGGAACAGTAAAAATCTGAAAATTGCATTTGGAAAAGAAACTTGCCATAATATATGTTAAAAAATGGTCCCGCCCATAGCATGAACATGAAATCTGTAGTTTATAAAAGACTGACAATCTCCTCATAGGAAGTATTAATTTGTAGGACTTTGGGTCTTCCTAGCACTTCTGACAGACTCTACATTAGTTAAATGGATTGGATTGAGATGCAACATTTCATTTGCAAGTAGGAGAGATTCTACCAATTGATCCAGCTGTTTTCACATTTGGGTTCATCAATTTTCACACTGCTTAAGCCTCACTGGAAGGGGTTTTACCAAGCCTCAGTAACTAATTTGGCTGTCAAGTTCTAAGTTCTTGTATCTTAAACTCCTACCTCTCACAATAAGCAAGTGTCAGTCACCCTCATTTTATAGCTGTATGCTATTAATATCTCTTTTTCTCCCTAGACACAGATTAGCAACCTACTCCCCACCATGTTCCAAATTAGTAGTGGCACCATCGTGTTCCCAAGGGTGACCTGAGGCCACAAGGACCAAAGACAGACCCGCTCCTCTAGCCTACACCTGCCAAGGAATAAATTCCAACCTGTGTTCCTCTGGACACTAAGTCCATCCCAATACAATTGGAAAGGCTGAAGAAAATGTCCAAGGAAATATTTTTCAACCTACCTGTCATCAACGAGAAGATAGGTCTAGTGTCCATTGAAAGTATCAGCAGCACACCACAGAGATCACACACCATGATGTTTGCTATTTTGCTGTATTGTTCCATCTGAACTTTCTGGTTTGGTCAATGAGTCATGACTAAGTGGTAAGGGGGATTCACTCTCAAAGACCAAGACTAACTCTCTCTGCTACCATGCCTTGACCCACTTTACTGTCACTGTGGTCTTGTGTTCAGGAGCTAAAAGATACAATAACATTTTGTTCCTTGAATTTTTGAATTAATATACAAGCTATTTAAATGCTTCTCAATGGTGGGTCTGATTTCATATGCCACAAGGCACTAAGGAAGAATCCCTATGGGAAAAGTGTCTTTCACATGAGATAGGAAATGTGACAGGCAGCAAAAGTTAAAAAAAAAACCAAAAAACAAAAACAAAACCAAGCTCCCTAAATGTTATGAGTAACACAACTAGGCTAGCTTACAGAGTCTGTATTTTCCTTTTCCAACTTAGTGGAAAAACACAAAGATAACTAGCAACTAATAGATTAGTGTGCTAGGTCATTAATGAATCTGTGTTGTTAGAAGCCAGCATCTTGGGGCACCTGGGTGGCTCAGTGGGTTGAGCCTCTGCCTTCAGCTCAGGTCGTGATCTCAGGGTCCTGGGATCGAGCCCCGCATTGGGCTCTGTGCTCGGTGGGGAGCCTGCTTCCCCACTCTTTCTCTCTGCCTGCCTCTCTGCCTAATTGTGATCTCTGTCTGTCAAATAAATAAATAAAATCTTAAAAAAAAAAAAAAAGAAAGAAGCCAGCATCTCATCCTATCCTAGGCTACATTAAAAATCAAGCCCAAGACCTATAGAGTATAATGCTATCTTCTTTCTAGGTTACAATTACAATTAGAAGGGAAATCATGGCTTATACTTATAACATGTTGCAGAAGCTGAACCCCTTGAAAAGAATGTATTCTAAATGTTCTCACCTGGATACTAACAGACAGTGAACACTACATATTTAAGAGTAGACTTGGAAAATAAATCTGACAAACCAAATGTAAGAAATTTTTACAAAAAATCAAATTTAAAATAAAATATTGCTACAGAGGCAACAAAGGGAATTGTAGAATAAGAAAGTGACAAGAAATGCTACATTGCATTTGTTTAAAATTCTGCTGCTTTTTAAAATGACTTAAAATACACAAAATGGATTAATAATTCTTGGTTCATAGGACACGTTGGTTCATAGTTCATCTGGACTGTGCTTGGGCCTCTATATAAATATATTTGAATAATACTTGAATAATACAATGAATTTGAATAATACTTGAATAATACAATGAGCACCTGGCACCACAGCACACAACTCAAGAATTAGAACTCTGGGGGGTCCCTGGGTGGCTCAGTGGGTTAAAACCTCTACCTTCGGCTCAGGTAATGATCCCAGAGTCCTGGGATTGAGCCCCGCATCAGGCTCTCTGCTCAGCAGGGAGCCTGCTTCCTCCTCTCTCTCTGCCTGCCTCTTTGCCTACTTGTGATCTCTGTCTGAATAAATAAATAAATAAAATCTTAGAAAAAAAAAAGAATTAGAACTCTGACCCTAACTTATAATGATAACTACTCTTCCCCTGTCTTTTTCCCTGCTTTACACTCTCTAGCCCAGGGGTAACCACTCTCCCAAATTTATATTTATGATTCCCTTGCTTAAGAAAAATTTTATCACATATATATGATTGCCTAAATAACATATCGTTTTTAAGTGTATATCTTATTTATCCATTCTCCTGCTGATTTACCCATTCTTCTATCAACAAACATTTGTATTTATTTCTGGATTTTTGATGTTATGAATGGCACTGGGTATTATTATTATTGTTATTGTTATTATTTTTAATATCTTCTGATGTACATGGGCAAGTTTCTTTATGGCTTACAGCAAAGGAATTACTCTTCCATAAGATAAGAGAATGTTCAACTTCATGAGATAATCCAAATTGTTTTCTAAAGCAGTGGTTCTAACTTAAGCTCTCACCAACTAATAAATAGGTGGTCTCTTGGTCCACAATCTCCAAATTTGGTATTGTCTTCTTAATAGTTGCCAGTAGAATAGATGCAATAAATAAATAAATAAATAAATAAATAAAATCTTTAAAAAAAAAAAAAAGGAAAGTCCTATTGATGTCTTTTGCCAATTTTCTACTGGGTTGTCATTTTTTTTTTTTTATGAATTCACAGGAGCTCCTTATACTGCATTGATATGAAATTAATCCTTGATAGATTTTATGTACCACAAATATCTCCTTCCAATTTAGAGTCTGTCTTTTCATTTTTTGATGAAAGAAGTTCTTTATTTTGCTACAATTAAAAACTTCTTTCTCCTTTTATGGCTAAATGTCTTTTCACATCTCATTCTTCCATATTTTCTACTAAACATTTTAAAGTTTGGCTTCTGACACTTAAGTCCTTGATTCATCTGGAATTAATTTTTGTAGATAAAGATAAAAATATATTTTTCTTTTTCCCTTCATAGCCATTTTTTTCTTAGTCCTGTTTATTGAAAACCCCTCCTTTCCTTGTTGATCGGCCATGCTACCTATATGTCATATATATATGATATATGTATATCTCATATACATACATATATATATATATACACATGTATGTGTGTGTGTGTGTGTGTGTGTGTATGTATAAAAGACTAAATAAGTGGAGGCCTGTTCAGAGACTCTATTCTACTTTACAGGCCAGTTTCTTTGGTCAGTTGGTTTATCTCTGTGGCAAAACCACGCTATCTTAAGAGCCATAGCTTCGTAGAAGTTCTGATATTTGGCAGGGTAAATCTCCCCTCTTTCTTCTTTAATTGTGTCTTGGATCCTCCCGGCTCTTTTCATTTTTTCTATTTCTAGATCTAATCTTGTCAAGGCTGCTTTTTTCTCTTGGTGCTGTTTGGAACTGGTGTACTTCGACTTGATAATGCTGCTGGTAAACATTAATAATATAAAGAATATAAAAATAAAATAAAATATTCTCTCTTCTTGGGTACCTGGGTGGCTCAGTTGTTAAGTGGCTGCCTTTGGCTCAAGTCATGATCTCAGAGTCCTGGAATCGAGCCCCACACCAGGCTTCCAACTTGGCAGGAAGCCTGTTTCTCCCTCTCCCACTCCCCCGCTTGTGTTCCCCTTCTTGCTGTCTCCCTCTCTGCCAAATAAATAAATAAAATCTTTAAAAAAAAAGTCTCCCTTCTCTTTGTATTGCAGAAAAGCAGGAACTCTCATGGATCATCTAGTTAGTTCTGATAAATTGGTACGTTGAAAGCGCTCACAGTCGTATTAATGAAAGATGTTTTAATTTCTGCTTAACTGTGGAGTCTCTTAACATACATAGACTTAAATAGTTATTGCTATTGTCTATGAAATGTAACCTATAACCACTACAATTCTGCAATTCTAGCTTGTTGTCTTACTTGACAATCATTTGCTCTGTTTAATAATATGCATATTGGCATCAATACCAGTGAGGTTTCTTAGGTCATCTAGAAGCAACTTCGCCTTCATTTACCAATGTGACTGAGGCGTAAGAGTAATAAATCTTTCAACTCCTTTTTTTTCTTTTCATCACAGCATGCACAGGAAATAACATCCCTATAACAGACGGGGATAAATGGACAACAGAGCTTGTGGCCAAGGTGAATTGCTTAGGGGCTCCAGTGCCCACTGAGCCTTCCTGATGGCTGAAAGCATTGGTCATCTCTATGTACCTAGAACACAAGCTGTCCCAGAATATAGTTCAGGATGCTCTACTTTATTCAAATGAAGAGTTGACTCTATCTC
The DNA here is from genome assembly GCF_002288905.1 of Enhydra lutris kenyoni. Classification (NCBI taxonomy): domain Eukaryota; kingdom Metazoa; phylum Chordata; class Mammalia; order Carnivora; family Mustelidae; genus Enhydra; species Enhydra lutris. The sequence continues at coordinate 15,139,733 of NW_019154095.1, read as the reverse complement.
ATTTTAATTAAATCAATAGATAAGCATTTATATATAGTTAAAGTCTGGTTCAATTTTGTCCCTTTACAAAGCAAGTTGCTTAAACTGAAGCACAGCACAGGCAAATGCACAGTGAACATAGGTTGAACACATCTGTTTTCTGTGAGATAGTATTTCAAAATCTACTTAAAATATAATTAGAAATGCTAATAAAATGTTCAAATGCTGAACTTATTAATTTCTACATTAATTTACCTTAATGTAGCTACTTCTTTTTTTTTTTTTTAAGATTTTATTTATTTATTTGACAGACAAGATCACAAGTAGGCAGAGAGGCAGGCAGAGAGAGAGGAGGAAGCAGGCTTCCTGCCGAGCAGAGAGCCCGATGTGGGGCTCGATCCCAGGGTTCTGGGATCATGACCTGAGCTGAAGGCAGAGGCTTTAACCCACTGAGCCACCCAGGCGCCCCAATGTAGCTACTTCTTTTATGACTTTACTTTTTTAAAAAATGCTCATATTAAAAAATATAGCAGACTAATACAGCAGAAGACAAAGAAGATGGCAAAGAACCACCTCAGCCCCACAACATAGAAATAATCATCATTAATATAGGAAAATACCACACCATCCACCTCTCTTGGAACATATACAGATAAATAGGAAGATAAAAAGATAGATGATGGAAGCAAGGATAGACTAAAATAATTCTGAATAAATGGGATCATTATAATGCTAATTTGGAGTAAAAGTTTTATATTTGCCTTTATTTGAAGCTTTATTGTTTGGTATACACACAATCAGTATCTCTATGTCTTCTTGGTTGATTTTTAAAAATAATTACATAATGCGCTTCTTTATTCCATTTAATTTTATCTTTGAAATCTACTTTATCTGTTATCTTTATCTATTATCAATATTAATATTAGCATGATATGTCTTTTATTCATCCTTTAACTTTCAACCTACTCATGTTGTGTTGGAAGTGAGTTTCTTGTACACAGTATGTAATTCAATGTTTTCTTCTTTTATTTTAAAATTTATTCTGCTAATCTTTGTCCTTTAGTTAGTATTTTTAGACCATTTATCTTTAAAGTAATTCTTAAAATGTTGGAGCTTAAGTCTGCTATTTTATTATTTGTTTTCTGTTTGTTTCTTCTGTTTCTCTTTTCTTGCCTTCCAGTGGGATGCTTGATAATTTTCTTAAGATTCCACCTTGTTTAACTTACACTGTTTCTGAGTATGTTGCTTTGTATAGTTTTCTTAGTGGTTGCTCTAGGTATTACAATATACATACATAACTTATCACACTTATCACGTGACTTATTGGTATCAGTGTTTAATTATTTCAAGTGATGTACTGAAAACTTACTTCTATTTAGATGCTTTTACCCTCCCTCCTTTTATAATATAATTATTTCAAGTATTTCTTCTACATATTTTGAACACCAAACAGATGGTGTTATAATTTCAGCATCAACCCTCAAAAATGATCTCAGAAACTCCTGCGAAGGAGAGTTCATTATATTTACCCCTATTTTTATCCATTCCACTGTTCTTTTCTTTGTGAAGTTGCAAACCTTCTATTACCATTTTCTTTCTATCTGGAGAACTTGCTTTTATCATTTGTCAAGGGTAGTTTGCTAGTGCCAAATTCTCTTAGTTTTCTTTCATCTGAGGATGCTTTTGTTTTCCCTACCCTTCTTTCCTCAGGGGTGGCTTCTCTGGACACGATTCACAGTTTCCTATTCTTTTCTATCAGCCCTTGAAAAATGTGCCACTTTCTGCTGACCTCCATGATTTCAGATGAGTAATCTTCTGTTTTGAGTTGATGCTCTCAATTATCTTTCTCTGATTACTTAGATTTGCCTGTTTTCAAAAGTTGGATTACGATATGTCTTGGCACAGATTTCTTTTATTTGAGATTCATTTAGTTTCATGCATCTATAGGTTTATGTATTTCACCAAAGTTGGGAAGTTTTTAGTCACTATTTCTTCAAATATTTTTCTAGCCCTCTATTCTTTCTCCTCTCATTCTGGGACCAATGATACAAATATAACTTTTGTTATTGTTCTGCAGGACCCTGAGGCCCTGTTCATTTTTTTTTTTTCCAATCTATTTTCTGGTTGAGTAATTTCTATTCATTGTTTTTAAGTACACTGCTTTTATCTTTTATCATTTCCACTTTACTGTTGAGCTCATCTGGCAAGTTTTTTTTTTTTCTTCAGTTGTTGTATTTTCTTGAATTTAACAGAAAAATAGATAACTGAAGTAAAAGTGAAACCAGTGCTGGGCTTTAGAGAAATTTTTTTTTCACTCCATAACAAGACAAAGCTATTCCCTCAGTTTCTTTCTCTTGGATATGGGGCATATTAGCAGGGTCATTTAGATATTATGATATTTAGATATTATGATGGGTTATGAACACTCATTTTTGGAGATATTCTTGTTCTTTATGATATCAAACATATCAGATCATATATTTTGTAGTAAAAATAATTTTCCTGTAAAATATTTTAAAATTAAAAAATAAAACAGCATGAAATTTTCATTAATTTAAATTCTTTTCTCATTTTGAGACAATAGCCAACATTCTTAGAGATCCTTGTGGTCTTGTGGTCCTAGATGCACCTGCACTACCCAGTGGCTCTGGACTCATTTTGTTGGTGAGACTGGGTCTGACATCTGGCAGAGCCTTGCCAAAGTTTTTCTTCTCTTTCATTAGTCAGCATCTCCTTCTGAAGGCTATAGCCTGACATCACACAATGATTATTTACTTTAGGGGAACTCTGCTGTGTCTCTTCAGGTAGTTTATATCATTAGGTATTGAGGGAGGTAGATCCTGTGATCCAACTGCATTCAATCATTTTTACCCAAAAGTCTCACATTTTCTTAAAAAGTAGAAATTTCCATTTTTGGTCCTTTCTCAGTGATAGGTGTCCAAACCAAGATATTGTTAGTTTGATATTTTAGAATGTGTCTGTCATTCCTTGGTTGTCATTTATTTAGGTAACATTTATCCCATAGACTACTAATTAAATGTAATTAAATCCTAATTAAATTAAATTAATCCTAAATTTTGGCCCAGTTTAGTTTCAGTTACTTTCTTTTTAAATGGCTCAAAATTGCTTCCATCCTTTCAGCCAAGGTCGCTCAAATCTAAGTCTAAAATCTAAAGAATTACTCCTTTTGTTCATCTGCTAAGGATAAATATATTTCAGACTACTTTTTACTGAAATGTGTTAATATATTCAGATCAATGCATATTGCCTCTTTTCTACCTTCCATTTTGTATTAATATATTCAGATCGATGCATATTGCCTCTTTTCTACCTTCCATTTTGCATGACAAAAACATCCAAAGCTCAGGTCAGTGCATTTATTTTCTTTTCATAATACTGCTTGCTAAGATTTTTGCTGTTTGCTTCATTACCTACCATTTTCTATTTAATTTGCAATTTGGCATATTTCAAAAGTTCACACTTTCTATTGCTTTCTTCTGACAACCCTATAGTTGCCAAGTTATTTTTTTCTTCCCTGATATCTCTGATGTTTGATGCTTTTAATAATATTAGTGAAAAAAGCCAATTTATTGCTATAACAGGTCACATCACACTGAATGTGATGATTTGTTGAGTGTTCATTCCGGGGAAAGAACTGTGAGTTCCTCTAGCTAAAGGCCTCATTTTATTGATTTTTGTATTCTAAGGGCCTAAAACGGTGCCTGACTCATGGCTCATTTCAGTGATGTTTGCTGAATAATACCTGGGATATTTAAAACATTTTATGGCCTTGTATCTGGAGGTCAAAATTTTGATTTTTTTCAGTGCTAGTACATAAAAGGTGTTTACTCATAACTATGGTGATGTCATTTTCATTTCTGAAGAGAAGGATCAAACCTACAAGGTTATTGTAACGTTGATGGTAAGGATGGGTCACTATCTATTCTTAGGACTGTAATATGTCTGTCACCTGGATGCACTAAATACCAGTGCCACTCCTGGGTGTGCCTTCTTACCTCCACCACTGGGGGTCAGCACAGATAATGAAATCAATCCTTTTGCACCTTGCAGGATCCCTCCCCACCAGTTTACAGTACAAAATTACCCCTTGAAAACATTATTAAATTGCAAATGGTTGCATTATGCAACCCCTTAAGGTTTTAGGATTAATTTTACCAAATCTATAGAAGAGCCTAATGTATATACCAGAGGCTATAATCCTATGGCAGAGTCTCATCTATTAAGTGAGGGGTTAGTCCTTCCAGCTCTTGAGATTGATGGTTTATAGGGTTAATCCTCTCTCTGCCATCCACCCTGTTTTTGGTTTGTAAATTGGGCAGGTAAATAGTAGAGGGCTGGGTTCACTTTTAGGCCATGAGTGACTCCCTCTCACAGCGGCCAAAGTCTGGGCTCTCCGGTGCCTACTCAGAGCCTGATAGTGAAAGCTGGTACAGAGCAAGGTGGTCCAGAGGCCAGTAGTGCACTGGCCCTAGAGGGGCTTTCTGCAATAGGGTCCCCCTAACAGGGTTAGGCTGTGCAAGAAGTGGTGTTTGTTGGTCTTATTGAAAAGCTCTTTCCCTTAAGCTTCTGGGAACTGGGCACTATGCACTATATAGGAAGCCAATCCTAAGGCCTGGCTCTGGACAAGGGACCCAAGCAACAGAAAGCAGCTCCTGGCCTGGTCATGGCTGTGGATGGTCTGTGACCCTATTTTCTGAAGCTTAAACCTGAACAACAGTCTGACTAGAGGAATGTGTTTATGAATCTCATGTCAAAACTTTGAAGCGGGGACTGTCCAGGAAATTCTGGTATATGCGAGCCTCGGCCCGTGGCCAACTGTATCAAGGGTCTATTTGCACTTTGTCTTGCTCATTGTCATCTTTGATGTAAAAATTACTAACAGGTTTTTGCTTCTGGTCTGCTTCCCTTCCCTCTTCATTTTCCATAAGCAACTGCCTCCACCCTGCCTCCCAATAGGCTCTGGTCAATTTGGCAAAATTTAGCCATGGGAGTGAGGCTTCATAAAAGGACTTTAGACATTCAAATAGAGGAAAGACCAAAGGGACCACCCACTCAAAGGAAAAAAAAAACAAAAACAAAAACCTATTCGATAGGAGTTTAGGTTATAATAGAAACATGTTGGAGAATACTTTTTACCTTCAGACAAGTTTTTAAATGATTTTTGATGAAGGACTCCAGTGAGCCTGGGCGGAGCATGTAGTTGTACTTGGAAGGGGCTGGTCCTTTGATTTCTTAGATGTGTCTCTTTATTCTGTTGAGTATCCCAAAAAGCAGAGCCTGAGGCATGGACTTGAGTGTGGGGCATTTATTTGGGAAACGATTCCCAGAAGCAAGCGTGAGAGAGCAGAGTGAGTGAGTCAGGGAAGGAAGAAAAGCCAAAGCCAAGATAAGGGTGTGTTGTGGAGGTGGCTATCCTGTTTCTACAGGGATCTCAAAAGGGGCTCAGGGAAAGCTCTCCAGATATGTCTACCCAAAGCAATGGGAAGCTTGAGCCCTTCCCCAACTGGTCCTGTCCTGTATGAGTTGAGGCTTCCTCAGAGATGGGTAATTCAGAGATATTTCTGGCCTGCTTTTGTGTGCAGGCAAACTCCTACAATGTTGGGAATGGCTAAGGGCCAGAAAGTTGAACTTGAGCTTATGCAGGCAACAAAAGGAAAGTCTGTGCTTCCACGGAACTGTCCACTGGAACTGAGGCTGAAATGGGAAGTGGACTGAGAGGACATGACACAGTCATGTGTCAGTTGAGTAGCTGACTTGGGCAAGAAGGGCCCTGCCTGGACCTGTGCTCTAGGAGGTACCTCTCTGGTCTTCCCCTGACTGTACTCCTTCCTACCTGGAGCTTGCACCCTCTCTTCTAGAACACACCCTGGGTAGTTAGGCCCCTGTCCCAATGGCCCTGAGCCTGTAGGCCCTCTTCCCTGCATTCATCTTCAAAAGACAGACTGTGCTTGCCCAAAGGATACCCAGGTACTGCTGTGGGAAGGGAGTAAGGATGTGTGGTTTGAGCTGGAAGGGGCCTTAAGGAGTCCATATAGGGGGAATGCAAGGCCCTTACATAAGGAACAGGGCTGGGGTAAAAGGGAAAGGGATTGGCCCAGGGCTGAGGTCAGCTTTGCCTCTGTTACCAAGGTCCTATACAGAACACCAAGGAACCTGAAAATTCTAAGGTCAACCTTGGCCTTACAGGTCATTACCATGGTATGTTTGTTAAGATTTAACACAGGAGAATAGAATGTGTTCACGTAACAATTTGTTAGCTTGATTTATAACTCATAATTATCTAGACATAAGGCAAATGTGGGCTGGAAGTCAAGTTCCATCATGTTCCAATTCTTGTGGCCTTGAACTAAGAAAAAGGAACCTTGGAAAATAGGCTTTATATGCTTGGATGATTTCATAGAATTCCCAAGTTCATTAGCTTTTGTAATGACTCATGGTTGTTACTAAAATAAACTTTATATTTAAAAAACTGGGGATATTATTTAGGTCAGCAATTAGAAGGCACTAGACTCAACATTTCGGTGAACCAAAGGATATGAATGACTAAAAGCAGGGGAATTATTACCTGAGGGTTGAATCTCAGAATATTTTAATGTGGGAAATTTTTCTCGTTGACTCAGTGTTGGCTGCAGGGGGTGTAGGACAGCACCAGAACCAATGCCTATCTTGGGTAGTAAGGAATGTGGGAAATACAGTGGAGAGAAATGGGCTCTGTTTTATGCAAAGATGAATCTTACACAAAGAGAAGAATTTTAGAAGAAAAATAAAAAGGTGAATTGTGTGTTTGAAGTCAAGGGGATTGCAGAAACTGAATGGCCACGAGAAAGCACCAATTTAGCAATGTAAAACTCCACACCAGAAATTGGACTCATATTTTACATCAAAAACAAAAATCAACTCAAAATAGATAAAACTTAAAGGCAAGATCTGAAACTGTAAAACTCCCAGAAGAAAACATGGGGAAAAATCTTCATGACATTAGTCTTAGCAATGATGTTTTTTGTTTTGTTTTGTTTTAAAGATTTTATTTCTTTGAGAGAGAGTGAGAGCAAGAGTGATCACAGAGAGAGAGGCAGAAGCAGACTCGCCACTGAGCAGGGAGCGAAAAGCAGGGCTCGATCCAGGACCCTGCGATCATGACCTCAGCCAAAGGCAGATGCTTAACTGACTGAGTGGCTGCCCCTGTTTGGTATTTTTTAAAAAGCTGAATATGAAGTAACAATCCTGGGTTTATTATTATCATCATCATCATTAAATAATAGATTACAGTTATGAAGAGCTCACTATGCAACAAACTCTCTTCAAAGGCCTTTACCTGTATTGTCTCCAACCGTAAGTGTTAGGTATTATTATTACCCCCTTTTATAGATGAAGGAACTAGGCCTAGAGAGTCTAAGTCATTTGACCATGGTCCAGTAGCAATAAATGATGGCACCCAGATGCAAATCCATGTAGTTTTCTTCTAATATACAAAATTCAGTATTTTTCTATGTTCACTCCGTAAAAAATATACCTGTTTCCAAAAGGGTTTTGAAGCTACTTTAAAACTTTTTTTTTAACTTAAAGATTTCAGAGCATAGCTGTTAAATAAGGGATAAATTTAACACGCACTTGATGAGGACCACTGTCTGTTAGTACCATGAGATGCTTAAGGGTGACACAACCATGAGTAGGCACGAGTTAATAATTCATACCCGAGTCACTGAACAGATTATAACACAAGGCAGAAAATAGCAAATATTCAAAAAGAAGATGTACAAAGTGCTATGAGAATACAAAAGTGAGTAGGGTTATCTCTCTGGGTTGTGGAATGATCAGGGGGTGTCTAGGAAGAAGTTTCTTTCTCCTGGGCTGGGCCTTTAAGGATGGGTAAGGTTTTGACAGTTGGAGACTGAATTTTGAGGTCCTGGCCATCTCAATAGATTGTACTCGTATGTATTTTTCTATATAGCAAGATTTATTCTTAGCACATTTTTAAAAAGTACTTATTGAGCACCTACTGTGTGCTCTGTGATTAGCTAGGCATTAGGGGTACAGGGAATGTATGACACAGCCTCTGCCTTCAAGTAATGTATACACTGGAATAGGAAACCAATATGTATATAAATATAATATAATATAATATAATATAATATAATATAATATGATATGATATGATAGACATATGGAGCAAGTAATCACCATTTCTGTTCTATTTTATAGAATTTGGAAGTATTTCTTCCCTATTCCTAAAAAAAAAAAAAACCCCACTACATAAACTCAGAAGAAATTTCAATCTATAATCTTCATATAAACTGCAGTAGTATCTGCTGGTAAAAATATTGTTTTGTAGCTATTAGAATAGGCCAGACTCTAGGGAGAAAATTACATTATTTTAGAACTATAAAAGATACTGTCCACAAATCTCAGAAAAGGAAAGAAAGTTCCATGTTAAAGGAATAAGATGACATCCAAACTGTTCTCTTGAAGCTCTAAAAGTTCTAAAAATATCTTGTGAGCATAAAGCTCCAAGTATATGAAAATAAATCCTTGTGACATAAAATTGACACTTTCCCATCCCCTTTTTAATAACAAAAGTTTCCAAATCAGTCTCTTCCAAGGCTATTCCTTTTTTTTTTAAGATTTTATTTATTTATTTGACAAAGAGAGGGAGAGAGAGAGCACTTGTAGGGGAAGAGACAGGGGGAGAGGGAGAAGCAGACCCCCTGCTGACCAGGGAGCTGGATGCGGGACTTGATTCCAGGACTCTGAGATCATGACCTAAGCCGAAGGTAGATGCTTAACCTACTGAGCCACCCAAGAGCCCCTCAAGACTATTCTTTTTTTTTTTTTTTTTTAAGATTTTTATTTATTTATTTGACAAACCGAGATCACAAGTAGGCAGAGAGGCAGGCAGAGAGAGAGGAGGAAACAGGCTCCCCGCAGAGCCGAGAGCCCGATGTGGGGCTCGATCCCAGGACCTTGGGATCATGACCTGAGCCGAAGGCAGAGGCTTTAACCCACTGAGCCATCCAGGCGCCCCAAGACTATTCTTGATAGCAGCCTATTTCTAACTTTATAGTGTAAGCAAAAAAAAAAAAAAAAAAAAAAAAAAAAAAAGGTGGGAAGGGGACCAACAAGGACCAGACACTGCCCATGGCATCTGCGTTCATTCTCTTTATCCCCACATCAACCATAGATTTTAATCTCCTTTTTGCAGGTGAAGAAATTTAAACTCTGGGAGAGTACATAACCTACCCAAAGTCATGCAGTTCATATGTATAAGGGCTAGAATTACAATCCGGTCTGTTTGATTCCCAAGTCCTACTCCATCTAAAGTTCCTATTTTATTTTGCAATCAATGTAACTGAGATATTTCTGCTCTAAAATAACAAGTAGGAATACTGGTCTCTATACCTCCACTTAACATCCATGGATCTGCTTTCAGTATTTATAGGTGTTATTACATTATAACAATTTGCGTTTATTTGAAGAGCAGGCATTGTACTACTCAATCTAGAGATCTGTGATATTCTCCTATCAATTGAATGAAAGCTATTAGGTTCTTTCAGATTAACCTAGTATATTGTTTTAAAGCAACTGCCAAACATTGTCAATTTCACTGAAAAAAGACAAAAAGATTAACCGGTGTGGTGTCATACAATAGAATTAAGCTGAATTGCTTCGGAGTTGCTACTGCTGAATTTAAAACTAGTCAAAATGAAGCAGATGTTCAGTATTGACATTCCTCAAAAAGTTAAAAATAGAACTACCCTATGACTCAGCAATTGCAGTACTAGGTATTTATCCAAAGAATACAAAAATAGTGATTTGAAAGGGCACCTCACCCCCATGTTTATAGCAGCAATGTCCACAATAGCCAAACTATGGAAAGAGCCCAGATGTCCATTGACAGATGAATGGGAAGATGTGGTATATATATACATACAGAGGGGGTATATATAGATACCACATCTGTGTAAGTTGAATAGTTTTAAGAACAGATATATATCTATATCTATAGGAGATGTGGTATATATATATGTATAGTATATATATATATGTGTGTGGTGTGATATATATACATATGAAATTTAATGGAATATTATGCATCCATCAAAAGGAATGAAATCTTCCCATTTGCAATGACATGGATGGACCTACAGGGTATTATGCTAAGTGAAATAAGTCAGTCAGAGAATGACAAATATCATATGATTTCACTCATACGTGGAATTTAAGAAACAAAACAGATAAACATAGACAGGAAAGAAAAATAAAATAAGAAGAAAACAGGGAGACAAACCGTAAAATACTCTTAACTCTAGGGACAAACTGAGGGTTACTGGAGGGGAGGTGGTGGATGGGGTAACTGGGTGATGGGCATTAAAGTGGGCACGTGATGTAATGAGCACTGGGTGATGTGTGCAACTGATGATTCACCAAACTACTGAAACTAATAATACAGTATATGTTAATTAAATTCAATTTAAATAAAATGTTTTTTAATAAAAGGAAAAACAAAGCAGATGTTCAAAAAGATCTCTATAATTTTTACTTGAGTAATACATTTTTTGATCAAACAACACATATGTTTACATTTGGGCAAATAAAACTGATCTTAAAATGCGAAGGTCATTTCGTCTGCTATGTTTTGAAGCAAAAAACCCCCCAAAATAAAAAAACCAAAAACTGATGCTGGACTACTGACTGTTAGCAACAATGTTTCAAGGAAACCAACTGACTTGAGTAAGCAAGTAAGATTCTCAAAGATGAGTGGTCATAAACCCGCATAGAGCATGGAACCACATTCTTGTGTTCGAACTGCAGAGGCATCAGAATTTTGACATGAAGACTGAAGCATATATAAAAGTAATTATATATTGGGTGCCTCTGATCTGGAAGTCAGCAGACTACTTCTATGAACAGTGTATGTGTTTGTTTATTCTCCACATTCTTCCAAAAATATCTCAAATCAAAATGCTTAATTAGCTTTTAACAGTGTGACTTTGAGGGAAAAAAATATATATATATATATGTATATATGTGTATATATATATATATATATATATATATATATATATATATATATATATATTAGGTTTCCTAGCACCATACTTATTTTTTTCTTTTTCCTAAAAATTACTGTAAAAAGCAGCAAGATTTCTTGGTGGACTCACTTGCATGTAATATTATTCTTTCATCTTTTGTTGTTTGCTTTTTGTTGTAACCACAAGGCTAACCATCCTATCCCACATTTCTAATAGCTGCTTTCTTATTGCCTTCCCTCCAGGGGGCTTGACTTTCATGACAGTAAAAACAGGGGCACCTGGGTGGCTCAGTCAGTTGAATGTCTGACTCTTGACTTCAGCTCAGGTCATGATCTCAGGGTCATGGGATCAAGCCCCATGTTGGGTTCTGTGTTCAGCAGGGAATCTGCTTCTCCCTCTCCCTCTGCTCCTCCCCATTTGTGCTCTCAGGCTCTGTCTCTCTCAAATATATAATTAAAATCTAGAAAAAAATAAAGTAAAAACAGACATGAATTGAGTTTTCATAAAGATCCTGGATAATCTGCAAGAAAGCCTCAGGCAGAAGAGACACAGTATCATGGTGTGGGAGATGTGAGAAGACAGGAGGATAGAGATTTTGCTGATAATACTTTATAAAAGACATGCATAGCTAACTGATGGAAATTTGGCTACAACTTCCAACCAGGAACCTGAGTGTCACTAGAATGGCATGTAGGGAAACAAAATTTACCACCCCAAAATATGTCTATTTGGCATGTGGATTATTTTAAGCTGATTATTTTTAAGACCTTCCCTCTAACTGCCTAAAAATTTTTATTTTTTTATTTTTTACTTTATTTATTCATTTATTTGTCTTGCCTAAACATTTTTAGATAGAGGGCTGGCTCTAGGAAGGAAGGTACCACCATAGATAACTACAGTATAATATGAACAAGGTATGGTAGATAGGGAGGACCACAGCAAGGCCAATTTGATCGAAGTCCTCTCTATGTCCCATTCTTTCTGGGTGGCCTAACAAGCATTTGTTTACTAAACATTTGCTCCTTCCATTATTTCTGTGAATTGCCTCCTCCTCTCTGAAGCCTCAGACCACTAACTCCTTCTCCTTCGTCCAAAACGACATATATACCTCATTTTGCCTGTCTTTGGATATCTCACGTTTATGTGGATTCCTCAAATACACATAATCAAATTTGATTTTCTCCTGTTAATCTCTCTCTGTCAATTTAAATTCTTAGACCAGTCAGAAGAACCTTGTAGGGTATCAGAAAAATTTTCCCACCCAAATAGGCACTAACAACCCCAGTCACAATCATACTAGCTACACAGAAGTTTTGCCAGAAGAAAATATATCTATAGGGAATCAATGCTCTACAACAGACTGATTTTAGTAAATTCCCATCATACGTTTTCCCTGATATCCTTTAAATACCACAGTAAACACCTTACATAACAAAGGTCCCACGTCCTTCCTGCCCACTTTTTGCCTGTGTGGTGGATCACTGCTCCCTCATGATCACATAGAGAGTGACATCCTGCCCTGGCGAAGTCAACTTCCTCCTGGTTCCAGGCTTTCTTGAGTGGACACATGTCTGTGCTCACCGGTGAGAAGGGGGAGTCTGAGCAAAAGTCCCTTGCTCATCAGGCTGGGGACATAACTAGCAAGTAGGTCACATCAGGCTGGTTATCTTGTCCTCAGTGGAAATATTTCTCATCTGCCTAGGAGACTGCAAAGTAATAAAGCCCTGGGAGATTCAAAGCATCTAGAGACCTTCAGAGACAAGTGATAATCACTATTGACTTTCCTGCCATATCCTATTCAGTTATAGGTCTGTGTTTGTGAAGCAGTAGAAAGTCTATGTCAGTTAAGCATCGACTCTTGATCTTGACTCAGGTCTCAGTCTCAAGGTCATGAACTAAAGCCCCACAATGGGCTCCATGATGGGCATGGAGCTTACTTAAAAACAATGATAACAACAACAACAACAATAAAACATACAAAAACCTTCTGTGCATCAAAGGACATTATCAACAGAGTGAAAAGAGAATTCATGGAACCTGAGAAATTATTTGCAAATCACCTATCGGATTAGGGATTAATATCCAGAACATATAAAGAACTTGAACAACTCAACAACCACCACCAAACAATTAGAAATGGGCAAAGCATTGAGTAGACATGTCTCCAAAGAAGATACGCAAATGGCCAAGAAGCACATGAAAAGATGCTTAACATCACTAGCTACTAGGGAAATGCAAATCAAAACCATAATGAGATACAACGTCACACCCATTAGGACAGCTATTATAAAGAAACCAAACAAACAGAATATAAGTGTTGGAGAGGGCGTGGTGAAATTGGAGCTCATTATACATTGCTGGTAGTGATGTGAATTGGTATAGCCACTGTGGAAAATGATAGGGCAGTCCCTCTAAAAAATGAACGAATGAGGAAGGAAGGAAGGAAGGAAGGAAGGGATGGACATAGAATTATTGTATGAGCCAGCAATTTCACTTCTGAGTATACACATAATGGAACTGAAAGCAAGGACTCAAATGGATATTTGTCAAACCACGTTCATCGCAGCATTATTCCTAATAGCCAAAAGGTGGAAACACTGAAGTTTCCATTGACAGATGGATGATTTTTTTTTTAAATGTGGTATCTACATACAATAGAATCTTACTTAGCTTTAAAAAGAAAAAAAGTTTTGATACATGCTACAATATGTATGAACCTGGACATTATGCCAAATGAAAGAAGCCATACACAAAAGGACAAATCTTGTGTGATTTACTCTGATGAGATACCTAGAGTAGCCAACTTCAGAGACAGAAAGTGGAATGGTGTCTCAGGCAAGGGGCAGCGGAGGCAGGGTACTAGGAGGTTATTTGATGGGTACAGAGTTTCAGTTTGGGAAGATGAAAGAGTTCCGTAGGCGGTTGTTGGTGATGGTTATACAACGACATGAGTGTTTTTAATGCCTCTAAACTGTAGACTTCAGAATGGCTAAAATGGTATGTGTTGTGTCTACTGTATCACAGTAAAAAACTAAAAGATTTTTAAAACTTAAAAGCTTTAAAAAATTAATTAAAACCAAAATTAATTAAAACAAAATTAAACTTAAAAGTAAAATGAATTCCTCAGGCCCCATATCTACGTGCCAAGTGTGCTATTTCTGCTACTCTGATCATCTCTCTGACTGCGAGTACCCATCTGTGGCCTTTTGGCTGGTTCGTCAACATCGCCTTGGATGAGCATCCTTTCTTCTAATTCTCTTCCTCTAGCCCACCAGTTGCTTCCTACATCCTGCAGACCACACCTGTCAGCTATTAATTATTGCTCTGCCCCTCCCCGCTTTTCCACTGGTTCCCGTGTTCTCATACACCACCTCCCGCTGCTCTAGGTTCCATCTCTGTGCAGTTGGATATGTGGATATTGGTACCTATTGACCTGGATAAGCAAGAAACACAATTAAATGGATGTTTTCTTTTTTGCACATGATCCTGGAATAGGAGAACCTTTGAGTGGCCTATCCATGTTCATTTATTCTTATTAGCATTGCAAGGAATGTTTTTTTGGCTTAGGGTTTCAAAGAAAGGGAATTTTATTAATTTATCCACTGAGCTAGCATTACAACAGCTTATGAAGAGTTTGTAATTATTTAGGTTTAAAGCACAGACAACAGGAAACAGTTAATGAAAAACTTTTGCAAAACTTTGACTATTTCCAGCAGTTTCCATTGTGAGGACAACTTTTATATGATGACACCACTGAAAATAAAATCAGTCTTTTCTTAAAACAGTTCTTCTAGTTGCTGTTTTAAACTTTATCCCAAGAACAGAAATACTACTCAGTAAAATGCAACAGCAGCCTTCTCAACAATAAGGTTCACTAACTGCCATGTTTTCTGGTGATGATTTTATTTGTGAATGTAATATATAGTATTACTATATTTTACTTTCTAATAGAATGATTTTTATCTTTAAGGTTAGTGCTATAATATTTGATAGTAGAATTTATTCTGCGCTCTATAGTGAAACCAGTAAACTATATTCTCAGCAACATTTTTCAATGTTTCAGATTATCAACAAAATTATCTGTGTTTTAAAACTAAGGCTTAAAATACCCTTAATAATACCATTATAATGTTCAGGTCTTTAAAACTTGACCATCTACTAGCTGAGTAGCTCAGGCCAAGTTCTTTACCCTCTGTGAACCGTAGCTTCCTCATTTGCAAAATAAGTGGGATGACAATAATTGCTAATAATAGGTAAAACTGAGTCACTTCTAGAATCAGTAGAAATGATGCATTTGAAAAAAGACTTGTAAACTGCCAACAGCTTTAGAAATTGGTGGTTTTCATTAAATAGTATTTAAACATTTATGTTAAAGCACTGGGGACACAACAAGAAACTCAAAAATCACCTCTAAGTTTGAGAGGCTTATCTCTCCCGGAGAGGAAAAATAGAAATGATTATAATAAAAACTGATAAATGTTACAATGGAGGTAATGACCAAGTATAACGGAAGCAGGGAAGAAGGTCCTCCTGAGAGGGTCAGGAAGACCATGCAGAAGGGGCAGGGCTCCAGGTCTGACTCAGAGGGTGAGCAGATAATGGATGGGGGAGGAAGAGTAGGCCACAGAGTGGGAACAGACTGGACCAATGAGAGAGATGAAGGATTAGACTGCCTCCTGGATGGCATAGCATTCCATAGAGCTAGAGGGAGAAGGACAGGAAACAGGAGACGAAACATTAAAAATGGGACATTAACTGGGTGAATTGGAGCTTGGTCATTCAGGACCTGGTATTCCTTCCAAAGGAGTGGACATTTCCCTGAAAATCTGGTGCAGTGCGCAGCTCCGTCTCCCGACCTCCATCTCAGAAGAAGGCTCTGTAAATCTCCCCAGTTTTAAAGCTGACAGTCATACCTTAAGTTATTGGAAAGTGGGTTTCATTTTCTTCGCTCCCATTTTATTCTGCCTCACATACTGTCACTAACTGAATGTCATCTTCCTGTATTGTCGAATTCACCAAGACGTTAAGGACGCTTTGGTGACAATGCCCATCCTCACTGAAGCCAACCAGGGGGTGCAACTGCACCCTTCCTCACTGTGCGCTGGCGGAAAAGGCATCTTATTACGGAATTCGTGACCAAGGGGACCTCAGCTCTGTGTCGGTTCCCTCACAATGCATCACAACACACGATCTGTGTGTCTCAGGACCACAAAGTGACAAGTAGCGGCATCATCACAACCCAAAATGGAGATGGACGTTCAGGTTCTGGGGAGCTGTCTTTGCTGAATATCCAGAAGGCCCTGGGGTCCTACTTGGGGGGCAGACTGACCTTTGAGAAGTCTGGCTCTTTCCTCCAGAAGCAAATGTGCTCTGTGACGGTCCCTGGCTCCCCGGTCGTGCCTCCCGGAAGCAGATGCTCCTCTTGCTGACAGAGCGTCAGGACGTCAGCAGCAGCAGCGCTGCGTGTCCAGTGCGCATGCGTCACTCACCTGCCGGCCTCTGCACACGTGGGCCTTTTATCATCTCACCTGGTCACAAGAAGGCCCAGTACAGTACAACAAGGTATTCGGAGACACAGAAAGACCATATCCATATAGCTTTATTACAGCATAGTGTCGTAATATTTGTAGTTTATTACTACTTACAGTTAATTAGGAAAACACATGGTGTGTATAAGGTTCAGTACCATCCACGGTTTCAAGCATTCTCTCCTGGCTTTCAGGGCCTGCCAAGACAGAGGCCTCCATCGACTTTTTATTTATTTGTTTATTTTTTTAAATTTCATATCAAAGTAACACATAGTTTTTTTAAATTTTTTTTTAAAGATTTTATTTATTTGACAGAGATCGCAAGTAGGCAGAGAGGCAGGCAGAGAGAGGAGGAAGCAGGCTCCCTGCTGAGCAGAGAGCCCGATGCGGGGCTCCATCCCAGGACCCTGGGATCATGACCCAAGCCAAAGGCAGAGGCTTTAGCCCACTGAGCCACCCAGGCGCCCCTCCACCGGCTTTTTAAAGAGATGCCGGCTTGTGCGGGTCTTGATCGTCCACGGTTGTTGCTTCCTCTCAACGTCGCACATTCGTTTTGGCGAGGAGTGACTAAACTGTGGCTGGATTCAGGCCTCAAGAACCTGGGAAGGAGGCAGGCTTCAAACCGAACCGAGAGGGGGGCAGGTGTTTCCCTAGTTCAAGGCACCCCCCGCAGAGCATGTGGGGTACATGGACCCTTGCTCCCTCCTACGCTGGCGTCAGACCTGATCAACAAGCCTCTGTGGCTCAACTCTGGGAACCGGGCTGCTCGACCTCCTGGATTAAGGACTCCTGGATCAGAGAGTTGCTGCCATAGTTTAATTATTATTTACTCACTGTGTATTATTATTACATACCAGGTGTTGCATTAAATATGTTAATCCTCATAACTGACCTCTGCATTAAGTTCTAGTATCACTTTTGAATTAAGTTATACTATTATCATTTTACAGATAAGGAAAGGAAACTGAAGTTTGTAGAAGCTAAAGAGTTTCTTCCAAGCCAAAGAGGCGTAAGTAGCAGAGCTGGAATTTGAACTCAGGTCTGACCGACTCCAGAGCCCCAGGCCCTCACCGGAAGGATGGGAGCAAGAAGAGAGGTTCTGCAGGAAGACTCCAGGGTCCTGACATTCTTGTACGTGTCCAGTATCACTGTGGGTGTGTTTGACTCTCTCCATCCAGGATATCAGTGCTGAGTGGTTTCTAAACTCCTAACTGAAACAGTCAGAATATACATAGGAATTATCTCAACCCAGGAACTTGACCTACATTCCCTCATGTCGTCATTGATACTTGAATGATTATCAGGTACTTTCACATTCATGATCGCACTTGCTTCTCTAGAACTGATATAGGCTAAGGTGCTTCTTGAAACCAACACAGAGATTTAGAAAAGTTAGACAACATAAGACAATGTCCACTGATGATACCTTTGCGCTGAAAGTTCTTGGTCAAACCTCGGTCAGATTCTTCTCTGACAAACTTGGAACTCTGTGGCTTCGAAGTCAGCTGTTCAGGGATGTGCTGGAGCTGGCTTCTACTGGCTCATGAGAACCAGTCCTGTACACCCCTTCGAAACTTTGCACTCAATGAAGTTATATCAAATGGCCGTGATAGAAGTATTTATACCTGTCTCTTAGTTTCCTGGGGTTGCCTTAGCAAAGTACCACAAAGTACCATAATTGAATTAACTATTACCATGTTATGTATTATTTATTATATAGCATTATTTTCCTAACCATTGTAATGAGGTAACTAATTGCTATTATAAAGGTAGTATCAATGATATACCCGTACTGTATTCTCTTATAGTTCTGAAGGTCAGAAGTCAAGGAGCCAACAGGGCTATGCTTCTTCTGACATTCTGTGTAGAACCTTCCTTGCCTCTTCCTAGCTTCTGCTGGTGGCCATCAACCCTTCGCATTCCTTGGCTTATAGGTCCATCTCTCCAAACTCCACCTGTGTGGGCCCTATCCCTCCTCTTGTGGGCCCTGGCATTTTCCTGTGTGTCTCTCTGTGTCGCTTCTCTTCTTCTTACAAGGCCATCAGTAATATTGGTTTAAGTGCACACCCGGCTCCAGTATGACTTAATTTTAACTAATTACATCCAGAATGACCTTATTTCCAAATAAGGCCACATTTGGAGGTACAGAGGGTTAGGACTTGAACATATATTTCTGGGGAGGCCCAATTCAACCCATAACACCATGAAATCGGAAAATGCTATAAATCTGAGCTTTTTTTTTTTAGTTGGTTTGCAGTGTATCAGTGTGTTGGTCTGTCACATGACAGCAGGAGAAGGCCATTCACCACAAATATCACTTTTCCATGGGAGTTTTCATCAGAAATGTCCACATACTCCAAATAGACTAAATTACCCTCCCTGGCAGAGTAAGAATTAAAAGTGGAAGTATGCTAGTAGGGATTTACCAGCCATTTCTTAGTCCTTTAAAAATTTCTGGTATATATTTCCATTATTTAAAAAATTGAAAAATAGAGAAAAATAGAGAAGTTAAAAATAAATCTTTCATAGCTTCATCATCCAAAGAGGGCTATCATTAATTCTTGATACATTTTCAAAATATTTTTGGAATTTTTTTTTTGCTATTCTTACTGGTTTTTTGGTGCCTAGCCTGTTTGAATGCCTTGTCCTCTCTTCTGCCTGCCTTTTATTTGATAAATTTTAAAGATGTATGAGTAACAATACCTGAAAATGGCATTCTAGTTATAAAAATCACACTATGAGATTAAGCAAAATCCTGTCACCCCCAATCCCAATCCCCTGGAAGAAGTGGATTCTTCCAGAACTTTTTTTTTTTTAAGATTTATTTATTTATTTATTTGACAGATATCACAAGTAGGCAGAGAGGCAGGCAGAGAGGGAGAGAGGAGGAAGCAGGCTCCCTGCTGAGTAGAGAGCCCAATGCAGGGCTGGATCCCAGGACACTGTGATCATGACTTGAGCCGAAGGCAGAGGCTTTAACCCATTGAGCCACCCAGGCGCCCCTCTTCCAGACCTTTTAAAATGCATTTTTATGCATACATTTCTTGTTCATATACGTGATATACTTTTCTTCACAGACATAAACCATAGCACACTATGTATTTTATTCCATAGCTTACTTCTCCCCTCCCATCCTCCCACCACATTGTCTGTCCTTAAGAATTTCTTTTATGTCAGACTTCACTTGTTCCCTTTGATTGCTGCAATATATTTTTACTCTATAGATGTGCCATAATTTAGTTATTCTCCCAATGCTGATTTTTAGGTTGTTCATGATCATAACGAAGCAAGGAAAGGAAGCAAGGAAAATCCTTGTACCTACCTCTTTGTGCACATATACAAGTGTTTCTTTTCTTATATAACACATTTTTAAAATTTAAGTCAATTAATCAACATAGAGTGTACTATTGGTTTCAGATGTAGAGGTCAGTGATTCATCAGTCTTATAACATACCCAGTGCTCATTACATCACGTGCCCTCCTTAATGCCCATAACAGACTCTTAATTATAGGAAATACACTGAAGGTTGCTGGTGGTGGGGGGATGGGATAACTGGGTGATGGACATGTACAAGTGTTTCTCTAGGATAGATAACAAGAAGCAAAATTTCTGAGTTGAAGAATATTTAAAATATTAATATCATGCCAACTTTCATGAAAGCAATACCAATATACCCTTCCACCAAAAGTGTAGAAGAGGATCCATTTCTCCACATTCTAACCCACATGGGATAGTCTGTTCTTCTAAAAGCTTGTCTAGGCAACTGGAAACATGATTACAGCTGCTGCCCAGCAGGAGGGATTAATAGTTCTCAGTGATTTGAGAACTACTTCCCTCCCTTGATAAAGACAAGTGAGAGTTTTACTATTACTATTTTACGTATTCAGTAGTTATTTACCATGTTGTATTATTTTTGTAACCCATATAATAATGCAACTAACTGAAATTATAAAGATAACATCAATACTACCAATGATGAACTATTAAATAATTGAAGAAATAAAAATCACAAGTCAGAGGCTCTATGTGGGACTGTATATTTGTTTGTTTATATCTAAATTTCAAAAAAAAACAAAACACCCCAACTTTGTCTTTTCTGAACTTCCTAGGTTTCATCCAGTTTCTCTGAATAACAGCCTTATCCTTTAGCTCCAACTGTATATTCTTTGATTGTAGGTTCAAATTCCCAGGTGGTCATCTTATCAGAAATCAGTCCTCCCTTCCCTGGGCAGGAGTTTATTAATTAGGTTAAAGCACAGTCCCAATAAGACTAATTTTACTATGTGTCATTTAAGTAGTAAGTCTTCTGTCTTGTGATATCCTTTTAATAATGTCAAGAAATAAAGACCTTCCTGTCAAAATTCATTAAGATGTTTACATCTGCACTGTAATCTTCAACCTCCTAACTAAGAGAATTGTCTGGAGACATGATGCAAGTTTTTGTAAGAAACTGTACCAGCTTATGAAATGCATGACTGATATTTTTCTCTGAAGGGGTAAATGGTGACACCAAATATGTTTTCTTTTCTTCTTTGTTTTCTTAAAGTTATAAAACTGAGAATGGTTTTTGTTTTTTTGGGATGCATGTTGTGATTGGTTATCTTATTTTTGCAAACAACTAATGAAACGATTTAAAATAATGTACATTTGGAGGCTGGCTAGCCCGAAATTTGCAGGATGGGCCAGGGCTAGAGACTCATGTAGTCTGCTGCCAGAATTTCCTTTTTTCAGGGTGGTTGCTCTTTTTCCTACTAAGGCCTTCAACTTATTAGATGAGGCCCACCCACATTGTGGGTCTGTTTAATAAAAGTCTACTGACTTAAATGTTAATCTCATCTGAAAAATACCTTTGCAGAAACATCTAGAGTAATCTTTGACCAAATATCTTGTTGCCATGGCCTAGTCAAATTGGACAGATAATATTAACTATCAGAGATGGCTTCATTGGTGAAAAATAATGCTAATTCTACACCAAGTTTCTTCAAAAAGGTAGTAAGAGAAGAGTCCTAATTCATTTTATAAGAATAACACTGCCCTGATGCCAAAACCAGAACAAGGCTTTACCAAAAAAGAAACCTACAGACCAACATCTCTCATGAACACAAACACAATGATATTCTACAGAATATTAGCAAGTGAAATCCAGCAATTAATAAAAGGAGTAAAACATCATGACCAAATAGAATTTATCCTGGGGATGTAAGGCCAGTCTGACATCTGAAAATCAAGCAATGTGATTCACCATAACAAGAAACTGAAGAAGAAAAACCACATGATCATTCAATAGCTGCAAAAGAGCATTTGCTAAAATCTAACACTCATTTATGATAACAATTCTTAGAAGACAATGAATAGACTGGATGATCCTCAAACTGATAAAGGCATCTAAAAAATCCTTAGCTATCATCTGATTTGATGGTGAAAAACTGAATGCTTTCAGTTTTTCACCAGTTTTTCAGGAAAAAATCAAGGATGTCTAGTCTCATCACTCCTATTGAACAATAATACTGATGGCCTTAGCTATTGCAAAAAGGCAGGAAAAATAAAGCACAGGGGCGCCTGGGTGGCTCAGTCTGTTAAGCCTCTGCCTTCAGCTCAGGTCGTGATCCCAGCGTCCTGGGATCCAGTCCCGCGTCGGGCTCCCTGCTCTATAGTGAGATCGAGCTGAGCACAGAGCCTGCTTGAGATTCTTCCTCCTTCCCCCTTTCCCCCCTCAGCTGGTGCGTGTGCAGGCTCTCTCTCTCTAAAAAAGTAAATAAATAAGTAAACAAAATCTTAAAAAAAAAAAGAAATGGTTATGAATGGCAAATAAACACATGAAAAAATGCTTATCATCTTTAGTCATTGGGACAATGCAAATTAAAACCATAATGAGGAATCGGTACGCATATTTAGAGTGGGGGAGGAAAAAGGACACCACCAGGCCCTATCAAACACAATGGTGGGAATAAAAATAATACAGACACTTTGGCAACAGTTTGGCAATTTCATATAAACACTTTTAAATAAGACATACCAAACCCACTCCTTTGTAATTACCTAAGAGAAATCAAAGCAAACCTTCACCCAAAAACCTGTATGCAAATGGTGATAGCAGTTTTGTGTATATTTTCCCCAAACTGGAAAACACCACAAATCTCCTTCAGCTGATGGATCCTGGAACAAATTGCCATACATCTATGTATTGGTATACTACTTGGCAAAAAAAAAAAAAAAAAAAAAAAAAAAAAATCTACTGACACACACAACATGGTTGACTCTTAAATGCATTTTACTGAGCCTCAAAAGGCTACATATGATTTTACTTATACCACTGCTATGAACTGAAACTATGTTTGTGTCTCTCACCCCCCAGATTCCTATGTTGAAGGCCTAACCCCAAATGCAATGGTATTTGCAAGTGGGGCCTTTGAGAGGAAATCAAGTTTAAATGAGGTTATAGAGGGGCCCCCCCTACCCCCCAGTATGAGATTAGTGTCTTTCTAAGAAGAAAGAAGAGGAAAAGAGACCAGAACTCTGTGTCCATGTGAGGACATAGTGAGAAGGTGGACATCTGCAGGCCAGGAGGCAGGCTCTCACCAGGAACAAAATTTGCTGGCGCCTTGGTTCTGGACTTCCCAGCCTCCCGAACTATGAGAAAGAAATGTCTGTTGCTGAAACCACCCAGTCCATAATAATTTGTTATAGCAACCAGAGCAGACTAACACAATCACAGTCTCAAAAAAACGAAAGCATAGGAACAGAAAATGGTATGTGGTTGCCAGGGCATCAGATTGGAAGAGTTGTTTACAAAGGAGCATGAGGGAACATTCTGGGCAGGATGAATCTGTTCTCTATCTCAATTTTGGTAGTGGATACATCACTACGTATGCTTGTCAAAACTTCTGGAATTGCACACTAAAAAGGGTGAATTGTACTATGTGTCAATTTTATCTCAATACACCTGATTCCTAAAAATGTCTTGTGGATGACAGCAAGATATGGAGTCAAAGCCTGAAAAAAAAAAATAGGAGAAAGCATTAACTGATTTAGATGGAAATGGGCAAAGCCAAAAGATCAAGGCCAATTAATCAGAAATGCTGAAAGTAAATAGAACTAGGAATAGAAAATTTCTGGTGAGAAGCTTTTCAGGAGGAATAGAAAATTTCTGGTGAGAAGCTTTGCAGGAGAAAAAGGTTGAGGCCTACAGGTTCAACATGTACACATACTCTGAGTACAGAGTACATAATACACAATACTGTTTGTTGCCATAATAGCTAAAAAGTTAAGGCAGCCTTAGGCAGAACTCACTAGAAATACAGTGTCCTCTACATAAGCAAGGAAGTGTTGTTTAGTCCTTGACATACATAAAGAAAGATAGCGAAAAGTAGTGTAATAAAATTAAAAATAATTAAAATATACAAGTAATGTAAAATAGTACAAAAAACTTACAATACAGAGAAAAAGACACCATTATCAAAATGCAATCTAAATCCAAAATAAATGATTCTACTATATAAATATAAATGTTTCCTGTAGAAAAAGGAGAAAAAAGTCCCGTTTTTAAAATGTAAAAATTCTGACAAAGTCAAGTAAATGTAAGTTAAAATAGTAGATACTATTTTAAGTCAATGAAGCTCACAATAATGAGAAAGTTATGGAAACACTCAGTAATGGCAAGAATGTGTGTCACAGGGAATTCACAATCAATTTTGATAGAATGAAAGAGGTTCAACTACTCCGTAAAGCAACTTGGCAGCCGCCTGTGAAGCTGAAAACAGGTATGTATAACACCAAGACCTGGCAACTTCAGTCACAGGTAAATGCCTTAGAGAAACTCATGCACCTATTTAAAAATGTACCTAGCGATATTTTTTTTAGAAGCAAAATATTTAAAACAGAGTAAATATTCCTTGCCAGATTAGATAATTAAATGTGTCACTGCCATAGAATGCAATGATATACAGAAAGATGTATTAGAACTACATGCATTGTGCTTGATAAATCTCAAAAACAGGACGCAGAGTAGTAAAAGCCAATTACAGAATGATACATACAGTATGACACCATCATCTGAAAAACACATAATACACAAACATTTATATGTATATCCACACACAGACACGTACATACTTTGCAGAATATATACGTGCGTACGTGTCTGAGCGTGTGTGAACAAGTGTGTGTATTTCTCTGCAGAGGAGAAAGGGCTACATAAAGGACATCTCTATTTTAAAATTACTTTTTTTCTGTAGTTGTTCTCCTCTTAGAATGAAGGAAAGAAAGAGGGAGGAAAGAAGGGAAGAAGGAAGGATACCAAGATGTTTTAAAAATTGCTCTGTATACTTTTTTTTTTTCCATACTTGAGGTATCTTTTACCAGAAAGGAATACTTAGCCCTTGTAAACAACTCAGAAAACACATAAAAGTGTAAAAAAAAGGCAATCCCAAAGAAAAATCTTAACGGTTTGCGGCATATTCTTCCAGACTGTGCCATACTTTCATTAGATTGCATGTCAGATACACAATTTTTTTGTGTCCTTTTTGAAGAGGCCAAAATTTCTGAAAAATGTTCTGATTCATAAAGTGAATATTGAGGTCTGTCGTTTCTCTGAGTCTCTAGGGCGTCTTCCTTCCCTTACTCCACTGTATCCTCTCGTCGCTCCACATTCCCGTTTGCAAATTATGGGGTCTGTCCTTCGCCCCACTCTCTCCATTTGGGGGCTATCTCAATTCATCTCAGATTTACTGCTGAACGGAGGAGGACCCACACCGTTCCCAAACCAAGTCTCCCAGTCCCACAGGCATTCATGCAGGATACCTTTACCTTCTGAAATGAGAAGTCTTCCAACCGCACCGTCTGATTTTCTGACGCCTTTAACGTGCGTAATTCATGAAAAACTACAATCCCCGTGGGGCTCTGCTCCTGGGTGCGCTCCTCTCCGCCCCATCCCCTCGCCTCCACCGCTGCGCCTGCGCATTCTGAGCGCGGACCACAACTCCCAGGATGCATCGTGATGTTGCCCGTGCAGCCTTACTTCCTGCCAGGCCGTTTCCTGGGTAACAGTGGCTCGGCCTGTCTGGGAAGTTTAAGGTAGGAGGGGCTTGTGGGCTGCCTGGAGAGCTTTAGGAGTAGCTTATTTTATCCAGTCGCAAGAACGCGGCAGGTCTGCAGCAGAGAAACGGCTGCCTAGTTGTGCCCAGACTCTGCTTTTCTGAACGGGGAGATGGTTCTTTGCACCTCACTTCAGGCAGGACCAGCACAGGTGCTTCTCGGCTTGCTCTTGTTTATTGTCTTTCGGCCCCTTCTGCAATGTAAGCTCCACCAGGCAGGGGTTTTTGTCTGTGTTGCTCACTGATGTGTCCTCAGCACCTAGAATAGTACCCAGCACGCAGTAGGCTCTCAATGCATATGAATGCCCCGATGAAGTGTTAAGATGAACACCCAGTACAATGTCCCTGGAATGACTGGTGACGACTCCATCCTGAGATAGGAGCCAGGTAGAAGGATAGAAGGAGAGCAGATTCTTGGAAAGAAGGGAGGAATTTCAGTTTGATACGTTGAAGGTGGAAGAAGTAGTGAAGAGGCAGCATAGAAAGACTCCGGTGAACATTCCCTAAATCCCCCTACTTAGCTCTGTGGCTTTTGACAGGTTCTCTAATGGCTCCGAGCCTCAGTTTCTTCATCTATAAACTGAGAATAATAATATTTAATACATAGGCTTGTTCCAGTTACAAAGAGCTGATGTATAACGTAGGTTCAGCCTAGGGCCTGGCATGTAATCAGCATTTATTGAGAGGTGGCTGTTGTCATTCTGATCAGAATTCAGTATCAAAGGTGGGACATTGATAAGAATCACTAAAGTAGGGGGCGCCTGGGTGGCTCAGTCGACTTAAGTGACTGCCTTAAGCTCAGGTCATGATCCCGGTGTCCTGCATGGGGCTCCCTGATCAGTGGGGAATCCCCTTCTCCCTCATGCTCCCCCGTTGTTCCCCCTCCCCGTGCTGGAGCTCCCTGTGTCTCACGATCGCTCTCCTTCTCTCTCTTATAAATAAATAAATAAATAAATAAAATTTAAAAAAAAAGAATCACTGAAGTAGACTAAAAGTAAAATTATTGGAATTGAACAGATAAAAGACTTGTGAGGTTTGGATGCAAAAGTCAGAATTAATACAGGAGTTTTGGGGCCATAGGCAGTTTGGTTCAAGGTCTTTTTATTCAGTTGCAAAACAGAATGAAAATCTCTCAGCAGATGCAGCCCAGAGAACAGATTGGCAACAAACCTTTCGATTTGCCCCAAGCTGCCATTTTATTTTATTTTATTTTATTTTTTTAAAGATTGTATTTATTTGAGAGAGAGAACATTAGCAGGGGGAGAGGAAGAAGCAGACTCCCCACTGAGCAAGGACCCCCCCCCAATGCTGGACTTGATCCCTGAGATCATGACCTGAGCCGAAGGCAGAGGTTTAACTGACTGAGCCACCCAGGTGCCCCCACAAGCTGCCATTTTAAGTGCAGGGGTAGTTGGTTCCAAGTCAGAGGCCCCATTCATTTGCTTTCCACTGATACATGAGAGAAAATGTGCACTCTTTGCTGCTGTTGTTCTACTCACCAGCCTTCTTTTGTTTTCTCCTGAGGTTGTTGCTCTGGACAACAAAAGAGATGTTAGTTTCCAACAAAGCTTTATAAATAACCCTGACCCAGCTCCACTATAATTACTTCCATAAATAGCTAACAGGCATTTAAGAAAACATCCAAAGGAATGGACCCTCATATTGAACCCCGTTCATGTCTTGTTCCTGGCATAATGATACAAACAAAATTTTTAGTTTTGGTCGCCTCTGATAAAACATAATTTTCTTCCAATCTGTGAGTCGTGTGCTTTTCAGCAAAATGATAATTTCGAGAAAGGTTGTGTGGACCTAGTCATTCTATGACATCATGTCTGATTTTACCTTTCTGTAAGGCAACATTTATAGTCATGAAGCAAAGTAGATTTCATGTAGAAGAAGGATGAAGGCCGGATGTCTGAGGTTTTTCTTCTGGCCTTGCTGTTTCCTGTAGTATCTGACTGCAGCTAGTTATAATGTTTCATGTTTATTTAAGGTGTGGGCAGAATGTGAAAAAAAAAAATAGACAGTTGGCTGCAGCATTGGAGCTATGTTTTTGCTGGTTGATTTCTGCTTTGTTCTGTTGTTATAAGAAATAGATGGGAGAGAAAGCCATGTTTCAGAATGATAGATTCTTGTTTTTACCCAAGACCGTTTATTTCTTCACCTAGATAGGACTGTAAGTAAAACTTGCAGGGACATATTCTGAGTGTCCTCCAATTCAGGATGGCTGGCCTTTGGTGGGTCACAGTGGTCCCATGGACCTTACTTCAAGATTACAAGATAACTTTGCATCTAATTGCTAGGTGTGGTCATAAAAGGATCACTGTTCTGTGCTCTGTTTCCCAAGTGGAAAGAGAACACACTGATTTAAACAGTTACTCTTTGCTCTCCTGTGAATTTTGTTGTAGACATGTTCATAACAAAGAATTAAAACAGTACTTTCAAGTTTATTATTTTTTAATTAAGGGTAATTGAATGTCAATGTAATTCAATGTCAAATTAAGACTAATTGATGTCCTAGCCAAAACAATAGACTATCTTAATAAATCCTTTCTTAATAAGAATAGCCTAGGATAAAATTGAGTAAGACTCCAGCCCTTGACTTTGTTTTTTGCAGTGGGATGGCCACATCTTCATCCTCTCTGATAATGGAAACATTTAACAGAGTTGGAAGCCTACCTTCTGTTATGGACATGGCTGCACTGCCTCCTACCTTTCCCTGCAGGACCCCAGGGGGCTCCGTTCACATCAAATTGTTGTTGCTGTTGTTTTCCAAAGAGGACATCTCGATTATTTGTTTCCATCAGTTTCTTAAAAGGTGGAAAGGAGATTAATGTAGGTTGTATTTATACATTGTTCCTCCCATTCCAGAGATATGACAGTCTTAGTCACTTTTGAGTAAAACTGGGGTCAAGTTCCCAAGATTCCTGTCCCTTTCCAGGGACAGCCCGGCTCTGAGTTCTTGTTATCACTGAACTTTCTCTCTCTCTCTCTCTCTCTCTCTCTCTCTCTCTCTCTCAACCTCCATGGAGAGACTCTGTGCTTTCTCTCTCCAGTTTCTTACCAGACATCTTACTCTCCAACTCTTTCCTCCTCTCACGTAACATGGTTCCCCTTATCTTTCCCACTTATGTGGAGCCCCAGTTTTTATTTCTTGGGCCTCTCTCCATTCAGACTCTCCAAGGAAATAATATTTTTATTCTTTGTTATACAGAGCGGTTTAGCCTTGTGTACCCATCTTGGCTTTAAACTTTACCTTTGCATATCCAAAATCATATTAATGTGACCTGCTAACCTAGGGTCCTATATTAGGTCATCTACCCCTTAGCACTGACAAGGGTTTTATTTGTTTATTTGTTTAGTTTAGATTCAATTAGATTCAATGTACATATAGTACATCATTAGTTTCAGAGATAGCATTCAATAATTCATCATTTGTGTATAACACACAGTGCTTATCACATCACATGCCCTCCTTAATGCCTATCACCCAATTACCCCACCCCCCCACCTCCCCTCTAGCAACCCTCAGTTTGTTTCCTATAGTTAAGAGACTCTCATGGTTTTTCTCCTTCTCTGATTTCTTTCCATTCAATTTATCCTCTATTCCCCATGATCCTCTGTGCTGTTTCTTATATTCTACACAGGAGTCAAACCATATGACAGTTGTCTTTCTCTGATTGACTTATTTCGTTCAGCATAATACCTTCCAGTTCCATTCACATCGATGTAAATGGTAAGTATTCATCCTTTCTGATGGCTGAGTAATATTCCATTGTATACATACACCACATCTTCTTTATCCATTCATCTGTCTATGGACATCTGGGCTCTTTCCATAGTTTGGCTATTGTGGACATTGCTGCTCTAAACATTCCTGTGCACGTACCCCTTCAGATCACTACATTTGTATCTTTAGTAAATACCCAGTAGTGTGATTGCGGGGTTGTAGGGTAGCTCTATTTTCAGCTTTTTGAGGAACCTCCATACTGTTTTCCAGAGTGGCTGCACCAGCATGCATTTCCACCAACAATGTAGGAGGGTTCCCTCTTCTCCCCATCCTTGCCAACATCTGTTTTTTCCTGACTTGTTAATTTAGGCCTTCTGACTGGTGTGAGGTGGTATCTCATTGTGGTTTTGATTTGCATTTCCCTGTTGCTGAGTGATGTTGAGCACTTTTTCATGTGTCTGTTGGCCATTTAGATGTCTTCTTTGTAGAAATGTCTGTTTATGTCTTCTGCCCATTTCTTGATTGGATTATTTGTTCTTCGGGTGTTGAGTTTGATAAGTTCCTTATAGATTTTAGATACTAGCCCTCTATCTGATATGTCATTTGCAAATATCTTCTCCCATTATGTCCGTTGTCTTTTAGTTTTGTTGACTGTTTCCTTTAATGTGCAAAAGCTTTTTATCTTGACGAGGTCCCAATAGTTCATTTTTGCCCTTGCTTCCCTTGCCCTTGGAGATGTGTCTAGCAAGAAGTTGCTGCAGCCAAGGTCACAGAGATTGCTGCCTGTGTTCTCTAGGATTTTGATGGATTCCTGTCTCATATTGGGCTTTTTATCCATTTTGAGATTATCTTTGTGTGTGGTGTAGGAAAATTGTCTAGTTTCATTCTTCTGCATGTGGCTGTCCAATTTTCCCAGCACCATTTGTTGAAGAGACTGTCCTTTTTCCATTGGATATTCTTTCCTGCTATGTCAAAGATTAGTTGACCATAGAGTTGAGGGTCCATTTCTGGACTCTCTGTTTTGTTCCATTGATCTATGTGTCTGCTTTTGTGCCAGTACTATACTGTCTTGATGATTATAGATGTCTAATAGAGCTTAAAGTCCAGAATTGTGATGCCACCAGCTTTGGTTTTCTTTTTCAACATTCCTCTGGCTATTCAGGGTCTTTTCTGCTTCCATACAAATTTTAGGATTATTTATTCTATTTCTTTGAAAAAATTGATGGTATTTTGATAGGGATTCCATTAAATTTGAAGATTGTTCTGGGTAGCATAGACATTTTAACAATATTTATTCTTCTAATCCATAAGCATGGAATGTTTCTCCATTTCTTTCTTTTTTTTTTAAATTTGAGAGTGAGAGAGAGAGTACAAATCAGGGAGAGGCTGAGGGAGAAGCAAACTCCCTGCCAAGCACGGAGCCTGACATGGGGCTTGATTCCAGGACCCAGAATCATGACCTGAGCTGAAGGCAGTTGCTTAACTGACTGAGCCCCCCAGGCAGCCCTGTTTCTCCATTTCTTTGTGTCTTCTTCAATTTCTTTCATAAGTGTTCTGTAGCTTTCAGAGTACACATATTTTACTACTTTGGTCAGGTTTATTCCTAGGTTTTAAGATACCTAGGTTTTTGGTGCAAATGTAAATGGGATTGATTCCTTAATTTCTCTTTCTTTGTCTCATTGTTAGTGTATAGAAATGCAACTGATTTTGTGCAGTGATTTTATATCCTGCCATGTTGCAGGATTTTACATCCTGCCATGATTTCTTATATGAGTTCTAGCAACTTTGGGGTGGAGTCTTTTCGGTTTTCCACATAAACTATCATGTCATCTGTGAAGAGAGAGAATTTGACTTCTTCTTTGCCTTCTTGGATGCCTTTTATTTCTTTTTGTTGTCCGATTGCTGAGGCTAGGACTTCTAGTAGTATGTTGAGTAACAGTGGTGAGAGTGGGCCTCACTGTCATGTTCCTGACCTTAGGGGAAAAACTCTCAGTTTTTCCCCATTGAGAATGATATTCATTGTGGGCTTTCCATGTATGGCTTTTATGATATTGAGGTATGTTCCTTCTTTCCGTACACTGTGGAGAGTTTTAATCAAGAAAGAATGCTGTATTTTGTCAAATGCTTTTTTCTGCATCAATTGAGAGGATCATATGCTTCTTGTCCTTTCTTTTATTAATGTAATGTATCACATTGTTTGATTTGCAAACGTTGAACCACTCTTGCAGCCCAGGAATAGGTCCCACTTGATCATGGTGAATAATCTTTTTAATGTACTGTTGGATCTTATTGTCTAGTATCCTGGTGAGAATTTTGGCATCTATGTTCATCATGGATATTGATTTGTAATTCTCCTTTTTGGTGGGATCTTTGTCTGGATTTGGGAGCAAAGTATTACCTCACAGAATGAGTTTGAAAGTTTTCTTTCAATTTCTGTTTTTTGAAACAGAGAATAATAGGTATGAATTCTTCTTTAAATGTTTAATAGAATTCCCCTAGAAGCCATCTTGCCCTGGACTCTTTTTTGTTGGGAGATTTTTGATTACTGCTTCAGTTTCTTTGCTGGTTATGGGTCTGTTCAGGTTTTCTATTTCTTCCTGGTTCAGTTTTGGTAGTTTGTGAGTTTCCAGGAATGCATCCATTTCTTCCAGATTACCTAATTTGTTGTCATATAGTTGTTCATAATATGTTCTTAAAATTGTATTTCCTTGGTATTGGTCACGATCTCTCCTCTCACTCATGATTTTATTAATTTGATGTTCTTTATCTTTTCTTGATAAGTCTGGTTAGGGGTTTATCAATCTTATTAATTCTTTCAAAAAAGATCCAGCTCCCACTTTCATTGATCTTTTCTACTCTTCTTTGGTTTCTATTTCATTGATTTCTGTTCTAATATTTATTACTTATCTTCCCCTGCTTGGTTTAAGCTTTATTTGCTGTTCTTTCTCCAGTTCCTTTAGGAGTAAGGGTAACTTGTGCATTTGAGACTTCTCTAATTTTTTGAGAAAGGCTTATATT
This sequence comes from Enhydra lutris kenyoni, assembly GCF_002288905.1. NCBI lineage: Eukaryota > Metazoa > Chordata > Mammalia > Carnivora > Mustelidae > Enhydra > Enhydra lutris. Next base: position 15,107,334 of record NW_019154095.1, on the reverse strand, counting down.
GCTATATACTTCCCTCCTAGGACCACGTTTGCTGTATCCCAAAGGTTTTGAACAGTTGTGTTTTCATTTTCATTTGTTTCCATGAATTTTTAAAATTCTTCTTTAATTTTCTGGTTGACTCATTCATTCTTTAGTAGGATGCTCTTTAATCTCCAAGTGTTTGTGTTGCTTCTAAATTACCTCTTGTGATTGAGTTCAAGTTTTAAAGCTTTGTGATATGAAAATATGCAGGGAAAAATTCCAGTATTTTGGTACCAGTTGAGATCTGATTTGTGACCCAGTATGTGATCTATTCTAGAGAATGTTCCACATGCACTCAAGAATGTGTATTCTGTTGCTTTAGGATTGAATGCTCTGTATACATATGGGAAGTCCATCTCGTCCAGTGTATCATTCAGCACCTTTGTTTCCTTGTTGATCTTCTGCTTAGATGATCTGTCCATTGCTGTAAGTGGGGTCCTGAAGTCCCCTACTACTATTGTATTGTTATCAATGTACTTATTTAATTTTGTTATTATTTGGTTTATATAATTGGCTGCACCGAAGTTAGGAGCATAATATTTATAATTGTTAGATCTTCTTGTTGGATGGACCCATTAAGTATGATATACAGTCAGGCTTACAGCTCAGTGGGGAGTCTGCTTCTCCCCTGACCCTCCCCAATCCTGTGCCCTCTCTCTCTCTTCCTCTCTCAGATAAATAAATAAAATCTTAAAAAAAAAAAAAAAGAATTGTTTTTGGACATGCCACGTTTTAGATATCTGTTAAAAATTCTTATGAAAATGTCAAGTTAAAGTAAGTCTGAAAGAGATTAGAGTTGAAATAAAAGTGAATGTACAGATGATATTCAACATCTTGTGACTGAATGAAATGAAATAAGGAAGGAGTGTGAACAGACAAAAGATAAGTCCTAAAGACTGATTTTGGGGTGTTCCAGTCTTTAAAGGCGGGAAAATGGAAGAGGAGCCAACAAAAGAGAGGCTGAGAGCAGCAAAACCAAGAGAGTGAATGTGACAGTATCATGGATATAAAAGAGAAAAAAGTGTTTCAAGATGGAGGGCGTGATTAACTGGTTACAAGCTGATGGTGAGTGGAAGGGGGACTGAGAATCATCCTTTGGGGGTCATTGAAGAGCATGGTTTCCACAATGTTGGGGACAAGAAATTGCAGTGGATTTGAGAAAGCATGGGAAGGAATAAAGTGGAAACAGAGAAGACTCTCTTTTGCAGAGTTTTTTTTCCTTTTTTTTTTTCTTAATTTGTTTTATTTGTGGACATTTTCATGAATAAATATAGCAAGAATAGGGACTTTCACTTCCAGCCAAGATTGAGTAACAGGCACTGTATTTGCTTTCCCACATGAACATTTTTTTAAATGGACAAAATACATGAAACAGTGATTTGAAAGACTTTGGGTGACAAAAGACAGTTACTCTTGAAAGAGAAGAAACAAATTAGTGAGCCACATGACTGCTGCAGCTTACTGCTTTGAGTGAGTTTCTGGGCCTCAGCACAGGAGACAGGACAGAGCCTGGTGGGACCCTTGAATTGAGGATGTGGAGCTGAGAGTCTAGGGAGACTAAGTGACTAACATCACAGAATAAAATACTGTAGAGGAGAGAGCCACAGAGAGAGAACTTCAAAGATCTGGAGAAGGTCTCACTTTATTATTAACTGAATACACACTAGCACATGATTCCTTTAAAAGGATTAACAGAAATATTGTCTGGTATTCACACAGTGATGGGAATGGTGTCTTTTTCCTCTAGCCACAATGGAACTCAAGACTCACATAACATTTGTTATAGTGCTTAGAAGCTTTTGCCTCAGTAGTGAGACTAATTAGCCACAGACACTGCATTTTTGGCTAATATATATTAAAAATGAGATAAAAAAAGGTCAATAAATTGTAATTTAACATCTTAAGATAAAGCTCAAGACTCATTATAGGAATACAAAAATACCCAGCATCCTTCAAGGAAAAATACATAATGTCTGATATCCAATAAAAGTTAATCAGGCAAGAAAATACTCCACATAATAACGAGATAAATCAGTTGGTCCAAAATCAGCTTAGAAGTGACACAGATGCTAGAATTAGCAGACAAAGACTTGACCATGATGATTATGTCTTTATTGTATATGTTCAAAAATTTAAACAGAAATATGGAAGATATTAATATACCCAAATATGTATAAAGATGAAAACTATAATATCACAGATGAAAATATACAGGATGGGATCAATAACAGATTAGACATTGTAAAGGAAAAGATTAGTGAACTTGAAATAACAATAATGAAACACTAATGAATTAATCAGAAAAATAATAAACAGCATAGCAGTGAGGCGTGGAAGAGTGTTGAATGGCCTAATACATATGTAACTGGGAGAGAAGCTTGGACAGAAAAAATTTTGTAAGAAGTAATAATAAGGAAATTTTTTCAAGTTTAATGAAAACTATAAACTCATATATTCACAGCCCTCAACAAGCCCAAGTTCAAGAAATGATGAAAATCACACCAAAGCACATCATGACTAGACAGCTCAAAACTACTGATAAAGAGATAATTTTAAAAACACATCTCAAAAGAGACATATTACATATAGTCGAACAAAGATAAGGATGACAGTAGATTTCTTGCCAGAAATAATGCAGATGATAAGACAGTGGAGCAACATCTTTAAAACATATAAAATAATTTAAAAGACTGCTGAGAATTCTGTACCTGGCAAAAATGTCTTTGAAAGATAAAAGTGTGACAAAGATTTTTTTCAGATATATGAAAGCTGAAGGAATTCATCACCAGCAGACTCACACTACAAGAAATCGTGTGGAAAGGTGGATCTAAGCAAAGAAAGGAAGAACACCAGAGATGAAAACTACATAGGTAAAAATATAAGATTTTTGAAAGTATTTAAATCTTGTTAAAAGATAACTGATGGTTTAAACAAAAATAATAACTGTAATATAGGACTACAACATATATAAAGCTGAACCACATGATAATAATAGCAAAAAGTTTAAGTAACATAAAGTAACATACTTTTAGGTTGTTATATATACAGTGGTATAATATCATTTCAAGACAGATTGTGGTAAGGTAAGATGTCTAAAGCAACCACAAAAAATAATAAAACAGTTATAGCTGATAAACTAACAAAGCAGATCAAATGATATCATAAAAAATACTCAATTAAACTAAAAGAAGATTAAATCAGAAAAGATTAAATCAGAAAAAGAAGAAAGAGAGGAAACACTGATGGGACAAGTTGACAGCAAATAGAAAAATTATAAATGTGAACCTAACCATATCAGTAATCACATTAAATGTAAATGGTCTACATTTCATATAGAGATTTTCAAAATAGATAAAATAGAATTTGTTTTGGGGCTAATTTTGACCCATTATATGCTACCTATAAGAATCACACTTCAGGGATACCCATGGGGTGCAGTCAGTTAAACTCTTGGTTTCAGCTCGGGTGGTGATCTCAGGGTTGTGAGATCAAGCCCTACATTGGGCTTTGCACTCAGTGTGGAGTCTGCTTGAGATTCTCTCTCCCTCTCCCTATGCACCTCCCACTTATATTCTCTCTGTCTCTCTCATATAAATAAATCTTCAAAAAGAAAAAAAAAAGGAATCACACTCCAAATGCAGATACAAAGAGATTAACAATAAAATAATGATAAATGTTTACCATGTTAATACTAATCTAAAGACAGAATAGCTAAAAAAAAAAAAAAAAAAAAAGAATGACTATATTAATATCAGATCATGGATAAAAATGTCATTCCACAATGATTTGTCATTGTGAGACATTCATCAAGACCTGAAAAGCTCTAAGATAATATGTAATTTGAACACTATCAATCAAATTAACCTACTTGTTAGTCATAGAATAGTTAGCTTGCATATGACACAATACACATTTTTCTAAAATGTGCATGGAACATATACCAACCTGGTAATATCCTGGCCCACAAAATAGTTCTGAATAAATTCTAAAGGATTCAATTCATACAATGTGTTTTCTCTATAATAAAATTAAATTAGAAACCAATGACAAAAAGATCACTAGAAAATCCTCAAATATTTGTAATTTAAATAAATGGTTAAAGAATAAATCAAAAGGAAAGTGAGAGGGGCACCTGGGTGGCTCAGTGGGTTAAGCCTCTGCCTTCGGCTCAGATCATGATCTCAGGGTCCTGGGATTGAGCCCAGCATCAGGTTTCTGCTCAGTGGAGAGCCTGCTTCTCCCTCTTTCTCTGCCTGCCTCTCTGTCTACTTGTGATCTCTCTATTTGTCAAATAAATAAATAAAATATTTTTAAAAAAGGAAAATGAGAAAGTATTTTAAAGGAGATGAAAATAAAAAGGCATCATATAAAATGCACAGTATGAAAATAAAATAGTACATAGGAAGTTTATTGAATTGAATGGATGTATTAGAAAGATCTTAAGTTATCAATCTCAGCTTCCACTTTAAGAAACTAGAAAAAAAAAGAGCAAATTAAACCCAAAGCTGAGTTAAAAAAAAATTATAGCACAAATCAATACAGTAGAAAACAAAAACAATAGAGGAAATTGATGGAAACAATAAAATTGACATATTTTTATCTGAAAGGATGAAGGAAAAAGAAAGATAACACTGATTTTCAACATCAGGAACAAAGTGGTGGCATCACTATATTGTCCCCTGATGGTAAAAGGATGATAAGGAATATCGTGGACAATATTATGCCAGTAAACCCAACAAATCAGATGAAATGTGCAGTTCTTTGAAAGACACAACAAATTACAAAAGCCCAATCAGGAAGATATACCCTAATTTCTCTATTTGTACTAAAGAATTTAATTTGTGGTTAAAATTTTTCACAAGAAAACTTCAAGTTCAGATGACTTCATTAGTGAATTTTATCAAACATTGAATAAGGAAATGATACTGATCTATACAAACGCTTCCAGAATGCCAGAAACATGGAATCACTTTTAAGCTGGCATTACCCTGACACCAAAACCAAAGACACTGTAGGTAAAGAAAACTACAGAATTAGAGTCCTAAGATTTTAAAAACTATGATAATTTTAATAGAAATAGAAAAAAGTATTTGACAAAATCCCACATCCATTCATGATTAAAAACTCAGCAAACTAGTTATAGAAGGGCCTTTACAAACAATCGATATTAACATTTTACTTAATAGTGAAAGACTAGATGTTTTTCCTCTAAGGTCAAGAACAAGACAAGGATGTTTGCTTTTATCGCTTTTATTCAGCTTTGTGCTAAAAGTTATAGAAACAAAAACTATTTGCAGATAGTCTGGTCTTCATTGTAACTACTCAATCTTGCCATTGTAGTGCAAAAGCAGCCATAGACGATTTATCACCAATGAGTATTTATGCATTCCAGAAAAACCTTACCTAAAAATCAAGCATCAGATCCCATTTGGCCCATGGGCCATTGTTTCCTAACCCTTGGTCTACGTAGAAAATCCCTTGGAATCTACAAAAAATTTCTAAAACTACTGAGGTTACAAATGTTACAGGACACAAAACCAATATACAAAAAATTTTGGTTTTATATAATAACAATGAATAATCAGGGTAAGTGCATATATTATTATTAAATTATATGTATGAAATATATAATTATTGATTATTGTATACTACTAAAACTCGTACAGTATTAAACTATACATATGACACATATACAATTTACTGTGTTTCAATTATAGCTCAATAAACTTTTGTTCAAAAATATAGCAAGAATAATGTAACATACATACTCCCATCACTCTGCTTTTGTAATTTTTAGCATTCTTCTGTTCTTTTCCAAAGACTCTTGCTGTAAAGGGGAGCAGAGAAATGGCCGTACCTAGAAGGGATTATGGGATAAAGTGAGGATTTTTGTTTTTTATTAAGGTGCTACAGCATGTCTATCTGTGGGTGAGAAGAGAGGACAAATGGAGGCATAAGAAAGTGGAACTGGGTCCTTGAGTGGGCTTGTGTGTCCTGTGCTCAAGGGAGACACGAGCCTGGGAGAAGAGCATAGCTCCTCCGTAACAGACAAAGATGGATAGGACTTGCTTAATATGCCACAGTGGCTCTTTGTTAGTGATGATGATAATACTAACAATTACAGCAATGAAAATAGTTGGGAGGCCTTTGTATTCATTCATAAAATGAGTCACACAAATTCAGCAGTCCTTGATTTTCTTTGATGAAGTTTTCAACCAGCACATTGAAGAGTACCTTACAGGTACAGAATTTTTGAGGTCTCCAGCTAAGAAAGAGTAATGACCTCAACCCCAACTCTCCCTGGAAGCAAGGTCTAGTTGGTCTAAATTGGAGGAATCCTTTGATAAGGATGATGGAAAATCCTCTACCTGTTTATTCACTGTAAAGTCATATTGCCATTCAAAGTTTGCAGTACTAGTAGTATTTTCATGAACAAAAACCTCTGTCCCCTTCCCCCTGTTCCCTTGTCAGTCCCACTACTACCATGAGTCCCATCACTGTTACTCATGCAGGAAAAAAATAGCAGTAGCTTCCGTTTATTAAGTGGTAGTAGGGGCTGTCACTCACCGCATCTTTCACAATAGCCCTATGCAGTAGATAGTATCAGCTCCTGTTAATCGTGGAAAATGAGGCTTATAGAACTTAGGTCAGGGTCTGAAGTCACATCTCAGAAGTATCAGAGCCAGAATTAAAATCCAAGTCTGCGTGATTCCAAAGTCTTTGCTCTTGATGAGAATTTCATGTCATGCCACCTGCCCTTCTGAATGAAAAGTTTCACTGGTATAGATATATGCATGTTTCCCTCCAATTCTCATTTATTGCAAGGACCACATTTGACATAATAGAGGAACTCAGAAGGATAAAAATAATTCACGGTTCCAACATCCTGTTGTAGCAACTGTTTCATTTTTCTCCATTTCCTTTTGATCTTTATCCATATGTACATGTTTTACGTAGTTGTAGATATAATTTTGTATTCTGCCACTATGGTTAATATGATACCAGGCATTTTCCTTCCTGCTATTTGGACTTTAATGGACGCGTAATACTCCATTTTCTTAAAGTGCCATGATTTCGTTAACCAATCCCCACAATGGACAAAGTTGTTTCCATGCTTTTAGTTGTAGAAACTATACTGTAGCAAACAATTTGATTTCTGCCTCCTCCTAATTTTTTTTAAAGAATCAGTTCCTAGGAGTGACATTACAAAACAAGAATTTGAACATGTTTATGGCTTTGATACTTTAAAAAAGAGTCGAATTAATAAAGTTTGTACCTCTGATGATAGTAAACGGATAGCCTAACCCACAAGAACAGATTAACTACATTAATTATTGTTTAGGGGAACCAAATTAATGACAAACGGGGAGTAATTGCTTGTGAGTACAGGGTTTCTTTTCGGGGTGGTGAAATGTTCTGGAAGTAGGTGGTGGTGATGGTTGTACAGCTTTGTGACGATACTAGAAACACTGAATTGTGTGTATACTTGAAAAATGTCAATGGTATGTTATATGAATTATATCTCAATAAAGCCACTATAAAGAATTAAAGTTTCTGATATTCCAAGTAATGGTCTCAACCATTGCTATCAATGTTCTGTGTTTGTTTCTGTATTTATATATGGAAGCATCAGATTGCCTGGGTTTGACTCATGGCATCACCACTCAGCTGCTGTGTGACCCCTGGCCAGCGCTATGTAAGTTGGGTCCTACAGAAGCCCACGCTGAGACAGAGTTTGGGGTACAGGATATGTGTTGAGGATCAGCACTTATGAAAGCAGGGCAGAAGCAGGGCTAGGTGGAAGGGGTAGGAACAATGCCCAAGTCTGACAGCCTCAGTCAACCCTGCAGGGACCTTTGGACAGTCATTGTCCTTCACTGAGCTGAAATGGCCCGACCTTTCCACACCAACCTTGGATGGAACCTCACTCGTGTTGCCAGGAAGGGCAGGATCTCAGGCCAGGCATGCTCTGCATCTGTGACCAGCCCTGGGGAGCACAGGGCAAGGGGCTGGCTGTTCTGCTCTACCCCCACCACAGGGGAGCCCCGGACCAGGCCTCCGGGTGGCATAACTCCATGTCTGTCACAAGAGGTCACCTGGCTCTGGCCTTTTGCCTCAATTCCATCATCTGTAAAATTGAGACAATAATAGCACCTACATCTTGGGATTGTTAGAAAACTAAATGAGAACCTATATGCGAAACACTTAGAACAGAGCTTGTCATAGGATAACTGCTCAGAAAATTCTAGCTGTTTCTATTTTATTATTACTCTACTGAGTAATAAAGTCCACTTTTCCCAGACTACCTGAAGCATTGCCATGTAGCATATATACTGAGAAGGCTCTGAAGACTTCTTTTTTAATAGACATCATTTTTTTAAAGAGCATTTTCACTTTTACAGCAAAATTGAGCAGAAGGTACAGAGTTCCCATGTACTTCTGCCCCCCGCACCCCAGACAGCCTCCCCCACTGTTCTGAAGACTTTTTAAAAAGGAATAACATCTTTCTGTGAAGGCCAGAATGGACAGGACCTACAAAGAATGAGTGGAATGAGGTTGTGAAAGTTTCCCTGCCCCCCATCTGCCCATTGTCTGTCTACTTCTGACTAATATTTCCAACCCGTTCGATCATTCTTGGTTAGCAATACCTCCCTTTGGTGAGCAAGGGTTCAGTAGATCCTTCCTGCTGTGACAACCAGCCAAGAGCAGAACCTCATGTCAAAGAAATTACTTTTAATACATAGATTAGGGCTATGGTTGTCGAAGGCACAGAGCTCCCCAGGACAGGAATCCCAGGGCAGTGGGCCGGATGTTACTAGTAGCAGATCCTGTGCACGTGGGAGGAGGGCAGCAGGAGCCCACAAGCTCCCCGCTTGCTGGGCTGCAGAAGAGGGTCAGGCAAGGAGGGCGGACGCTCAGAAAAGGAGGTAGAAGGTAAAAAGGAGCCTTTGCTTAGTCACAACTTGACCCTAGGTATAGTTTTCCTAGAGAGGAAAGACAGCCTAGACTTTTTAGTTTCTGATTTTGGGGTCAATTTCAGTTTTTTATCTATATTGGATGGAAGAAATTTTGTAAAACAGCTTTGCTTTTTCATCTTCTTCCTCTTCTTCCTCTCCTTCTTCTCCTCCTCCTCCTTCTCCTTCTCCTCCTCCTCTTTCATTATCATTATCACAGACTGAAATGTTATTTTGGGTGGAATACATTCTGTGAATTTTAACATGTATAAATTTAGGTAACCATCCTCACAATCAGGATACTGAACGATTGTACTAACACACAAAACTTCCTGTGCTATGTCTTTGTAGTCAACACTAATCTTTGGCAGCCACTGGTCTGTACTCTATTATTATCCTTTGAGACAGCTCTGCTTTAAGTAATCTAGTGTCTTATCCTCATGGAGTTTGCAAAGATTGTGGGGTTTGGAGTTGGAGAGAAATGTTACCTCCTCCATTACTAAGCATGCAATTTGGGGAGGTTAACTTAATGAGACATGGTAAGAAAGGTAACATATTTATAGGGTCTCCTCTCCCACCCAATGAGGGTGAGCCTATCTTTGCCATCTTGATAACTGGGCCCCACCTCACAGATCAGGGTAAAATTAAGGGGAGGGGAGGGTCCAGACTAAATGAGATAATATACATCAAATACTCAGAACAGGGTTTGTCATATGGGAAATGTCCAAAAAATGCTAGCTGTTATTTTCCTCCTCTACTGAATAACTCAGTCAGTGTTATGCAGACTACCAGAAAACTGTGACACAGCCTATAAACCAAGAAAGCTCCAAAGACTTTTAAAAATATAGACTTTACTTTTTAGAGTTGTTTTAGGTTCATAGCCAAATTGATTTACAGTGGAAAGGGCAGAAAGTTACTTGGGGGAAAGAATGGATTTGGCAGGGGAAATGAGAGAGACAAAAAGAAGAAAGAAAAAAAGAAAGCCAGCACAGGCTGTGTTTGAAGAGAGATTTTTGTTTGGTTTTCTTTTGGGGTGGGGAGAGGGTCAGACATAGGCAGAAAAAGATGGAAAGTAGTTGCATGCTTTGATCAGTAGGGCTTTGGGCAGTTTCTTGCTAGATGAGAAAGATATTACAGATATTTGACTGTGTGTTATGGATGAAATCCTCTTTGGCATTTTCAAAGAATGATATAATGATTTGAGTTGCTTTTAAATTACTTGTGGATGTAATTTATTTATATCTCCTGTTAATTGAAACAAACCATGAAGCAATACAATAGTCTCTTCTATATTATTATGTTATAATTATTGTGATACGTATATGTATACATGCATTTCAAAATGTGATATATAGACATAGACTTAATATATGTATACATACCCTGTTCAGGTAGCCTTATCAACACTATCTCATTTAACCCTCAAAACAACCCAAAGAAGTAGGTATTGCTGTTATTATTCCATTTTACGGAAGAGGAAACCTAGATTTAGAGAGTTTGAGTAACCCACTCAGTAAGTGGATTTGAATACAGGCTGTTTTTTTTTTTAAAGATTTATTTATTTATTTATTTTAGGGAGAGTGAGCGTGTGGGTCGGGGGATGGGCAGATGGCGAAGGAGGCAAGCCGACTCCACCAGGAGCGGGGAGCAGGAGGCAGGACTTGATCCCAGGGCCCTGAGATCATGACCTGAGCTGAAAACCGAGAGTCAGACACTCAACCAACTTAGCCCCACCCAGGCACTCCTTGAATATAAGCTTTTTGAAGGCAGAATCTGTTCTTCTAACCATTATGCTAGATGGCGACTACTCCGAGCCTCAAATTTCTCATCTATAAGCTAGAGAATAATTCCTGACTCATAAAAGCATTCTGAGGATTAAATGAGATCATTACAGGCTACCTAAAGGGATTTATTTTTATTCTTCTTTGCTCCCAACTGTCTGCTACCCTGCCTTGCACACAGGAGGGATTCAATAAAAGCTCTACCATTTTATGACTAAGCATATTCCACACTGACTCTAGGTTTCATGCAAGACAATTTTGAGTTAATGACCACTGTGCTAGCACTGGAGGTACAAGGATGATTAAAACAATCTTTGTCCTGGGGAGCTCATAATCCTCTGGGTTAAAAGCGTACAAAGACGTCATTCCCATAGACCGTGGGTAGGTGCGGTTACAGAAGTACAGATGAATGTTCTGCACGCAAGCTGAAGGGCTCATTTGGAGTTGAGAGGACGGGCGAGAAGGAAAGGATAGGCATAGGAAGGCAAGACACAGTTTGGAGGATGGAAAACCGCTGGTACTCATGTTTGTTACTGACGCATAAAATGCTGGGCAAGAAGTGGCAAGAAAGGAGGTGGGGAGATAAGACCTTGCGTGCTACGTGAACTTCACCTTGTTAGCCGCTGATTCCAAAACAACTTTTTTTCCCTACGCTTTACCAACTTTTTGCCATATCCCTGTTGTCTCTGTAATATTTGTTGGATATTCCCATCAGCTCACTTTTTAACTAAATCTTGCTTAGCGTAATGTCCCTGAAATCAGGGACTTGTTATGCTAGTTTTTTTGTAATACACTTTACGGTAAGAACATTACAGTTAAAAATTTAGAAAATACTTGTCCACGGGTGACTTAAAATCATCTCAGATACTGCCAAGGGTATGGGTATCACACTTCTTCACGTAAACAGTGGGGAGTCCTTGAGGTTTTTTTTAGTAGAAGAATGAGATAGTTAGATTTACTTTCTTCTTAAAAAAACAGAAATTTAAAATGTTTACTCAGGAAAAGAATGAGCAAATAGGTATTTCTCATTACAAAATTCCCTCTTTAAGATTTGGGGTTTATATTTCCCTCTTTATACTCTGGCTCCCAGACAAAAACTAGCTGGTCAAGTTTAACCACAATACTTCTTTTAAGAAGGTTTAAATGGACCATTTGTTTATTTTTGTAAGCGAATACAAAGCATTGTGGAAAAACCATTTTATTTGTCTGTATGATTTTGTGATCATATTGTTTTTTATTTTAAGAGTTTCTTTTCCCCTTTTACTCCAATTCAGTCTTGTTTTATAATCATGCTTCTAAAGTAAAATCTACAAAACAAAGTATATTTGAAGAATCCAATCTCTACTTTTCACTTCTAAATGGTTCTCTCAATTCACTCTGTAGGGAATCATTTTGTTTATTAATTTCGTGGTTTATCCTTCCATTTAAGAAACATATAAGTTGTATTTCCACCTTGCTTTTTTCACACTGTTTTCTGGGGATCACTCCATGGCAATGTAGAGAGATACTCTTCATTTAGAGTGTAGCTTTGAGGAGAAAAGTATGGAATGGAGAAATTCATACAAGGTAAATTTTCTTATCATGAAAAATTAAACTATAAATCAATAACAGAAAGATATCCAGAAAAACTTTAAATATTTGAATATTAATCAACACCTGTCTAAATAACTTACATTAAAGAAGAAATCACAAAGATGAGAAAATATTATAATTTAATCAATTAATTATAATTATGACATAATTATAATATGAATGATTGATATATATAAAATTTCCTTAATACAGTTAAGTGGAGCTTAGCGGAAAATTTATGGCATTAAAAGCTTATATTGGAAAGAACTCAAATTATTAACCTGAACTTGCACCTTAAGATAAAGGGTATAAATCAAGAAAAAATTAAATCCAAAGCAAGCAGAAGAAAATAAATAATAAAAAATAAAAATAAGAACAGAAATCAATGTGCTAGAAAATAAGGGGGCAAATAGAGAAAATAAATAAGATAAAGAACTATTTCTTTGAAAAGATCAATAAAATTGATAAACCTCTAGCCAAACTGATAAGGAAGAGGAACAACAACAAACAAATAAATAATATTGGGAATAAAAGAGGGGCATCATTACAAATCCTACAGATATGAGAAGGCTAAAAAATAAGTATTGGGGTCATCTTTATGCCAATAACGTTGATAGTTAAATATAACGGACACATTTATAAAACACACACACACACACACACACACACACACACACACACACAAACTATTAAAGTTCGTTCAAGAAGAAACAGATAACCTGAATAGCCCTCTTTTAAGGAATTGAACTTATAGTTAAAAACATTTCCACAATAAAATGACTTCAGATGACTTCAGTGATGAATTTTACTGAATGTTTAAGAAAGGAATAGTATGAATTCCACACAAATTTTTCCAGAAAATGGTCCAACATTGCACTCATACCAAAATAGGAAAAAGACATAAAAAAACCTAGAGACTAATATTTTTCATCAATACAGATGTAAAGATCCTTAACAAAACATTAGAAAATATAATCCAGCAATATGTAAAAGGAATAATATATCATGGCTAAATAGGGTTTATCTGAGGAATGCAAGACTCTTTTTTAAAAAATTATTTATTTATTTTTTAGTAATCCATACACCCAACATGGGAACCCATGATCCCCAAGATAAAGTCATGCTCTTCCAGGGCCCCCAAAATCAATCCATGTAATTCATTCTACCAACAGATGGTAAAAGATAAGCCATATGATAATATGAATAGATCCAGAAAACACATTTTATAACATTTAGCATCAATTTATAATAAAATAAAAAAATTCTCAGGAAACAATGAATAGATATAATCTCCTTCATCTGATAAGGGGTACCTGAAGGTAACATCATACTTAGGGGTCAAAGTCTTAGTGTTTTACTTCCCCAAATGAGAACAAAACAAGGATGTCAGTTCTGACCACTTCTGCTCAAAATTATTACAGATCCTGCCCAGTGTGCTAAGAAAAGAAAATGATATTAAGTGCATATCAGTTTGAAAGGAAGAAGAAATAATGTCTTTGTTCACAGGTTATATGATCACTTGCACAGAAAAAACCAAATAACCTACAAAAAGCTTCTAGAATAAATAAGTGAGTTTATCAAGGTCATGATTGCAAGGTTATTAACAATTGGATATTTAAATAGAAAAATCATTTCCCATACCTTCTTGGGAATGAATTTAAGAAAAAATTAAGACATACACAGAAAGCTACAAAATGTTGCTGAGATTAAGGAAGGCTTAAATAATGTTCATGGATTAGAAAACCCAGTATCGTTAAGATGCCAATTCTGTCTAAATTGATCAATGGATCAGTACAATCCCAATAAAAAAATTTCAGCAAGCTATTTGTCAAAATCAACAGGCTAATTTTGTATCAGATGCAAAATACCTAGACTAGCCAAAATAATTTAGAAATGGAGAAATCATACTACCTGATGGAGACTTATTGTAAGTTACAGTATATGAGACAATGTGGTGCTGGCATAAAAATAAGATATAGATCAGTGGAACAGAGTAAAGAGACCTGAAATAGACCTATACGTATATGGTTGATTGATTGATTTTGATAAGGGTACTAAAATATTTTAATGGGAAAAGCGTGATCTTTTCAAAAATGGTGTTCAAACTATTGGACATCCATAGGCAAAGAAATAAACCTTGGCCCTTACCTTGCATCATATGCAAGTTAACTCAAAAGAGATCAGAGTCCTAAATATAAGAGGTAAAGCTATAAAACATCCAGAAGAAAATGTAGGAGAAAATTTCTGTGACCCTGGCTTAGGCAAAGATTTCTTAGTAAGAAAAAAAAAAAAAAGCAGGAATCATAAAAGAAAATAAATGAATAAATTGTACTAATCAGAACTGGGAACTAATCAGAATTAAGTGTCTTTGTAAGACACTGTGAAGAAAATGAAAAGTCAAGTCATACATTTGGAGAAAATATTTGCAAACATGTATCTAATAAATTACACGTAAAATATAAAACTCTCAAAACTCAATAATCAAAAGACAAACTACCCAATTTTTAAAAAATGAGATAAAGATTGGCAGATACTTCACTAAAGAAGACAAATGGATAGGATATAAGTACATTAAGTAGATTCTCAATGTCACTATTCATTAAGGAAATGCAAATAGAAACCATAATGAGATTCCACTATATACATACTAGCATAGCTAAAATTTAGAAGACTGGCAATACTAAGTGCTGATAAGGATAGAGGGCAAACTTAACTCTCATTCATTGTTGGTTGGTATACAAGATTATATAGCCTTTTTGGAAAAACAGTTTGAGATATTCTTAGAAACTCAAACATACACATACATTTTCTTTTTGACCCATAACCCCATTCCTATATATTTATTGAACCAAGAGAAAGGAAGACATATATTTATACAAAGACCTACGTGCAAATATTTCTAGAAGCTTTATTCATAGTAGTCCCAAACTAGAAACAATTCACATGTCCTTTATCTGGGAAATGGATAAGCCAACAGTGGTCCATCCATGCAAAGGAAAATACTCAGCCATTAAAAGAACCAAACTATTTATACCCACAACAACATGGATGAAATCAAAAGCTTTATGTTAAGTGAAGGTCGCCAGATGCTAAAGGCTATATACTATATTATTCCATTTACGTTATATTCTTTAAAGGCAAAATGATAGAGGGAAGAATCAGACTAATAAGCATCAAAGTCTGGAACCAGAGAAAGGGCTTGACTGGTAAAAGGTCAAGAAGAACTCTTTGGGGTGCTGGAAACAACCATACAATTTGTTAAAACTTATCAAACTGTACTGAAAAGGGGTGAATTTTATTTTCATATATTATACCTTTATATACTTGACTGTAAAAAATAAAATAAAGGTAAAAAATGAACAAAGGAAAGAAAAGAGTAAGGGCTGAGAGATAATAAGAGGACAGAAGGAGGGACAAAGCTTAAACCAGGGCAGTGACTGTTAAGTTAGAGGCACAGGGTTTATAACCCCTGGTCTTTGGAATTGGAGAAACTTGCGTGAATATTGGCTTTGCTGTTTATTAGTGTGTGAACTTAGGCAAGTTATTTTACCTCTGTAGTCCTATTTGCTCATCTGTAAAATGGGGATGATGATAGTTCCCATCTACGAATGCCCAGTACCATATCTACAGAAGAGATCACATATTTTTTGAATAGTGCTTAAAACATTAAAGTGATGTGATGGGACGACTAATCAGATCTTGCAAATGAAGGAGTAGAAAGAGGTAAGGCTTGGATTCCGGCAATTGACTGCCATCAGCTGACCTACAGATGTGGAGGGCAGACAATGAGTTCAGGTTTAAAGGCGATTACAGAGCCGCTCTGACAGACATCTCGGTGAGTCTTCTGCCGAGAGTTGCGAATAGGCATCCAGACCTCAGTGAAAGTGAAAGGTTATAGTCCGCGTGGATCTCATTTCAAAGCAAAGACATTTAAAAAAAATTCATAACACAGGAAATAAGTTGCATTTTTAATTTGGGCTCATGCTGAATATGTATCTTTGGGGTTCCGACTAATAGTCCAGGGGTTCAATTTTAGGGGGCTGATTCCCACACCAGCTATTGTGATCGTAACTCCTTGTGTCTCTGTGCTGAAACACAGTAGGCACTCAACAAATACTCGCTGAATGAATGTGTTGAATATTTCCTCTTTGCAAAGTATCATAGGCTCCTGGAATCCCTGGACGCTGACCACATATAGGCAGCTAAGACCCCTTTAAATTCATGGAGTCAAATGGAAGGATGGGACAAGCTGGTGCTACTTGCTACTTGGAGACTTTGTACCAAACTGATGGTTTCTTTTTGTCATTTCTTCTCCCAATGTTCTCTTAAATGCAGCTGCAATTCTGCTTTATGCGTTCATTGCATTTTTTTTATTGCACTGGCAGTTGGAACCATGCAGGGAAAGACCAGAACCTTCTCTGAAAAAAACTTTTTTAAAACATTCCTTTTGTGACATTGGCCACAGGTCCTAGAAGTGTCACAGGGAGAATAAGTTTGAGCATCACAACTTTATGGCCAAAACCCATTTCAACTCATTGTTAACCAGCTCAGTCTGCCTTGGGCACAAAGTCTTCTGTTCTTAATCCCGTAGGAGCCTGTAAATTCAATTAAAATCTGGAGTGACTTCCTGAAAATCACCAGTTAGGATGACTGCATTCCCTTAACTGGGCAGGATGGTGCATGTCCTAAAACTTGCTGCTGTGTCCTATTTGTAACTATATCTTACCACCCAGCGTCCAAGAAAAAAAAGTCTTCGCTCTGCAGTCAGCATTTCTTCTGTGCCCGCTCAGGTCTCAGTGCATGTTTCCTCAGTACCTTGTGCATGGACAGGTCGCCTTTGAATGTCATGGTTATTGAGCAAATTTGAAAATAAGTGGGTTTGTAGGAGTCAGAGTGAGAAGTTAACGGACTGTAGGAGGCATGAGTCATAGCCGTTCTGAATTTCAGAAACAGCTCAGCCTGGCCAGCTGGGGGCACTTGCCTTGCCTTTTTAGCAGGTGAATCTATCCGTACTCCCCCAAAAGAGGTGGGACAGGAATGAGTTGGGAAGTCCTGAATAGGAAAGTGCATGTTCAAAAACTGTACCTTAGTGTCTCAGTTTCACTCAAGGACAGTCATTAAGGGCAAGTCATCAGTCTGAGCTCACAGGAGTGACCAGAAGCAGGAACTACAAAAGTGACAGAGGTTGGAATACACAGAGTCTCACTTTTTCTGGTAGAGGTGCCCTGAAGGGTCTGCTGATACCGCATAAGCAAAACTGGGACATCCTTAAAGCTTCCTCCTCCTTCTCAATTCCGACATCAAAAAATTCACATGTACGTTTACACACCACGCCCTCAAATGTGTTAGGAGGAAAAGGTTTGCAATAGAAAGAAGCAGAAGAAAGAGGCATAGCAACGTGGTTAGGTTCCCTGTGTACCATAGTGATCGCACTAGAAAGCAGCTCAGACATGTCAGAGATGCAGAGAGAAGAAAAGCAAGCCTTTCCAGGTTGGATCCCCCATTCAGCATAACACGGGCATCTTCAAATAGGAGTTGTCCCAAGAGACTCTGGGATTTCATAGCTCCCTGAAGCATGCTGTGGCCTGTGATCCTGGTGGGGCTCTGACGCTCAGTATAGAGCAGGGGAGTAGATGGAGGAATGTTCTTTTGTTTTCCTGCTTCATTGCTCTCCTCCTTTTCTGTGTCCTTTTTGTGTACTATATGAGGATCGCAAATCGTCACTCTGTTTATGGTTGAAGGACTCTACTATAAAAGGCCCTTCAGCTCTTGGGCAAATGCAGTTATTTGAAGACACTGTATGCATGCGTTCGAGTCATAGTGCTGAGTTAAGATATTTGTTCTTGAGATCCCAGTGTCTACCTCTGGGGAACTCTGCGGGCTCTTCTAGCCCTGGGTCTAAGCTGCTTGGCGCTAAAGGAACATAGATAGATACTAGCTAGCACTCTTATGAGAAAACCCAGCAAGGCTGGTTTTATCAGGCCCATATCTAGTTTCCTGTGAACATTACAGTACAAGAAATCCCAGGGCTTCATCTTCTGAATAAGATCCTCAGGGTTGGGACAAGGATAGAGAAGGAGTCAGCTGTAGCATCTCTGTGCACCAAATCCTTGTGCATAACCATGCATCCCAGCCCCCAAAGTCACCTTTGTCAAGGACATCTTGCTTCAGTGGAAAGTAAATATTTTTCTGAAAGTCGCCACTTGCCACCTGGGTCTCATCTGGGAGGAGAAAAATCAAATTGATACATGGGACAGCCCAGAGGCCAAAACAAAACCTTGACATTTTGTTTCTGGTCTATCTGTATGGCAGAAACAAAAACGACGATGGCTTTGAAGAGACAATAGGAGACCATGACAGTCATGCCCATTATGTCTTTTTTCTAATCCTAGAATCTATAACCATCACTCAAATATTCCTCCAAAACACAACTAAATACCATTGTTTTACACTTTGTGTTAAAGATATTTGGTGTAAGTATTTGGAACGTAACCAGCTCCAGTGTGGCCAATCCTAAACAATTTGAAAAGAAAAACAAGTGTTAGCCTAGCAATAATCCAGGGTCTAATGGCCGCTGGAATGGAAATGCATGGATAGAAAAGGACACAGGGTATAAGAGATATCTGCTGGGATTGCTGTCATCCCCTTGGTTCCACTAATCTAGTTTGCCAAGTCAGGTTTGGTTCAACTAATCTAGCTTGCCAGGAGCATACACTCTTCCCCAATTTGTGGGTGTCCCTCCCAGAGTGATGTTACAACCTTGCAACCATGTATTTTTGTCTTATTTTATTTTTTTTATTTATGTATGTATGTATTTATTTATTTGTCAGAGTGAGAGAGAGAGAGAGAGAGAGCGAGTGTACAAGCAGTGGGAGCAGCAGGCCAAGGCAGAAGCAGGCTCCCTGCTGACCAAGTAGTCTGATGTGGGACTCGATCCTAAGACCCTGGGATGATGACTGAGTGGAAGGCAGACTCTTAACCGACTGAGCCACCCAGGCATCTCGCAATCATGTATTTTTAGAATTTGAAGGAAAAACTTGAACTCAGTTGGAAGAAATTTTATAAAGGAAATCCTCCCTAAAGTTACAGTTTTCACTAATTACTAATTCAACCAACAACTTATTGTCTGTCCGCGATGCACACTACTTGTTAGTCAGGCATTCACTTACAGGTGTTGAGCATTCGACAACAACCCAGAAAAATCCACAAACTTTTCCCTTTCATTTTGCCTGGAGGGAATGATGGTTTTGTATTTCCCCTGCACGCAGGTGTTTCCTTATTCAGAAGGAGGGCTGAAGGCTGCTCCAAACGGCGAGCTTTGTCATCTCAAGAACAGCCTTCTTTAGAGCAACTCCTTGTCCCTTTCTTCTCACATTCAAAACTGACTCTATAGGTCTGGTGCTTAATTGGGGAAATATTTTAAATTCCACTAAGAGGTGGCCCTTCACTGGTTCTCGGAAATGGAAAATATTTTGCTTTGGTTTTGAAGTAGCTCCAGGGACAATGCACAACATTCAACCTCTTGCAGCCAGTGGTCAAACAGCTGCAGGTTATTACAGAAGCTGGAGAATATTCCACGTTTCAAATGAAATCTCTACACCTTACAGCAGCTGCAAAAGCCTGTATGTGGCAGGGGAAAAGGGCTCCCACGAACAAGGGCCTTGGAAACGCTATGCACCAGGACAAAGCCCTCTTACTGTAAGGCAGGGTGAAATTTGCCTGCATCCTGCAATCATTCCATGTGAAATCTCTAATTAAATTTACTTATTTGGGTCTCCGAATTTTCTTCTCCAAGCAAGCACAAGGGTTGGCTTGCTATCTGCTTACTCTTGCTTTTGAAAAAAGCCGGTCACGTGATGAACCATAACTATTAATGAAGATACTCATTAAACAAAGTAATATATATTTAGAATATTCATCCCTGCTGAACTTTCCTACATTAGCATCAAAATGGTTAGGAAAGATAAAAAGCCATAAGAATTCCAGATAGGGCTTTAATCCTAAAGCAAAGAAAACCAAGTTGATTCTATTTCCAAGGCACTCGAGGGCATATTTCTCTTGTCCTGCAAGAATATAATCCTGTTCCCTTAGAATCTTACACCTGACATTTCTCTTGATTTAATTAGATGCAGGAAAGGAACAAAGCCACATTTAAATGAATGAACATGAATGCCTAATTATTTGTGTTGCAAATGACTGCATGTTTTCCTTACATTTGTGTGGCTTGCCAAGCCTCTCATACTATTTTTAGCTGTATTATCTTATTTGAATTTTGCAACAATCCTGGGAAGAAGACAGGTGACAAAAGGGACTGTCACCATTTTGCAGTTGAGGAAATTGAGGCCCCCCAAGTAGTCTCCTGGCTGAGAATTGGCAGTGGAGCACCGAAGGCAAGGATTTCATCTCTGCCTCTCTCCAGGAGGAAGTGAGGCGGTTTGTCAGTGCAGCTAATGGTTGTGCCACGCTACAAATATGCAGGAGCAAAGGAGGCAAAAGATTCAAAAAGAAGAAAACAAATGGAAAGTGGACTAAGGGAGGGGTAAGTGGAGAAGTCACACTAAAGGGTACTTCAGTGACACAAAATCAGCCCCTCTGTGCCACTGAGCAGAAAAAAATCCCAAGTGAGCAACTCTAATGTGTGTTAACCTTCCTGATTTCCCAAAATCGGGTCAGTGAGAATTCATTGGGTGGCTCCCGAACTAGTCACTAGGCATTTCTTCTAGAAGCATCTGTAGTCAGTGCATGCGGTAACAAGAAGTCACAGCTTTGAGATAAAGTTCACCTCTGGGACTAAGTGAGGACGTATCAAAAGATAGTGAGGGAAGTCAGACTAAGGATAGTTGGTCAATTATTGACTAAGGAAATAGAGATGCCCCCCACTAATCATTGTGTTATATCAGGACATCTATAGAAGCCTATCTGAGACTGAACGTCATTATTACCACAGAGGACCAGGAATCAATTGTGTTTGCTCTACATAGGGAAGGACGAGTGTTACTAGGAGTGGGATGGCCGACGCCTCTCAGGCGAGGAGCCAGACAGCCGAATTCAGCAGCAGGTGGATGGGCGTGGAGGAGGAAGCAGTAGTCATAGATCCCCTATTATGAGCAGGATTTTTGTCAGGTCTCATGGAGGCTGGGGTGCTCTGATTTCGTGCTCCTCAGCTTAGCCCCTAAGGGACCTGGATGACTGGAAGTAGCGACTGAAGATGGCGGAAATAGTCCTTGGGAGGACCTAGTCCCCCTTATCAAGGAATATGCTGGTTTATATTTCAGGTCTTTGGGGACAGCTGGTGTGAGTCTGTCCTCCCATGATGCAACCAGTTCTGGGGTTTCTGGATCAACAAAGCAGAACCCTGATCTTTAAATGTGAGGAGTAGGTCAAGGCCCTTTGCCCATTATGAGCTTCCTGTCTGGTGGCCAGCCAGTCCTCTTGGACCACGGTCCTGCTGATTTCCCTGTGACATGGTGGGTTTTTTTTCTTTTGTTCTTTAAATGAGTAATTTACTCATGGCAGGCAGGGCAGTAGTCTGGTTCAAGTGCGGGGGCAGCCTCATACTGGCACTGGAGAGAACAGGGGTTGTATTCTTGGTGTTACCCCAACCCATAGCTTTGATATTTCAAACCATTTAACCTCATTCTGGGCTCCTCATGGGTACAGTGAAGGGATTTTATTAGATGATATTTGTAATTTGCCCAAGGTCACTTAGCTGGTCAGTAAACTCCATTACCCTTCCCCTACCTTAGCCTACTTCTCCCCACATAAATTTGGGTGTAAAGCCCAGATTGGAGGGAGGGTTCCAAGTGGATAGTAAAGTAGTTTGAAGTGGATTTCCCTTCTCTTTAACCAGGATGGAATCAGGGTAGATTATGCACAGACTTGTTACTTACAAGAAGGTCTTGCCAATAAATGATCAACTCAACTACAACTCTCAGTTTTCTCTACCTCACTGGAGACACATAGAAAAATCATAATGATAGATAATATTTGTGTATTGCATGCAGGGGTAAATGCATGGGGCTGCACATGGCCTCTCCCAGGGATGAGGGACTCAATAGTTTGGCCCACCTGTACCGTATTTGCTCAAGCACCCTGGCTAGAATGTTCCATCAAATGCCCTTTCAAACCAGGGTGCTACGAGAAGTAAAGCCAGATTATTTTACCTTCTCTTGGGATCTGTCTCAGATTCGTAGGATAATTTTTTTCTCATTCAGGGCTATAGGGAGGAAAGAACATCCTTCTTTGGTTTGGGGTCCTTCAGTAAAGTGGGGCCACGTTCTATAGACTCTTGCTTTCTACCATATCACTTATTTTTTTATTGCTTTTCTTGACCTCTGTCATGGCTCTCATCTTCTTGCAGCATAATTTATTTAATGGTAGAGCACACTTTGTTCCTTAAATGATTAACATCCCAACAGAGGTCGGGAAGCCAATGCCCATCCTTCAGTATGCTCTGTCACCATTGTAGGCACTGTTGAAAGCAGAGTCATCCTTGTCAAATCTCTTCCTGTAATACCCTCAAAATTTTAGGCCTCATCTCCAAAGCTCATAGTTTTGCATTATTATTAGATATATAACTGATTTGAATGTTACTGTTCTGACAGCAGAGGCAGAAGATAGGTATACATTAGTCCAGTTAGGGCTTTTTTTTTTTTACTTTCTTCTTGTTCACTTTTTCAATGAAGTATAGATTACATATGGTAGAGTGCTAGCACATTCTTTGCACAACACCATGGCTGTCTTGGTGCTCCACACACGTCTGTATGCCTCAGCAGATCTTTTAGGCTACGTTTCAAGCATTAGGCACTGGTCCTGGGTTTTTGCCCTCATTTTCCATTTCTTACCTCCTGATTGTATCCCCCCACCATTTCTCAGAACCCTGTGTCTATTTTTCTCATGTTCTTGACATGTCCCTTTCATTTCCTCTTTTCTCTCCTGATTTTTTCTTTCTTCCCTTTAGGACTTACTCTGTATTTTTGACAACATTTCTCTAGATTTCTGTAGTGTGATAATCGTAATAATTATACCCGTTACTCACTCTCACTTTCACAAGGGGCTACTAAGCTTTTCTCTACACTTATGATCCCCAAGTCATAAAAGGTCCTCCTTCCTGCTCTGCTGGTCCCACATCTGAAGGGCGAAGCTTGAGGATGGATCTTAGAGGCAATTCCTAGTGTAGGTGTCTGGGCTGCAGGGTTTCCCAGTCACTGAGGATGAAGATGAGAAGTGTGAACCACAGTATGAGAACGACAAGGTGGGAACGCTTTGGCAATCAATATGCAGGGCTGGCTGTTCCAAGTGGGAGGTAGAAGAATAGATTTGGAGAAAGTCCAAAGAGCTGTTGAGCAAGAAATCAGAACAGCTGTTTTTATGGTTCCCATTTTAGTGACCTATCGCCATGTAACAAACCACCCCAACTTCAGTGGCATAATACAACAATAAATGTTTATTATTGTTATCTCTTATAATTGTAGACATTGATTTGGCTTTGGTAGGCTGTTCTTGCTGGGTTGAAGTCTGGGGGCGGCTGGGGCTAGAATCCAAGGTTATCGCTTCCTGTCAGCAGGGATTTCAGCTGGGGCCGCAGGGAAACACTCATGCCTGGCTTCCCCATGTGCTGTGGGCTTCTGCACAGCATGGCAGCTGGCCTCCAAAAACACATGTCCAAAGAATAAGCCAGGAGCAAACTGCATCGCCTTTTATGATCTAGCCTTGGAAGTTCCTTTAGTATCACTTTTGCGTGAGGTAGTCACAAAGCTTCACACAGATTCAAGGGGGAAGAGATACAGACTTCATCTCTTAACAGAGATGATAAGATCGTGTTGTCAGAAGAGTAGGTGGGACGGGAGATACTCTTATGGTCTCTTTAGGTGATATAGTCAGCTATAGTCTGCCCTCTGGCCCCAATGACTCACACCCCTCCCACAAGCAAAATACACTCATCCCCTCCCCAAGTCCCCTAAGTCTTAATGCTTTATGGAATCAGGACAGGTCAGAAAGAAACAAAATTGAGGATTTCCCTAATGACTGTCTTTTATGAAGGGACTCCCCTTTCAATTCTCTCTCTCTGTCTCTTTTTTTTTTTTTTTTTTTTTTTTGAGAGCGAGAGCCCATGGGAGAGAGAGGTGAGGAGCAGAGGGAGGGAATCCTAAGCAGAGTCCCTGCTGAGTAAGGAGCCTTATGAGGGCCTCCATCTCAAAACCCTGAGATCATGATCTGAGCCAAAATCAGGTGTCAGATCCTCAACGGACTCAGCCACCCGGACACCCTATCCTCCCTATTCTTTTGATCGGAAAGAAAGGGTTTCTCTGAGATATTTTCCTGTCTTTGCAACTTAAGCTGTTCCAAGTTTCAAGTTGTGAGTTTATGCCAAGAGTTGGGGAAGGAAAAACACCCCAGACTTCTCACCACCTTATTGGCCTTTCTTGGAGTTTTGATTTCCCTGCCCAACCCTCCCGGTATTATTCCTTTCAGAATTCTCCTTAGTTGATTACATGTTCTGTCTAGTGTTTTTAGATGTAACCAGTGGGAGAGAGACTATGGAATCTGCTTGCTCCATCTTTACTGGAACGAGATCCAGAAGCCATTCTTAATTTTAGATTTGTTTGCCATCTGGGCACGAGAAGCCATTTTGTTTTCAGACTCAGCAAGTCCTGTCACCTTTATAATTAATTGTTTGTTCTTTAGCTTATCTTTATAACTCCCTCATTTTATTGTAGGCAGCTGGAAGAGGCCAGGTGGCACTTTCAACACTGTGCCTGGAAATTTCCTCAGCCAGATCACACAGTTCATTGGTGCGTTTTCTACTTTCCAAGTTACCGTGGGTGTCAATGTTGCTAAACTTCCCTAAGCCACTCCATAAAAATGTCTCCTTTCTTTCAGATTCCAATAATATTTTCCTCATGTTTATTTAAGTCTTTGCTGACAGACTTTTCAAGGCCAGTCCCAAAGCCAGTGCATATGTTTTAGGTTTTTATTACAGCAGCCCTCACTCTGGTTCCAAAATCTGTATCAATTAAAGTTTGATTGGAGAAGCAAAACCACTTTGAGTGAAACAAGGAGTTTATTGTAGGGATTAGAATGTACATGATTATGGGAGCTGGTTAAGCAGTCTGTGCAATCTGTTGTCCCCGCGTCAAGACGCGGGTCTGAAGTCAGCAGGCTGGGCTAGCTTCAGGAGGGGAAGACGGATACGAAGTGGAGCCGCGAGGGGCGCAGGCGAGGACTGGAACCTGCGCGGAAGAGAAGGGACCTGTAGGTCCCACACTGGGCTTTGATGCCTTTCCTGAGACTTCGACGATGAAGCAGACCTGCAGAAGAGCTGGTGCACTTCGTCGTGGAGTTATTTACAGACCTAGCCAGGAGTCAGAGAAACTGGAGAAGCGGAGAGCCAGCAGAGGGGCTGCATGGTGCGCGAGCTGCCACCCACACCGACCTTCTGCTTCAATCATGGCCTCCATGTCACTTCCGCCTTCCAAAGGTTGCCCCCTGATTTCCGGGAAACATGGTTCCGGCTTAGCCATATGGTCTTGGTACAAAGCCAACACGGTCCCAAAGGCCTCAGCTAGGGATTAGGAGCACAGCCCGAGAACATACTGAGTTTGTCTGTAATGGTAGAGTCTGCCCCTTGGGGCATTTGCGCGGGTCCAGTGCAAAGAACTCACACAAAGGCTAAGTTAGTGCTTATAAACCAGGGCTACTAGGTAACCGATGCATAAAAATGAATAAATATCCACCATAAATTTTAATAAAATCGTATTGAAATGATTATTCGTGCTATTCCAGCATATCCCAAACTGGGCATTAAGATATTAACGGGTTTTCTGCCTTAGTTTGCGAGGGCTACCACAGCCAAGTACCACAGAGGGGGTGGGTTCAACAACAGAAATGTATTTTCTCACAGCTCTGGAGGCTGGAAGTCTGAGACCAAGGTGTTGTCAAGGTTAGTCTCTACTGAGGCCTCTCTCCTTGGCTTGTAACTACCTTCTTGCTGTGTGTTCATACGGTCATCTCTCTGTGCCTGGACCTGTTTGGTATCTCTGTGTCCTAATGTCCTCTTTTTATAAAGACATTGTGTTAGGGCCCACTCTGATGACTCCACTTGAACTTAATTGGCCCTTTGTAGGTGCTATCTCCAAATACAGTCACTTTCTGGGGTATTGGCAGCTCAGGCTTCAACATATGAATAGGGAAGCCCATAACATTTTTCTATTAGTACAATAAAGTTTGATAAATGCTACATGCTAGATTTTCTTGAAAATTCACGACGTACATTTGTAACGAAAGATTACGCAAGGTCCAGTAATCATCTTTTGTATACGCCATTGTTTTATACATTATGGGTAATCCTAAATTGTCTTTCATCTTC
Source organism: Enhydra lutris kenyoni (assembly GCF_002288905.1). NCBI lineage: Eukaryota > Metazoa > Chordata > Mammalia > Carnivora > Mustelidae > Enhydra > Enhydra lutris. The sequence goes on along the minus strand of NW_019154095.1, from coordinate 15,080,638 downwards.
TATATATTCACTGGGAATACTGAACTACTGTGTGGTGATCTCATCTGCCAGCTGGGGCTGGTGGTCAGGAAGGGAAGGTGGACATGAGGTGGAGGAGAGGCCACCCACCCTGGACCCCAGGTCTATGAAGCTGGTCTGTCACCACCTCTACGTCTTCAAAGGCGATTGGTGAGTTTCTGTAGAGATCTGTGCTGAGGGATTTGGGTCTGTAGGTGGGCAAGGAGATTGGCCTTTGATGCATGGAAACTCCCCTTCCATCTGTACCAAGGAGACCTTCCAGACTGCTACAGGTCTGGAGTTTCCGTGCTCACCTACACTTGCTGGCCAGCATTAGCAACCTCTCACCTGGGCCAACCTCTGTTCCCTACTCTATACTCTTGTTCTTTACAGGTGAAAGAACAAGAACAGAGCTGGGGAAGCTGCTAGGGTATGACAGCTGGGCAAGGGTCCATCCCAGAAGCTGTGGGCAGTTCAGCTAGCTCCCCAGTGGCATGGAAAAAAGAGCCCCCTGCCACACCCTAGCGCGGACATCCCATGTCAACCATGCACATGCACGCCCTGCTCAGGACTCTCCTGGGTCCTGGTCTACTTTCTGCTTCCTATTCTTACCTTTCCAAACTGGTGCTCCGTTCAGCTTTTCTGGCTCAGGCTTTGGCTTTCCTTCTCAACGACAGTGAGGGTTGCTTCTCTAGGTCTGGGGCTTTGGCCTCATTTGATCTAAGTCACGTCCTGGACACTAGACTCTTGAGTCACATGAATATCCGCACTGCGACGTTGGCCCCTGGGTTCTGTCTATTCCTGCAGGGCTTTTACCGTGAATCATCTCCAGGACCCCAGGTACGACTTGTCAGCTTCTAGTGTTGGCTACGCTGTGACATTGGTATCTTTTGCAAACCAGTGAAGACGGGGCTGTTTGAACAAAGCGTAGTTACAGACCTGGCCAGTTTGAACTGCCCCAAAGGCTTCCCTTTGCGCAGCGTACAGTGCAAGCGGCTTTGCACGCTTATCTCTACCCACAACCACCCTGTAAGATAGAGCAGACTGTCCCAATTTCGCAGATGAGAAAGCTGGCTCCCAGAGAGCCACTTCATATGGCCAGCAGGCACTAGAGCGTTCACTTGGACCCGCGTCTCAGGACCCCAGGGATGGGGCCCTCTTTCAGGTTGTAACAGACATACGGGTTGATGTTAAAACCGGCTCTTGGCCCAGAGCTGTCCTCGCTGACTACAGATTTATTGCATGTTCTTCTATTTTCCAATTCACACTTTCCCTCAGAGGGCTCCATCAGAATGCTCCCCGTGGCACTGTGTATGCTCACTTACACGGCAACACTTCCTGAAGCACACCCCATTCACCCAATTGCTTTGAGAAATATATTGGGTTTTTTTGTTTGTTTTTTAACGATTTTATTTATTTATTTGACAGACAGATCACAAGTAGGCAGAGAGGCAGGCAGAGAGAGAGGAGGAAGTGGGCTCCCTGCTGAGCAGAGAGCCTGATGTGGGGCTCCATCCCAGGACCCTGAGATCATGACCTGAGCCAAAGGCAGAGGCTTAACCCGCTGAGTCACCCAGGTGCCTTGAGAAATATATTGTTTTTAAATTAAAACTGCCACATGAATGCGAGAGGAGGTACTGTGCATTTCTCCCTCCCACTTGACCTTGATCTGTTATCTCCATGCCTTTCTTTTTCAGAATCTCCTGTCCTGGCCTCACCTCAGACGGGCTGCCTCCTGCATTTCACTGAATGTACTTGAATTTTAAGCTGACAACCCCTAGAATCTTATATGTATCTTCTCTTTATCTATTTTTAGAAAGATTCATTTATTTATTTGAGAGAGAGAGAGAGCATGAACGGGGGCGGAGGGAGGCGGAGGGAGTGGGGGAGAGGGGATCTCACGCAGACTCTGAACTGAGCACGGAACCTGACATGGGCCCCCATCTCACCACCCGGAGATCATGACCTGAGCCGAAATCAAGAGTCCGATGCTCGGCTCATTGCACCACGCAGGTGCCCCTTCTTTACCTATTTTCGGAACAAAATAACATTTAAGCATATACCAATTTAATTAAAAAGCCTTAAAATATGCACAAAATTGTGGGAGTTGTCACAGTGGACTTTATTAAGCAGAATATGTTTCTCTTGTTCCATAACATTACGAGAGGGCTCGTGAAATACTTTTTCTTTAAGACTTAGTTTGCAGAAGCAGTTCTACAAATGTTTTCTCATTTGATCCTTAGGAATCTGAAAGAGGATTAAGCAAGTTGGTATTTTACAGAACAGGAAGCTGACTCAGCGGGTCAACAAATGGCATGATCCTGCCGCTGATAGGGGGAGAGGCGGTCTCCTGATCCAAGATCTGTGCACTTGAACGACACCGCAGACCGAATGTATTTACCTTTTATACTGAGGGCTACTGTCTTCCGTGTACCAGTGTGCTGTAATCATAGAAACCTCATCCTCCTTTGTATTCCCATGTTTGCAGATTACACTAAGAATTCTGGGCTGTGCACCTGCTTTGCTGGCTGTAATGGGACTGAGATGTGGCTGAAACAGCATGAGAAGAGTGTCTGAAGCTTCCTTTGTTCTCTCGAGTCTGGAAGATGGGACACGCAGTCTCTCCTCCAGCTTCTTAGAGTCCTGAGTGCGACCGGCAAGGGACATCCATTCCCACCGGCTGCAGAGGGAATCACCAGGTCAGTGCAGTTCAGAGCCAACCTTGGCCTCCAAAAGGCTTCTTGTTTCCTTGCCGTTGCCAGATAGGAAAGGAAGTATCTGAAATCCAATCCTTTATCGGGGGATCAGAGTCTGACCCTTTCATTGGCGAGAGATACAATCTCACAGTACGTGACTTTCTGCTGGTTTTGTCCATGATAATGAGACCCTAGGAGAATACACTAACCACTCGGAGAGCTGGAGAACATTCCAGGAGGAGGGAACAGGAAATAGAAAGCCCCGAGGAAAGAATGCACGGGGTGAGTCTCAGAAACAGAAAGGAGACCAGTGTGAGTAAAGCAGGGTCCAGCAAACTTCTCTTGCCAAGGGACCACCTAGTAGAGATTTCAAGCCTTTGTGAGCTGCTCAGTCTTCGTTCCAACTACTCAGCTCTTTGTAGCACAAAGGCCGCCCTGAATAATGGATACACGAATGAGCATGGCTGGGTTCCAATAAAACTTTATTTATGGCCCCTGATGTTTGAATTGCTTGTCATTTCCCCGGGTCACCAAATCGTGTTCTTTCTCTGGTTCTTTCCAACTTTTTACAAATGTGAAAAACCATTCTGAGCTCAGGGACCGCTCAGAGACTGGTGGTCAGCTCTTTGCCTGTGGGCTGCACTGTGCTGAGTGAGCCCAGAGCTGAGGCTTCGGGGGTGAGTGGGGAGGAGAGTCGTCCCAGATGAAGTGAGACAGAGCTAACTAAGTAGGGTGCAGGCCAGACCACAAGCCGAGGTTTTGTAGGCCATTGAAAGGAGTGTGGATTTCATCCTAATTGCTATGGCAAGTGCCTGAAGGGGCTTAGGCAGGAAAGTGACGCGATCTATTTTAATCACACTCTGGTGCATCCGAGTCCAGAATGGGCTGTCAGGAAACCAAAGTAGAAGCCTCCTCCAGCCGACCAGGCAGAGATGATAAAACACTGAAATGGAATTAGAGCCTGAACCTCAAAGGGAATGAGCTCTCAGGGTGAGAGTGTGGGTAAGCATCTAGAAGAGAGCCTGTCACGTAACATCCACCCGGTAAATGTTAGTTCTGTCTGCTTCCTTCCTTCTTTGGTGGTCCCAAACCTGGGAATATTGGTTTGGTCTAAGTCTTTTAGAAAAATGGGTCATTCTATGAAAAATAGGTCAGATAATATCATTAAAGTGAGTGTTTAAGTTTTGTTAATGAGTCTGCGATAGGACACCTGTGTGTGTGGCAGGGGGCGCTCAAGGTTGTGCATTCATTATTCTTACTGAGCCCTGTGAAATAGCTAAAATATGTGCACTGATTAGGGTTTATAAAGATCACTGGCCTTATTGTTCCTCTGAAAACACATTTAATCTATTTAGTTGTTTTCATTGGAAGTATTAATATAGCAAAAAGATTTTTAAAAATTATTTGTAAGCATAGAAAAAAAAAAAAAAAGCAAAAACTAATCTTTATGTGCCATTCCATTTTCTCCCAATAGCTTGATCTCTCCTGGCGTTGAATAGGAATAAAGATGGAAAAAACACCAAGGTCAGACATTTGTCTGAGAGTGACAACTGATCAACTTGGAAAGGGGACAAAGCACCCAGAACCCCATATGGGGCCACATGGGCCCATGAAGTTGAGATGTGGTATGATGAAATTCTATGCAACCCAGAATCTGGGAGTTCAGAGGAATAATGTGGACAGTTGTAGGGTTAAGGATCTTACATCTACTTGATTTTGTGGACTTTGAAAGGTAGGGGTGGTTAATCAGTAGTTAGTAACGTCATATATATAGCAAAAACATAAAAACGACCCTAGTTCTTGACCTCCAAAGGTTCTGGAGGACAAGCCTTCCTTTTTCTTTTTTCTGTTTCTGGAGCTGCAAGTATCCCCTGTGCAGTCTCTCTCTGCCTTTGTCTTCCTGACACTTTCTGTTCTATGAGTGTGTCTTCTCCTCTTCTGTCTCTCCTAAGGACACCTGTCTTTGGATTTAGGCCCCCCAGAATAATCCCGAATGATCTTATTTCAATTTCCTGAACTTAACCATGTCTGCAAAGGCCCAGTCTCTAATGGGTGTCAGGACATGAACATGTCTTTGGGGGGCGGCACTATTTAACCCATGACAATGGTGGACTCTGTACTTTTTAAAGAATTTACTTTAGGGGATCAGCAGCATAATTTGTCTGTGTACAATGTGCAAGCGGATACATTGCCCTAGGATTATTTTCTAATTGATTCCAGTATGTAAATCTTGTCTTTTTTTTTTTTTTAAGATTTTTATTTATTTGACACACAGAGAGAAATCACAAGTAGGCAGAGAGGCAGGCAGAGAGAAAGGAGGAAGCAGGCTCCCTGCTGAGCAGAGAGCCCAATGCGGGACTCGATCCCAGGACCCAGAAACCCGAGCCAAAGGCAGAGGCCCCCCCCACTGAGCCACCCAGGTGCCCCAAATCTTGTCTTTTTAACTAAATTCTAAGTTTTGTGTCCACTACAGAGCTTCTTATTTTTTAAGTTTTGGATTTTTTGCACATTTTTAGAAGAACAACAACAGTGCTGCAATGAATACCAAGTGCCTAAGCTTATATCTACTAAGCTAGCAATACAATGAATATCCAGAAACGCTGGGTTAAAGGGCATGGGAAGTTTATATTAAGATACATATTGTCAAGTTGCCCTCCCAAGGGGTTGCACCCATTTTCTGTCCTACAACAGGTGTGTGAGAGCATCTCTTTCCCTTGAACTTGCAGAAAATTATTTCCTATCAGGCTTTTTGATCTTTGCCAAAAATCTTTTATTAAAAATTCTTATTTTGGGGCGCCTGGGTGGCTCAGTGGGTTAAAGCCTCTGCCTTTGGCTCAGGTCATGATCCCAGGGTCCTGGGATCGAGCCCTGCGTCGGGGCTCTCTGCTCAGCGGGGAGCCTGCTTCCTCCTCTCTCTCTGCCTGCCTATCTGCCTACTTGTGATCTCTGTCAGATAGGTGAATAAAATCTTAAAAAAAAATTCTTACTTTAAGGATCATTTATTTCCTAATAGCTGCCATCAAATATCTTTATAAAGTGTCTAGTACCCATTTTTTTCTATGAAATATCTCCCTTTGTTTATGTACTTGTCCTTTTTTTCTACTGGAGTTTTGGTCTTTTTATAAGTAGACTTAGGAAGAAATCTTATTTATTTTTTTATTTCATAGAAATCATGACCTTGTTATATATGTTGCAAATATTTGTTTTCAGTTTGCTATTTGTCTTATTTGTTTTTTCATGTTGAATGTAAAAATATTTATATGTAGTTAAATTTATTAATTTTTTTCTTCAGTGACTTCCAAGACTTTGATTTTATCCACTCCAAGATATTTTCTTCTTATTGTTTTACAATATCATTAAAAAAAACACTTTAATTTTCATTTCCTGGTTTTTATTTTTTATTTTTTTTTAAGATTTTATTTATTTATTTGTCAGAGAGAGAGAGAGGGAGAGAGAGCAAGCACAGGCAGACAGAATGGCAGGCAGAGGCAGAGGGAGAAGCAAGCTCCCTGCTGAGCAAGGAGCCCGATGTGGGACTCGATCCCAGGACACTGGGATCATGACCTGAGCCGAAGGCAGCTGCTTAACCAACTGAGCCACCCAGGCATCCCATTTTCTGGTTTTTAAAATGTCCACTTATTGGGGCACCTGAGTGACTCAGTCGTTAAGCATCTGCCTTTGGCTCAGGTCACGATCCCAGGGTGCTGGGATGGAGCCCCGCATTGGGCTCCCTGCTCAGCGGCAAGCCTGCTTCTCCCTTTCCCACTCCCCCTGGTTGTGTTCCCTCTCTCACTATCTCTTTCTCTCTGTTAAACAAATAAATAAAATCTTAAAAAAGAATAAAATACAAAGTCCATTTATTTAAACAAGAAAACAAAGAACAGTTCACCTCTGTCTTCCACTGCCCGTGCCTTGCCTCTGGCAATCACCAATTTGTTCTGTTATCTATGGCCTTGTCTTGTTTTGTTTTGTTTTGCTTTGGACTCCACATATGGAGAGATCATGCAGTATTTCTTCTTCTCTGTTTGACTTACTTCACTTAAGATAATGCCCTTGAAGTCCATCCATAGATTTGCAGATAGCAGGATTTCATTCTCTTTTATGGATAAATAGCATTCCATTGTATATATACCATAATTTTCTTATCCAACCATAGAAAGGACACTTAGGTTGTTTCCATATCTTGGCTATTGTGAATAATGCTGCAATGAACATGAGGGTGCACATATCTTTTTGAGTTTAGTGTTTTAATTTTTTTTCAGATAAATTCCCAGAAGTGGAATTCCAGCATCTTATAATAGTTCTATTTTTAATTTTTTGAGACATCTCTATACTGTTTTGCATAGCAGCTGTACCATTTTCCATTCCCAGCAGTGCACAAGGGTTCCCTTTTCTCCATATCCTTGCCAACACTTGTTATCTCTTGTTTTTTTGATACTAGCCATCTTCACAGGTATGAGGTGATATCTCATTGTAGTTTAGATTTGCATTTCCCTGATGATTAATGATGTAGAGAAATTTTTTCATGTGTCTGATGGCCATCTGCATATTTTCTTTGGAAAAATATGCATTTAGATCTTCTGCCCATTTTTTAATCTGATTGTTTGATTTTTTTTTTCTTTTGAGTTATAGGAGTTCTTTATATATTTTGGATATTAGCCCCTTACGGGATACAAGATTGGCAATTATTTTCTCCCATTTCAATAGGTTGCCTTTTCATTTTGTTGATGATTTCTTTTGCTGTGCAGAAGCTTTTTATAGTTCCACTTGTTTAATTATGCTTTTTTTGTATTATGCTGCTTTTTAAATTGAATTCATCAATCAGATTATTAATTAGTACCATTCCATTGTCTTCTGGGCTTGCAAAATTCTGATGAGAAGTCTGCTGTCTTCTTTGTTTTTGTTCTTCTCTACATAATATTTTTTCCTTTATTCTTAACTCTTTACATTACCGTGGTACCTTTGTTACAAATAATCAACCAACGTCAATTCATTACTATTATAAAAGTCCATACTTTATTCACATTTCCTTAGTTTTTATCCAACATCCTTTTTCCCCTCTAGGATACCACATTACATGTAGTCATCATGTCTCCCTAGGTTCCTCTAGGTTGTGAGTTTTTCAGACTTTTTTTTCTGATGATCTTGACAGTTTTGGGGAGGTATCTTGTGGGGTTTCTTTCAGTGTAGGTTTGTCTGATTTTTTTTCATGATTAGACTTATTTTCTATTGCTGAGGTAACAAATTACTCCAAACTTAGTGGCTTAAATAGCACAAATTTATTTCTTATGATTCTGTATGTCAGAAGTCTGACATGAGTCTCACTGGGCCAAAATCAAGGTGTCAACATGGCTGTGATCCTTTCTTGCAGCTCTCAGGAGACTCTGTGTCCTTGTCTTTTGCAGCCAGAGGCCATCTACAATTTCTCGGCTGGTAGTTTTATTCTCCATCTACAAACCTAGGAGTTCTCTCTGACCCTTCCATCTCTCTGATGCTTTTCCCCCTGTCACATCTCTCTCTCTCTCTCCCTCTACTGACCACAAAGCCAGTAGAGGGTCTCTACTTTTAAGGACTCATGCAATTTGATTGTGTTTAGTCAGATAATGCAGGATTATCTCTCCATCTCAAAGACTGTATCCTTAATCTCATCTGTAAAGTCTATTTTGCCATAGGTAACATATTCACAGGCTCTGGGCTTTGAAAGGTGAACATTTTGGGGGACTTTTTTTTTGTCTGCCACATTGGAGTTATGGGTTTGGGGGAGGAAGACCACAGAGGTAAAGTGCCATTCTCATCACATCATATTAAGGATATATGCTATCCACATTGACTTATGAGCAATGATAGTAATTTTGATCACCAAGGAGCCTTGGTGATCTCCTATTGGAGAAGCCAAGATCTGGGTGTGGTTTCATCTAGTTAAACTTTCTTTTCAGGTGGTGTACTTCTGTATCTTAGAAATTTCACTATTTGGTTCTTTTTGATATCTTCCATGTATTTCCTCATTGAGTTCTTATTTTCCTTTCAATGTGTCCACTGTTCTAACAGCTTAAAAAAATCCTTGTCTGCTAGTCCATCATCTGTGGCTTTTGTTTGTGTCTGTTCCTATTGCTTGATCCACCCCCCCCCCCTTAATTATGGGTCACATTTTCTTAACTTCTTGTCATATTTAGTAATTTTTTATTAGATTTTAGGCACTGTGTATTTTATGTTGTTGAATGTCTGGATTTTGTTTGCTTTTTGTCTTACCGTAAAGAGTTTTTGGCTTTGTTTGAGCAGGTAGTTTTACTTCCATATCAGCTTTATCCCTTTAAGGTCTGTTTTTAAGCTTTGCTAAGACATACTGAAAGTAGCCTTTACTCCCAGGATTGTTCAGCCCAACCTGAGAGGCGTAAATGCCTTGGATGATCAGTAAGTCCTCTTCATTCTGCTTGTTGGGGGTTGAATGTTCAATTTCAAGGTCTGTGTGAGCTCTGGGAACATTTAATTTGCCAGGCATTCTTTGTCCAGCATTTTGGAGTACTAGTTTCCACATGCCTGGTTCAGGAGTCAGCAAACACTAAAGGGAACCATACACATTTCTGAATCTTTTTTCTATATAACTACCTCTTTTTTTTTTTAAAGATTTTATTTATTTATTTGACAGACAGAGATCAGAAGTAGGCAGAGAGGCAGGCGGGGGCGGTGGGGGGGGCAGAAGCAGGCTCCCCGATGAGCAGATAGCCCGATGCAGGGCTCAATCCCAGGACCCTGAGACCATGGCCTGAGCCGAAGGCAGAGGCTTTAACCCACTGAGGCACTCAGGTGCCCCTATAACTACCTTTTTTTGAGAGCTCTGCCTCACAACTCCCAGCCCCTCAGCCTCTCTGACCTATCTTATTTGTTTCTTTACTCCCTTTCCTGGTTCTGTTTGGTTCCCCTCCCCCCACCCCATCACTGCAACCACAGTGTGGAAATTGCCTCTAACAGCACAGAGCTGGCTTATTTTTTCCTTTTTTTCTCAAGGATTCTAGTCAATGCCTGAAACAAGTTGTTCCATGTTTTGTCCAGGTTTCTAGCTGCTCACTGCAGAAGGTCAGGTATAGTTCTTGTTACTTTTTCATTGCCAAACTGTATTTTCGGTTCTTCATTGTGATGATAATCCTTGTATAGATCATCAAGTATCTTCCTTCCCACATGGTGCTAGACAAATATGCCTTTTATATTTGGAAAATCATGTTCCTCAAAATGTCCTGAGGAATTTTCTTATGCTTTTACTAATTTTCTCTCCACTGTTATCTTAATTATCATTTTTCTGGAATTTCTTCTAGATTTTGGATGTCTTGGGAGCATTCATTTTTCCCATTTTCCTTTTCTCTTATTTTATTATTTTATTACACTTTATATAAGATTTATTTGACTTTGTCTTCCAATTATTCTACAGAATTTTAAACATTCTGTTTTATTTTTAATTTCTAGGAACTTTTTCTTGTTCTCCACTGGTTCCTTTTTATATCATTTTGTTCCTAATTTATAGATGCAGTATCTTTTCTCATATCTTTAATGATGTTAATGAACTTTTTTAAAAAATGTTTTCTTTCCTGCATCATCTTTGTTGCAGAAATTCTTTATTCTTTTTGTTTTCACTGTGGTTATGTTAAGGTGTTCACTCTTAAGATTAAGGCACCAAAAAGCTGACCCAGCCAGAAGCTCTTTGAACAGGAGCTGGTGATTTTCACTGAGGCAAACTTGGGGGGACCAGTTGGTTTTCTATTGAGGCTCTCTAAATATTGTTGGCCAGTATCTTCTCTGGGGTAACACCCTCCAATGTCCAATCTAGGAATTTGATTCTGGATATTGGTGGTGTTCTGGGTCTGAGACTGGAAGGGAGATGGAGATTTCACTGTTCAACAAACAGACTACCTCGATTCACTGACTTTGGAAGGAACTCTACCTCTGCCCATTTCAGTATTTGAAGGGAAAGAAGAAGTCAACAAACTGCTTGGGAATTAGAAAAAGTGGATCTAATTGCTCCTTAGATAGACTTAATTTAATCCTGTTGCCCCCTTCCCAGTATTTCCTATTCCTCTGTCTTTTCTGGGTCCTGTGTGGAAAATTAGCCCACTTCTCACAGCTATCCCTCCAACTCTTCACAGGTGTTAGGGTTTGACTTTCCTTCTCTTTGCTCAGCCTTTGCTACTTGCTGTTATTCCTCTTTCTAAAATCTATTTCCATATATTGTATGGACATCATTTAGCTTCCTAATGATTGATACACATTTCTGTTACCTGTTCTCCCTGGAATTTCTTGGTTGGTGAATTTTGACAAAAGTTGTTTGGGTGGGTTATGTGTTTACTCTGTTATTCTGAACTCAAGAGTCTCTCACATTTTTATAGCAGAAAACATGGCTCACCATATGTGGATTCTTAGCATTCCTTTGTTTTTTGTTTAATTAAACCCTAAACTTGGAGATAAATTGAACTTTAATCTAATCTGGGCTTTATATTGGCTAACAGGAAGAAATAAAGCATATAGTGAAAGGGTCATAGGCACACACCATCAAACATCTGGATGAAATGCTAGGTTAGTGCACAGGTGTTTTGCCTATATGACCACAAGCTAAACATCTAGACAAAAGGTATTAAGTTTTTCACCAGCTGTTTGGTATCATGGAACAGACACAGATTTGTAATCAAAGCCACTTGTGACTGGAATGCTGAGTTGATAAGTAAGCCGAGACTACTCTTCTGTACATCCTGACCATGACCATGAATAGGTTCATCACCATCATAGTGTCAGCTGTCCACCGCTGCGTGCCCTAAGAGGATCCAAGAAATTCACATCTACAGGCACCATCTGGTGACTGTAACTTTTCTTTCATTCCCAAGGAATCAGTTAAAATATTTCAGGGAAATAGTTTTCCATCTACAGTTTTAGAGGCTAAAGATCTGCGTTAGAGATCATAGTAAACACACATGTTTATTTCTTCCACATGTTGGATCTAGGAATCTTTCTCCCCACCCCTATCTCCAATTTTTTTTTTTTTAAGGCTTTTTTCTTTTTTTTTTTTTTTAAAGATTTTTATTTATTTATTTGACAGAGAGAGATCACAAGTAGATGGAGAGGCAGGCAGAGAGAGAGAGGGAAGCAGGCTCCCTGCTGAGCAGAGAGCCCGATGCGGGACTCGATCCCAGGACCCTGAGATCATGACCTGAGCCGAAGGCAGCGGCTTAACCCACTGAGCCACCCAGGCGCCCCCCTATCTCCAATTTTTAATGGAAGAAGTTAGTTCCTAACCCTATCAATACATTTAATGTATAATTTGACAAAATTTCTTTGGCTTAAATACAGAACTAGCTTGGACTATAGGACCAGATGAGTTTGTTAGATGGGTGTTCTCTGTGGGATGAGAGGACATTTTAAAGTCTGCAAGCTTCTGTCAAGGCTTTTTAATGCTGGCTATTAATCACACACACAAATATATATTTTTAATTACTCTATTATTAACCTATTCTTTAAGATACAGCTCAAATCCTACTACCTTAGGGAAGCCTACTAGGTTTTCCTTTGGAAGTCCTGGCCATGCTTTGTTGTTTACTATCTGGAATTGTTCAGTTTTGTACTGATGAAAGTGTCATGTTGATATAATGGTTATCTACCTCCTGGTGAATAATTCTTCAGAAGAAATATAGAGAATACTGGACTAAGCTACTCCTTTTTCAGAGCTCACTGAACTTGTGTCATGGGCTTAAAGGTAATGGTGAGCAGAAATGTATACAGCATTTTCTTAAAACGTAGTTAGCAGACCGGACTCCATTATCTGCTTGCTTCCTTCCTGTGAGTACATCCAGCTTGCCTGGTGGGAAGTCATGTTGGTTCTTTACGACGATGTTGGAAAATTCATCAGTATGAAGCAGAGAACCATTAACAAGAGCAGGGCTCATACTGGTATGAGAACAACACCCTTTATTCCCACAGTTTTACACTTTAGGAAAGTCTTTTCCCTTTAGGTAGGAGAGATGTACAGAACAGGCTAAGATGGGCCATTCCCACAGGGAGAGTAGGCAGATCCCAAAGGGAACTGAAATGCCTGCCTGCTTAGAAGCGTTTCCACTCTGGGTCTACAGGTGGCTTTGGATTAAAGCACTTTTGCCAGAAGGCCCTTGAAGTGACATAAACATAGTGGACAGTCAAGAAAAATCTACTTATTAATAATCAATTATCCAGACTTGTTCTCTCTCTCTCTCTCTCCCATACACACACTACCCTAACAAAATAAAAATCAGAAAGCAAAGTGATTTTACTTTTTCTCTTAAATCTGCTCTGTATTTCCAGATTTTCATTTTTAAAATATCATTTTTTCTCAACACAGAGATAAATTAAAAAAATTAGTAACCCACTTGTCAAATATTAACAGCTTTGTATATATACCTGTATCCTTTTTTAATTCAAACCATTTTTTGTTGTCTTTGCAAAAATAAGATCATAATATGAACAGCTCTTTGCATTGTCATTTTCTCTTTAAAATACATCCTGTGGAACTAGAGGGTATTGTGCTTAGTGAAATAAGTCAATCGGAGAAAGACAATTATCATATGATCTCCCTGATATGAGGAAATGGAGATGCAACATGGGGGGTTTGGTGGGGTAGGAAAAGAATAAATGAAACAAGATGTGATCTGGAGGGAGACAAACCATAAGAGACTCTTAATGTCACAAAACAAACTGAGGGTGCCCGGGGGGAGGGGGGTAAGGAGAGGGTGGTGGGGTTATGGATATTGGGGAGGGTATGTGCTATGGTGAGTGCTGTGAAGTTTGTAAACCTGGTGATTCACAGACCTGGACCCCTGGGGCTAATAATATATGTTTATAAAAAAAAAAAAAAAACCTACCCTGGTCTCCTTCCTAGCTCAACAGAGAGTCTTAATGTGTTCCTTTCATTTGTGCATAACATCCCATAGAAGAGATCAACACGGTTTATTCAATTATTTAGTTACCGATAGACATTCAAGTGCTTTCTGATTCTGTCACTACAAAATAGGCCTGTATTGCTGTAATATTCTAGTATAATCACGTAACGTTTATATTAGAAAATATTATGTAAGAAGCAAATATAGAGTCAAGAAACACACTGAACTTGTTTGCTAAACAAACAGGCAAATAAATGTATTAAAATGATATCTGGGAGTGGAGCCACCAACCTGTTTCTGGGATGAAGTAACAATTTCATTGCAGGCCCTGTCTCCCAGTGGAACCTGCAAATGCCTTGAGGTCAGGAACCAGGCCTCCTTCCTCCTCTTCTCTTCCAAATTGCCAAGCACAGCACTGCAGAGGGCAGGCAGTCCCAGACCCACACAATCCAAAGTACTCTAACAACGTCCTTGGAAAACAGCTGTTAAGATTTCAGACTGGAAATTTCCCATATGTAATGTCGTCAAACTGGCTTCCAAAGCCAGCCTACAAATTCTTATTTTAACCCACAATGAAGGTAAACTGTATTACTTACATTATTATAGTTTCTTATTATTTCTGTGGTAAAATACATTCTGAATTCCAAATGAGCATTTGCACGCAGAGAACCCTCCTCTACTGTGTGTGTGTGTGCGCGTGCACACTCACACGTGTGTGCGCCTATGTAGGAGAGAGGGAGAGAGACGGATAGATAAAGAGAGATTCTTTCCTTCACTGCCCTCAAATGAGATGTTTTCCCTCCCCTTCTGCTGATCTGGTTGTATGTGGAAACTGAGCAAGCAGAAAAGGAAATGTGATGACTAAATATGAAAGTGTCAGAAAGACGAGATGCAGGAAGAACAAATTTAACATAGAAGTTTGATATTTTTCTTAGTCCTCATTCATGTTTGAGATCTAAGAATTTGAATTTGATTGCTAAGAATATAGTAACTGAAATTTGCATATAAGTGAAACGAAAATTTATAATTAGAAAAGATCTTTTAGTTGTTACGGATTTCTCTTAATTCTTATTTGCTTTCAAATAGCATATTTAAGCCATGATGTGAATCAAAGCAAAAGGTTATTGAAATATTAATGATCATGGGATGTATCATTTATTAATAGCTACCTATCTGGATACACATTATAAGCTTGTTCATATATGTTCTGTTGGAGAGTCACTATTTGAACTGTTAGGATAAAAACACAAATGGGTTTTAAAAGTTGAATGTTTTGGGGGCGCCTGGGTGGCTCAGTGGGTTAAAGCCTCTGCCTTCGGCTCAGGTCATGGTCCCAGTGTCCTGGGATCGAGCCCCACATCGGGCTCTCTGCTCAGCAGGGAACCTGCCTCCTCTCTGTCTGCCTGCCTCTCTGCCTACTTGTGATCTCTGTCTGTCAAATAAATAAATAAAATCTTAAAAAAAAAAAAAGTTGAATGTTTTGATAAAATAAAAGGTTAGGAGAAGCTCCATGTCATTTATCTGTAGGAAAAAAATTATCTTCCATGTAATTTAAAGAGATATAGGTTTAAAAATTCTTAAAAGAATGTAGTCTAAAATATAAGATACATTCATCAGTGCTTTCTTTTTTGAAGTTCTATGGAAAAAACTAGCTAAAACTCACAAGTAATTTATATAAACATCATATATCAAAAAATATTTACATTTTCCAAAATCACCTATACAGTAGTATTGAAAATTTTACATTAATAAAAGTGAAATCTATTCTCAAAGAAAATTAACTTTTCAACAGGAACAAAAATCATCCATAGTTCCATTGCTCAGAGACAATCACTGTTAAGGTTTTGATGTAGTTTCATTTGGCCTTATTCATAAGACATCTTTGGGGTGGTCATACCATACCTATAAACTCTATTTTCCTTTTCCCCTCAGTGTGGTATAAATATTTCTTACTATCATACTTAAGTTCATCATAAGCAAAAATACCAACAAAAGGAAAAGTGCATATGTGGTAAAACATGCATGAGCATTATGAAAGATACAGGCTCGGGGGGGTCATTTTTTTCCAGTTTCTCAATGAGGGAAAAATGTCTGTTCAAACCTTAATTGCATACATGAAAACAAATGGTCACGATTCTTTTGTTCTGCATCACAAGAAGGTCTCATCAAGATGGGAAATAAAAACAAAGAAAAATGGGAGCCAACACCTGAGCAAGTCAAGTGTTAATGAGCCTAGAACATTGGTACCTCTAAGGGGCCTGGCTCTGTTCTATGGACATTCACAATGGTCTCCTGTCACTTGGTGTCTGTATTCCTTTCTCTCCTTCAGTCTTTAGTGGTTTCCCACTTAGAGTTGGTTGTGTTTTCTTTTTTCTCTCCGATTATCTGAAAACGAAGTAAAACTAACAACCAGTTTTTGTGGCTGTTAGTGTTAAAATTGAAAAAAAAATTTTTTTAAAAGCAACAGAGCCTTTTCCCTAAATTAAAGCTTACTCAGAACCTCAATACATAAAACAGAAAAAAACTTGACCGTTTTTTGGTTGCCAAGAGAGGAGTGGTGCAGAAATCAGGATCCACAACTTGAGGTTGAGAAAATACGTGAGGGGCTGTTTAAACCAATATTTGCTTTCAAATTACAGAACATTCAAGGCAAACCATGAAGTCTTACTTATGCTGATTGTTATGCCAACAAAAATTCAGTTTTGTGAAAATGATTTATTACATGAGGAGTTTCTGACAGAAAAAAATCTGAAAATTTTTAGAAATCAAAACACTGAAATAGTTTGGAGCCATTGAACTTTGGAATGAATATTGATTTTTGTGGCGACACAATCTCTTGAAAATGATCACTGTTCACTCAAAACAGTCTGAGGAAAATGCCTGGAATCTATAGTTGAATATATCTTCTTGTTTTCTTTCTTCTTTAAGGAAAGTTT
This sequence comes from Enhydra lutris kenyoni, assembly GCF_002288905.1. Classification (NCBI taxonomy): domain Eukaryota; kingdom Metazoa; phylum Chordata; class Mammalia; order Carnivora; family Mustelidae; genus Enhydra; species Enhydra lutris. The sequence continues at coordinate 15,064,120 of NW_019154095.1, read as the reverse complement.
CTTTAGGGATAGAAAGAATGAAGTAAAAACTTACTTCATTTCTGGAGATGAAAATCAGAAAAAGTTAACCGGAAATAAATATTTTAACTGAGAAATTAAAATGAATCTAAAAAGACAAAACTGGGGATGCCTGGGTGTCTCAGTTAAGCATCTGCCTTCAGTCCGGGTTCATGATCCCAGGATCTTTGAATCTAGTCCCTTGTCAGTCTCCTTGCTCAGGAGGAAGACTGCTTCTCCCTTTGCCTACGACTGCTTGTGGTAGGCTAGTGGTACCACTAGCCTGCTTGTGCCCATGCTCTCTCTCTGACAAATAAATAAAATCTTCAAAAAAATAAAAAAGACAGCACTTTCAGAATATCATAAATATGTTGTATTTCCTCAGCAAATTCCACACATAATGAATTGAGAGGGCAAAAAAAGAACAGTTGCCAATTCTCCTGAGAAACCAACAAATTAAGAAATCTTTGCATTGCAGTGCTAACGCAACAACTAGGAAATTTATAACATGACCTTTTAAAACCACAGAACCCATGGAAATCTTCCCATTGATCCTAGAATAAAACCCAAACTCCTTGATCTTCAGTCATTTTTTTCCAGAATTCACCAGACCCTTCCGCTTCTTAGGGCCTCTGTCCCCACGCTTTCCCTTGCCCCAGGACTTTAGTGCACGACTAGAACTTGTTATGTGTTAAATGGTGTCCTCCCCATCCCCCACCCCCCAACCAAATTCATATGCTGAAGTCCTAACCTTCAGTACCACAGAATGCAACCTTATGCAGAAACGGGTCTTTGCAGATATTAGTTAAGATGAGACAATACTGAGTAGGGTGGGCCTCTAATCCAATAACTGGTGTCCTTATACAAAGGAGAAGTTTGGACACAGAGACATTCCCGAACACCATGTACACCATGTAACGATAAAGGCAGAGATCAGAGATCATCTTTGGCAAAGAAGGCCAAGACTCCTGGCAAACCACCAGAAGCCAGGAGGCATGGAGCTAATCCCTCCCTCAGCCTCAGAAGGAATCAACATTTTCCTTGTGACACCTTGATCTTGGTCTATCAGCTCCCATAACTGGGAGACAGTCATTCCTGTTTATTTAAGTTGCCTGGTTTGTGGTGCTTTGTTATGGCAGCCTTAGGAAACTAACACAGGACCCTCTAGTTCTTTCTTTCTTTTTTTTTAAAGATATTGTTTATTTATTTGAGAGCAAGCCAGAGAGAGAGCACAAGCAGGGGGAGCAGCAGAGGGAAAGGGACAAGCAGACTCCCTGCTGAGCAGGGAGCCTGATGTGGATGTGGGGCTCCATCCCAGGATCAGGAAGGCAGGTGCCCAACTGAGCCACCCAGGTGCCCTATCCTCTTGTTCTTTAAGCCTTGGCTTAACTGTCGTTTTCTCTGAGGAACCTTCCTTGACCACCTAGATCCACTGGTATTTTCAGTCAAAGCTCTTGTTTATTTCCTTCAAAACACCAAGACAAATCTGTAACTTTTTTATTGGTTGGGTTGTCTGTTGACATTACCCCCACTGGGATGTAAACTCTGGGAGAGGAGGGGCTTGTCTTGTTCCTGCCACCTTCAAGGGTGTGTGTGTGTGTGTGAACTGTGACGTGCATGTCGGATTTAGTGGAGGTGAAGTTTTTCCCAGTAAGTCAGACTTAAAAATACTCTCAATCCTTTGTTTCATGACACTCTTCTGTCTGACTGGCAAATTTCCAAACATTTGCAAGTAGAACAAAGGGGTGTCATTCAGAATGCAAGAAAGAGAACATGCTGAGTGTCATCGCACTTCATATGCTGGAAGTGAGGAACTTACAAAGAGTGGAAGCTGTAACAAAAAATTCTCTAAATAGCATAATCTCCTCCAGTCCCATCCATGTTGATGCAAAAGGTGGGTATTCATCCTTTCTGATGACTGAATAATATTCCATTGTATATATGGACCACGTCTTCTTTATCCCTTCATCTGTTGAAGGGCATCTCAGCTCTTCCCACAGTTTGGCTATTGTGGACATTGCTGCTATGAACACTGGGTTGCAGGTGCCCCTTCTTTTCTCTCCATCTGTATCTCTGGGGTAAATACCCAGTAGTGCAATTGCAGGGTCATAGGGTAGCTCTATTTTTAATTTCTTAAGGAATCTCGGAACTGTTTTCCAGAGTGGGTGCAGCAGCTTGCATTCCCACCAACAGTGTAGGAGGGTTCCCCTTTCTCCACATACTCTCCAACACATGTTATTTACTGTCTTGTTAATTTAGGTCATTCTAATTGGTGTAAGGTGGTATCTCAATGTGGTTTTGATTTGAATATAGGAGAAGGAAGGGAAAAATGAAGGGGGAGGGTTATCAGAGAGGGAGACCAACTGTGAAATACTATGGCCTCCGAGAAACAAACTGAGGGTGTTAGAGGTAAGGGGGGGTGGGGGGATGGGTGAGCCCAGTGATGGGTATTAAGGAGGGCATGTGTTGCATGGAGCACTGGATGTTATATGCAAACAATGAATCATGGAACAGGACATCAAAAACTAATGACATACTGTATGGTGACTAACATAACATAATAAAAAAATATAAAAAAATAAGCATCAGTTAAAAACAAATAAAGTCAGTCATTTGAAAACACCAAAAAACAAAAAAAAAGTTCTCTAAATATCCAGATCCAGTGAATTGTGTGGTTTGCATTAAAAACTTGAAATTTATTTCTTGTTTAAAATATTTTTAATACTTGAAATTATTATAGTAATTCTTTCTGAAGAACTACAAGAACAAACCATGGATGCTTTTCCCTTTTTCCTTTTTTTTTTTTACACCTTTTCCTTTTGACTTGAAAAATAAAAGTACTATTTTATAGTTTATCACCTTGAAGAAGTGATGAATATTTCAAAGCTATGTGGGATGGAATAGAGAAATTTTAGCAAAAAACGATTTACGAAGTTTTCAAAATGTAAACCTTGCTTTTAGACAAGATAATCTCTTTTCCCCTTTTCTCTCTCTCTCTCATGCACACACACACACACACACACACACACACATACACACCCTATTTTTTCCTTTTATTTATTTACTTTTAAAGATTTTATTTTTAAGTAATCTCCACACCCAATGTGGGGTTTGAACTTACAACCCCCCCCCCCCCAGATCAAGAGTCACACCCTCCACTAACTAAGCCAGCCAGGGTGCGGTGCCCTATCCTGGCAATTTTAAAGAATATTTTTTCCCTTACTTCATCAGAACAGGACAAAGTTAATATTTACTACTAAGGACTGGGCAATATATCACTCAATTTAAATTCATGACTTTCAGAGAATAATTGCAACAAAATGAGCCTCATTTCAGTTTCTAGTGAAGTGGGAGAAAGCATTACATGAGGTAATAGTCAAGAATTTCTTCAACTTGGGGCACCTGGGTGGCTCAGTGGGTTAAGCCTCTGCCTTCGGCTCAGGTCATCGTCTCAGGATCCTGGGATCGAGTCCCACATCGGGCTTCTGCTCAGTGGGGAGCCTGCTTCCTCCTCCTTTCTCTCTGCCTGCCTCTCTGCCTACTTGTGATCTGTCTGTATTTCAAATAAATAAATAAAATCTTAAAAAAAAAAAAGAATTTCTCCAACTTGATGCCTCTGATCCTTGAACTTTGACTGAGTGCTTTTCAATGTCATCAAAGTTCTATTGTCTCAACAAAAACCCAACTTGACTGTATATTTATTTAACGTGGACTTCACAATAATATTCTCTGGAGTTCAGGACTATAGTCTATGACTCTGTATTGGTCCAACTGCTCTTACACATGTGGAATACTTTTCTATGATTTTATAATCCCCTGAATTATAACACCATGAAGGAGATGCTTTGTGACCAGAACAGAGTGGTATCATTGATAAGGTGGAGAGGATTGGGACATCCATTGACCGATGGATGAGAGACTACTGATTTAATCAGAACTACAAATACTTAACACTTTAGTGAGCCAGCCATTGTATTGCACATTCTTAACTTTAATGTGGTTATAGATGGAGGGGACAATGTAATGGAAATTAACATGCCAATTTACTAGACTATAAGAAACCTTCTCCGGAGGCCAAGATTTCCAATGGTTTTGGTTCAGTACTGTATTCCCAGCGCTGAGAAAAGTTTGTGGGCATTTAATAAATATTTGCTATTTAAATGATTATTTTATCAAACCATTCTTGTTAGAAGAATAAATGAAAAACCCATCTGAAAGAGGTTAACCTTGAATGTATCTTTAAATTTCTTCCTTAGTTGAAATCCTTCACCGCACAGAGATCAATCACTACAGGCCCAACCAATCACTGCTCTGACTCAACTTCCTTGAAAAGAAATTAGCTCTAATGCATGCAGACTGATCTTTTAGAAGGTTCCATTCCACAGGTGAAACATTAACAGACCTCACTAAGGAGATCACTCTCATTTCATTACAGAAGACTGCTTGAACAATGGTTTTGCATTAGTCCAAGGTGTCTGGTCAAATTTCTTTGGAATGGCAAAGGTCACTTTATTCAGGGACTTTCAAAAAGATTATATTTTGCTACATCAATCCATTTTCCAGAGATTTATGAGTGTATGTATCTCATCAAAGGGTTAAGAAATATTTCTTGACTGTGTATATCAATACCATGTGGATTTGGGGGGCGTATTTATACTTTTGGTCTGTAGCGATACGTCATCAAGGTCATAAGAACAGAGTGAAATTCATCCCATGCTTTATGTGTTCAGGGGCCTGAGAAATTGGAAACAGTACCCATGCCTCCGGGAGCTCCAGGGGGCTCAGGAAGGGCAGGAGTCAGGGATGTCTGCCAGTCTGCTGGGTGGGTCAGCGAGGTGACAAATATACAAGATTGTTGGGAAAGATGTGATGTGCTCAGTTTTAGATGTGCATAATTCGTTGAACCCAAGGACCGTCCAGGAGGTCATGCATTCAGCCCTCAGAAGCTACAGATTTTGGAGCTAACACCAAATAAAGCTATCTGAAGCTTTGGCCTTGAGTGAGAGCACTCAAAGGGAAAGCACGTGGAATGAGAAAATGGAAGGGTTTAAGATGGAATGTCTGGAAACACCATAATTTAGGGGGCTGGCAGCAGAAGAGGAGCCGGCCAAGAAACAGAACAGGACAGAGGGAAGTCACTCAGACATCATGGAAAATGGGCAGCGCAATGGGCATTTCTACATGATACAGAGAGACTGTGCCAATGAGGACTGGAAATGGCCCTTTAGGAAAATTAAAGGAAGAAATGCATAAAAATATCAACAGCCCAGTTTCTGACTGGTAACATTTCAGGTGGCTTATCTTCCTCTCCCAACGTTGCTGCATTTTCTGCATTCTGTACAATAAATATCAGTTATGATATATTAAAAAATAAAATACTCTGAAAAGTCTAAAATATTTCATGAGAAAAAAAGGGCAGGTGATTATTAATTCACAAGTATTTGAGTGTCTGTGTGCTGGGTACCCTGCGAAGGATAAAACAACAAAGAGGCTGGCTCTTGGTGATTTACAGAAAGAAATGACAGCTGATTAGACAAAAGGGAGGAGCAGAGAGCTGGCGGCGGGGTGGGGGGGCAGTTGCAGGAGATGAGGCTGGAAAAGTAGCTCGGTGCCAGGTCATAATGGATTTTATAGGTTTTGTTAAATAATATGGACTTGATGGGGCGCCTGCGGGGCTCAGTCGGTGAAGTCACTCCTGATTTCGGCTCAGGTCATGATCTCAGGATTGCGAGATGGAGCCCTGTGTCCGACGGAACACTGGGTGTGGAGCCTGCCATAGATTCTCTCTCTCTGCCTGCCTCCTTTCTAGCACCCCCCCACCTCGCTTGCGCTCTCTCTCGCTCCAAATAAATAAATATGTAATAAAAAAAAAGGACTTTATTCTGAAGGTTACAGAGCGGTTTATGAGAAGCAGAGTTAGGGTTAGAATCATGCTTTATTTGAAGTCAGTTTTCTACTGCATTGGACAGCAGCATGGCTGCTAACGTGGAGGAGCCCAAGGGTGGGCATGGTTGGCGACAGCTGCCTTAACTGGTCACAGTGAGTGCAGTGGGGATGGAGAAGGGGCCAGGTCCACATGTACTAGCATCAACAGGTCAGGAGGGTGCAACCCATTGGATGTACGTTGGGGGAAAGAAGACATCACGAATGACTACTGGGTTTTTAACTTGTGTCCCTAGGTGGGTAAAGGGGGACAGCTGCCCTACAGACTTTGTCTATAAGGACTCTCAGTGCCTGGAGTGGTCAATGTTCTATGAAATAAGGAAGCAAGTGTCTGTGTCAGACACTCTCCTGTGTTACAGGAGAGGGAAGAAGAAGCAATGTGCGTATGTGAGACCTGTTTCCGAGATCACAGCCATGAAGCAGAATCCTAAACACTCAGCCGTCTCCTCATCACATATGCACACTGAGAGACTTTTATTTCTTCCAATCCACAGAATTCAATACTTCAGTGGCAAAGAGGGATGCTGGAGCTATGTTTTTAGAAGTGTTCACATGCAATAGCTACGGCCGCCCAGGAAGGGTCTTTCTTGGTGGCAGAGAGAAGTTGGGAGAAGGCTGGTTAAACTGCAGTTGAGGGAAGAAAGAGGTATAATTAGATGAGAATTGATACTGTTAAGGCAAAGGACCCCAAAGCCGTAGGTCTCAAATGAATTGTGCTGGTGTGAGCTCACACACCCTGAAGGGGACAGGTGCTGTAGTTGTATTCTTGGGTTCTATCTCTTATCCCCGTTTCACAGCATTGAAAACCGAGGCCTTTGGTCGAGCAACTTGACGGAGCAGGCCCAGCTACTAAGTTAAAGGGGCCAAATCTCAATCTGGCTGAACGAACGTTATCACAGTACGAAGCCTCTCTCCTGGACCGGCCACGATTAAGCCATCTGGAAGTAAGATTAACTCACACCCTCGAGCACCTCCTCCTGCACTAAAGAAACTTCTGTTGCACCGGCGATAACTCGGTCTCGCGTGTGCTGCTGTAGACCGACCAGAGGGACACCCCTTTTTATCGCCCTCGCTCCCGAACAGAGCTCCAGGTGGTGCCAGAGATGGCGGCAGCCCTCCAAATGGTTACACCCTCAACTCCTGACGACGGTTCAGTTAAGGTTAAGGTCGCCGGTCCTCGGCGGGCCCAGTTCTTGCCTGACTATCGAAGTACTGCTGTCTTGTCAGTTCATTGTTCCTTTTATTCCTTGGAGGCGGGCATGTCACAGAGTGAATTGTCATCCCCCCTGAAAACAGCGGTGCTCAACACCACTCACACCTGCCCCACCAGCTGGAAAGCAAGCGCCCCTTTTGCTCCCCTCGCCGCCCTCCGCCGCCTCCCCCTCCCTTCCTTCCTTCCCAACCTCCAGGTAACCCCGAGGATGGCGGCTCGGGTACCTGCGTTCCTCTCCTATCAACGCTAGCTTCTGGCCTGAACCAAAGCAGGCGCCCGGGTCGCTCCCGGACCACCCCCTTCACCCCCCCACCCCCACCCCTCCCACCCAGCCTCGATGGTGTGCGCGGCTAGTGGGAGCGTCCCGGTGTGCCAACAACAGACTCACGAGCAGCCGCTTGTTGCTCCTGCTGCCGCGACGTGGGGAAGTGAAAATGAAATTGACTTTTCCGAGAAATGATGAAAGCGGCGCGGCCCGCCAATGAGCGGCGGCGGCGAACTTCCGCACCTCCCGGCCTGGCCGCGCGCGCCCTCCCTCCGCCTCCACCTCCCGCTTGCACAAGCTTGAAACAAACACTGGGGAGGAAGGGCGGAGGGAGGAGGGTGGAGGGGGGAGGCGAGGGAGGGAGGGAGCCAGGCAGGGAGGAGGGCGGGGGGTGGGGGGATTTCCAGCCTCAGCTCTTCGCAGTTTCCTCTCCTTGTTTTGCTTTCGATCTGGACTGTTCTCAGGCAAGCCGGGGAGTAACTTTTAGTTTTGCTCCTGCGATTATTCAACTGACGGGCTTTCATTTCCATTTCACACACCCTAGCAACACTTAAACCTTGCGGAATTGTATTGGTAGTGTGAAAAAGCACACCGAGAGGTAACATTTTTCAAATAATAGTTGTGACTGTGCGTGTGTGTTTTTCTCGAGGGCATGTTTGTGAGGACTGGAGGGGATGTGTGTGTGTGTGTGTGTGTGTGTGTGTGCGCGCGCGCGCGCGTCCTGATGGTTTGACACAGTGTTTTGCAGGCGGAAAATGCTGGGGTTCATGAATATTAATACCGATTTTTGGAAGAACGGTCGGAGCTCTTATGGATCATCTGATTTTAGGGGAAGCAGGTTCTGCTGCTGTTGCTGCTGCTACTGGGGCTGCTGAGGCTGCAAGGAGGAGGAGGAGGAGGAGGTAGAGAGGGAGGAGGAGGAGGAGGAGGTTGGTGGAGGTTTAATTTCACTTTTGGATTTGCAGACGGGGAGAGGTGGCTCCATGGACACAGACCTGCTCTGTGTGATTCTGCGCCCCAGGTGTTGTGTGTGTGGGTGCAGGTCCGCCGGAGTCGGGCCTCCTTTTAAAACAAAATTGTCGTGTGCATGTGTCTGCGTGCGTGTGTGTTTACAGACGCGGTCGCCACCAGATCCGAAGGAGGGGAGCGGGTCCTTCTCGGTGTCCGGCGGCGGCGCCTCTCTCTGGGCAGCCCCAGCGAAAACAAGCAGGAGCCCGCCGTCCGCCCCGCCGCCTGCGCCCCGCGCCCCGGCCAGGAGAGGCGCCTGGCGCCTCGGCCAAAGGAAACTTGGTGGGGCGCCCCGCAGCGGTCCCAGGGCTCGCCGGCCCGCGGGACTGGGGGAGCGGCCGCGGGCGTCGGGTGCCAGCGGCCGGAGGCGGCGGGCGGGCTCCGAGCCGGTCTGGGCGCCGGGCCTGGCCGGCACGCCCGGCTTCCTGGGAACTGGGCCGCTGCCGCCAGCGCCGCTCCGGAGCGACGCCGCGTCCTCCTTCCCGCCGGCCAGCGTCCGGCCTGGCCCGGGGGCTTTGTCACTGCACTTGTCCAGGCGCGCGGGGAGGGGCTCCGGCGGCGCGTCCCGGGAGGGCGCCGCGCGGAGGGGTCATCCGCCCCGGCCGCGGCCTAGCGCCGGGCGCCGCCGGGTCCCCGCAGGCGCCCCCGGGCCGGCCTGGCGCGCTGGGCCTGACCTGCCTCGGCTACGGAGCGGGCGAGGTGGGGGCGGGGAGCCTCCGGGGACCGAGCGGCGCCCTGCTGGCAGGCGTGGGGGCGGGCGTCCCCTGGGGGTCCAGGGGCGCGGGCAGCGGTGGGGTGGGGACGCGAGTGCCCGCCCCACGCCCTCCGACCCCGCTCTGGGCGCCGAGTGGCATTCGCCCGCCGGCCGAACGTGGTTGGTGCACAGCCGTGGCCGCCACTTCCTTTCCGCCTCGCCGGCCCGGCTCGCCCACCGAGCGCTGCCCGCCGCGGCCAATCGTGGCGCCCGCCCGCCTGCGGCAGCGCTCGGTGCCCCGGCCTGGGGGCTGGCCCCCGAGAGGGGCTCGGGAAGCCGCTGCAAGTTCCAGGGGCCTCTGGGTGTAACTACGTCCCCTCGCCAGGACGCGCCGGCATCTGTCTTTGGCTCCAGGTCTCGGTACGTTTGCCGCCCTACCCCCTTGCCCTGTTAGAGGGGGAGAAGGGAAGGAGGCTGGCAGCCCGAGCTGGGCGCAGAGACGGTGTTCCGGGCGCGCGCCCGGGTCTGGGGGTGTAGGCAGAAGCCTGGGGCATCAGCTGTACATGTGCCCCCTGTGACTGGCAGTCGGGGTGGCCGCACACGAGCGGGGCGGCGTTCACTCGTATGCAACCCCTTAGTGGAGTGTTTGGAACTTGGGGACATTTTTTAGCCGCTCCGTCCCTCTTCAGCTTCCTCCCTCCGGTGCGGCGGGTGGGTAGGGCTCCCCGTCCTTGGTCGCGGAATAAGAAAACGCAGAGTCTTTCTCCAGGAGGAAAACTGCTGGCGTTTGCCTTGTGTCACTGGCCTCTCTGTTGCTGCGACTTGGTCTGCTTTTGATGAATGGCTTGGGAGGGTGGAGGATAGTTACATTTCCTGTTGTGGATTTTCAGGAATCGCCAAGGCTGCTGTCAAGCCTGCCGTCATTTACTAGTTTTCAGACCGATTGCAAATGGCACTGGAACTTAGGAGCCTGCACTTTTTGGTGCTCGCTGGGCAGGTGCAGACAGAGGTCTGGTGACAGACTTGAGTTCGAAAGGTGGGTCGTCTTGATGTCAGGCAGAGGCGCGCTCCCAGACCAGGACCTGGAAGGGATCCCTGTTTCACTTCGGGGTGCACACAGATTCAAAATTCTCTAATTTTCCCAACGCCATGTCCTTCCTTTTTTTTCCTTTTTTTCTTTTTTTGGAGGGGGAAGGGGGTAGAAATAAAAACCTAAAAAATCCTAGAAAAATTTATCTTTTCTAAGGAAACTTCGGAGATGGAATATTTGGAAATTAAACGGGCATTTCTGCGGGGTAACCTTGGAACGTCTATTGATTGATGGATGGCAAAGTCCGGAATTTCCTAATTAGTGAATGATTATAATTTATAACGCAGCCTGTTGTGTAAGAAGTTAGATTTTGGCCTCTTGGATTCAGGAGTTCTGTTCTGTGATGATTTGTAATTGCTTCCTAATATTAAACATTTATATGCTTCATTCTCAGTGACTTGTCTTTTTTCTTTTGATCTTCACAAGTTGGAGATAATTTTGCATATTTCAGACTTACCTGTAAAAATGTCATGGTAATCAAGAGTTAGAGTTTTTAGTTAAACTGGAAGCAAATTATGGCAAAGAAATGGTTGTCCTAAGGTCCTAACAGCTCTATGAACCATGGCCTCACTTTTCTATTCCTCTGCCTTCTGGAGTCCTTTATTGGGCAGATGTTGAATATAACCAAGCGAGTTAAGGCTGTGAACCTCACAAGGAGTAGTGGAACATTTGAGATGTAGGATTTTTAACTTTTGGTGGGCACCCATTGCTTCATGTTTGCAGGGACACTGTCCTTTTATTCTTATGATTATCAAATATGAGCTCTGTTGTTTCTAGAACATTTTCGCTCAATTTCCTTTTGATAGAGAGCAGAACTCTAAATGGGGTATCTGGGACATGGTTCTGTTTTGTGCTTTACACCAAAAAAGGGAGTAAAGCAGATGAAGGACCTTATTTATTCATTTAATAAGTATTCTTGGGATATTCAGTAAGCACCAGACACAGTTCTAGGCTCTGCGGGTTCAACTCAGAACAGGAGAAGAATTTCCTTACCCTCTGTGGAAATTGTATTGTAATTGGTGAGCTGATAATACACAACCGGTGATTACCTTTTGGGGTTAGTTCTGTGGAAGGTGATGATAATACTTAAATGCCTATCTGATAGGGTTGCTTTGGGGAACAGATGAGATACTGGGTTTGAAAGAAGGTTATATAAGTTACAGCAATCTACAAATGTGTAAGGCATTAACTTTCAGAATCCTGTCATTATTTTTAATGTGGAAAAAGCCAGGAAATCAGGACTGAACAGTGACTTTCTCTTACAGACTTTGCAGCAAAAAGGATTAACTTCTTCTGAGAGTATATGGATAATGGCGAGGAATTAACACAGCATAGCTTTTTTATGTAAAGCATCAAAGAATTTAATAGTGAAATATAATATTGTCAGTGAATTTTTTCCTGTCAGAAGAGAAGTTACATGGTATCCATGGAGACCAAATGATATGGAAATAACAGTGATGCCAATGTATTTTCTCTCTCTCTCTCTCTCTCTCTCTCCATCTTTTCAGGCTCAAGGTGCTTTAGTGTGAATTTTCTTCACAGTTGCTTCAGACTGTCTAATTCACTATCTTTATTGTGGGTATGCCCCTAGCTGATTTTAGTATCTAGCTGTAACATCTTTTTTTTTTTTTTAAAGATTTTATTTATTTATTTGACAGATCACAAGCAGGCAGAGAGGCAGGCAGAGAGAGAGGAGGAAGCAGGCTCCCTCCTGAGCTGAGAGCCCTATGCCCAGGACCCTGAGATCACGACCCCAGCCGAAGGCAGAGGCTTTAACCCACTGAGCCACTCAGGCGCTCCTAGCTGTAACATCTTTAAGGGAATTCAGTTAACTTTAACTTATTGAATGCTTACTGTATGCCCAACACTGCATATGTGAAAATTTTAATATAATAAACATAGTATATTTTAATAAACTATAACATCTAAAAGTACATAAAGTAATATATAAACAGAATGTAAATTGCTGTGAAGTGTCAGTTTTATTAAGAATAAAATCAGTTCTTCTTTTTGTCTGTATGGGACACCAGGTCCTTCTCATATGGGGTAGGAGGTCAGGGCCCTCTGCTCATTTGCCCCAGATGTGTCCTGCTTTTGTCCTGAGTGTGATTGCTGTTGGGTGCAGAATGTCTGCCCAAGGCAGGGTTCAGGGATGGCACTCAAGGAAGTGGATGCTGGAAACGGAAGTGAGGAAGTTTGAATAAATCTTGATTTTTCAACGAAGATTGATAAATTACCTATAATATACCAACAGCAAATCCAGCCCTGGGGCACCTGATGCCAAGCCCTATCCTGTCCTGGGGACTCTGTCAGGCCCTGTGGGCTACAGGCAGCAGTTCCCTAGCTGCCGGCATTTTACCTTCAAGCATCCTTTTTGAGTGATTTTCCCCCTCACCAGCTCCATCTTTTGGCAAACTGTGCCTGAAATAAATTGTGTTTAGTTAGGAAGACTTTGAGGCCTGTGTTTATTATGAGAATGGCATGAGACTTCTAGGCAGAACTCCTGATTGACCCGCGAGGAGGAGCATCCTCAAATCTGGTTGATCTAAAACTCATAGTCCCTGTAGGCTTTCTGAGTTCTGCAACTAGCCCAGGACCCCTGCTGGTGGCAAGAACATTGAGTTCTGCTGGGGAACTCATCCAGGGATCCCAGGATGTGAACCATTGTAGTAACCCAGGCAGTTATTTTATTGAATGAAAACACACATGTAACCGTCTGTCACTAGTTTATTAAATACTTGTTGACCACCAGCTGTGTTCAAGGGTCTGTGTAGAGCAGGTGCAGTGAACTCAAGTGTCCAGAGGCCCGGAATTGAGTTTGCTCCCTTTCATTAACTCTCCCGATCACTTCTCCTTTTGGCACCTTAGTTTTCACATCTGTAAAATGGGGCAGCATGGTTCTGTTTGCTACGGGGTATGGCCTCAACATCACCTGGGGAAAGGGGGCTTTCAGAAGCCACAAGGAACTTCTAGACTTAAGAGTGTTTACAGTGCCTTCCTCTCCTTGATTCTTTCACCCAAAGAACCCACTACCCCCACCCCTGTAGCAAGCCTTTTATGTACCAGAGCCTCCTGGATCCCTGTCCCTCAGATGCATGGGCCAGAGCAAAGGCAGAGAACCACTGAATCAGGTGTCTGTTCTTAGGGCCTGATCGTTTATTTTTGTATTGTCTTGGGCCGTGCTATGCAGACCCGTTTGCCACATTTTAGACAGGGCTTTGAGTAGGGAATCCATGGTCACTCTCCGCTGGCCTGCTTGTGTTAACCTTGCTTGTCCTATGAATGTGATATTAGTGTCATGATTGTGATCCTTGAATTTTCATTCTGAAGAGGCAAGAAGGGCTTTGTTTTATGGGTATGTTCTCTTGGTCTAGGAAGGCCATCCAAAGTTAGGGGTTTGTTTTGTGTTTGTTTCTGTTACAGCTCATTTCCCCCTTTATCAGTGTGGTATTCAGCTCCGAAAACAAGAGAAAATCGTGGATTCGAGCATCGTCCCCCTTTTTATGAGAAACAAGGCTCATGTGGTTCTTTCTGATGAGGGATTCTGAGCATGTTTATCTCAAGGGCAAGGCCGGTGTCATTTACCAAAATATCTTAATTTAGGATTTTGTGTGATAAAGTTCTAATTTTCATTAAACCAATATTTTTGGGAGTTAAGTACTTGCTGTGTAATTTTCATAAATAATTTCTTCTCAGGCCTACTGAACAATCTGTTACTATGCTCGCACACCCAGTGTGATGGAAGGAAGGATGAGCTTCTCGTGTAATTTGTTCTTATTGAGCTGATAAATGTCAGCTTTGTGTAGTATCTAAAGAAATACTTTATAGATAGAATACACTGTCCTGTCCCCATAATCTTAGAATCCTACTGACTTTATCATTTCATGAGGTTGACATTTTGACTGAGAAGGGCCTGCATACAAATTGCTTTTTTTTTCCCCCCAACTAATACCTAATGTGTTATTTTTGAAGAGAGCTTTTTTTGTTCTCCTTACCTTAGAATTATTAAACCGGATGAGAATTACAGTGGTGAGAAGAGCGCCCTAACACCTGGATAGGGGGTGTTAGTGGGTCCGTGGATGGGTGGGATAGGACTGGGTGGGCTTTGGAAGGTGACACTTTTGTAGGGGGAGATGATGAAAAAACAGAATAAGGTGTAGGGCGGAATAGCACCTCCTGAATTCTGGAATGGGAGAGAGAGAAAAGAGGGACTCAGGCAGGTAGATTTTCTGTCTCATTACAGGTATCACTGAAGGAATTTCAGGGCAGCAGGGAGCAAGTTGGTAGTTAATTAACAGGAATGCAAGGTCAAGTTGAAATACTACCCCCCCCCATGTCTGACTTTGGAATTAAGCCTTTTTATCCTGCGGGACGTAGAGTCTGATGGGAAAATCGCTAGGCATCAGCCGACTTTGGGCAAGTGAACAGGAGGTTGTGGGTCTCTTAGGCTTGGCTGAAGCCTTTTGAGGTAGGAGTGCTGGGGCTGTGGTGGCTAGGGGAATTGATATCCCGAGTGGAGGCCTCAGCCTCTCTCAGACTCGGTCCAGAATTGCCTTTGGAGGCAACCATGGGCCCCAAAAGGAAGATACATGGTGATACAAATTTTTGGAAATATTGGAATCGCTCTCTCAGACCCATGCTGGTCTTCTCTTAGACCCATGCTGGTCTTCCTCACTGCTCTTTTATTTGGGGTCAGGTTGTGGGAGGAGACTAGGAATCAGGAAAGCAGTAAGGGTTGATTCCATGTCCCCGCCAAAGAACAGGTGGCAAAGTTAAGGCTGAGCCCCGAATGCCATCACTGGGTCCCGCAGGTCACCGATGGTGAAAGTAAGCACTCCGTGTTGCAGTTGGGATTGTATGTTGAAATAAACCTTCTGGAATGCAGTTTGATGTTACATTCTCAAAGTCTTAAAAATGTTAAACTCTCTGTTCCAATAATCCCACTTCTAGGAATGTACTCATGTGAAGTAACCAGAGATGGGACGGATTTCTTTGTGAGGATGTTCATCGAATTAGCTTTTGTTATAGTGAAAGTTTGGAAGCAGTCTAAGTACCCACAATGGGGATGCATGTAAATGAATTCCGGCACATCCAGACGATGAGGACAGATAGCTGATCAAATTCACGTTTTTGCTTAAAAACATTGATGGAAAAGTGCTTGTGATGTATGTTGAGTGGAGGAAAAGAGATACTTAACAGTGACCCTAACTTTATTTTACAAATGTGTGTGTATGCATGTATACATCATTAAAGACATAACTGGCAGAAACTATTTGCATGGTAGGATCAAGGGTGCTTGGCTTTTTTTCTCCCCTTGAAACACTGGGAGTTTCCAAATTAATATAGCAGTACAATTGCTTTTATAACCGGGAAAGTATTCTCAGGACAACTCTGAAGTGTGCCATCTGACCTCACCTTGATAAAGGTTAAGATCGGGCCGTTGCGGAGGAGGGTGCTGTACGTGGATAAGGCCATTTTTTATTTATTTTTTTTCCTCCAGTGGCCTCCACACCCAATTATGGAGCCCAATGCAGGGTTTGAACTTATGACCCTGAGATCAAGACCTGAGCTGAAATGGAGAGTCAGAGGCTTAACCAACTGAGCCCCCCAGGCACCCTTGGATGTGGCCATTCTTGAGCTCTGTTTGCCCTGATGGATGGAGCCAGGCTCTAGAAGCTGGGCTTTCCTACCTCATGCTGAGAGATGCCTTTGTCCCAGTTTCAGTTCTTGGTACTTGAAGCCACTGAGATTGAGGGCTCCTTGGTGAGGGTGGGACATGTTTTGTCAAAAACTGTGTGTGTGGGGGGGGGGTCACAAATGTTATCGCACTTCACAGATACCTCCTTTATGTACGTGAATACGGCAGAAACAAGACACTGGGTGAGGGGAAAAGACTTCTTTAGCCATCATCATGGCCAGGTCAACAGCCAGAGTGGTGCTGTGGCCATGGACAGCCATTCCCAGACCTTCAGATGATGCTGTGAGAGCAGGTGGAACGTGGATGTGGGCTACGCTCCTGTGAGAGTGGATGGAAAGGATTCAGGGTTCTCATCCTAACCTTTTGGAATGTCAGGCTTTTTCTAGGAGTATTCCTAAGATCTGGGCTTCATTCCATTTGAAATGTCCATGCTTAGAGACAGGTCTTTCTGGCACCCTGGGAACTTAACCCAGGAACCTAGTCCCAGCTGTAACCAGTTGGCCCCCTGGAGCGGGTAAGAGTACAATTATCCTCTTGGATCAGAGCAATTAATTTAGACAAATGGCTGCAGATCGAATTCTCATGGCCCAGTGAAGAATAAAATGTTTCTAGGGGAAGTGAATGCAGACATGCCCTATCTTTGTGTCCTATACATTCTCTGTATTGCCCATGTTCCTGGGTCTCGGGATGGAGTATCTCACAGGACCACTGAGGAATCCGGCAGAGTTCTATTTGTCACACAACAACCTTTATTGGAGAATGACTTAGTGTACGACTCCATCAGAGTGTGGCGTAAGATTTCTCACAACTGCCGAAACCTCCAGATCCCTGACTTGTATCTGAAAAAAAAAAAAAACATAAAAAAGTTTAGAATAGTTTTCATCCCTTTGTAGATCCTGGAGACATTTTTGGATTGTTATGAGCTAGTATTGGATATAACCAGGCGCAGAGGCAGAGTACCAAAGCGTAGCTTTAAAAACAAAACAAAACACTGTCCCATACAAATGAAACATGAGCTGCAGGCATAATTTTTAATTTTCTAGTAGCCATGTTAGGAAAGTAAAAGAAAGTGGAAAAATTAGTTTTACTATTTAATATAGCTCAGCATGTCCAAAATATTATCATTTCAACATGTGATTCATATGAAAATACTGATGAGGTCATTTATGTTCCTTTTTCGTACAGAATCTTTGAGATCCAGTGTGTCTTTTGTGCCTAGAGCACATCTAAATTCAGCCTGGCTGCATTTCGAGGGTGCGGTGGCCACAAGTGGCTGCCATGTTAGGTGTGGTACAGGATTAGGACATGAGGAGAAGTATGGGGAAAAGGACTGAACCTAACAGGACTGATGGAAAGCAGATTTGAGTGGTCATTTTGGTGATGTGGTCTGGTCATCCGGTGAAAACTGCACGGCCCTCCCCCACCCCCCACCTCCCCCAGACAAACCCGACCTTGATCTCTTCAGCCTAAGATACCAAAACGCTCTGGATTCCTTTAGAAGCAACACTGCATGTGCCATTCCTTTGGCGATCAACCTCAAACATCCTGAACATTTCTGGCCCCTTGAACTGTTAAGACAATCCTCGGTTCCTTGGGTTTCTCCATGTATAACAGCTACACGGCCTGTGATTTGTGAGCTAGGCTGGTGGTGTTCCCCACCAGTACTTGATATGCAGTAAGAAGTAGGTAAATATTTGTTGATTTGATTTTCAGCCCCGAAGCAAAGGTTAGCTCAGAAGACTGAATTCCGGTTCAGAATGGATGGGCCAGAGCTGCGTTGGGTTAGAAACCTAATGGTATATGTACTGGGCACGTAAACATCGAGATTTGTTGCTTTGTATTAGGGGTTCAACATTCAGAAGGTGAAAAATTGTTTTTTTTCCTTCTCCTTTGTACCTAGGACTTTAAAACAATTTTACCAGTCCTTTTCTTTGACATTTAAGTTCCAGCGAGTGTACTAATTGCTCCCTGTACATATAAATAAGCTATAGTCACTGATAAACCGGAGATATTTGGGATTTGGGGGTATTTGGGAACTGCTCCTTTCTTGGTGGGTTAGTTATTAACAATAACCTTATTATTAATGAACACTTAGCCATAACGTGTAAGCAGTGAAATTCTTTGAAAATCAAGTACAATATTTTATAGTTGCCTTCATTTCTTCCCTCTGACTATAATTGTTGGGTTGAAGCAACAGACTTCTTCTCCACAGAGCCAAGGCAATTTATTTTTACTGAAGCCTACCTAAGAACTGCTTAGGTAGCTTTTCTCCGTGAGATTAAATACGACCTTCACTGAATCATGTTAGCAGGGCCGGCAGCTAGAAAAATAAAGACTAAACCAAACCTTCAGCATAGAAATTCCCAGCTGCTCAGTGGGTCAGAGCTTTCCTGATTGCTTTCTACCAATGAAAACACTGCAGATTAGTTTTAAGTGAATTCTAGTAGGTTTGGGGATTTGCAACTGACAGAAGAACAGGAAAGTATAATCTCACTTTAAAAAATAGTAATCCTGAAGGTAAATCTTTATTGACTCGTTTTGGGGAATGTTGGGATTTTGTTCATATGGAAAAACTTCACTCGTGTGCACTGTTTAGCTGACCTTGGAAGTTA
This sequence comes from Enhydra lutris kenyoni, assembly GCF_002288905.1. Lineage (NCBI taxonomy): Eukaryota > Metazoa > Chordata > Mammalia > Carnivora > Mustelidae > Enhydra > Enhydra lutris. The sequence continues at coordinate 15,045,600 of NW_019154095.1, read as the reverse complement.
AGGTTCTCAGCATAGAATGGGGACAGAGAAGTCAGACATGAGGCTCTTGCCCCAAAAGGACACTGTAGACTTGTGGGGGTGTTCTGGGTGCTCCCAGAGACCCACACAGATGGCAGTGCTCCCTTTTCTCCTCTGGGTTATAAAATGAAAGTAGAAATGGGGAGCCTGCCAAGGAGGCCCCGGGGGGGAATGTAGACAGATGAACTACATTTCCACTTCTGGGTGTGGTCATACTGGGGAGTTGGAGGAGTCAGGATGAATTTACAATATTGCCGGGGAGGATTTGCCTCTCTTACAGGTGCTTTTCATACGTTAAGACTTAAGAATTTTTTTAAAAAAATCCTTTAAAGTTAGGTTGCAATTTAGGTTGAGATGAGTCATTCCACTGGCACCATGGACTATTTTGATCATTCATTCATTCAGTTAATGTATTTCACAGGTATTTATTTACTCAGTGCTAACTGTGGAAGGGTGGTTGAAAAAGTTAACAAGGTAATAAGCTAGGATTTGAGTTAGCTAGGTAGAGGATTTGTGCTCCTAGCTACGAGGATATGACTGCAAGGAGATCACTAATTTTAACAGCTATATAAAACAGAATCAAGCAGTTGGGAAGGCCCCACTTCTGGAAGAGCTGTTCGATGTGGGTGAATCCCCTCTAGAGGTCTTCATGGACCACATGGCCTTGTCTTAGAGCCTAGGGGAAGCAGCAGCGCCAATAGCACACATTTTTGGCCGGGTGCATACATTTTAATTCCTAAAAGACAGATTCTTTTTTTTTTTTTTTAAGATTTTATTTATTTATTTGACAGACACAGCGGGAGAGGGAACACAAGCAGGGAGAGGGGCAGGCAGAGGGAGAAGCAGGCTTCCCACTGAGCAGGGAGCTCCATGTGGGACTCGATACCAGGACCCCAGGATCATGACCCAAGCCGAAGGCAGACGCTTAACGACTGAGCCACCCAAGCGCCCCTAAAAGATTCTTAATAATAAACCATATAACAGGCACAAAACAGCATACTGCTTTGTTGTCACCCTTGTTTTTCTACAATCCTTCCACACTTCGTTTGGCATGTAGAATTCAACTGTTGCTTGGTATCTTTTATCGTTCAGGAAAACCACGTGGGGGAAGTCCTGATCTTTATCTCGGCTCTCTACTTCCCTTCTTTCAAGGTAGGCGCTGTAACTAGCAGCACTGCGAATCAATTTCACTGCTCTCTCCCCTCCCCAGAGGCGGGTGCTGGGAGAAGCTGACCGTGCGCATGGCCAGGAGAGGCTTTCCCCTCACTTGGTTTGAGGTGTCATCACCATGAACAGGAAATTGGCCCTTACTTAATTTTGAAAATCCTCATTTCCCCCCTTGCTTCCCTCTCTTTCCTCTCAGGCTCGGTCTGTGCGCATGCGCCCACTGGCTGCGCGCGCACGCGTTTGGCTAATGAAAACTTCCGGTTGCCTGGAATCAAAGAATCACCATCATCCGTGACAGGACTGAAGGAAGCAGTGCAACCAGCAGTGAATTCGTAAATGCCTGCTTACTTATTTGTTTTTTTTAATTGTGGTAAAGGTTACATAACATAAAATTTACCATTATAGACATCTTTTTTTTTTTTAAAGATTCTATTTATTTATTTGAGAGAGAGACAGTGAGAGAGATCATGAGCGAGGAGAAGGTCAGAGAGAGAAGCAGACTCCCAGCGGAGCCGGGAGCCCGATGCGGGACTCGATCCCGGGACTCCGGGATCACGACCTGAGCCGAAGGCAGTCGTCCAACCAACCGAGCCACCCAGGCGTCCCGATTATAGACATTTTTAAGGGTATAATCTGGTCGCGTGAAGCGCTTTTATGATGCTGTGCAGCTGTCAGCCCATCCACCCCAGAGCATCCTTACCATGTCAAACAGAAACTCTGTACCTATTAAACGATAACCCTGCTACCCTCAACCCCTGACAACAACCGGTCTACTTTCTATGAACTTGATGATGCCGGTTACCTCATGTGAGTGGAATCATACAATATTTGTACCTTTGTGTCTGTTTTTTTTTGGTCACGTCGCAGAATGCCTTCCAGGTTCACCCCGTTGTAGCAGGTGCCAGAATTTCATTCCTTTTTTTTTTTTTTAAGATTTTATTTATCCATTTGCTAGAGCAAGAGAGGAAACACAAGCACAAGGGGAGAGAGAGGGAGAAGGAGGCTTCTGGCTGAGGAGGGAGCCCCATGTGGGGCTCCATCCCAGGACCCTGGGATCATGACCCAAGCCAAAGGCAGACGCTTAACAGAGTGAGCCACTCAGGCGTGCCCAACTTCATTCCTTTTTAAGACTGAATAGTATTCCCTCATTTTGTTTTTCCATGCTCTTGTTCATAGCCACTCAGGTTACCATGACCATCTAGCTATGGTAAAGAGTGCTGCTGTGATGGTTGGTCTACAAAGTACCAGTTCGAGTTCCTGCTTCCCATTCTTTCAGTCCAGTGGATCATATGGTAATTGCATGTTTTTAATATTTTGAGAAACTACCAAACTTTCCCACGGTGGCTATACCATTTTGTATCCTTCTAGGAATGCATGAAGGTTCCGGTTTCTCTCCATATCCTGGTCAACATTTGCTATTTTCTGTTTTTCAGGGGTTTTGTTTTTGTTTTTAATATTAGCTCTCTTGATGGCCGTGAAGCAGTATCTCATTGTGCTTTTTTTTTTTTTTTAAAGATTTTATTTATTTGAGAGAGACAGAGAGCATAAATGGTAAGGAAGGGGCAGAGGGAGAGGGTGAAGCAGACTCCCTGCTGAGCAGGAAGCCTGCCATGAGGCTTGATCCCAGGACCCTGAGATCATGACCTGAGCCAAAGACAGATACTTAATGGACTGAACCACCCAGACACCCCCTCATTGTGCTTTTGATTTGCATTTCTCTAATAGCTGCTGATGTTCTTGGCCATTGGTATATTTCCATTGGAGAAATGTCTATTCAGATCTTTTGCACATTTTTGATTTGGTTATTTGGGTTTTTGGTTGCTGAGTTGTAGGATTATGTCATTCTTTCCTGTTAGTTCCAAAATGACTTGCTAGATGATCTGTAAAGCTAACAACGATCCCTCCTCATATAGTATATATAGCACGGGGCCTAAGATCATTTGTAATATTTGCGATGTTGTAAAGTTGATAAAGTGTGCACATTGAGGAATTAAATTACATTGCATGAAGTAAATCAGGGTGGCTTGGTAAACAGGGAATCAGATAAAAGTATTTAATCTTTTAGTAGAGTACTAGAATTGGAAGTTTCCTTAGCGATTATGGTCTGCTGCTTCAGGTTTTTAGCAAGAGACTTCAAATGACCTGCCCAAGATCTTGTGGCCAGGTGAAGTACTTGGTATGTCGTGTTGAACTCTGTAGTAAAGAATTAACTTTTCGTAGTGTTGTAGTTTGAATTTTAAGATTTCTGGTACAAGGAAAGTCATAGCAGTGCTTGAACACGTTAATGAATTAATTGTAGTGGGCTCTTCCTATGGTGCTCAGTAAACAAACCCTCAGGTTCATCACCACTGTGGTATTAGGATAAAAGTGAGTAAAAGGAGCCTTAGACTAACACTTGGGGCATGAGAATTTAAATGTAATGCACCCAGTAATGGCTTAATACTACTATTTGTGTGGATGAAAAATAAATTTATTGCTTTAATAACAGATCTGTAAAGTAAAATGAAAGCATCTGTATATTTATTGAGAATTATCGACCAAATAAGGAACCATTTATTTGTTCCTTTTTTTTTTTTTAAGATTTTATTTATTTATTTGACAGAGAGAAAGGGATCACAAGTAGGCAGAGAAGCAGGCAGAGAGAGATGGGGAAGCAGGCTCCCTGCTGAGCAGAAAGCCTGGCTCGGGGCTGGATACCAGGACCCTGGGATCATGACCTGAGCCGAAGGCAGAGGCTTTAACCCACTGAGCCACCCAGGCGCCCCGTGTATTTGTTCTTATGCGAGCGATAGGAGATGAGGAAATTCAGTGAAATATCACAAATGTACAGTAGCAAATTTACTCTTGGTTTGCTTTTACGTTGTGCTCAGATTTTTCATTTCACCAGATCCTCCTGTGGAGTTGGTCTTTATTAAATCATACAGCCCGCCAAGAGAACATACGGATTATAACTAAGTGCGACTTGTAACTAATTGGGAAGAAGATACATAATGTCTCTGACATAAGGGGGGCGGGGTAGTGGTGGAATTTATATTCCCTTCAGGTTGGGGGCCCAGGCTTTTTCTAAAGAGTCCTCAGAATTTGCCTCCAGGACTATGAAAACAAATACGATCGTGATGAAATAAAGTTGAAGGCTCCTTTCTGCAAGCACATATTTTAAATGAAAGTCTCAGGAGAATTAATTCCTTCAACAGACCTTTAAGAACCGGTGTGTGTGAAGCCTGGTGGTTGTGGAGACATAAAGTTGACAATTTCATGTTCTCAAAGAGCTTATCATTTACTTAGAGAGACAGGCGGTAGATAACCATCTGTCGTAACAAGAAGAATGAAATGTGTGCTTGATACAAGCCCAGCAAGCCAAAGGATCTGTGTCTTTGCCCAGAGAAATGGAGGCTGTGCTCCACCACGGACTTTGCACCTACCACAGGAGGACGGCCATGGCCACTGGTGGCAAATGGGTGAACAGGGCGTCTTTGGTTGAAAGAACAGTCAGAGCAAAGAAAAGACGGGTGGAAGATTCCTTCCAGTCTTGGTGCGTGGAGGGGGGTTTGGTGGGGCAGGACCAGATGGATCATGGGAGTGACCGGCTGGGTCTGGGGGACCACAGCTACCACAAGTCGTGTGCTCCAGTAAGGAAAGGCTTTGTTCTGAGCATAGAGCAAGTTTTCTGTGGGTGTGTGGGGGGAAGGTGATTGGGGATTTGGAACATCGCCCCCTTACATTTTAGAGAGTGGTATGGGATGACTGTTGGCTGGGTGTGGTGGGGCGGTGTGCCTGCCCCACTGGAGAGGAGATGGAAGGGGGTGTGTGTGCATCATTCTACGCATGAAGGGCATTGCAGAAAGGACCGGATTGTGCTTTTGATGAGAACCAGGCCTGCTTTTGAGGTGTTTTCATAGGTTCCCAAGAGGAAGTGATGCCCAGGTATGAAAATATTTTTTTGTGCTCTCTTTTGTTTGTTTTGATCTGGTTTATAAAGAGAGGGAAGTGATTATGAATAGGTTTACAGTAGACGGTTGTCCTTAATATGGATGAGAAACCCAAGCGAACCAAGAGTGTGGATGGCAGGGTGCCAGAAGTTTTCAGGCTAGAGTGTCCTTTTGGCTCAAAGAGTGATGGGGATCTTGCTCCTCCCTCAGGAGTGAGATTGGCGGTTGGGTTAGGAAGCTCCTCCATGCCCAGACGTGAGGTACACTGGCTCACATTTTCTGAGTTCCCCCTCCTGAAGGCCAAGGCCATGGAAGGGCTGGTTCATGGATCATTAGGGTCAGGCCTAAACTACAGGGACGCAGGAAGCCCAGAGGAAACTGGTGAGATTGGCCGTGCCACGGAAAGGTTCCTTCCCATCTGCATTCCCTCAGCACAGCTGCAGTCAAAATGGCTCCCTCCATCCAGTGTGGAGGCCACGTCAGCCTGGTTGACTGGCTGCCTTGAGAGCATATAATGGATCTTTGCTGGGCTCTCCACTTCACTGTCGGGCTAAGGTTTGAAGGTCTTATTCAAAGGCCCTAGAATTTTCTGGGTTATATTACAATATATCACATTCTACATCTATTATTAATGACTGCCTTCTCGACTCCACTGATAAATTTTGGAGTGCTGTCATGCGTTCCTCGGGGCTCAGCAAGATGACTTCATATACCCAATACTCAGTAAATGTTGGCTGCATTAAATTATAATGATTGGCCTAGTTCTCCATTTATTTCCTGTCCAGACACGGGCCCATCTGTAGTACCTTAGAGCTAACAGGACTCATGTGCTGTGTTGCCTAGTAAGGAACAGGACCAGACGGCAGGTGGAGAGCACATCAGCCGTGTTTGTATGTACCCTGGGGTGCATCGGGTGTTTCCCCTCATCAGTCATTAGGGACCCTTGTTAAGGTGCGAGGACGAATGGTTCTCTGTTAATTAGCCAGCCTCAGACAAGCCTTCTAGCTGTTTCTCCACCACTTCACCCTCTCCCTGGGGCACAGCTTCTCCCTGTTACTAATGGTTCAAACATGCCATGCACACTTCCTCCCTCTTGCCTTTATTTGTTATTCCCCCTTTTGTCTGGAATGTTCTTCTTGCTTTTCACCTGAGGATCCCTTCCCTCTCCAGGATGCCCCCTCTTCTTGGAAGTCTTCCAGAGTTAGCTCTTTGGGGATTTTACATAATACAGTAGAACTCCCCCAAAATGCCTCGCAAAAGAAATTCACCTCTATAAAGTTCAGGGTCACACTGTTGTGAGGCTGATGAAATGGTGATGGGGACAGGGGAGTCTGATGTGGAGAATGAACCACAGCCCAGGGGTTTTGAATGCCCCGTTCAGTTATCACAGACCCTTTTAGATCCTGAAGTGCATCATTGAAAGTTCTACTGTCCTCCTTTTATTTCTCTAGTGTTACCTAAGGACAAGATGCCTCCTTTTGGAGTTGGGTGCTTATGTGCCTGGGTCCATCATTACAGGGTCAACTCTGAGGACAGAGATCATGTCCTCATTTCCTCACCCCCTCATCCCAAATTTTGTCATTGTGCTTGGTACATAGGGCTCTTTATAGTACCTGGCTCAATAAGATTTTTTGAGTGAAAAGTTGAGTAAATGTAATTCAGAGCTTTGTTAACATACAAAGCTCAATTCTTCTGGAAAATGTCATGAAAATAGTAAAATTATTCTTTTTTGGGTTGCATGCTTTTTGTAATCACTAGTCCCCCCTACTTTTTATCACTTACTCATATAATAAGTTCTTTCTATCACAACATGTAGTTCATATCCTCTGCTTTTTCCTCCCCCCCCCCACCCATGGAGGGATCCATCCACTTCCTCCTGGCTGGTTTGCAACTCTCCCGGGAGCTTCCCCGGTGTGATCTGAAATTGACCCCTCTACTTAGAGAGCAGAGAGAGATGGAGAAAGAAGCAGGCCACTCCAGGTTGGTAGGTGGCAGTTTTAATAAGCCAAGGGAACTTGGAAATTAGGGTTGTCTTGCGGGCAGCACGACGATTGGATCTCTGTACTTGCCCACCAAACCTTACACGTTTCTACAGAGGCCTTAACTGGGTTCAGTCACATACACTGTGCAGGTGTTCTCAACATCACATCACTATCTCAAGGCTGTGACCTTGGAGGAACTTCTGGGAGCTGGAAAGGCAAGGAGAATGCACATTCGGAGGACAGGGGACGGGGTGAGGAGTGTCCTGTTGCTGGGGTCCAACTCACAGTTCAGCCGGCAGTTTCGGCTCTTCCGTGACCTTCTCCAACACTTATCAGTAAACGATTACTATGTAAAGTTATTTGCAAGGCGCTGCGCTTGATATCTGGGGAGGTTTAAAGATGAATAAGATGAGATTCCTGCTCACAAGGACTTTATACAGAGATACACCCGTTCTCAAGTTCATGAGGCTTTGAGCTTTGGGAGGAATCAGTGGGATACAAAGACGGGAAGGTGGGACAGGCTGAGTTGTGGCTCAAATTTTATTCAGGCGGCCTTTTGCAGCTGCTGGAAGACATTGCACCAGGTGATATAGTAGCAGTAGCAGTAGTAGTAGTAGTAGTAGTAGTGGTAATAATAATAATAATAATATTAGGGAGAAGAAGAAGAAAAAGAAGAAATAACCTCTATTAAGAGCTTACTGGCTGGGGGGACAACTCAAAGGAAATCCTCAAAGGAAAAGTGGCAGCAAGAAGGACTTCAGGCACAGCCTGTGGATGTGGACTGAGGGAAGGGAACCTTTATTCTCATCGAGGGGGAAAGATAGGCAGTTGCCCTTCAAAGTCAACCTTTTTCAGAACAAATTATTTTCAGGCACCTGTTTTTTCTGGGAAGGCATTGGTTTTCAACATAGTCCGCCACAAATGGATTTGAAATCAGATGGCAGTTTTCTCATTTGATGGCAGACAGGTTTTCTTAGACGGTTCCAGGATGCTGGCCCTCCTGAGAATCCCGGTGACTTGTCTGTTCAAACCTCAGCCTCGAAAGCGTTGCCCTCCCTTCTTTCCTTGTGTCCCCTTCCTTGACCTTTCTGTATTCCCAGTCGGGACCAAGCATGCCCACTGGAGGTCTGCAGAGTGTTACAGGGACTTGAGTGATAGCAATAAATCGGTGAATTCAGGTCCTTGCTATCTGCTGCTGTGTACCCTTCCCCAAGCGAGTGTGAGCGTGGCCTACTTACCCACTTTGTTGTCCACACTTTTCTGACATGCACCCTCTTCTTGAACGTCTTCCCTACTTTCCTGGCATACCTGAGGACCAAGATGTCTTTTCCAGGCTTTTGTTCTGCTGACTTAGATCAGTGGCCCAGGGGACACCAACCTATTCATGGAATGAGGGACAGTCTTAAGTGAACTTTTTACTTAACTCGCAAAGAAACCTTGCCTTTCAGAGTGCTTTACTTCTGTACTGCAAAGGCAGTGCTCAGAGGACATGCTGATTAAGGGAAAATTAGGGTCGCTTGTTTTCTTGTTTTCCATATGGAAAGAAGGTTTGAACATGCAGGATGAGCCTGAGTCCATATGCTTGGAAATCTGTCCACGATTCTTGCTTTGCTGAATTGCAGAATCAGTGCCATCTAGGTACTGAGGTCTGGGCCCGAACACACCCAGCAGTCACAGCGTGATTTCTGCCCTTTGAGGTCCTTCTATGAATTCTTCTGGAAAATACTTGAAAAAGGTGATGGATTTAAAAATGCTCTTAGTTCATTAATTAGATGTATCTGGGGAGTAATTTATCTGTGCAACCATATGCAACTTTCTTTTTTTTTTTTTTTTAAATAAGAATGAGAATATTACCTTTGCATCTGTAACAGATTTCATGATTATTGTAGTTTTTTTTTTTTTTTTTTTAAAGAAAACATGTTTCATACAAGCTTGTTTAAATTGCTTGGGAAAGATTCCTAGAAGTGACGTGGCTGGGTTAAAGGATATCATTTAAAATTTTTGATACTGGGATGCCTGGATGTCTCAGTCGGTTAAGCATCTGCCTTTGGCTGGGATTGAGCCCCGAACTGGGCTCCCTGCTCAGCAGGGAGCCTGTTTCTCCCTCTACCTGCCACTCCCCCTGCTTGTGCTCTCTCTCTCGCTCTCTCTCTCTCTGATAAATAAAAATTTTTAAAAATAAAATAAAATTTTTGATACCTGTGGCCAAGCTGCTATTTAGAAAATTTGTGGCTTTTTATACTATAACCCATGAGAGATAGAAAGAGCTGTTCTAGAGGTATTACGTTTCCTCATCTAATCCTTGCAAAAGCCTATGAGAACAGAGAGGGTGAGTAACCTGCCCAAGGTCACCCAGATAAGGAGCAATAGAGCTAGAGTTGGGAAGAGGCATCTGGGCCAGACTCCGTACTGCACACTGTGACCTTTTCTGCTCTGTTACCTTCATGGCAGCTGTCGGGGAGAAAATGAACAAAGTCATGCTGTGATGAGACTTTTCCAGCCTCCTGGGAGTCCCCAGGTATGGCTATAATCTCCTTCGCCCTCATTCTTAATGCAGCAGATAGGACAGGTGCAGAACGATTTCCCTGAACCAAAACATTTGGTCTGTCCATTCTTAAGGAAAGTGTGTTATTCAGAAGCAGTCACTTTCAAGAAGGAAGCACCTTTCTTCATGAGGCCTTTCCTCATTTCTCCCCTGCCTCGTGCTGCAGGCTGGAGGCTAAGCAAAGAGCCAGGGCAGCATGAAATCTTGTACCCTGATGACCCCTCTTGGTGCCTCTGTCATCACGTGGTTGCCAGCAGCACCAGGGAGCGCGGGGAAGGTTCTTCAAAGTTCTGTTTAGGGATGTCAGGTTTTAACCCCCTGCTTATCTGTGCTGCTGGATCTGGTGCCATAGGTCACACACCCCAGCAAGTGTTTTCATCAACGCAGCCCTGGAGTCCTACAGCGCCAAATGGCTCCCTCTTTTAGAAAAAGCTCCAGACATCTCACTTATCTCCTTGTTCCATTCTTGTTTGTGGGTAATTTGTGTTCTTAATTGTACCTCGCTCAGAACAAAGACCCAGTGAAACAGAAAGTGTTAGGAAATGCTACAGTTCTGCTCTGTTTTCTTTCTTTTTTAAGGATTGTATTTATTTATTTGACAGAGAGAAATAGAGCTAAAGTAGGCAGAGCAGCAGGCAGAGAGAGAAGGAGAAGCAGGCCCTCTGCTGAGCAGGGAGTCCAGTGTGGGGACTCGATCCCAGCACTCTGAGCCAAAGGCAGATACTTAACTGACTGAGCCACCCAGGCGCCCCTCTGTGTTTTCTTTCTGACGGGCAAGCCCTGGGTGACTGACTTGAAGGCTCCTGTTCCTGAAACGATACTGACTGGAGGAGGCAACTGTCAGACGGAGGGCAGTGTCCCAAGGAAAGCTTGGGAAACACACCAGCTTTCTAGCATTTATGTTTGAGGACTGAAAGGGCACACGGGGATGAGTACTGTCCACTCAAGGTTGGAGCCTATTTTGGGACGCTGGGTCTCATGATAATGGAGCTCGGGGCGGGGAGGGGGGCGCGGACGGAATCAGCTCTAGGAAGGGCTAAGCCACATCTTCCTGTTCCTAAAATGGTAACGCCTGCCTCATAGGGTTCCTGTGAGGGTTAATGAGATCATGTTTAGAAGGCATAGAATTTAATACCAGGTGCATCGTGGGTGCTCTAGAAATAGTCATTGCCATCCACTGACGCCACCATCATTATCTGCTAAAGAATCAGGACAGCTTTATTTTTTTAAGCAAGTTTTGACTTTTTAACATGAATATTTATAAACAGTTCAAGTCAGTAAATGTAAAAGCTGGTATAAGTGCTTTAGCCCTTAGGGTAGGAAGCTCTCTGGGGGCTCTTCACCTTGACCGTCATTAGCCTTAGTGTGTTTCCTCTCTTCATACTTCACGCCGGAGAAGCTGTGTGCCTCCGGATCTCAGAACTGACTTTCTGCCCAAGTCCAGCGGGTACTGTAGTTCTCACTTGGCCATGACAGTGAGGCTCTTTCCTTCAAAGTTATTTTAAAGTGATTTTAAAAAAAAATGGAGCAGGTAAACTTTCCAGACAGTTCTTCAAGTAAATGAGCTTTTGTGCCACGCTGAGTATTTAGTGCTTTTGGTTCTGGCAATGATAGAGCTTCGGCCAGATGGGAGCGTGGTTCCTGTACCCATCTGTGTCCATGGATGGTGCAGTCCTCGCTCAGATGACACAATAATAAAACAAACTCGTTCTAACCTGACACACGTAGAAGTATTTTTTTGTCATGAATTTCATTTTGGAAATGAAATATTTAAAATATTATGGGAGAAGGAACAATGTCATTGCAAATGCCTAGGGAGGGTACGCCTCCAGGGTTCAGTCGTTAAGTATCTGCCTTCTGCTCAGGTCATGATCTCAGGGTCCTGGGATCGAGCCCGGCTTGGGGCTCGCTGCTCAGTGGGAAGCCTGCTTCTCCCCTCTCCCAATAGCCCTGCCTGTGTTCCCTTTCTTGCTGTCTCTCTCTCTGTTGAATAAATAAATTTTAAAAAACAACAACAACAACAACAAATGCATAAGGAGGATATTTCAAAGACATTTTGCATCTTATTTAAGGGTTTTCTTATTTAACAAATAAATATTTTATATATAAGATTGGTAAAGTGAAAATATATCCATATTGCCAGGGAGATCTGACATAAAGGCAAGAATAATTTTTAAATGGCTGCTTAAGATTGCAAATTTTATAAAAATATTCCGCAGAAGTATTTCCCTACTTTTTAACGTGCAAAAGAAGTTTGCATGAAACCTTCCCATTTCAGGACTAAAACTGTGCTATTATTATTCGCTAATTTAAGCATAGTGCATGCCAGATTAATTTATGATGTAAGTACAGTTTAAGGAAGAAGATATGATTTCCTTGTATAATATGGGAACACTAATATATTCCAAGGGTAGAAATAACTTGAAATTAATTACAGATCCCACATCTTTTATTTGCAATCCAAAAAGTCCTGCAAACTAAAAGTTTCTGTCATGACTCATTTGGCAGGATGGTCTGCCCCGAACTGGCATACAGTGATTTGTAGCTTTCTCTCATCCCAATCAGTGTGAGGGTTCATGTTTTACTGCGGAAGTAATTGCTGTGTTGGATGAAGGGGTTCTATTCTAGATATTCCTGGGGGTGTTCAGGTTCTGTGAGGCAGATGCACCATATTCTGCCTCTAATATCCCCAAATGGCTGAATTCTGAAACCTGCCTGGTCCAAGGATTTTGAATAAAAGAGCCTTGACCTCCCATAACAAGAACACCCCATGTCCTGGTTTTTCCAGGGACAGCCCCTCTTTACATCTGTTCAGAGTCAAGGTATAACTATTAATAAGGCCCCATTCATGCTTAGAACTGTTCCATTTTGGACAGTAAATGATTTGGTTGCCATCCCGACCATCAGCAAGTTCCTGGGGACGGCTGCGCGGAGGTGATGGGCGTCGATCAGTTTCTAGTGAGCTGTCATATATACAGCTTTGAAATAAACAAGGTTCCACATTACATCTTGAAACTGTACAATAATTTGAAGCTGTTTACAAGGAAAAATTTTTAAAAGGTATATATACCTACCCCACTGCTTTCTTAGATGGGATTCCCCACAGCAGGTATGTGTACCTTTTTATTATGGCATATCCTTGCTTCCCTTATTGTAACTGCTTGCGCACTAGCCTTGTTTTTTGTAGTTTGCAAGCCCCTCTCTGTTTCCCCGTCATGATTGTTGATGCCCAGCATACATCCTAAGTTCATGGTTTATTTATGAAGCCTCAGCCTTTGCCATAGTCTAGAACCTAGAGTCTAGAGCATGATGAGCTCTGGGGTCTCATGGAGATTCTCATCAAGCTGGCCACATGGATTTGGAGGCTTGCTGGAGGAGCTGGTTTGGGGAGCTAAGATGGGGAAAATGTGAGGTCAGGCAGTGAAAGGGGACGCTCTTGAGATGGAGGGGCAGAGGCCTTGGGGCAGCCCCACTAGCTGGAGGTTTGGGGAGGAAGGACAGTGGAGGGAGAGGCAACAAGGGGCTTTAAAGGGGGGGGGGGGTGTTTCTGGCTGCCGGGTAGCTTTCGCATTGGGGCTGGGATGCAAAGCTCACAGAATGGCTGCTTGGGACTGGCGCTGCTGAAGGAAGGAATTGTTCCTGACCCACGGGTGGCACTTTCTATTCTCCCAGCGCGAGAGTTACTCTCTTGGAAATCTGTGCTCCTGATTCTGAGGCCAAAGTTGTTACCGCAGTGTTCCGCCAAGTTAAAGCAAGTAGAACTGAAGGGTATTCATGCTTCTGAAGTCTGCAAGTTGAGGAAAAGTTGTCAATGAGAAGCAAGCAGCAAAACCCTTACTCACCGCGGGCATTCCGGGAGCCAAGTGCCTGACAGGCTGAGGGAGGGGGAGCCGTCCTCGCCAGAGGGATGAAACTATGCCAGGAATGCCAGCTTTGGGGGCACCGAGTGACAACCGAGGGCCTGAAATGTCCTCCAGAGGGTACACTGGCGTGGGGCCTCTGAAGGCCGGCTCTCCGGCAAAGGCAGTCGGAGGCAGCCCAGGCCTGGGGGCTTCGAACTGCTTTTCTTTGCTGCTGACTTCACTGTCAGGGTGAGGCCACGTCCCTAGGACACCACCATCATGTTTTCGAGTTTAGATAACTGCTAACTGCTGTTAAATATTAGTACAGAATTTAGGAGGTCAATGTTTCATGCTTAACTCCGAGATCCTTCTCTAAACTATGCAGGCGAGCTCCTGGTCACGTCTGGTTTTCCAAACAACTTGCAATTTAAGTGAATTATGGACTATCACTCCTCATCTTCCCCAGGAAATGAAGTTTCCAGGCTCCTCATTGAGCTAATTGGTGCTTGATGGCACTGCCCCTCAAGGATCATGATTGCTGTGTGTCCTTAATCCAGTCGTGGTACTTGGACTGAGAAAAGACTGCCAACAGTTTAACTGAAGCACCAGAGAGGGACTTTCTGGAATTTGTTGCATTTGCAGAAAAATGTATTTGCCATTGTTTCCCCCTCTGGACGGCAAATCACTCATGTACTCTGCTATTGTCTTTTTCACCAAGTCTTTTTCCTCCCAACTAATTTCAGACTTACACTGAGATGGCAAGAACACTGTAAAAAAAGCATTTTTCCCCCCAAAGAGAGTCACTTGCCAACAGGACATCCCATCACTCCTGGATGCTTGAGTCTGTCTTTCCTTCAAACAGGGGCACGTTCCAACCTGATCACGTGCAGAAACAGGCTGTTGACATTAGGGCCGCCTAATCCACAGACTCCGTTCAGGTCCGCCTGTTGTTTTAACAGGGACCCTCATGGCAGAAGGATCCCACCTAGGCTCAGGTGTCCTGTGCCCTGCATCTTCCGATAACTTCTGTGACCTTGAGATTTTTTACAGTGACGAGCCCTGCTGTCTTATGGAATGCCTGTCCATTAGGGCTTGTTGGACGTTCACTCATGACTAGATTGAGTGGTGTGTTTTCCGCAAGAGTATCAAGACATGGGACTCCATTCTCACTGCATCCTCTAGGTGGTGAATGACCTTGACTTTACCAGTGATATTCATCTGATCATTTGGCTTAAAGAGGTCTCTATTAGGTTTCTCCCTTGTAAGGTTATTCTTTTTCCCTTTGTAATAAGAAATATTTTGTGGATGGGGCACCACCCACCACAACTGTATGGCTCAGTCAGTCCCTTAAGTGCCCGACTCTTGATTTTGGCTCAGGTCGTGATCTCAGGGTTATGAGATCGAACCCCTCTTCGGCTCCATGGGGGGCATGGAGGCTGCTTAAGATTCTCTCCCTTTGGGGTGCCTGGGTGGCTCAGTGGGTTAAGCTGCTGCCTTCGGCTCAGGTCATGATCTCAGGGTCCTGGGATCGAGCCCCGCATCGGGCTCTCTGCTCAGCAGGGAGCCTGCTTCCTCCTCTCTCTGCCTGCCTCTCTGCCTGCTTGTGATCTCTCTCTGTCAAATAAAGAAATAAAATCTTTAAAAAAAAAAAAAAAGATTCTCTCCCTTTGCCCCAACGCCTTTCATAAAAAGATATTTTGTGGGAGGTACTTCAAGACCTTCTAAGTGTTCCAGTCCTCATGAGTCTTTCATGCCCTCATTTTAGCATCCCTTGGCGTTTGCTGGTAGTTATTTCTTTTGTAGCTGTCAAGTGGTGATTTCTGGTTCCATACTCTGTTTACGCTTACTGCCTGGCATTCTGCTTTATATTTTATTTTATATTGTTTACTTTTTCATTGATCCCTATTTCATTCAGTGGACCTTAACACACTTTTATGAGTATTTCAATGTTCAGATTGTCCCCGATTTGCCTGCTCTATCCTCTTGCTGTGTCCCCAGAATTCTTTGGACACTTCTTTCCGGTCCCCCAAAATGGTTCTTGCTCATCTTTTGCGTTGCATGCCCTAGACCTGTAATCAGCCATTTTTCCAAGAAGCCCTGATTCCTTCAAGTGGAGAATATTATTTAGAAACTAAGATTGGGACATTATGTGTACTCAACAATGGTATGTTGCCGCCCTCAGACCCTCTTAGCAGGTAGGGAGTGTATGTACTGTATGCAGACACAGATTTTTTTTTTCTTTTTTAAGATTTTATTTATTTATTTGACAGGCAGAGATCATAAGTAGGCAGAGAGGCAGGCAGAGAGAGAGAGGAGGGGAAACAGGCTCCCTGCTGAGCAGAGAGCCCCATGTGGGGCTTGATCCCAGGACCCTGGGATCATGACCTGAGCCGAAGGCAGAGGCTTTAACCTACTGAGCCACCCAGGCACCCCCAGACACAGATTTTTATATCTATATTTAGTTCTGTATTTATTGAGATATATGATCAACTATGAACTCAGCCCTTACTCTGTTCCAACACCCAGAGTTATTTTATATTTCTTTCTATATTTGAACTTCTCTATCCAAAAGTGATAAACCTGGCTCCTATTATCCTTACTATGTTAACTAATTACTCTGTTACCAGTATGTATCTCATTGCACATCCCCACGGCCTCCCCATGGCAATGAGCTTGCCCCCGCACCTCATTACTCAGGCTGCTCTGTTCTGGATGAGAATGCTGCCCCTGGACAGGAGCCTAGTCACCCCACTTGGGCCCTGACACCCCATTCCAGGCTGCCATCTCCCCCAGTGTCTATCTTTGCTACCCCACATGGGCTTCATTACTCCCCATGCTATGTGCCACTGCTTCCTCTCTTTATGTCAAGGGGAGACCCTCTCTTTATGCCAGGACCCCACATTAGCATGCTTTTGTGCTACTCCCCAAATGTCTGTTTTTAGATTGTTATGGCTGCCATACAGTACCACAAAACTGGGTGATTTAAACAACAGAAATTCATGGTCTCACAGTTCAGGCTGGAAGTCTGAAATCAGGGTGTTGGCAGGGTGGTTTCTTCCGGGGGCTCTCAGGGAGAACTGCTCCCTGCTTCTCTCCTCACTTTGGGGTCTTTGGCGTTCCTTGCCTTATGGAGGCTCCCCCTAACCCCCGTCTCTGTCTTCATACGGCCTTCTCCCCTCTCTGTGTGTCATCTGTCCAGACTTCCCTCTTTTTTTTTTTTTTTTTTAAGATTTTATTTATTTATTTGACAGACAGAGATCACAAGTAGGCAGAGAGGCAGGCAAGCAGAGAGGGAGGAAGGGAAGCAGGCTCCCCATGAGCAGGGAACCTGACGTGGGGCTTGATCCCAGGACCCTGGAACCATGACCTGAGCCGAAGGCAGAGGCTTCAACCCACTGAGCCACCCAGGCGCCCTGAGACTTCCCTCTTCTTGTAAGGACACCAGTCGTGTTGGATCCTAACCCAGTATGACCTGATTTTAACTTGATCATATCTGCAAGGACCCTATTTCCAAATAAGGTTATATCCAAGGTTCTGGGTGGACATGAATTTGGGGGCCACAGTCTTCCAACACAGTACATCTGCTTTGCATGGTTCCGGCTAACAGGCTTTTGGACAACATCATCTGTGAAGGGAGGGTGAGGGGAGGAAGGCGAGATGGGAACCCTGTCATTCTGAGAAGAATGTTCTTTATTGCCATACTGTACATATTCTCTAATCTAAAATTAGAGCACTGTGCTGCCATCAGGGCTGTTGGAAACCTCAGGACTTGGAGTGAACACAGGATGGCACTCATTAGGATATGGCTTTAGGATTCCTCCTGGGGACTGTTCCCCTTCTGTACCTTGCCCCCAGACACCCTGTGCTGTAATGGAGAACAGCATTTTACTCACTGTTGAGCAAACTTCTTCACCTGGTCTGGTACCGCTGGGGTTGGGGGACTCCCCTGGCCCCTGGCCACCCAGTTCCTGGCCAAACAACTGTGTCTTGATGCACAGGGTCCGTCCTGTCTCAGGCGCCGGCCGCTGTAGGAGTTGGCTAGAGCGTGTGTGGGGGGTGAGTTCTGGCTGTGGTCAAGAGGGGTGCTCTGTGTCGGCGCCCCGACTCAGCATATTCTGGAAGTGTGCTGCCTGCTTTTTTTTTTTCATTTACTAGTATTATGTTCTGAACTATATTAACTTATATATCACTTTGATGGAATAGATAAAAATATATAGAATATATATTTAAATATGTTAGCTCTGTGTTAATATATGTATGCTGATCACTTTCCCACGCAGATGAAATCCTCTTCTAGAGTCGTGGTTTTTCGTTATTTGAGTCTACCGCATATTATGTAACCGTGTCCCTACTGTCTGGTATTTGGATCAATTTACATTTTTGGGTGTTGGAAATGACACTCCATCAAATACCCCTGACCAAAAATTTGTGTCTGTGGAAACCATTAATTATTAAATATCCACTGTTGACCGGGTAGTAGGTGAGGCACTTTATACATCTTATTAATCCTACCACAAACTGTCCTCATTTTACAGATGAGAATACTGAGGCTTAAGGATCTGGGGTTCTGTTCCCCTCTGCATTTGGTTCCTGAGGCAGTGCCCTGGGGAATGGCCAGGGTTGCTGAGGCAACTACTCCTAGACCTGTGTGCTCCCTCTAATTGTGGAGAAAGTAGTGGGACTAAAGAGATTTCTGACTTTTTAGAGGAATGACAGGTTGAATTCTCAGGGTCACAACTCCTCAGTTCTAGTCTCATACAGGGCATGGTGATAAGGATGTGGCACTAGCTCCTTGGGACACAGGAGCCTCCAAGGCCTTCCCAGGTCTCACCCCACTAATATGGTCATGCTGTCCCTGAGTCATGGTGCCTGTCAGCCGTGTATCGTGGCCACTGTGCTCGTCAGTGACAAATAAAGATAGTGCTAGGTCCTGTGTAATCACTTATTGGGAAGTTCCAGGTCAACTTAATTAGTGAAGAGTCAGACAGGATCAATTATCATTAACATCCAGCTATTTCTAGGGGCCATTCTCTCTGTACGAGCAGGAAGGCTATTGCCATACGAGTTGAACCTGCATTGGTCAGGGAAAGCTTTTTGGGAAGGGTGGATTTAAAACTGGCCCTTCATTCCAAGAGGGGAGTGAGTTGGTGTGGATGGATGTGGGACACACATGGTGCGGAGGGATGTACGGATGTAGGCAGGTTGGCGTCGCGTTTGCGGGCATGAGGGTTGACTCTTGTTAGAAGTCCTGATTCTAAAGATGAGGGAGAAGCAAAATGCCTTCATGGCCCATGTTTGTTCAGCATACACACAGCCAGCTTGGAAATTGACAGATACCCCAAATGCTTACCACCTGAGCGGTTTTCAGGACCTTACAGAAATGTTCATGCAAAATGTGCATTGAGGTAGAGTGTCTGTGGGTCTTATGCGTGCTCCCGAAATAGTTCTTGGGGCTCAAGAATCCCTCATTGTGGAATTAAAGAAACAACAGATGAGCATAAGGGAAGAGAAGAAAAAATAAGATGAACTCAGAGATGGAGACAAACCGTAAGAGATTCAACTCTAGGAAACAAACTGAGGGCTGCTGGAGGGGAAGGGATTGGGGGGATGGGGTAACAGGGTGATGGACATATAAGGAGGGCACAGGATGTAATGAGCGCTGGGTGTTATATACAACTGACGTATCTCTAAAATCTACCTCTGAAACTAGGGATACACTATATGGTAATTAATTGATTACAAAAAAGTAAAAGGAAGAAGAAGAAAAAAGAATAGGCTGGGCAGGGGCACCTGGGTGGCTCAGTGGATTAAGCCGCTGCCTTCGGCTCAGGTCATGATCTCAGGGTCCTGGCATCGAGTCCCGCATCGGGCTCTCTGCTCAGCAGGGTGCCTGCTTCCCTCTCTCTCTCTGCCTGCCTCTCCGTCTACTTGTGATCTCTCTCTGTCAAATAAATAAATAAAATCTTTAAAAAAAAAAAAAAAAGGATAGGCTGGGCAGAGCTCACTTTCTTCCTCCCCCCCTTTCTAAAGACCACCCAGGACTCAGGTGGCCCATGCTTGGGGCCCGGTGACCCTGCCTTATGGCAGAAGCAGAAAGGAAAACAACGGGAGAATGCGGCCAGTGACAGACACACAGATAACAAACCCTCTGGTTCTCTCCTGTTGCTTTCTTGAAGAGGAGATGGAGGTAGAGGTGAAGGGGTGGAATGGAGGGAGATGGTTCTATTTTGGAGTGGCGAACTACTGTTTTCCCAGTACAAATTGCAAAAATGAAGCTCTGGCTGGACAGGATATGCATTACGTCTTGCTGATTTCCACCAGCCAGGATAGGCAGCAAGAGGGACAGGAAGTACGGATTAATGGGGGGTGTGCTGGATAAAGGAGGTCGGGAAGCTGCTTTCTATGCATCGGACTGACCAGTGTGGCTGGAGCAGTGCTTACTGGCCACGGGGCTGTCTTGGCCCAGGGAGCCCCTTCAGAACAGGCTCCCAGTGTGGACACTGTGTCAGACTGGGAGGTACTGGGCCCTCCATGCCTCGTTATGTGGACCCTAATTTGGCCTCCTGGTCCAAAGGTCAAGTAAGGGCCTCAGACCCCTTGTGTTTAAATGTGAACTCAGCCACTCCGTAGATCTGGGATCTTGGGCAAGTTACTTATTAACCTTCGTGTCTCAGTTTCTTCATCTGTAAAATGGAGATTCTGGGAGCTCCTGCCATTCAGGATGGAGGTAAATCAAATGAACTAATACTCACAACAAGCTGAGAACTGGCCTGACATTGTTGAGCACTTAAGACTCACCGGCTGTTGCTCGTATCTTGTCACATAGCATGGGATCCTGCATGCTCTGGACCTGCCAGCTGGTGGTGTTTCCAGAGGCCTGCAGGTCGGAACAGGGATACGAATTACTCACACGGAAGCTCCCTCACTTTCCAACAGGTTGCCTTTCAAAAGGTGGTTAAGCCTGCAGAGTGTGAGTCAGGCCTTTTAAAACCAGAATTTTCTCAAAAAACAAAAACAAAACAAAACAAAAGACCCACAACAACAACAACAAATACAAAAACAAAAACACCCCAAAACAACAACACAAAACCCAAAAAACCAGAAAAAACAAACAAGCAAACAACAACAACAAAACCCCCAGGCTTTTCTCAAAATAGAGCAGTTTCAATGTCAGGTGGTAAACCTGCCTCTTCAAAACCCCCACTAGGGTGTCCTAGACAGCCATTTTGTTTTGACCAGACACCTGAGCACTCACTGTGATTTGGAAAAACTAGAACTGGCCTTGAAACTCCCTGTTCGTCTTTGGGGACCAGTGGTTCCTCATTGACACCAGCCACAGTTCAGGTGTTCCGGAGCCACATGTGGCTGGTGGCTCCCTTGTTGGACTGTGTGGGGACAGAATGTGTGCAGAATTGCAGGATAGGGCTGGTCTGTATTTATCAGGTGCCTGCTGGATGCAAAGTAGAAGACAACACAGATGTACATGTTAATATATGTAGCAATGTTAACCCAGGTGTGCAGCTTGAAAGGAGCATGGGATATATGTTGGAGGCAGTGTTTAGGAGTTCCAGGGAAGTTTGCAAAGAGGGTGGGGTGGCTGGCTATTTCCAGGCTAGGCCTTTCTCCAGAGCTCTAGCCTTGATGGAACTAATAGCCCACCCAACACTTTCTTTTTTATTTTTTGATATCCCAAAGATATCTCAAAGCCAATAGACCCAAACCAGTTTCATTATTTCTCCTCTTAAACCTTCCACATTCCCCTTGCAAAGAATGGTATCACTACCTGCCTGGTCTGAGAAGGAAAAAAGGAGGGCATGGAAGTCCAGATAAGTTTGAAGTGGGAGAGGAGTCAGAAATTCAGAAAGAAGAGCCCGGTGGCGTCTGTTTTTCTCTCTGAAGGGAGAGGCAGGAGCCTTTGCTGGGATCAATGAGTGTGAAGGTGAATTAGGCAGCTCGAGGAAGGAAAGATCTGAGATCACTCCTGTGGGGAACAGCGGCAGGGGCTGATGAGGGAGAAGCAGGAATTTGAATGTTCAGGTGAGGTGATAAACCATCAAGGTGTCATGGTGGTGTCAGGACTGGGCCTTATTCAGCCCAGGCATGAGTTTGTGCCACATGAGCAAGCAAGAGGGAGGAAGTGAGACCCATTTGTAGGGGAGAAGTGCTAGAGTAGCTGTGTTGGGCAGAGAGTGGGGCCAGAGAGTGTGTTCTCTGGGGAGAGGGGACAGGGGAGTGGGGGTCGTTAGGCAGGGATGGAGGGCAGGGCTCTGGGCCCCTTCTCCAAAAAGCACAGGTCTACATAGATTGTGTCCCCTGTTTCCTTCCAGGCTTGCTCTCTGGATGGAGAGAACCCCTGTTCTCTTTAGGCTGCACTGAGAACTGTTTCCTAGAATGACCGTTGGCTCACCAACAGTACGGAAAACCAGTGATACCTTTTGGTGTCTTTCGAGCACACATGTGGAGGCCATCAGTCATTTTCGGTTGCAACGATGCTATCAGAGTTACTATCAGAGGCTCAATCACGCTGTTGCAGGTACCAGAGTAGTTTGTGGTCAGAGACAGGGAAATAATTTAAAAATAGCTATGGTAATATCTTCTGAAGGGATATAGAAAACACATCCAATAAGAAAATTATGGGTGGAACAGTGAATATGCAAAACTATAATTTGGATGATTCTCAGTATGGGAAACTTGTTCCGTGGTATTTAAAGGCATTTTAGAATTCTAATTTCATACGTATTTATATTCTATTCATGATGAAATCTATTCACCATTGGCGTCCTCATTCTCCTATGACTCATTTGGAGATGTTTATTATATATACGGGATCTAGAAGGCCATTGAGCTGATGGGACTGAATGACTGTGATATCTATGTAGCGGCATATCCAAATTGCCCTGGGATTTAAAAAAAAAAAAAAAAAATCCCTGGTTCCTAATCCCTAATAATTCTTATTTAGTGAGTCTAAGATGGGACCAGGGAGTCTTTTTTTTTTTTTTTTTTTTAAATTCCCCAGGTAATGGGGCACCTGGGTGGTTCAGTGGGTTAGGTTAAGTATCTATCTGCCTTCGGCTCAGGTCATGATCTTGGGGTCCTGGGATCGAGCCCCACATTGGGCTCTCTCCTCGGCAGAGGGCCTGCTTCTCCCCTCCCCCTGCCCCGCCTGCCTCTCTGCCTACTTGTCATCTCTCTCTGTCAAATAAATAAAAAATCTTAAAAAAAAAATTCCCCTGGTACTAATGTAGCACAGGCATTTTTGGGGGTGCTGGTATAGGTGAATGGAAAAGTATAACGAGTGGTGCTGATACATTGAGGGTAGCCATTTCTGGTAATCCTGCCCCCATTTTTCAAGGTCGAGCTCTTTTTTTTTTTTTTTTAAGATTTTATTTATTTGAGAGAAAGAGAGAGAGAGAGAGAATGAGCAGGGAGGAGGGGCAGAGAAAGAAAGAGAGAGGGGGAAGCAGACTCCCCAGTAAGCAGGGAGCCTGATGCGGGGCTCGATCCCAGGACCCAGAGATCATGACCTATGCCAAAGATAGACACTAATTACCATCTGAGCCACCCAGGTGCTCCAAGGTTGAGCTCTTGAAAAACCCACATAGTAGGAGAATGGAGAATTCAGGCTTAAAACCTTGAGAAAAAGTGGTTTAGAGACTAAAATTATTAAAGGAATCTGTGACACGCATCTTCGAAAGTTTAGTAAAATAAAACAATAAGTGCCTGGAATGAGGGTTACATCATTGACCATAGTAGGCATCACAGTTGATTTCCCTTGCATATCAACACTCCTGCAGTTTAATACAACTTTTGACGTTGGTTTTGCATTGGTGCAGGTAACATGTACAGCGAGAGGCACGTTTTTTCTGGGTCTGGTGCTCAAACCAGGGTTAAAATGTCTTCCTGATTTCATGACTGGAATTGCTGACTTCATCCTCCAGGGTCCCACCAGAGTGTGCCAAGTGGTGGGAATGCTGTAGGCAGACAAGTGTTAAGGATTGCCAACTGGGCAGGTCTCAAACCCCAGTCTGTTACTTAGCTCTGAACACAATCTTTTCATGCCGGACACTTGCTGTTAAACTTATCTTGTGCTTTTCACTTCTGTCTTCCAGGACTCTTTAGGGTTCTAAGGTTTGCTATATCCTTCTCTTCTGCTTCCTACTTTCCACTATGACCCCCCCCTGCCACCCACAGGTGCACACACATCTGTATACACAGCTGGGGAGCGATTCAGCCCAGTAAAATGCATTTTATATACCCTTTTTAACCATAGTACCAGGATAATGTAATAAAATTGGTTTAAAAAAAAAGCTTAATAAAACTCCTTACCCTTATTGGGGGAACTCTCATCGTTTGTATTGTGTGTTCACATACCTGAAAACTATAGTGCCATGCATTGATTTCATGACACAGCGTTTGAAAAACACTGGCCTTGGGGGGTTTCTGGCATCTTCTTTCGCATCAGGTGGATGCGGGTTCAAATCCTAGCTTGACCGCCTAATAGCTGTGCAGCTTGGTAAGCAGCTTCATTTCTTCACCTGTAAAATGCGGATAAGACACTCTACCTCATCTAGCGTGTTTGAAGATTAAATGAAGTAATGCATGAAAAGCCCTGGCCTAGGGGCTGATTCCCAGGAAGCACTTGGACCAGGTGATGGGGCCAAGGATGACGATGGTGATAGTGAGGATTTTTAGTTTGCAACGCCAGCTTCCTCTCAATTCACATAATTTGGAGCTAGAATTTTCAGCTTTTGCCAAAAGGGTACAAAGGTCAGTGTGAGGAGTGTAGAATATTCATGCAAGAGTCGCTCACATTTTTGGGGGAAGATGACCGTATGCCCAGGAAAAGTTATTAGGAAATGTCCCAAGTACATTCCTGCGCGGGTGTCGCGGCTTGTGTTCCCACGGCCAGCGTCCTGGACCAGAGAGCAGTCGCCTCTGGCTCATCTCCTTGCCTCGGTTGCCCCTGTGTGACTGCTGCACACGACTAATCTCAGGCGCACAGCCAGTATTTTTGGACCCTCTGTACAGAAGCTGGGTGATGGGGTGCAAGCCTCTGTCCCTTTTCTAGGGGCTTAGGTGGCTGGGACATGGTTTCCTTTTCTTTCTTTCTTTCTTTTTTTAAAGTTACCTTTTCAAGCTATACTTTTCCTCCTCCCTAAAATGGGGATAATAATATGTAACTGATAACGGCCGGTGTGTGGGTGAGCGATGATTTCTGTAAACCACCCAGCCCGCGCTGCTCGCTGATTCTCACGCAGCTCCGCCCACACCGGTGCCCAAGTCCGTTACTCCGCCCGCATCCGCAAACCCATCTTACCCCGTCCTGCCTCTGCCCTTTATACCAGCCTTCGCCTTTGCCTGGCTCGCTTGCCGTCCTGTCATGCCTGGACTGTTCTTCCCCTTCCTGGAAGCTCTAACTGTGCCGCAAAGCTTTGCCTTACCAATGCATCCCATGACGATTTATGGATTCCTCACGAACTAGTTCACGTAGTTGGCAATTAATCGTATACTGCCTTCTGATCTCTAGTGCAGTCTTTTATTATCGTAATTAGAGTATTATTAGGTCGCTTTATAGAATTTATGTCTCGTACCCCCAGTTAACTTACTAATTCCTTGAGGCTAGTGATCGTGTCTCACACATCTCTGAATCCTCCCTAACACTTAGCAGAGTTCCTTGCAATAAACGTGTGTTTAATAACAAATATTTGTGATACCTTGGATGGCTGGGCTGCCATAGGAGGAGAGGGTCCATTGGTTAGAGTGATGAGAGGTTTCGTAGATGAAAAGAGACTGGAGCTAGCTTTTGTTAGAAGGGCTGCATTTCTGTAGGCTTGTAGGAGGGGTGGGCACACGGCTGTGTAGTGACAAGAGCCCTTGCAGGTTACTAATAAGAGCAGATCAATGTCTCAGGTGCTGAAGAAACGGGATGGAGCGCTGCTGTGGTCAGACTCAGGCTGAAGCCCTCATCTTTGCGGCATAGCACCCATACTCGCCTACCGTCTTCCCTAATTTTAACCCACCTCCTGTGCCGTACAACTGGGAACTGATGAGCTGTGGGGCTGCTGTTTTTGCCGTAGCTCAGATTTTTAAAATAGCAACTTTTTCTTCCAGTACATTACAGACACCTTTCCATTGTCTTCTGTCTCCCATGGTTTCTGCGGAGTAGCCTCCCTAAAGCTTCTGGGTCTTGGGGTTTTGTTATATGTTCTTTGAAGGTGATGCCTGCCTGTTTTTTCCCTCTGGCTGTCTTTAAAATTTTTTGCTACGGTTTTGTTTTCCAGCATGCGTACTGTAGTGTGGTGTTACTTGTATTTGTCTGTTTGGGGTTCGTAGTAAATTATTAAATCTGTGGTTGGAAGATAACATTTTCACCCTTTGGTCTCTAAGTGCTTCATTCTGTTTATTTCCTTCTGACCTGTCTTCTTCTTCTTGTTTTTTTTCTTATCATGGTGTCTAATCTATTAGTAAAACCATCCGGTGAGTTCTTAATTTTAATTATTTGCCTTTTAGTCCTAGAATTTCTTTTTTCGTTTCTAGTTCTTGGCCAACGTTGTCCATTTTGTCTTGTTATGTAGGCGTACTTATTTTAAAGGCTATTGAACACGTTAGACATACCTGTCTCAAAAACTGTGTCTGAAAACTTTTGGTATCTGTGTATCCCTTAAATCTGTTTAAGACCTGTGTCTGAATCCCTGTGGGTCTCTTTTTATTGTCCATATTTCATTGATTTTTTATTTTGTTGTCTTTTATCCTTGTATTCTCAACTATATTGATTGTATGGATGAAAAACTCCAGAGATAATATAAATCCTAGGATAATGTTGTCTTCCTCAAGATATGATTACATTTACTTCTGGGAGTTCCGGATCATTTTAATTGGATCAGGGATTGAAGTGATTCAAAGCTAGGCTTCTGCCTTTGCGGTTAGTCTATTTCCAGTTAGTTTTATCCCAAATGAAGCGTGTGTGTGTGTGTGTGTGTGTGTGTGTGTGTGTGTGTTTGGTTTCCCGCACTCCCTTTCCTACTTAGGTCCTGATCTTCAATTCTTTTCCCCCTTGTTCCCCCGAATGAATGAACATGCCAGAAGCTTTGCTCAGTTTCTACATGCCCTGTAGCCTCCTATTGAGGAATCAGCAGATGCCCCAAGGCTGGGAGAAGAACGTGCCAAATGTCAGGCTTACCTTCCTAGGTTTCTTTCTTTTCCCAGATCCTCCTCTCCTAATTCTTTAGTGCCTTTTAGTTCTCTGATTCTTCTAAACAGATTTTGAAAAACATGTTTTGTGTAGGTTTTCTTGTTATTCGCCTTGAGAGTTAGGTCTGAATTACCTATTGTGTCATTATCAAAAGCACACTGCCTCCCCCAGCCAAGGATTTTATTATCTTAAATCCAGCAGGGATGTTTAGAAGTCTCTGGAACAGAACATTAACATGATTTAAGTGGTATTTTAGGAAATTTAATATGTCAGTGGTATGCAAAACAGACAGGAGTTGGGAAAGGCTCAGTTAAAGTAGAAGAGTTAAAAGACCAACATAACTGAGTGCTTTCTAGAGTAAGAAAAAAGCAGGTGTTAGGGTTTCTGAAGCTTGGGCGTTTCAGGGAGATCAGAATGAGAGTCTTGGCTCTCCTACTGACTAGCAGCTTGCCTTTCAGCACTTCCTTTACCTATCCCGTCATCTATAATATGGAACACTAAAGTCCCTACCTTCTAGGGTTGTAAAAATTACACAAGAAACTCAGAAAAACTCTGGTTTTAATGGGTTGTCATATAGTATGTGCTCAGTAAATAGTAGCCATTGCTGTTACTATTCCAAGATCCAAAATTCAGTTAACTAGGTTAAAATTCATGACTGCCATTACTGGCTCTGAGCATGACCCTACCATTGTCAACTTCACGGGGCGCTGTTCACTTCCTAAGAGTCTCGGGGAGTAGCTTGCATGCGTTCATGCAGCAACACCGGTGCCAGTAATATTCTAAATACCCACTGTGTACTGAACTGATGTAGAGGCTGATGCCATGGTTTTAAAAGATGATCCCAGTCCCACATCTCAAAGGAGTGATGATAGGTGATTTTAGAAAGTGCCTTTGTCGGGCTCGAGGGTAGATGCTTCATATTTTAGTCTTGAAGAGCCATAATTTCAGCATTTCACTTAAAAAAAAAAAGATTTACTTATTTATTTGAGAGAGAGAGAGTGAGCACATGCGATCAGGAGGGAGACAGGAAGAGAGGGAGAGGGAATCCTTAAGCAGACTCCCTGCTGAGTGAGGAGCTGGATGTGGGGCTTGATCCCAAGACCCCAAGATCATGACCTGAGCTGAAATCAAGAGTCAGACCCTTAACTGACTGAGCCACCCTGGCGCCCCAAGCATTTCACTCTTTTTTTTTTTTTTTCTTAAAGATTTTAGTTATTTATTTGACAGACAGAGATCACAAGTAGGCAGAGAGACAGGCAGAGAGAGAGGGGAAAGCAGGCTCCCTGCCAAGAAGAGAGCCCAATGTGGGGCTCGATCCCAGGACCCTGAGATCACGACCTGAGCTGAAGGCAGAGGCCTAACCAACTGAGCCACCCAGGTGCACCCCAAGCATTTCACTCTTAAAAACAACCCAGTGTTTAAGCATAGAAGCTTACACAAAAGGTAAATCAGATTATGAGCCTTCATGTCACAAAAGAATTCGTAGAGTCGTAGATCACTTGAGAAATTATCTTTTTGAAACCTCTCATTTTCCTACATCATTGAAGTGCAGACCAGAGGGTGGGTGACTAGCCCAAGGAAACATGCCAGTAATGACAAGGTCAGGACTGGGACACGAGTGTCTTTGATTTCTGGTGGAATATGATTCTCTTGCCAAAAATAGCATGTCTTTGTCTTTTTTTTTTTTTAAAGATTTTGTTTATTTATTTGATAGAAAGAGATCACAAGTAGGCAGAGAGGCAGGCAGAGAGAGAGAGAGAGAAGGAAGCAGGCTCCCTGCTAAGCAGAGAGCCCGACATGGGGCTCGATCCCAGGACCCTGGGATCACGACCTGAGCTGAAGGCAGAGGCTTTAACCCACTGAGCCACCCAGGCGCCCGTCTTTGTCTTTTTTAACCTGTTCCACACCTTTCCCAGCTCTGTTCAAGTTTCCTGTGGCCCATGCAACCGGGTGCCCATGGGAAACTTGCCTTCCAGAAGGAAGACCCATCTGTCACCGTGAATTTCATTGACAGAAGCTAGAAAATGCATGCCAAGGAAGCCTCTTTTCTCAGTATCTAGCCTCTGACTCTCTGTGACTGTCCTCCTAGCCTTTTAATCTTTGGAAATTTCATTTATTTTTTGTATCAAACTAAGTGATGAGTTTCTGGCGCTAGGCTCAGTGTAGAATTCCATCTTCGCTTTCTTCTGCAGAAGTCAGGATGTGCATTCAACTTGTGATAATCATGGGAGACCTATGTCAGATGGAACCTGTTTCCTTCTGTGTCATATGGCGAGACCACTGGTCATTCTTTACCTGTTTAGTGTGTGGGACATAGGACCAGGCTGTAAGATCAAGTATAATTGGAAGAAGTAGCTTCATGTAAAAGGATTAGTTTTTTTTTCGGTGTGTAATATTGGGGGAAGTTCTAGGTGTTTAATTAAAACAAGATGAAACGTAGAACCTGAAATAAGAGAAGCCCTTTGTAACAGAGCTTAACCTATTCCGATAAGGCGATACTTGCTATCTTTGCTTTTCCTAAAAATCTGCTTATGATTAATGACAGTCCTGACTCAAGATTTAGAACATTTTTTATGTGTATGATTTCCACGGTATTTTGGCTAGGTAAGTGAGAGCACGAGGTTTGGCTGAGCTGTGTCCTTGTTAGAAAGGCACAGCATGTAAATAAGGGATGGACCGACAGGTGATACAGAACGTGATACTTTCAGCGTAATGGAGGGGGTCTGCCTGCCAGAATGACCAGACTCTTCAGGAAGAGCACAGATGAGCAGGTGGCTCGTAATTAAAAATAGAAGTCGATCTAGAGCCTTGCTCCTCAGAGTCTGGTCCAAGGACTTTGGAGCTTATTAGAAGTAGAGAATCACAGGGCTCACCTAGACCTGCCAAGTCAATATTTGTGTGCCCGTTAAATATGGTGTATTGCTGTGGTGTACTGGACTGGATTTTGGCATCCACTCT
Source organism: Enhydra lutris kenyoni (assembly GCF_002288905.1). Taxonomy (NCBI): domain Eukaryota; kingdom Metazoa; phylum Chordata; class Mammalia; order Carnivora; family Mustelidae; genus Enhydra; species Enhydra lutris. The sequence goes on along the minus strand of NW_019154095.1, from coordinate 15,015,967 downwards.
TCCCTTTACTGTCCACAAAATGGATTGTATCATTCATTTTCATCAATCCTCAGTTTCCCCTCCAGTCTTGGGATGATGAACACAATCCCGAGGCATGGCTTTCCAGGCCCTGTCTCTGGCACCCTCCCTGTTGCCAACTGCTTTCTAGTATTGTTCTGTACGCAGGACTCTTCGTGTGGTATGGTCATCTCTTCCTTCCTGTCCCCTATTAGACTAGGAGTTTTTAGATACTAGAGGATATCTTGCCTTTTCCTGTTCCTGGAATATTGTTTTCAACAAATGATCTTGAAAAGGTGGATTGAATGCACGAGGGACTAGAATGACTTGCAAACCACTCAGAGGAGCGGTGCCGGGGGCGGAGGCCCTGGGGTCCCTGAGCTTCCTGTTACTTATCTCAAAGAATGGTGGCCTTAAGCCTCCACATATGTGGACAAGGCCAACCGGCAATGGCAGCCCAGCTTGGCTGACCTTCAGAACTGGCCTGGATCTTGTTTGAATATCTCCTGGGTGGAAGACAGCGTTTGGGCTTTATAGGAATAAAAAGATCTACAAGGGGTAGAGTTCCTGCTCTCAAAGAACTTAACAGTTTGGTTAGGAAGAGAGGTGTACACAGTGGAAGAGTTTATAATTCAGGCAAGAGTCGGAACAGAATAAAGACAGCATGGCATGTCTGCTCTCAAGCAATGTTTGATTTTCAAATGAGCCATGTAAGATCAGTGACCGTTGGGGAAGTCCAAGAGGAGAATTTCTTCAGGCTGGAGTGGTCTGGGAAGGCCTATGGAGAAGGACGGCAGAAATTGGGTCTTGGAGGATGGGGGAGGAGAGGCAGAGCCTGGGAAGGAGGAGCAGAGAGCGTCGTGTGAGCAAGGATTCTGAGGAGGCACCTGCAACAGATCTGAACTGGGAGAGATGTGCAGGTTCTAGAGTCGAGTTCTAGAATGTCATCAGGCTCTCGAGGCCAAGGCTGTGGTCATACATGGTTCACATAGTGATGCTCGCACGCTGGCATGAGCTGGGGGAGGCACAGACGGGAGAGAAGTTTCCTGCAAGCTAGAAGAGAGAGTGACCGAGACTTTGATCTTTGCAACCCAAGTTCATCCCAATAGAATTTTCGGAGCTCATTTTTGAAGGAAGAAATGAGTAAAAGAAGGAAGACACAGCTAAGGGTTGAAAAGAAGATGATGTCCCACTGCCCATGAAGTTTTGTAGAGGGGAGGCTTGAATGGACCTCATCTTTGCTTTTGAATCCCACATCCCATTTAAATTACATGCAAATAGGATGAAGATGAGTGCTAGACAGCCCTTCGTCAGTGACAACTCTGGATGTATTTGAGTGGCCAAGGGAAAGACTATCTAGAAATGTATCTGCAAGGAGGGAAGAGAGGCAGTGGGCGGGCTGGTACAAGAACCGTGTTTAGACCAGGCAGCCATTTCCAGAGGGAAGGTTAGTTAAAGGAAAGGGAGGAGGATCTCGGGTCAGAGGGAGGTGGCCATGAAGGGAGACCCTTGAGGGAGGGAGCAAGAGAGGACATGAACCTGAGCCCTGAGCTGAAGCCAGGCCAAAGATGCCGCTGGGCTCTGAAAGTAGATAGCATACCAAGTGAATGGATGCTTTTCGACATTCAAGTATGAACATTTGTGGTTCAGAACATTTGTGTCACCTCGATGCCTGAGAGCCATGAGTTGGTTCTGAGCACTGTTTCCCACGACTATTTTGCTGGGTCCACCCTGGGCTCTTGGAAAGGTAACACCCAAAAGTTACTTGTAAACTTCTGGTCCCCCCAATACCCGCCTGATACACCGAAGGGGCCTGCTGTCAACACGACCGGGTTGGGATAGGACTGTCTCTCTTTAGGCCAGGTCACTAGGGTGTCTAGGCTTTCTGCCAGTTCAGACCACCTACACCCATGGGGCGTTCTCAGCTGAGAGCAGGCTTAGCCCGAACCATTGCCCCACTGAGACGGCTCCTTGGGACTGAGTGTGCCCCAGCGGGCAGGGACCCCTCACGCCCGGCCTGGCCCTCCGATCCCCGGTGCACGTCAGCTGTGCGCTTTTGGGGAAGGGGACGTGGAAGAGGGTCAGGCAGGGGTGTAGAACTTGTCACACCTGACGGTCACTAGCAGAATTACCTAATGCCGTGTTTCTCTTCTGCAAAGGGTACCATGCCAGTGGAAAGGATGCGAATGCGCCCGTGGCTGGAGGAACAGATCAATTCGAATACGATACCTGGGCTGAAGTGGCTTAACAAGGTACGTGTGCTGGTGCCCGTGTGTGTGTGTGTGTGTGTGTGTGTGTGTGTGTGTGTGTGTGAGAATGAGAGAGAGAGATACTTACTAAAAGATGTGCCTGGAAACGGCCAAAAAGTAAAATTGTGTTCTTTGTGTTCAAAATCTTATGCTTGTTAATTACAAGACCAACCAACCTAAAATGATCTGTGTTATTCTTTAATGATTCTGACCCCCTTCCTTCTCTAAATGCCTCTCTTGCTTTTCCTGGCTTCTAGGATTGGAGAACATGGAAACTCTGGGGTTCTGTGTTGGGAAGGAAACTTCTTGGCTCTCTTCTCAGTATTGTCTGTGTAAAGAGAACTTTCTGGTTTTTCATCTTAAAAAAAAAAAAAAAGTCTCCTCTTTTTATTGTGAAACACGTGATGTGGTCCTAAGAAAGCAGACTGTCATTTATAACCCTCCATGTATACACCCACACCACACACACGTACATAGATCCTCCCTTACTTTACCAACCTCAGACTCTCAATCTAATTGATCCTACCTGTTAGAGGAGTGAAACAGGGAGACAGTGGTTGTTAAAATAAAGAACACCTGAAAATATATAGTTATCACCTAGAAAAGCCACTAACATATCACGCCTTCTTTAAGAGGGCCCAAAGGAGAAGTTTCTCTCCCGCTACCAGGAATATTGCAGTTCTGAGTAAATTTCTTTTTCCTCTTCTGCCTCCTCCTCATTTTCATCTCAAGGACCCGATGAATAATTCAGCTGGTCAGGCTTTCTCTTCGTATGGCGTGCTTGAGAGCCTCGAGCCTGATTGTGGCCCACTTCTAACAACTGTGGAGGGTCCTGTAACATTGTGCTTACTCCTCTCTCTCCTGGCTTTGTCTTATCTTTTTAGATATCTCTCGAGCCTTATCTCTTTTTCCCTCACCCACTTATTTTTTTTTTCACTTATTTTAACTGTAATGGTATTGTATTTGAGTGCATCGGTTTCAGTGGGTCCTTTTCTGAAACAAGGTGGGGGTAACAAGTGAATGGAAATAAGTAAACCATATGGTCGCTCCATGGGAACTGGTCCCTTATCTTAAGGTCTCTCGGCAAATAGTTTCTTTTTCTAGGCAAGCTATATCCATGGCGCTTCTGATTTGTATCCTGGAGGGGTTTAGTAATTAGCCTGCTCCAAAGACACAAACAAGAAGTCAGGTCGGGTCTTGGCCTACTTGGTTAGCAGGCCACAGGTGGTGGTACAAGGAAGGGGAGGGGAGACTGTCGTCAAGGAGAATTAAAGAAACATAGGGTACTCGATAATGATAATAATCATAAAAATTAATGCTTATGAAGTGCCAGGTGCTCCTCTTAAGTGAGACACGTGCGTTGACTCACATAATCCCCACAATGGGGGAGATGCTGTGATGTTTTCCATTTTATAGACAAGGAAGCCAAGACACAGAGACATTAAGTAGGATTATATATATATTTTTAAAGATTTTATTTATTTATTTGACAGAGAGAGAGATCACAAGTAGGCAGAGAGGCAGGCAGAGAGAGAGAGAGAGGGGGGAAGCAGGCTCCAGAGAGTCCGATGCGGGGCTCGATCCCAGGACCCTGACATCATGACCTGAGCTGAAGGCAGAGGCTTTTAACCCACTGAGCCACCCAGGCGCCCCAAGTAGGATTATGTTTAAAGAACAAAATGGCATCGCCTATATTGATTTAGAGTGTGGCATTGAAACAGAAGTTCCTGGTTTCTGAAGAGAAGTAATTTTTTTTTTCTTTCTAAAAAATACATCCACCAATTTTGGCTGCCTTGATGCAGGGGCAAACTTACTGTGTTATCGCGTCCCCTGCACGAGAAGGCACTTGATACGGTGTAGTTAACTGTCCTTCTAGTAGGTTGAATTGTGCCTCCCACCCCCTCTCTCCACAAACAATATATCCACACCCTAGGCCCCGGAAACTGTGGATGTGAGCTGACTTGGAAAAAGGCTCTTTGGAAAAGATGAAGGATCTCAGGATTACCCCATAGTATCTAGCTGGGCCAGTCCAGTGACGAGTGTCCACGTAAGACAGAAGAGCAGAAGGCCCTGTGAAGACAGATGTTGAGATTACGGAGATGCAGCCATGAGCCAAGGAATGTCTGGGACCACCGGAAGCCGGAAGCGTCCAGCAAAGATTGTCTTTGCAGCCTGTGAGGGGAATGTGGCCCTGCTGACATCTTGCTTCTAAATTTCTGGCCTCCACACCTGTGGTAGGATGGATTCCTGTGGTGTAAGCTGCCCGCTTTGTGGCAGTTGTTAGGAGAGCTCTGGGAAACGAATGCACCCTCTTACGGTTGCTTCCTCACTGGGACTCTCCATTAAGACACCTTTTCATCCGTCTACTCTGTCCCTGTTTTCCTGATAGACGACTGGAAAGGGCGTGGGAACACTTGGGCCCTCATAGGTGGCCCTCCGGGCCCCTGGCTTGTGAGGTCTCTTCTAGCGGTGGGGGAAAGGAGACCCCTGACCTACCTGGTCTGGCCTCAACGTGAGCGGACCTTGGCTTCAGCAGATGACGCATCTCATGAGGCCGGGGGGCTGGGGCGCCGGGGGACCGGTCAGGCAGGCCGTGCACGGGCCTGGGCGGAATGTGCCTGTGGCTGTGTCTGCACGTGCAGGCAGGGCTGTCCCAGTCACTGTGGATGTTCTCTCTCCATACCGACACCTCCTCAGGCCATCTTTTTATAGGTTTCTATTAACTTTGGCTTTGGCATTCTTCTGCCCATGTAAAGATTTCACTGGAAACCTTACTGTTATTTCCTTCTTCTTCTTTTTCTTTTTAAGATTTTATTTATTTATATGGGAGAGAGTGGCCGGGGGGGTAGAGGGAGAAGGAGAAGCAGACTCCCCGCTGAGCAGGGAGCCCCATGTGGGGCTCCATCCCAGGACCCCGGGATCATGACCTGAGCTGAAAGCAGACACTTAGCTGACTGAGCCACCCAGGTGCCCCCTATTATTTCCTTCTTATTCAGAAGCATTCTGCCTAAGAATCCCCGATTGTGTGTTGAGTGGTTTGAGGTCTTTGTAAAATCTCTTCTCCCACTGAAGACTGGTTATAACACAGAAATCACTGTTGGTCTTTGTTACTCACTTAACGCCTCAGCTGCCTTGTACAGAATGTGCTGGTGTTGGGGGTGAACTACTCCGTGCTGGATGGCCCCGGCGGGCGGGCCAGGCCTGTCTTGAATGTTGCTGCTCGCTGGCTCGGTGCTAGGCCACCTGAGGAAGTTCTGGGTGAGCACTGTTCCATGAGTAAATGGGAGAACGATGTGTACTTGAAGAGGAGCAACATTGGTGACCATGTCTTTGTTCTGTGAAGATAATTGGACTTAAGAACATTGGGTTGGCAGTTGGCATGTTTCTGTCAAGTGGAGAGTCCATTATATTTGGGACATTCTTAGTAAGAGACAAATAGGTGTTAATAAATGCCTTAAATTGGTCTCCCATCTGCATGCTGAGGAGGACGGTGATGGCACATGTCCTCTGAGGGAGCAGTGAGGAAGTTTGGCGAAGATGCATTAGCACAAGCTCATGCAGAAGGCCTTGGCTTGGGCCCGTTACTTCTTATTATGAGTATTTATAAACATACATGGCAGGTTTGAACTGTCTAATGACTAGAAAGAATAGTGTAGCGAATTCTCATGTGGTTTCAAAATTCACATCCAGATTTAAAGATTATTGACATTTAGAATATTCATGTGGGCGGGGGCATTTGAAAGCAGCTCTGTGACAGCATATGTCTGTCTATAAGACTTAAGGCCATTTTCTATATATTCACAATACCATTATCAATCGACTAACCATAGATGACTCCTCATTAATCATAACTTTTAATATCATCACCGCACATCCATATTATGCTGAGTATGTGTTTGTGTTCCCCAGAATGTGTTTTTTACAATTGATCTGTTCAGTCAGAATCCAGAGAAGGCTGTTCAGACTTGGAGTGTTTCCTGATTGTCCTTGATTATGAACAGTAGCCCCTCCTTTTTTTTCCCCCCTTCTTGCCTTTGACTTGTCGAAGAGACCAGGTCCTTGCTGGGTTGGTGCAAATGCTTGCTTGTGATTTCTCTGGGCCTTTTCTTGAGGAATGAAGGAGGCAGCCACAACCAGGTTCATTGTTTCTCTTGGAGCTCTGATCGATTTCCACCCTGGTTATTGACGTGCTCATTGCATGTGGGAGATCAGCCTGGAACCCGGCAGCCGAGGCCACTCCCCAGGCCTGTGGTGTCACCAGGTAGTTTCAGACCTTATCCTTCTGTTCACTTTGAAAGCAGGCTCGTGCTTGTCTAAATGTTAGGTCATCTCAGAACAAGGTGAGGAGCCCCAGCAAAAACAGCAGAGTAAATTGGAACATCTTCTAAATACTGGGGGAGAGAAGAGCAGAGGAAATGAAGAGAGCTAGTTGCCACTTAGGGCCAAGGTGTGTTCTGCATTCCTCAAGATAATCGTAAATGTTCTTGTCAACTCAAGCATTGCTTCTCTCTCCTTCCCTCAGGTAGGCACAATTCTCTCTCTATAAACATAGGTTGAGTCTAGAACATGCTGTCCCTCCAAACACGGTGTGAACAGCCTCTGTGAATGGGGCACCCAGGGCTTCTGGTAGCACAGACTGATGGCCCGGGGTCCACACAGACACAGAGCAACGCCGTCACCATCCTATAGTACACACTGATCGAAGACCAGAATGTTTGCTGCTCAGAATCTCTTCCAGTTTTACCTACTTTGTCTTTCAGCACCATCTTAAAAAAAAAAAAAAAAAAAGAGAGAGAGAGAGAGATGTGATATGTTTAGTAGCAGTTTATTTTTTGCAATATGAAAAACTAGTTAAAAGTTACACTTATTAAGGAGGGCACATATTGCATGGAGCACTGGGTGTGGTGCATAAACAATGAATCTTGGAACACTGAAAAGAAATAAAATAAAATTTAAAAAAAAGATAAGGACGAAAAATAAATTCTATTATAACCCCCCCCCCCAAAAAAAGTTACACATGGTTTCTGTTTAATTCACCACTTATCTATTTTTGAATGTGCAATTTGGTGGATTTTTCTGCTCACAATGTTGTCTACGGTCATCATCACTATAATCCCAGTACTGTCATCACCCTGAAAGGAAACACTTGGCCATTAAGCAGTCACTTTCCATTGCAAAGCATTTCACATCCTTTCCTTGTGCAAAGGCGTTCACTAATCTGCTTTCTGCCCCTTTGGATTTAAGTGGAACCGTTCACGATGTGGCCTTTTGTAGAAAGCTTCTTTCACTGAACGTGACGTTCAAGGTTCATTCGTGTTGTGGCCCCTGTTAATACTGCATTCCTTTTTGTGACTGAATAATACTCCATTTTATGCATGTACAACATTTCCTTTATCCATTCATCCGTTGGTAGACATTTGGCTAGTGTGAGTCGTGCTGTTTTGAACATTCATGTATAAATACTTGTTTCAATCCCTGTTTATAAGTCTTTGAGTGAAATTACTGGGTCATGTGGGCATTCTGTGTGTAACTTTTTGAAGAATAGCCAAATTGGTTTCCACAGTGTCTATGCTGGGCGACATTCCCACCACCAATGTAGGGAGGCTCCAGTTTCTCCACATCCTTACCGCCAACTTATTATTTAATTATTTAAATAATTTAATCTAGCCACCCTGGGGGTAGGAAATGGTATCTCATTGTTGTTTTGATTGGCACTCGCCTGATGCTTCGCAATGTTGGGTGTCTTCATGTGCTTATTGGCCATTTAGTTATCGTCTTTCGAGAAAGGTCCTCTCAGACCTTTTGCCCAGGAAAGATAATCCGTGGATGCATGGTGGATAATTGCTAGGTTTAGCCGCTCTGTTTGTGGGTTCGTGATTTGGGCACAGTTTCTGTGAGACTTGATTTGGTTGGTGCATGTGTGAGATCATTGCGTGTGTGCATGTAATAGCACACGTGCAAATGCTTAAAAAGACCTACTTACCAGCATCAACTTTGTGTTTCATGAGCTAGACTTTAGATTGTGTCCCCTCTGAACTCCCCTGACTTACAGAAATGTGCAACAGCAGGTTCTATAAAGGGTCTGCCTGTTTAAGTGTAAACCTTTAGATCTGGTCGCTCTTTCGGGAGAAGTTTCTTTCACCGAAATAAATTTATTTTTTTCATTTTCACGTGAACATCAAAAACTGCCTTAAATGATTTTGCGCTCTGATTTTCATCTGCGTTAAAAAATAAAATTTCCCTCAGCCGTTGACTGATCACTGCTCTTTGGAAATGGCTAACCTGAAACCACGCTATCTCGGTGGGTGAGGCAGACCGAATGAGGAGGGGTTTATGAAAAGTCTCTTGCTTTCAGTTCTTTATTAACTGAGTTTTAAATACAGTAGAATGTTCCCTTTAAACTGTTTTTGGGGAACTCTCAAATATTCTGAAATATTTTTAGTTCAGGCTTCTGTAGAGGCATCAAGTCCCTTTGGGGTCAGTTGGGATGGTTTCTATCTTTCGTTGTGTGAGAGACCAAAGTGGTGGAAAATCCCTACTGACATTTTCTTTCCTTCCCCAGATCCCCATACCTAGAAACTACCTGAACTACCTTTAGGGCTTAAAAATGGACAGTTTTCCTGGGCTTGGTTTCCACAGAAGTCAAGACAACGGATGTATCATAAGATGGGAAACCTCAGTCTGACCACTGGGAGACAATGTGTGGTGTGATACAGTGATTGAATATGGATGGGATCATGTAGCCTGGTTTTGAATTCAGATGCTTGCTACCATCATTTCCTTGGCCATAGAATCTAGTTCTGTTCCTCAGTTTCCTCACCTGTAGGGCAGAGATAATGACGTCCATGGAACTCTGTAGATTCTTGCAAAAAACGAAACCGAGACCACGTGAACACATGGGCGGTCACATGTAAAGTGCTGTGGGAAATCACTAACTGCTGAGACTGGTGGGAGAGAGCTGGTTGAAGAAGTTGCACTTGAGTGTGACTTTGTTTCCAAAGCACTGGTTTCTAATCCTGTGTTTAAAGGCCAGGGCTCATGTAAGCTATTTTGAGTTACCTCTTGAGCAGTAAAAAAGATGGAAAATGGTCTGTTGTAGAAATTGAACCAAGGGACTTTTCTCTAAAAAAGTAATATCTCCAAACATTTAATACATCTTTATTTGCATTTCTTGCTGTTTCATGCAGGGCAGTAGACCCAGTCTTTTTCTGTTGGCTGTACAGCAGATTGAGGTGTTTGATCTCTGTGGCAGTGACCTCGGATAACCCCGATTTCCCTTTAGGAGCACAAATGGGTGTAATTTTGGAAAGTTGCCCAAGTTTTAATTTACCTAAGGCAACTGGAGTTCCTCTCAAGCAAATGATGGAAACCAACGATAACAATAAGCATTAGAGGTTTCAGTCAGTGGCCAGTTCCCTGTGGTCCTTTAAGAAAAAATGGCACAGATAGCAGAACACATTGGCATATCCCAAAATCAACACCTCTGACCTTGGAATGCATTCCTATTCTGCCAGACTCCACAGGACTCTGAATCTCTTCTGAATGGGCTGTCGAGATCTGGAGCCCAGTGGGGGAGGTGGGTTTGGTTCCTAGTGGATTTTACTGTAGATGCCTCGCAAACCCAGTGTCACGTAGGAGAGCATCTTACTGGTTAGGATGTAAGAAACTTCTGTGAAGGTGGCCTGAACCCCATGGCTGTGGGGTTGTTTTTTTTTTTTTTTTTTTCCTTTTTTTCTTTTTTTTTTTTTTAGGAAAAGAAGATTTTCCAGATCCCTTGGATGCACGCGGCTAGACATGGGTGGGATGTTGAAAAAGATGCGCCCCTCTTTCGAAACTGGGCAATCCACACAGGTATTAAAGCCCCCGCATGGGGGCACAGAAGCAGATTGTTTATTGTTGATTTCATGCCTTCTTTTTTTTTTTTCTTTTAAAGATTTTATTTATTAGAGAGAGCGTGAGAACAAATGGGTGGTGGGAGGGGCAGGAGAAGGAGAAGCAGACTCCACGATAAAGCAGGGAGCTTGGCGCAGGACTCGATCCCAGGACCCCAGGATCATGACCTGAGCTGCAGGCAGACGCTTAACTGACTGAGCCACCCGGGCGCCCCAGTGTCTTTTTTTTTTTTTTTTTTTCTTTTTGGAGATATAATGGACAAATAAAATTGTAAGATAGTTAAAGTATACCACGTGATGATTTGACGTCTACACTATGACAAGATTCTCCTCATCAAATTAATTAACACGTCTATCACCTCTCATATTTACCTTTTATTATTTTTGGCTTTGGTGAGAACGTTGATGTTCTACTCTCTTAGCAAATTTCGATTACACAGTATAGTGTTAACCATTGAAAATATTTTCTTTTTTACTATACACATAAGGCTTATGGCCTCGTGAAGACAGCTCTGAAAAACCTGTGGCGTGTCCCCAGGCACAGCCAGGACACGGGGGGGCATGAACTTCCTCACTCCGAAGGGATGCTTTGCTCAGAAGTGACACTTAGTCCTTAAATTTCCTGTGAATGTGGGGTTCTGATCATGTTCCCCATAAACTTATTTGTTCTGGAGTGGTAAACTTGGTTTGAATTTCTCTCTCCAAAATGTAGTCAAGAATATATTTATTTATAACAGAATTTAAGGATGGAATGCTATTTACAGGAATTAGACTTTTTACTAATATTTGAGAGTTTGATGAAAAAGGGACACTCTAGTTACCTGGGCTTGAAGACCTCCCCAGTCTGCCAGCTTTCTCTGTTACTTACCTTGACTCTCCATTCTACCAATACTAGTTTTTTTCTCAAGCTGTTAGGTAGAGGTGGGGTGACCGGTTTGTCCTAGTTTGCCCAGAACTGTCTAGGTTTTAAAACAAAAATTCTCACATCCCAGGAATTCGGTCTCGGTCCCAGACAAAGCAGCATGGCTGGTCACTGTAGTAGCCTGGAATTAAAAAGGGATGTGTGCACTATCTGGCCAGCAAGCCTATATGTTTCCAGAAACTTCTACGCTCTATTTTTCCCTGCTCTTTTTCTTAACCTTCATTCTTTTGGCTCTTTTGTTAGGAAAGCATCAGCCTGGAGTAGATAAACCTGATCCCAAAACATGGAAGGCGAATTTTCGATGTGCCATGAACTCCTTGCCTGACATTGAAGAAGTCAAGGATAAAAGTATAAAGAAGGGAAACAATGCATTCAGAGTATACCGGATGTTGCCCTTATCTGAGCGACCTTCGAAGAAAGGTAGATATTTACTAACTAAAACAATGGTCACGTCATATATATTGTAGTATCTCTGTGGTTTCTTTATTTCCACATCTGTGGTCACTCCGAGGGGAGAACAGTTGTTCACACTGTGGGTAATAGTCCTCCCCTTGCCTGGCTGGGGGAAGTGACCATCAGGTTGCTGAAGGTAGTCAGAGAAACTTGGCCGTGTGTGGGTGAAAGCACGTACAGGTTCATTGAAAGTTCCAGAAAGAATTGAGGGGAAACTGTTCTCTGTATGTTCCTCATGAATTAACCCCAGACTGTTTCTTGTTGCCACAGGAAAGAAACCAAAGACAGAAAAAGAAGACAGAGTTAAGCACATCAAGGTAATCTTTATTGTTCAGAGAGAAAGCCAAAGTTTGACCATATTAATGATTCCTATTCTGTCTCATAAAAACAAGCAACGTGATCACTGTGAAGTATTTCATCTTTCTTCTTTGGCTCCTGTGTTGTATGTGCTTTTCATGTCTCCTCTTTGGCTTATCCCCTAGCACAGACTCTGGTACCTGTACCCCCTGCTTAATCCAGTGTCACTGAGCAGTTTATGAATGAAGTCGCAAATTCACACTGAGCTGGACTCCAGCCTCCATCTGATCCCCACGACTGTTGCCAGCTGGTCCCTTAGTTCTAGCTGAGCTCCAGCAACCAGCTACAATCTGATGATATCATATTTTCAGGCTCGTAAATAGACCTTAAAGTCTATTAAGTATTATATACTTATGTTAAAATGTATCATCTCCGTGTTTTGCTTATATTCCATGACAGGCCCTAAGGTTGGGGGCACAGAGTTCTGTTCGAACAACACCTTGTCCATGTGGTTCTCACTAGTCTCTCTCTGCCCCATCTCAGAACTAACTCTCACGACTCCCCAAGCCTTTCCATACGGATGTGTGTGTGTGTGTGTGTGTGTGTGTGTGTGCGCACACGCGCACACGTGCAAGCCTTTCAGTAGACTGTGTGGTCTGGAACCCCCTGCAGTGTGAGGGTCTTTGTGCCTACGTGGCATGGCCTTGTTAAACAGTCAGAGAATAGCCAGATACCTGTGCCAAATTGAGGATGGCTGAGAGGAGAGCAGACACTACACTCCCAGCCCTACAGACCGTCAGAGAGAAGATCGTCAGATTGTCTTAAGGCTCACGACACTCGGTTTGCAGATGGAGAAACTGAGGTTCGAGGGAGTTGAGTGACATGGGTCCAAGGGCGGTGGCACACGTGGCCAAAGTGGCATGGTCCTTTAGAACTGAACTTAAAGGTGATGCCAACTATTCTTTTTTAAAAAAAAATTTTTTTTAAAGGACTTTATTTGTTTATTTGACACACAGAGAAAGATCACAAGTAGGCAGAGAGGCAGGCAGAGAGAGGGGGGGAAGCAGGCTCCCTGCTGAGCAGAGAGCCCAATGCGGAGCTCAATCCCAGGACCCTGAGATCATGACCTGAGCCAAAGACAGAGGCTTAACCCACTGAGCCACCCAGGAGCCCAATGCCAACTATTCCGATTCCTAAGCCAGAATCGCTGTTGGAGGAATAACCCCAACTATCCAGACAGCACCGTATTTAAAAACAAGCCAGTTAGTCCCAGTAGACAAAACACAACAGTATTTACTTCTGAGATAAAGGGAGACTTGTGAAGGTGGATAGAATTTGAGGGGCAGCTGAGATAGACTGTTAAAGTTTCAGAAATGCTCATCTTCCCGTCAGAGTGGAAAACAAATACTTTCAGCAGAATATTTCAGAAGTGACATGTCCAGTTACATCCTAAATATTTTTAGTTTGCGACTTATTTTAAATACAGCACAGTACTGAGGCCTAATTTTGTTTTAACTTTTTTGTTGTGGAAAAATTTTATACGCACAAGAAGGAGACAACTGAGGAGAATTTGCCCTGTGGCCATCACTCCAATTTCCATCACCCCAATTAATAGCTCGGGACTTTTTTGTTTCGGGAGTGGGTGCTGCCATCCACGTCCCTCCAGCCCATGAGAGTGGCCAATATTCAGCCATTTTTGACTCAAACCATTTCGTATGGTTCAGCGCACTACTCTGAAGCAGATCCCATATTATATGATATTTTCCCCCAATTACTGGTTCAATTACTTTCAGAATATGGACACTCTAAAAATAACACAGTAGCATTATTGCAGCTGAAGAATTAACAGTAATTCCTCAGTCTTGTCAAATATTGTAAGAAATAGTGTTCAGATTTCCAGTTGTCTCATAAATGATGTCATATTTATAGAGTCTATTTACTGGAATTAAAATCCATGTAAGGTTCACACATTGTATCTCTTACGTTTTATTTTATTTTAATTTTTTTTAAAAAGATTTTATTTATTCATGAGAGACAGACAGAGAAAGGGAGGCAGAGGCAGAGGGAGAAGCAGACTCCCCACCGAGCAGGGACCCCGATGTGGAACTCGATCCCAGGACCCTGGAATCACAACCTGAGCTGAAGGCAGATGCTTAACTGACTGAGCCCCTCCAGGTGCCCCTCTTAAGTTTTCTCTTAATCTGTAGGTCTCCTTTAACATCACTTTTTATTTATTTATTAATTTTTTAAAGAGATTTTTTATTTAATTATTTTACAAAGACATAGCAAGAAGGGGAACACAAACAGGGGGAGTGGGAGAAAGAGAAGCAGGCTTCCCACTCAGCAGGGAGCCCAACACGGGCCTTGATCCCAGGGTCCTGGGATCGAGCCCCACATCAGGCTCCCTGCTTAGCGGAGAGCTGCTTTTCCCTCTCCCTCTCCCTGCCACTCTGCCTACTTGTGCTGTCTCTCTGTCAAATAAATAAAATCTTTTTAAAAATTAATTTTTCCTTGCAATTGGAAAAAAAAAACCCACTAGTTATTATTTGTATCAGGTTTCCCAGAGTTGGGATTTTTTGCGGGGCCCTACACTTTAATGAGTATTGTTTAGTCAGAAAAGTATGACTTCCCCATAAATAGGTGACTTGGAAGACTTTGCTGCAATCTTGAGTATGACTGTGTAGTATTTACTACTATTTTCATAGCATCTAGCTCAGTGCCTGGTACAGAACGGATAATCAGTACATATTCGATCACTAAGTAGATGCATAAATAGAGATAACGCATGAGGTCGGAGTGGGGTGTTACATCGCAGCACAGATTTAATTTCCTCATCTCAGTTAATAGACAATGAGAAGGGAGTAACCGACCTTCGCCATCAGCAAACCTTGCTCAAACATGCCTTCCATGCCCCATCGAATATCAGATCCCTCAGTAAGAGAACACCATCAGTTTAGGTCTGTCTGAGCAAGAAAATGCTTGCGGTGAGACCATGGCCCACACTTGATGACAAGGCACATTCTGTTTCAGGGCTGGGGACATCCGAGAAGATGCGCCTCTTCTAGTTGATGACACAAGCTGTTCTCATAAGCACGGGATGTGGCGGTGTCTTCCCTATGGCCGCACAGTTGAGCAAGGGGTGGAAGGGACATCCCCGGTGAGGCTTGGCCACGGTGGCCCAGGGAAGCAAGTGAGAGCCCCCAGCAAAGTGTATACTGTGAAATCCTCCGGTGACAACAATGTGGTTAATACCTGAGACTTGTCTCTCAGAGGGACATTGTCCCTTAAGCAGAAGGCAGGCGGTTCATCAGAAAGAAGCACAGCCTCACTTCTGACTTTAAATCTGCTTGTATCTGTCCCACAGTGTGGCCTCTGAACGTAGATAAGGCCAGTAGCCTTCCCAAGCTCTGTGGCTCCCGACAGCGAATGCCTTTGCGTTCACAAAATGTTTCGGTAGAACGTTTCCCAGGGGATCTCTCCAACTTGTCTGGAATTGTACAGTTGAAGGACTTTATCCTTACTGAGCTATTAATACATTACTTTTTGTTGTCACAGTGCCCAAGCTCTGAGTTAATAGGTCCCATGCCAGTGTGTGACAGGGGCGACTAGATAGGCTTCTCCCACTGAGAACGTTGGTCTTCTGTGTAGGAACCAGGTGGGAAAATTTGCTATTGCAACAAACTCCTCCCAATCTTCATTCAGTTCGAGTTGAAGTTTTAACTAGCAAATGAGGTTTAGAACCTGTGGGCTAAGTGTCAGAATTTTTCTGAGGTCACTCAGGCAGTTTATCTCCATGCTATAAGTTCCCTCAGCAAATCGCTTCCCCCGAGACTGGGAAACCGAGGCCTACCGGCCATGTAGTAGGCGCAGAAACTCTGCCTCAATATTCCTCAGTGTTCTCTGTTGTGAATATATATGCTCTGAACTCAGTGCGCTGTGTTTTACTTGAGCCGGGCCTTGCCTTTGTGGAGGTAACTGCCCATCTAAGGAAATAAGACTTAAGACCCAGGAGAGTGGACAGTCCCATACTGTGTGTGTTTCAAAAAAAAGGTCACAGAGGCCAAGATCAGTAAAGAGAGAAGGGGATAAACAGAGGAGTGGTAGCTGACATTTTTGAGCCCCTACCAAGTTCTGAGCTCTAATTAATATGTCATCTCGCTCTTCCTGGGATGGGCGGGTCATCTCCTGTTTGCATATGAGGAATTGGAGGCACAGGGAGGTTGAGTAATTTTTCTCCAAGGTAGCACTGCTGGGATTTAAATCCAGGTCAGTCCAGCTCCAAATCCCACACTCTTTCACCACACCTGGTGCCTCTCGGCCTTTTGGAAGTGGTGGGACCTGAGCCAGGCTTTCGGGCATGGATGGAGTAACATGGCGGTCAGTGCCCAGCACCAGGAGCATGACGTAAAGGCCGGGAAGTCAGAGTTGCTGTTTGGTCTTCCTGGGATGAGTCAGGAAACTGGCTTAATTAGAGCAGGATTTGGTGTGAGGCAACAGTGGGAAACAAAAGACTGTGGGTGGGGAGGGTTAGAAATGAATAGTTCCTGCCTCCTAGGATTGACAGTGAAACATGCATACTTTGTACCTGTAACGTGCTTCCAGATCAAAGCATTGGTGCTGTGATGGGAACTGTATTCTAGGAGGGTGTCTCAAGTCACCTGGGAGAGCAGGCCCAGTCTGTATTAGTTCTGATCCTAGACCTCTGGGTAGAAGTTACAGAAAAGCAGGACCTGGCTTTTAGCAGGACTTTCTAATCAAGCTGTTGACTCTAACGGTGACCTTGAGCTGGATTAAAAGCAACATGCTCCCCGTCACTATCCAGAGACCACCTCTCAGGGCTGGTACTAGAGCGATCCCATCATTGGTTGAAAGAGGTCTTCAGTTTTCAGACCTTAATCAAATGAAAACACAGACTGGCAGCCCACTTGAAACACAAGCAGACGCAGAGCTGCCCTGGATGGAGCAGGAGAGAGGGCCCGCCTGCTTGGGGCTGCTGCCTCCTTCCGCTCTTGGTGGCTCTTGGGGGTACCGCTCAGAGCTCAGTCTGGAGGCTCTGTGGCTGAGTAACCTTGGGGGATGATGTGAAACGAGGCTTGGTTGAGTTCTTTGGGTAAGAGCAGTGCACAGTGGAGTTGATATTTAAAGGGGGGGGGGAGGTCTTTCTCATGGCGGTGGGAAGGAATGGAGGGGAGGAGAGCGCAGTGCAAGTGTAGATGAAGTTGGGGGCCCTCGGAGAGTGGGAGATGTTGGAGAGGATACAGAGGGTGTAGACAGCAGCAGATCAAAGTTTCAAGCCTTATAGAAGGGAAAGTTGGGACTGGAGCATGTTTGGTGGAGGAGGACGTGAGTTTAACTTGGAACGTGTTGAGTGTGAGATGATAGTGGGATCTAACGGGCCCAGAGTTCGGGTAGGTGTGGGACGGTGGGTGTGTGGTCAGGTGCTCAGGAATGACACTGGGGGCCTTGACAGTAGAAAAAGAAGAAGAGAAGCTGATGAGAAGAACACAAGCCCCAAGGACAAGATAAAAAGGAAAGGGAGCCAAGGAGAGAAGTTAAAGGGAGGTTTGGGAGGTTGTAATGAGAGTAGGAAGAAGATGAAGACAGTCTAGTTCCAGGGAAAGAAGGGAAGGAAGGAAGGAACATGTCGTAGGACTGGGTAGGAGGCGTCAACCTATCTTACTAGTGGCCCCATGGTGAGGAGTGTACAAACCCCTCACCCTACCCCTCCAGGCCACTTTTTACTTTTTTAAGTAGGCTCCATGCTGAGCTTGAACTCCCAACACTGAGATCAAGACCTGAGCTGAGATCAAGAGTCAGATGCTCAACCGACTGAGCCACCCAGGCGCCCCACCCCCAGGCTACTTTTATGAAGGCCAGTGGGCAGCCTGAAATTTTAGTTAGTAGAAAGATCTAGAGATGTCCTTCAATTGGGCTGCAGAGAGACCGGCTTTGCACAGATGAATTCGGGCATCTCTGGCAGCAGGGGACTGGGTTGTAGACAGAAAAGCTCAGACGGCCACTGTATCTTGCCTCTAGGCAAGGGACATCTAGACAAGGGGCTGTGGCCCAGGGATGAGATGGACTGGACTTGGAATGGAGGCTGAGTGGCCTTGCTCTCCTCTGACTCGGGCCCACCCCAGCCCCCTCCAGCAAGCTCAGCTTTTGAGATGTTAGAGGTCTAAAGAGAGCAGCTCCTGCCCTTGGACTGACTCTCTCTCATGCCAGTTTGCTTTTGCCCCAAACCCCTTAAACTGCAGGCCAAAGTTTAGATCTACACGGAGAAGGAAGGTTCTTGGGCATAAAGATTTGGCAGAGTTAACGCACCACGGAGGGGTCTGAACTTACGCATGGTCTCGGTTTGGCTCTCTCTGGGGTGGATTAGAAACCAAAACTAGTTGATTCATAGGAGAGCCTATGTCTAAAGCCAGAAAGGGAACAGAAAGGCGTCTGGCTGAGGGTCGGTCAGGCAAGGCCGTGGTACGGCAAGGCAGGAACAGAGCGGGAGCGGGCACCATACAGGACCGGGAGACACGGGACAGAGACCTCCGTGTGCATATTCCACAGAGAACTGTGTGCCCCGTAATTTTGAGTTCCTTGCTTAAAAAAAAAAAAAAAAGGTGTCTAGTTGAGGCCTGAGATCAGTGAAGATCCTTGTTTTGCACCCTGAGTGGAGAACTTTCGGAGAGATGCTGGCTGTTGCCCCTCATGGGACAGTTCACTACTGTCCTTCCGGAGTGCTAGAACCCGCAAGATGGTTTGCACTGGAGACTTTGGAAGCAACAGGGCATTTTTTGAAGCAGGATGGGAGGAATAAAACCTTGTCCAAAATAGTCCAATGCGGTCTCCAGTGGTAGAGCGTAGGGTTCCATCAGAGAAGTAGCGCAGGACACAAGGTCGGGGTGAGTTGGGGACAGCGACATGGAAAATGGTTCTGTCTGAATTTCTGTTGGGATGCACGCGGGGTTCATTAAGGCAGAAAACTCCTGGAATGGGCTCATGTCGCGTGACCGAACACCGAGCTCAGTTCTTGTATCTCCTTAGGCTAGAAGTAGTGTGATCTTAGAAAATTAATTTAGTCTCTGAGTCATAGTTTTCTCAAGTGGAAAGTGATAGAAGTATCACTTGCCACTAATTAAACGGTAGATCATGTGAAACAGCAGCCTTCAGCTGAGAGCAAGGTAATTTAGGTTTTTAAATATATGCAAGTCTGACTGCCTCATGACTTTTATCAGAAATCTAAAGCAGAATGAGTTAAAAAAAAAAAATAACTTGACAACAGAAGGAACCCATACAGATTAGGGGGGTCTTTCGACAATTCCTTTAGATGTTCTGTACATGGTTTCTTTGGGGCCATCAAGGAAAAGGAAGTAGCAGAATGAAATCTGGGGCATGACTGGGGGGATTGGGGGGAGGCCTGGAATAGGAGCCCCAGAGGAGGCAGTGAGAGAGGCAGGTGCCATGAGAAGGCGGAGAATTACGGTAACATGGGACAGTTGCATTGTCAAGAGGGACAGCACAGTCCTTCCTCCCTGTTGGATGTCAGTGTGTGGGGTTGGGTGACAGACCTGGAAGACAGTTCCCTGTACTTGAGAGCAGTTTTATTAGCCTCATTTATTTATGCTTGGGTAGTGGAAAGTGTTAACTTGATAGTAAGTGCCAGGTGCCTGTTTATCTCAATCTTCACGTGGTCCCTGGGAGGGGAGTCCTCTCTGTCCTCAGGTTCCTGCTGTCTGCACAGCCCCGGGAGAGGCTCCAAGAAGGTTCAGTCAGGTCCCTCATCCAGCGTGAGGTGAGGAGCCAGGCTCTGACCCCTGCATGACAGCAAAGCCTGACAGACAATGAGCTTGTCATACCGGCCCCCCGGGAGCCTGGAGCTTGAGGCCGAGGCCAGAGGGGCGGCTTCCACCCACCACAGGCTCTAGCAGGGGCATAAGGGAGGAGGAGAAAGGATGGAGACTCAAGTCCCAGGCAAGCGACTTTTCCCCAGAAAGGCCTCGAAAAATGGGCAAATGCAAGGTGCTGCAGGAGAAAGGAGCAAAGACTCCACCTGGGGGTGGGGTTGGGGGGCGGCCCTGGGTCCTGGGCCCCTCCCCTGCCCTTTGGTGCCTCTTGTCAGTGTGCGTGTGGGAGAGTTCTTAGGACTGAGCTGTATACTGAAGTGATGTCTTCCAAGTTGAAGTTCTTTCTCATGATGGGAGTTTGCCAGGTGGGGATCATGAAGGAGGAGGTGCTTTCCCTCTCCTTCCCTGTGTGGCTTCCCTAGGATTTTGGGGGCTCATCCCTGATTCCGGGTAGCCCATAAATGGTAAGAACACCCTGCATGCCTGAGAGATGCCCACCTCTCTGGGTTTTTCAAATCATAGGCATGTCTACCTCTGATGATCTTCTGCTCCAGTCTTGTGTTCTTTCTGCTCTTGTTCTCCATCTTGGTTTCCCAAGGAGCTGTCCTGTGTGGCTTTTTTTGTCTGACTCGATTGCTGTCATAGATGCAGATGCAGTCTTCCCATGAGGAAAAACTCTTCTCGTCAACGTCCTGAAAGTCCATGTGTACCTCAGGACTGGCTCCCCCAAAGTCCCCCAACCCTCTCAGAGGTGGGAGGGTTCCAGGGCACTTGACCAGAAGTGAGAGCTATACTAACGATGAGGAACTTGTTGCATCATTTCATTAGTATGAACGAATAGCCTCTCGGACTGTCTGGAACATTCAGACACTTGAAAGGCATTTGCGGGATGCCATGGCTCTGGAGTTGCCCAACTAGACTCCACAGGGGGAGGTGGCCTTCTGAGCAGTCTGGCTCATTACCGACCACCCCCTCAGTGACAAGTGCTCAGGTGGCCAGGGTCCAGGGCAAACCTTATCTGAGGAGAAGTTATTCACAAAGTCTCCCCGGCTTCCTGCTCTTGGCAATGGTGGAGGCAGACCTTTTCCTCTGAAGTTGTAAAGGAAGCTTCCGGAAGCTTTTCTTCCTTAGAAAGCCAGGAGTTAACCCTTTTGAGCACTCTCTCCCTCCACCTGGAAGCTGGGCGCAGGGTTCTTTCCACAGATAGTTGCATAGCCCTGCTGAACCCCCAGACTGTTGTCTATAGGTGTAAGCCTTTCAGAAAAGCCGACCGGATGTGCTCCTACCATTTCCTCCAAGGAAAATGAAAGCAGGGAAATACCTACAGGACATTCCGTGCAGAAATGTGCTGCTTTAGCTCCAGGCTGATTGAAATTATCAGGGAATGCATTCAGGGGATGAACGTGACCGTAGCAGTAAAAAAAAAAAAAAAAATAATAATAATAATTAGACAGAGGGTAGAATTTAAGCTAAGAAAAAGGAGGGGGAAAGAAGTGTTCTCAATTCTTTTTTCTTTTCTTCTTCCTAGCAAGAACCAGTTGAGTCATCTTTGGGGCTTAGTAATGGAGTAAGTGATCTTTCTCCTGAGTATGCCGTCCTGACTTCAGCTATAAAAAATGAAGTGGATAGTACGGTGAACATCATAGGTAAACTGTTTTGACATCTCATTTTTTATCTACACCAGCAGCCCCCTGGGGTCTAAAATTTGTAAAACGTGATTTGAAATAACATAGTCAGTGGGAGGAGGTCTTGGAACCATCTCAAAATGTGAAGTTCCAGCCCCCGGATTTCAGGGCTGAAGAATAAAGGCCTTTGAGGACCAGATAAAGGAACTTTTGATGGGTCAGCCTCAAGAAAATAGGCCAAGAGTGACTTCCCAGGAGACTCCAGTAGATGAAATGGGTTTCTTCCGCCCTCATGATTAGCGGTTCTCCATCTTTCAGTAAGCAGTCCCATGGACAAAAGTGTTAATTAACTCTTTGAACTCAGGAACAAGGAGAGGGTCCTCTCAGAACCCGGTCCGTGGCACAATCTGCCACAAAGGTGGAGCTCTTCTTGCAAATGAAGGAACTGAGGCACAGACACCTGTGGCCCAGATGGCACAGTTTGATTCCACCAAGATTGTTGAGCACCTTCCACAGACCAGACAGTGCTAGAAATAGGTTGGGGAACAGGACAAGCCCCATCCCTAATTCTGTGGAAGGAGATAGTAAACACCTATGGCCACAGATGACTACCGCACTAGCATGTGTGAGAAATGCTGCAAAGAAGAGAACAAGGGAGAATATCTGGGGCCAGAGTCAGATGGGAGGCTTCTGGAAGCTTCTGGAAAGAGTGGTATTTCCTCTGAAGTGGGTGGGTGAGGGGGAGCCCCGGGATGGCCTGGTGTGGATCCCCACATAGGAACCTGCTTGGAGGGCTAAGGAAGTCCAGAGTGGCAGAGTGCAGGTGAGCCTAGGGAGAGGGGCACGAAGGTCTGTCAGAGAGGGATGAAGGGTGGGGTCCTGGGGACTTCTCCGGCCATGGGAAGGACATTGGGTTTTATTCCCGAACTGCTGGAGGGTGTGTTTAAAAAAATTTTTTTTTTTTAAATTGAAGTATGAGAGACAGTCAAGTACACAACTGTTTTACACACACAGACACACACACACACTGTAAACCCCACCTCTTGGAGGATTTCAGGCAGGAGGGGGACCAGAGTGAATTTCATCTCAGCCAGATCCCACTGGGCCATGGCTCCGAGTGGATGGTGGAGGCCTTGCAGTGATCTCATCTTCCAACACCAGCCCCAGAATCCAGAAGCAGGCTTTGCCCCTGGGCACCTTGTGGTTCATTAAACTCTTCTCCATTTTGTAGACTGTCAGGGCTTCTGATGCTGGTAAAACCAGTGAGATCACACAGAACTAGGAGCGCAAACCTCCTGTCCAGGTGCCTTCACTTCCAGACCCTCAGATGCTACAAATGTTAGTCCCTCCTCCCCCTCTTCCCCTGGGTTTTGGAGTTTGGGAAGTAGGGTGGTATATGCAAGGACTCCCTTGAACGCTGAGGGCTGTGGCAGAGGCTGTGTGAGGGAAGGATGGGAGCCCATGCCTGCCAGTCGGCTTCTCACCTCCCCTGGGGAGTGACCAGCACTCAGGTCATCATTGCCTGGAGCTGCTTCAACCCCTCCTGGGTTCTCAACGCTCTTCCTGTCTTTGGTGGGCAGCCTCTGGAAAGCCTTGCCCAATGAGCCCTTTAAAAAAAAAAAGAAAGGAAATATTTGCCAAGCCTCCAGGCACTTTTTCTTAAGATTCAGCTCTGTCGAGTGAGCTGGTTGGTTTGGAGCTCTCCTTCAATTATGAGGTGAATTCAGCCTGGTATAAAATGGTGAACAAAAGTCACAGTAGTGCAGAGCTTTCTTTACCTTTAAAAAACAAAACACAAACCATCTGGTTGAGTCTTTGGCATGTAAATTCTGTCAGGTTGATTGTTCTTTGCCCTTTGGTATGATTGCTGCTATGGGGGTTGGTGCTGATTTAATGAGTCCTTACTTCCGGGGCAAAGCCGGAAGCCGGATGCCCAGTTTGGTTAGAAAATCACCTGCTGGATTAATTGAGTCTCTTCCTTGGCCTAATAAAAAAATAATAATGAGGTCAGTAAAAGGAGTTTGAATATCTCTAATTAGCTGGTGGCCCTTACAAAGGTGCATAATAATACAGCAAGTAGATCCATGCAAGTATTTTAAAGAAGGGGATAATTTGTGATCTTTGTGAACAGTAGCACTGCCTCGGATTTTTAAACCCTTCCTAGAGCTTTTATGTCCACTCCTGCCGTGACCATTAATTAGCCATCCCCGGCCTTTGTGATTTGTGGACCGAGATGAGAACACAGGGATTCTGACTCCCAAGGCCATGGTGGAATTTGAGAGATTCTCTCTCTCGACCTTTTAAAAATGCCTGATTTTATAAAAAATGACACCGTTCCTTGCTTTCAGTTCATGCATCTCTGAGCCCAGAGTTCATCCCAGTTTTGTCTTCAGACCCCAAGAAGGAAGCTTCTGGGTGTTTTTCATTCTGCTTTTATAAGCATATATGTGGATAATATTTTAAATTGGGAACTGAAATGAGTGTTTTGTTGGTAGCAGGTTTTCACATGGTCTCTCGGTTCCTAGCGAGGAAAATAGATTGAAAATTAGTAAGTTAAGCTAGCAGAGGCCAGCTGCCTAGTACATTCTCATTCCAGGCCAGGTGGAGGTTGCTGTGAGTGAATCCAGCAAGTGAACGAAACAGTCGCTGTGACAGGAGAACTCTTATTTGGTGGCTGCTGTGGTTGACTTTTATTTTTGCCACGAATTACACAGCAGAAACACACACACACACGGGTGCATGCTTGTGGCTGTTGGTGGGCTGGGCCCTGGTCTTGTCCTTGACAGCCGAACGCACTTTCCGATTTAGCTAGTTGTGCTGGGACCCCAAAAAAGAGCACGGTGTCTCAGCACTTAAGTCTTGTCTTCTAACGTTCCGTCTCTCCTGGATGATGAAACGGCCTGGGTGAGCCGGCCCAAAGGCCTAAGCCTGCTTTCCTTTGAAGGGTGGCAGAAAAAAACAAAACAAAACAAAACAAAACAAAGCAGAAAAACCTCCTCATTTTTATTTTTACTTTTCTTTAGCATTGAATTCTTTTTTGTGTGCAGTGACTTCTGTTTTTAGGAAGCGGAAGACGCCAGCAACATGTTGAATGGTTCTAACGAGACCCTGCTGGCGTCTTGCCCGGGTTAGCAGAGCTGTTGCTGAGCTGGATTGGAAATCATCTCCAGGCCAGGGTAAAAAGTTTGCAGGTGCGGGTGCTTTGTCAGGCTCGCTGGGCAGTGCTTTATAACCCCATTGTGTTTCTTGGTAAAAGGTGACCCCACCCTTCAATAAAGCAGAGATTGCTGGCACGCAGGGAGGCTGTTCAGTACTCCCAGGTCAATCAGGCAATCCTTGGTGACTAGACATATAGCCGTTAGGAAATAATGCGATTTGGATTTTTGTCTGCCCACAGTGCACCTTATGGGATGTACATTTTTTGGTAATAGCTCCCAAGTTGGACTGATTTGAAAAGTAAAGGTTGAGTAACTCTTTTAGACAAGCTTAGAAACTCAGGTATAACCAGAGAGGACTTGCAGTTGCAAGAGAACAGATTCACAACGTAGAGACCATCTTTGGGTCCCTCCGGGGGCCTCGTGCTTGTGACTCAAGGTTGGCAGCCTCGGGTACCAGAATTCGTAATGATTTGAGGGTGGCCACAAGTGCTGCTAGGCTATAGAATTGTGTCTTCATCTTTTTCCAGCCCCTTTGTCCACTCTTCTTTTTTGCTATTTTTCCTGGTGCGTACCATGTCAAAAACTCCATCTACAAGATACAAAATAGCTTGAGGTAGATTTTTAGGTGGAAGGCGCCCCCCCCTCAGCAGGGGGAGGGAGTGAAGGTCTTCCACACTCCTTCTCTGTGGGCTGTGTGCCGTGCCCCATGCCTTCTTCGGGGAGGGCTGAGCTCTCTTCCCCTGAGGGACAAAGCATCCAATTTTACCACCACTCCTAGAAAACTCTAAGCATATGAAACTCCATGTGAGATATGAAACCCAAACATCACAATAGACCCAGACCCAGACCCAGAACCGATAGTGCACCTTATATTTCTTCAGGGGACTGGACCTGGGGAAGCCTGGTCACAGATGCGGGACTGCACGGGACGCTCTCAGTTGCTATGTGCAGCATGAGGCTTGCCAGTGGTTTGGCTGTTGCCCTTCAACCTTGAGACGTTTTTATTTGCCCAAGAAATCTGCCGTCTTCTTTTATGAAGCTATATATTTCTCATACTCTCCTCTCCCTTGCCACCCCCCTCATTTATAATTAACCATCAGCTCCTCCTGTCTCCCCTCATACTTCCCAAATCCAGCCCCTTCTTTCTCTTTTTGATATCACCCCCAGTCACCTTCACTGTTGCCGGGGCTCTGCTTCCATTCTGCCCCCTCCCCACTCATTCTCCACATGGACAGATTTTTTTTCTTTAATTTGTAATTTTTAAATTACAAAAATTTTTTTAAAGATCTTATTTAGTTATTTGTGAGAGAGAGAACACAAGCAGGGGGAGGGACAGAGAGAGAGGGCGAGGCAGACTCCCTGCTGAGCAGGGAGCCCAACCGCGGAGCTCAATCCCATGACTCTGAGATCATGACCTGGGCCAAAGGCAGATGCTTAGCCGGCTGAGCACCCCCAGGCACCCTGGGATTTTTTTTTTTTTAAATGCCAGTCTCGCCATGTCACCATTGCCTGCAAGACAAAGACCCGACTCTTTCTTGTGTCCCCAGAGCCCTGCTACCTGGTCCCTGCCGACCCCTTTTATATTTGTTTTTGAACTTGAATTATTCTGAACATTTTGACTTCCATGTGCCTGTCCCTTGAGAAAGCTAGGTGGGCTCTGCACGTCGTCCTTGTGGAGCGGCCGTGAGGGCTCATCCACATGACCCAGAAAGACATGGACATTTGGCAATTCTGCTGGGAAGTGTAAGCCGCTACCCCAAGAAGTCTCATCCACATCTCTGCTCCCAGCCCATCGACCCTCGAGATGTGTTGATTAACTCAACTGAGATTTTACTGGGACAGATTATTTGCTTCCCTTTGTTACGGTAGCACGCAACGCTGTTTTCTTGTGGGAGTGAAGAGTGTATACTGCCCCAGTCACGCTCTTACTTTGCCTTGACCTACAGCAGCCTGGTGAGGTGGGCACAGGCTGCAGCTGGGACGCCTGGCCCATGCAAGGACAGAGGTCCATTCTCCATTAACCCCATAGTGACCGTCTTTCCTACCGTGGCTTATGGGCATCTAACCCAAATCATGGCTGCGTTTTATTACAAAAAATAAAATAAAAAGCACACAGATTAGGAGTCACAAGACATAGTCTCTAGACCTACTCCCACAATTTTTTAACTTACCACATGATCTTGGGCAAACTCCCTACCCTCTCTGAGACTCGATTTCCTGAAATATAAGACAGAAGTAATAATAATACTGATCTTACCTACTTCCCAGGGTTGTTGGGAGCACAAAATGAGCATAGTGGGAAAATCACTGTGTAGTTAGAAGGTGGCAAAATAATATTATGATTATGATATTATCAAAATTATATTGAAATATATTTGAGTAGGGAGGGTAGCCTCGTCTGTGCTGCATCGTCAGCACTAATATTAACAGTTTTAATTCTCGAACTTTCGGATAGGATCAAGAAGAAATTTCTCTCCACAGTACCGTGGATAGCATGATTTTGTATGCCCGCTGATAAGCTTTATGCTGAACCCTACAGCGACCTGGGTGACCTTGGCAGTCTGGCTGGCCTCTCTGGGCTTCGACTTTCTTTAGCTATAAAGTGGTCGGACCACCCCATTCCCCTCTTCCAGAGCCCCGTGTCTTCATTTCTAATAGTCTCTGCTCCGAGAGCTTTCTGTGGGGCATGGGGCGGCAACGGCTCTCTCAGGTGGAGGCCCACACTAAGTCAGCAATTGTTCATAAAGTCAGAATGACCTTTTAAGGAACCAAACTGGTGCATCAGTAAGCAGCCATGAATAATATTGTTGCAATTCTTAGCAACTAGGTCCAGATAAAACTGCATTCCTGTGGGTGACTCTTTTCCTGATGGGCTGACCCAATGTGCTGGAGAAGCTCTAGTGGATTCCTAGCCCCTCCAACCATTAGAGAATTTCCTTGGCACCCAGTACAGAGCTGCTGAAAAAAGCAATTTCCCTACTGGTTATGAGCCCCGAGTCTCATGAAGGTGAGAGTCGTCAGTTTTTAGCCTCAGATGGGCTTAGAAAGGTGGGAGCAGCCCGGTGGGAACTTGCTGAGCCCTTTTGGTTGGGGGAGACCACCTGGCAGAGCACTGGAGCTGAGCCACAGTCAGGGAGAGTGGAATTCGATTCCTGGTTCTGCCACTTACGGGCCCTCTGACCTTGAATTAAAATTTAACTCTCCACGATGCCTTTCCTCATATCTAGAATGGGGGTGATCATTGTACCCTCCCTGTGGGGTTGTGGAGCCTTCCAGGTGGGAGGTCAGGGGAGAGTGGGAAAGGCAAAGGTAAGTGCTCAGGAAGTGTTTGGTTTTGTTACCCTTAATTATCAGTCAGGGTACTCGGGTGCCCTGCATGGTGCCATTTAAAAAAAAATATATTTTATTTATTTATTTGAAAGTGGGGGAGATAGAGAGGGCACAAACAGGAGAAGCAGCAGGCAGAGGGAGAAGCAGGCTCCCCGCTGAGCAGGTAGCCCAACGCGGGGCTCCATCCCAGGACCCTGGGATCATGACCTGAACCGAAGGCAGATGCTTAATGACTGAGCCACCCAGGTGCCCCACATGGTGTCCGTTCTGACTTGAATCACTGTAGCAGATTGCTGATGGCTTGCGATGCGTGTGTCTTTTTGACTGTCAGGAGTCAGTGTTGCTGTCTGTGTTGTCACTCGGGGCAAAGGCTGGTGGTTCAGGAAACTCATGAAAGAGAGAGATCGGTCAGATGATTAGGGCTAGTGCCTATAGAGCATCCAGAGAGCATCTCAGATGTTGGCAAGTCCTTGCTCCTTTGGGCTTGCCGCTTGTGAGTTGGGCCCCCCATGATGTTTCAGATGTTACATGAAATAGACTAAAATGAACCCCTTTCAGTGTACTGTTCTGTGAATTTTGACAGAAGCACTCAGTTGTGTAACCACCACTATGTTTAAGACCCAGGACATTTGATCACCTCCCCCCCGAAACATTTCCTCCTCTTGCCCCCAGTTTCTGGCTACTATGGCCCCCTCTGTTTCCATCACTTCCTCTAGGTTCTGAAAAGCCCCCTTGCCAGAAGTCTTGAAATTCACTAGGAAGCTTTCATTGTTACCCGTGTCTTCATGTGGCTGTGACCTCCTGCGGGACTTGGGCTCAGGTCGGTCTGTTTAGCAGAGCTTCATGGGCTGCTTGAGGCAGAGGCCATGAGCCTGTGCTGGGACTTGGTACAGAAGGTTCTAATCCCACTTTTCAACTCTCTCAGGAGCCGAGGCTTGGTTGGGAGATGAGGCACACAAGTAAAAAGTTACAGGAAGAGATACAGAATTAACTTGCGATGAGGTAGAAAGTCAAGAAGTGGAACAAGATTGTGTCACGTTGTAGTTTCAGCTGAGCACTGGGGACAGTGAGGGAGAGGCGCTCTGGAAGGAGAAGTCCTTCTGTTCTGGGGTGGTCAGGAGAAGAGAAAGCAGAGGCATTCTGAATACTGCCTGTTGCTCATCGCCCCCCCCCCCCCCGCCCATGTGCTCCTGCCTCAGTGAAGCCTCTGAGTCCTCAGACTGGAAAAAAATCACTTTCTCAACTCTTTTCATGTGGCCTCTCCCTGGCCCCCTTCCCTTCTGCTTCTTTTCACAACTGTCCTAAACTTAACTTCTAGAGCATTCTTTGCTGGCCCAGAGCCCCACCAGAGTTCTCACAAACCAGGCCCTTGACTGGGTTGATGGTGCTCTGCCCCTCCTCATACTTGACAACAATGTCCCTCACAAAGTAGGTGCTCAGTAAATGTCCCGTGAGTTGAATGACTGGCTGAGTTGGGCACTGTGAGGAGAAGCAGCGAGGGAGAGACTTCCTGGTCAGAGCAAGGGGCTGTGAGGATAGGAAGACACTTGAGTTGCTGCCGTTATGTGTGCTCCCGGCTCACTTGTGGTCTACTTGGAATGACAGGGCAAAAGAGAAGTGAATTTTAGAGGGTTGCAAGTGAGAGCGGCTTTGATTTAAATCGAGTTTATAGAAGACCTCAGTCGCTTCAGTGGGCAGGGTGTCGCTTGTCGCCAAGCCCTCCTCAGACACACACATGCACACCCTGTTTGCTTTCTATCCGCCAGCTGCTTTTAGGACTTGGGAAATCTGGTTTTCCTGCCATTTTATCTTCCATGGGAGAAGAGGCAGAAGAGACTTGAGAGAGGTCAGTGTCTGCGCTCAGTCTGGGTCTGGTGAACAGTATAACTGATGCTCTTCGTGTTCAAGTAGGATAGTCTAAGGGATAAAGTAAGAATTTGGGAGACTGGGACGCCTGGGTGGCTCAGTTGGTTGGACAGCTGCCTTCGGCTCAGGTCAGGATCCCGGAGTCCCAGGATCAAGTCCTGCATCGGGCCCCCAGCTCCACGGGGAGTCTGCTTCTCTCTCTGACCTTCTCCTCGTTCATGCTCTCTCTCACTGTCTCTCTCAAATAAATAAAAATAAAATCTTAAAAAAAAAAAAAAGAATTTGGGAGACTACCTGCCACTTGTAGCCTGTCTGCCTTTTCTTTAGTTGTATACCCCTGCACCCCAGGAGAACCTGAACAACACTCCATTTCCCTTCCTCTCTGAGGAAGTGCTGTGGCTCTGTGGACGGTTAGCACATCCCCACATCTCCTTCCCCCAGCCTCTTGGGTGCCTTCCCTCTCTTCATTCCAGAACCCGAGAATTCTCACTCCCTTCTCAAGGCTTCTCTGAATAGAATCGGGTCATGTTCTCTTTACCTCATGCTAGTCATTTCATCTCTCTCCATAAAGCAATTAAAACAGGAACTCATTTATAAACAAAAATACTGGAGCAATTAAAATACTGAATGGTTAAGACAAGAACTTGTTCACGATGGCAGACTTCTCAAGAAGATAGGGACGTGGTGGCCTTTTAGCCTAACCTGATGGTCAAGAAAGCGGGAGGGATGAGGAGCCCTGCTCAGGACTTGAGCTGTGTGACTTTGGGGAAGTTAATCTACCTCTCTGTGCCTGAGCTTCTTCATTGATAAAAGGATTAGGATGGCTTACCTGTCATTCTCGGGGGCGAAATGTTAAAATAACTTACACAGGCCTGAGTAAAACAGTGATTATGGTGGCCAAGTATTTTGAGGCCCTTGGGGAAACATTGTGATTGCTTTGTTGTTTCCATTTGTTTATCGGTGCCAGTTTTCAAGGATATCTCATTCAGTCCGTTGCCAACAAAGTATAAGGTCAGTTCTGTTTGAAAGTAGGGGAGGGCATTAAGGGCTTTCAGATTAACACAACAGTGAGATACCACTACAGTGAAAACTCTGAGAGGTTTCAGAGTGGCCAAAGTAGGAAAATAGTGACCACACCAAAAGCTGGTGAGAATGTGCTTGACTTGGGTCATCCATACATTGCCAGGAGTGTGAAACAGTGTAGCCACGCCAAGCAATAGTCTGGCGGTTTCTTATAAAAGGAAACGTGAAGTTAGCATGTGATCCAGCACTCTTGGGCCTTGATCCCAGAGAAATGGAAACTTACATTTATACAAAACCCATACACCAATGTTCTTGGCAGCCTTATTTGTAATAGCCAAAAAATGGAAATGACCCGGAAGACCATCAGTGAGCAGACTAGTTAAACAGACTGTGGTATAACCACACTGGGGAATATTACTCAGCCGTGGAAAGGAACCAACTATTAATATGCACTACACGGCGGGAGGGATGAATTTCCAGTGAATTAGGCAGAGTGAAAAAAGCTGCTCTCTCAAGGTTACTGGGTGAGCTCGTTTATGAAACATCCTTGAAAGGACAAAAATTATGGAACTGGGGAACAGATGAGTGGATGTCAGGGGTTGGAGACGGTGGGGAGAAGAGGCCGATGGAAGGTGGGTATAGGTGATGCTTGTGATGATGGATCTGTTTTGTAATTTGACTGTGCTGGTGAACACATGAGATGACATATGTGATCAAATTGCGTAAAACTAACTACACACACACACACACACACACACACACACACACACACATATACACACAGGAGTACGAGGGAGACTGGGCAAATTTGAACAAAATGTGTAGAATGTTACCAGGGTCAGTACCCTGATGCTGTGCTAGAGTTTTCCAAGATGTTTCCATTGGAGGAAACTGGATGAAGGGCACCCAGGATCTGTCTCTATTGTTTCTTCCAATTGTATGTGAATCTACAACGAACTAAATGACTAAAAAGTTTAATTAACAAAAAGTTGAGGCAGGATTCAGAACCAGGTGGTGGGAATTCATCTTCTCAGTGTCCTAGTTAGCGGGTGTGAGGCTCGGGCAAGCATTCTGGCCCATTGTCTGGTATTTCCTCCCCTGGTTACGTTGCCTGGAGGATAGGAAAGGACTGGGAGCATGAACAGAGCCCCCACAGCTGGAAATGATACAATGGAGTGCATTCTGGTGGTCCTCTCTCCTTAGTAAGATTTGATTTTGTCTCTCTGGACCCAGGACCTGGCACACAGCACAGCAGCTTCCTTCAGAGCAAGAGCAGAGGACAGAAATGGGTCAAGTTCAGAGCACTGTCTGTCTGGCCTTAGGGCTAGTTCTGGGTGCAACCTCTGGTCCTGCAGGCTTGGCTATGACCGGATTGAGTTTGGGACATTGCCATATGTAAGCACCATGGGCCAGCATGCTGGAAATGGCCCCGGGGAGCCAGGTTCCTGGCAAAGCTGTTTCTCTGGAGATATTAACCCAAAGCTAAGGCTGGGTTCTTCAGTTTCATGGCCAATGATGTATGGTGACTGAGAATTTGATTCCTGACTCTTCAACTCTTTGGGGAAAGGTTGTCTTTCTTGAGAGTGCCTGCTAGTGTAGGGAGTCAGGCATCAGTGCATTATGGCTGTCTTGTCTTTGAAGTTGTAGGACAGTCACACCTGGATAGCAACATCGAGGATCAAGAGATTGTCGCTAATCCTCCGGACATCTGCCAGGTTGTAGAGGTGACCACCGAGAGTGACGAACAGCCGGTCAGCATGAGTGAGCTCTACCCTCTGCAGATTTCCCCTGTGTCTTCCTATGCAGGTAAGAGGGTCGGAGGGAACCTTTAGAGCTGAGCAAGGTTCAGGGGCGGGGGGCAGCCCCTCCCGTGGGGCCAACTGCTTTACCACACAGCAAAGAACCTTTCTTCCATCCTGGGAATTATTCTTGCTTTATTTTCTCCACGAACATCTTCTTGGGTACTTGTGTTCTCAGAAGACTATGGGCACAGCATTTCTTGACTCAATCACTCATAACATTTTCATGCAAGACTAACAATTTTCCTTTGGAGAAGTAGTTTATCGATGTCTATTTTATTTGCATAAACGATCAGAAATCCGGAAGGGTGTTTTCAGTGGAATCTGAGTCGGATCAAGCTGGATAGAACCTCAAAGACCATTCCTTCAGCTCCTTCAGAATTTTTGGAAGTGAAGGCAGGTGCCC
Source organism: Enhydra lutris kenyoni (assembly GCF_002288905.1). Taxonomy (NCBI): domain Eukaryota; kingdom Metazoa; phylum Chordata; class Mammalia; order Carnivora; family Mustelidae; genus Enhydra; species Enhydra lutris. The sequence goes on along the minus strand of NW_019154095.1, from coordinate 14,983,109 downwards.
TAGGTCACGTGGCCAGTGAGTGTTTGGGTCAGGACTTGAACTCAGCCTTGAGACCCGGAGCCTCATTCCATCCCACCGTGTTTACTAGTTCCCATTTATTTTCCCCTTCTCTTTCAATTCGGTGCAGCTTCTCATCAGGCCAGGTGCCTGGGCCCGGCTCTGATTCCCCTGGGAAGGACCACATAACGACGCAGGAATCGACCCAGGCAGTCCTAGGATTAGAACTGGGTTCAGGTGGCTCTTGCATCTTCACAGAACAAAGTGGTGGCTCCCTTGTCTACCACCGTTACGTCATTTTACGCTCTCCCACAATCTCCGCTTCATTTTCTGGGGACTCGATTATAATTAGAAATATAAATTCTGAGTCAGTGTTACTGCTTGCAAACATTAAAAATAGAAAACAGAGGCCCTGTAACCGAGGAACTGTAGTCCGCTCTCGTACACGTTCAGGAATCTTCCCAGTGTCCGCTACGTGCCTCCAGACAGTGCCCTTTAGTTTGGGTGCCCCTCCAGTGGCTGGCACACAGTCAGTATTAGAATTAGTTTGCTTCAAATGACAGGGTCTTCGTGAATTATCAACCACTGACCTAACCTTCAACTTTCTGAACACCAACTTTCTATATTTTTAGCTGATTTTTAAAAAATTGCGGTTAAATGGACATAGCCCAGAATTTGCCATTTTTGCTATTTTTAAGGGCACATTTTGGTGGCAGTAAGTGCATTCACCTTGTTGTGCAACCATGACCACCGTCCGGCTCCAGAACTTTCTCATCTTACACAACTAAAGCTCTGTCCCCGTGAGACACCAATTCCCTCCTCTCTCCTCCCCCTACCCTCTGGCAACGCCCCACTCTACTTTCTGCCTCCATGAATTTGGCTACTCTGGGTTGGTCACGGAAGTGGAATTATACCGTGCTTGTTCTTTGGTGATGGGCTGATTCCGCCTAAGGTTGTCAAGATCCTGACTTTCTTCTATGCCTAGAACGTAGAAGGAACGTGAGAGCGACTCTTGGCTACAGGAAGCCTATAATCTGTCAAAGAGGATAAGCTGGTCGCGGGTTGTTTTGCATTCACATTTTGAGCCCCTACCTGTTTGAGATCCTTGGTGGTCTTTGCCAAGATATAAACTCCTATTTGCTGCAGAGTTATGGTGCCCTGGGAGCTGTGCCCCATCAGCCTGGGTATCATCGTTAGTCCCTCTTTTAAAAATCAGGGAGCTAAGGCCGGTGTGGGTAAGGCAGCGTGTCCGAAGAGGAACGGTGATACTCCCTACATGTCGCTGGTACGAGAAGCCTGTGCTCAACCCTTCCCCAGTTACCCTTCCCCATACACGTGCACAGGGCTCTGTGGTACAGAACGCGTCCTCATCCCGCATCTTCAGGACCCACCAAAGGGGCCAGAGTAGCATGTTTATGCCTTTGTTTTACAGTTGAGATAACACTAGGCTATTTTGCTTACTTTGCACAGCTATGGCTGGAAACGTGTGACTTTCTCCTCCATGGTGCCGCTGTGGGCATTATTCCAACCCATGTGGCTGTTTCAAATTTTTGCAAGGGTTGGAGCTTCAGAACCAACTTCTCTGTGTATCTGTTAGAGCCTTCCTGAAGCCTTCTGGAGGCTTCTGCAAAGACGTCTTACTGTTCTGCCCTCAGTGGCATTTTGCCTCAGCAGAATCATCCCAGGAACAGCTGAGCCGTGCAGAGAGAAATGAAAATTTCATTACCCTTTTCAGGACATTTGCATAGATTAGAAAAGAAGGATCGCAGTGCCAGCCTGGCAGGCAGCAGGAGTTTTGTCGGAGGCTGGCTCTTCAGTCTGGCCTTTAGTTCTCTCCCTTGTTTTCATTGTCTGAATTCTCCAGAACCTTCTGGAGTGAGGCTTATTGGTTGGAGCCAAGATGTTTCATCGTTGCTGCTTTTCCAGAGCTTACAGACCCAGAGTTTACCTGTTAGGGACTGTGGCTGGTTGAGGTCTTTTGGTCGAGGAACTTTATAGCCTTCTGCTGGGAAAGGCAGCTTTTGGGTTGTCATTCACCCCTCTTATTGCTTGTCTGGTTTTTTGTTTTTGTTTTTTGATTTGTGTTGTTGCTTGGTTTTTGGTTTGTTTGGTGTTTTTTTGGTGTTTGTTTTTTTTGTTTTTTTGTTTTTTGTTTTTTTTTGGTGATAAGTTTCCTTTGTTTGGACTCAAATTCAACTGAATTTCAACTTCCTCTCACCATTTCATTCACTTGCTTAGGAAACTGGTATTTGGAGACTGTTGTTTGCGATTTTTTTCTTTAATCCTTACTGATCACTGAAGTATAATCCAGTAGTATTACAAAACCACAGTCTGTTTTGCAAGTCCATCTTCTCTATGGTCTAAGTGGTGAGCAAGAAGAGAGGAGGTTTCCCTGAGTGGAGGTACTTGCATGGGATGTGTTAAGACAACATAAGATTCTCATTGGATTATTAGAACTTTCATGCTGTGGAGAGATATCCCAGAGCCCAGCCTTGGGAAACTCCGGAGGACAGTCATTTTCTATTTCAAGGTCTTCTGCATGGTGGTCTCTTGACTGATGTGTGTCTAACCCCAAGATTTTAGTAGATTATTGATGGTTTAATAAAAGAAAGCCCAAGGAGGATTTTTATGGAGGACTGGGCGAGGGGATGGAGAAGAGAGCGTAGTAGAAAGGATTAATTTGTTGTCACTGAGAGAGTGGAGATCGCCTCTTGACCAGCAGTTAGCAATGAAGACTTTGAGTCTCCATGGAAACCAGAGAAACCTTGCCTTTTGCTGGGTGGGGCAAAGGTAAAAGTGCTCTGAAATGAAGAAGCCTCTGATTCGGACCCTTTGATTGAACTTTCTAGTGAGTTGAGGAAAAAGACCGAGGGAGAGGAATCCTTGCCAATCTTACTAGTAAAACTTGTTGAACAAGAACCTTCCAGAAAATGTACCAGGATGTCAGAATGCAAAAAAGGCTTTCACACTAAGCCTCCTGTCTCCCTCCCCAGAATGTTCCTGAGGTGGTTGAACAGTCAGAACGGGGCTGAAGGGGCGTGTGAAGCGAAGACTAGTGTCTCCCCAGAACCACAGCTCGGGAAGAAGGACCTCTGAGATCAGCCCGTCCCGGGGTTGATCCCCTTCCCTCTCACCAGTCATTTTCAGGGACACTGGGACCACAGTGTTAAAACAGAGCTACTTGTGTACCTGTTACAGGTACTCAACATACCAGCTTTTCTGCTTAGTCATGCCACGCTACGGAAGCAACTGCAGTTTCTTTTTATTCCATTGTACTCACCACCAATTAAAAAAAAAAAATCTAAACTCTTCAAAAGGGAAAATGAAATAATAGTGCACGCTGATACTCGGCGGTGGCCTTGACCTGGACGCAGCAGCTGCCGTGAACCCACGTGCGATATAGGAAGGGATGTTGAGAACAGCAACAGTGAAGGAGAACCAGAGAAACAGAGGAACACGGGTCTGTGCATGCCCAGCAAAGCCCCGGGAGCCAGGCTTACTCCAGAGAGAAGGCTCTTGAGTCCTCAGGCTGGAGCTTGAGGCATCTCGTGCTCCGGGGGGAAAGGCATGCAGGACCATGGTTTTAAGCAATGAAAGCTGGAAATCTCAGCTTGCTAATGTGGAGAGCCTTCAGAGTCACTCCAAAAGCAGGTGATCTTAATTTAGAAGGCACGCTCTTGACGAACATTTGCATTAGCCGAAAATGTCAGTTCAGAACATGTATGTCTTTTTCTGTCACAGACTGGTTCCCTGAAGCTTTGAAAGCTGGGTCCTTAAGGGCAGTGAGCAATGCCGGTCATGTTCATGGTCTCTGCGGGGTCTTACCAAGCAGCCTGCCCGGGCTCTGCCTTCCACCTCCTCCCGCAGCTGGGGCTGGGGCTGGGGCTGGATCCCAGAACCTTAGTGGTAATTGCTCATTTCCACGGATTTCCAGCTGTCCCTGCCACCCCCCCCCGCACCATGTCTGTTGGCGTCTATTTGCTTGTTGCTATTCAAAGGGGGAAAAGGAACAGAAGATGACGGTATTTATGGAAGGTAATTAGGAGCAAAGAGGGTCTAGACATGTATGGGAGGAAGAGGAACCCTGGCTTTAGGGCACAGAGAGAGCTAAGCATAAAAATGGAAAGGGGATCTTGAAATTTCAGCCGGGGTGGCAGGAGCGCGGCGGGAAGCGGAGCTGTTGTGTTCTGTGCCCGGGGCCCTAGAGTCGGATGTGCAGTTTTGTTTTCTGTCCTCCGTGCTGACTCAGGCCACAGCTTTGGCAGGGTTTTCAACATCTCTGTTCCTCATTCTTCCTGGGAGTGGCCATACTGATTGCTGCCTCTGTGGGATACTGGGCCAGCATGAGGGTTAGGGGAGCAGGGTTTCTACCTTGCTGTGTGCTTGGCTGCTATCGCCCGTCAGCATAGTCACGGCCATGGTCAGCTCAGACGAAGCCTTCTCCAGGCGGCTGTTGCTCCCAGCTAGAGAGGCTTTGGGGAGGTCTGAGGAGAGGCGAGGCCAGGCCCGAGCTCTGGTTGCTCCCAGTGGGCCCTCTGGGGTCACTCATGCCCAGGGGACGTCCCTGGAGAGTGGCTGAGGATGGTCAGCATTCTCGTTTTCATTGTTGACGGGATGACCCTGAGGCTCACTTTGGCCATTTGTTCTTTAACCTTTAAGCCCTATGGGGCTAGTGCTCTGAATGGTCGAAAAGGCTCCATCTGGGCCGAGGCGTCTGGTCCCTGCTGTGCCACCAGCCAGATGGGAGACTGGAGGTCAGCCTCTCTGTAGGTTTGGGACGGAAGGAGGTAGAAGGTGCTAGAGCACCTGAGTTCTTCTGCATGAGGGGCAGGGGTGGCGGTGGGAGCTGCTTCCCGCTGAGGATCTCTGCAGGGGTACAGCCCTGGCCCCCGGATCTCTATAAACGTTCCCCGTGATGCTCTCTGTAGGCCCTGTCTGCAGAGGAAGGACCCAGACTCAGGGATCCCTAAGGCTCAGTGTATTTCTCTACCCTCTGTGCTTTCATTTCCCACTGCCGTAGACACTGAAGAGCTGCCCACCATCAATTTTTTATTTAAAGAAATGACAAATATTTTAAAAAATTAAAAATTTTAACTTAAGTTTTTCTATTTTAAAAAACTTGTATTATACATACAGATGATGTGTAATCACTAGCTACTGACTTTGACTCTGTTCATCTAGCCTGTTGTGCAAAGCCAATGGTGAGCAAGGCTGATGAGCTCAGGACGAAGGCGTGCTGTCACTCATTGAGTGTACGCTGTGGGCCAGGCCCTGTGCTCGGCCTTTTCCCACACATCCTCCCCCGGACTCATCACTCAATCCTCTCTGGAAGATGTTCATACTCGCATCTTAGATGAGGAAGCTACACTCTGTGGAGTCAGGGAAGCTGTTCTGTGTCTCGCAGCTGGCACACTAGCTCAGGATGATAAGCGAATTAGTTATCTGTTGCTGCATCACAACATAACCAGAAACTCTGTGGCTTCAGATAACACGCATTTATGAATCCCAGCCCAGCTTCTGAGGGTCGGGAGTGCAGGCATGGCTGAGCGGGGTTCTCTGCTCAGCCCACTGCACGCACAGACCTGTGGTCAAGGTGCGGTCCGGGGCTGCTAGCTCGTCTGAGGGCAGAATGGCAGGGAGGAGGTCTACTTCTAAGCTCACATGATTTGAGGTAAAGCGTAGGCGTGGGTTGTCCAACTGAGAGCCTTGGTTTCTTACCAGCTGTTGGTCAGAAGCAGCTCTTAGTTGTTTGTTTTTTGGTTTTTTTTGTCATGCAAACCTTCCCAACATGGCTCCTTATTTCCTCAAAGCCAGCAAGGGAGAAAGTCTCCTCACGAGACAGGGCTCAGTTACTTAATGTAACATCCCATCGCTCGCTGTGTTCTGTGGCCTCAAAGCGAGTCACAGGTCCCAGCTACCTTCCAGAGGAGGGAGTCCCAACAAGCGAGTAGACACCAGGAGAGGAGGATCATGGGAGCCCCCCAGAATCTGTCCACCACCGTAACCTGGGTGGAAGAGGAAACTTTATAAACCCGAAATAGAAGTATGAAAGGGATATGAGGTGAAGGAGGGATCCAAGTAAGTGGGGGTGATCCAGGAAGGCTCTGAGTCGGGACTGACGTGAAGTGGGAGAAAGCACACGTGGGGTGTGTGGATAGAGGAAAAGGGGGTGAGCAGAGGTCCTGGGAAGCAGAGAGCGGATTGGCACCATGGGGGCCAACACCCCAATCCTGGGAGGTAGTGGCAGTGAGAAGACATAGCTTGGCCCTCGGAGAGGGAGCTACCCCCGGCTCTAAAACCTTTCTCCGATGAACGGCCAAAATCGGAGAAATAAAATCCACTCTAGCATCTCCCAAGTACACGTGTTTATTGAGCCTCACGAAGGGGGTGAAGGTCATGAGTTCACTGACCCATTTCTCTTTTCTTAAAAAAAGAAGTGTGGATATATTTTTTAAACACTGCCTAAGCCTCACCACGGTTTGAGCGGCAGGAATGATGGCCCTGTGTTTTTCTCTCTGTGAACAGAAAGCGAAACTACCGATAGTGTGCCCAGTGATGAAGAGAGCGTCGAGGTAAGCATGGCGGCCACCGCTTGGCTCCAACAGACGCTGTGGAAAAGCGTTCCCCCCACCCCACCACTTCGGGTTCCTTGCTGCTGGTTACGTTTCTCTATATCCGATCATGGGTTCTACCAGAAGAGTTTGTGTTGGTGGGGGGGGGGTGTCATCAAATACACATAACATGAAAATTGACCATACTTTTGGATTTTGAATTCTACATTTAAGCTTTGGGGGCTGAATGGGAGGAGAGACAGTAAGGTGTTCCTTTTAGGAAAAGAAGCTTTGACGGCAGGAAATGGAGACTGAAGTGAGGCCATTGTTGATATTGTTGATATTCTCACCACTGTACACATCCCGATTCACCAGCAGAAACAGAAGGGCCGAGTGGCCAACATCAGTGACTGGAAGTCACCGTCAGAAAGGGCTCAGCAAAAATATCTCCACGTGTACCTGGGGTCCCCTCCCTCGGCGGTCCATGCCCAGAGGCTAGGTGTGTGTTCAGTCCGGATTCAGAGTCTCCTGCTTCCCATTCTCCTGCTCCAGGCTGGGCTCACACAATGGCAGGAAATGGCTCTAACCGCCTGCTTCATGTCTGTGTTTGAGAGAGAAAAAGAGACTGACTGATGGTGGTTTCAGTTCGTGATTTCCTGGTGTACTAAACACTTCAAGTGGAGTCCAGGAACTCTGAAAAGACAGGAAGTGTAGCTGCTCACAGACATTCCAACCCTGTTTCTTCCAGGTCAGAAATTCCAGCTCCTTCTTTGAGTGAAGTCACCCCTGAGACCCCCTGTTTGCTTGGCATGTTGGAGCTCTAAATCCGCACCCGTTTGAACACAGTGGGAAGGCATTTGCCCTCTGAGTTCCTCCTCACTTCCCTTTCTCTGCAAGCACAGATTGACTCAAAAGACTGGACTAGGCCATGAGTGAGGAAGCAAGACTCTATGACAGACCAGCCAGGATGACTTAACACCTACCTCCTGATCAGGCTGGGGGGCCGGAGGAGAGGGGAACCAGAAAGCAACTTGCTGCCTTGTTTTCCTGCCTTCATAGAACTGTTTTGCCTATTTTTCTGGGAGGTAGCAAATGGAAATTGATAAAAAGGGAAGAGAAACCATTGTTTGGGATGTGAGCAGCCGGGTGTGGGTCTTGGTTGAGGGACGTGAAGTCGCTAAACTTCTGTTCATTCCACGCCTCTTAAGAAACTCAAGTTAACACACCAACATGTGGGAACAGGGGGCTTTTTTTTTTAAGCCATTCGATAGAAGGCAAAGGAAAAAAATATGTCTCTTGATTCTTTTCTTTGAAAGGGACGACCACACTGGCGGAAGAGGAACATTGAAGGCAAACAGTACCTCAGCAACATGGGGACACGAAGCACCTACCTGCTGCCCAGCATGGCGACCTTCGTGACTTCCAACAAACCTGACCTCCAGGTCACCATCAAAGAGGAGAGCTGTCCGGTGCCTTACAACAGCTCGTGGCCCACTCTACCAGACCTCCCCCTCCCTCCCTCTGTGACCCCAGCGCCCAGCAGCAGTCGGCCGGACCGGGAGACTCGGGCCAGCGTCATCAAGAAGACATCGGATATCACCCAGGCCCGCGTCAAGAGCTGTTAGGCCTTCGACTTCCCCCAGTGGTTGTTGGGATTTCTTGGCTTTGTTTTGTTGTTTGTTTGTATTTTATTTTTTTCCTCTCTGACGCCTATTTTAGACAAATCCTTAAGGGAAAAAGCCTTGACAATAGAACATTGATTGCTGTGTCCAACTCCAGTACTGGGGCTTCTCTTAACTCAGGACTCCAGCCCATTGGTAGACACATATCTCTAGAGCCTGCTGGATCTCCCAGGGCTGCTCCCTCAAGTTCAAGGACGTCATAGGACCAACACTCACACGGGCGGCGAGGTGCTGCATTGCCTGCGGTCAAGGCCGGCATGGTGGAGTGGATGCCTCAGAACGGATGAGAAAATGTGAACTAGCTGGAATTTTTTATTCTTGTGAATATGTACATAGGGCAGTACTAGCGACGCGGCCGTCTGCTTCTGCACCTTATCTTAAAGCACTTACAGATAGACCTTCTTCTTGTGACCTTGCTCTATTTCTCAGCACATTCAGCGCCCCCCTCCCCCCCTCCCCACCATGGCCCTTTGTCCTGCTTCCCGGCCCATCCCATCCAGTTCCTTTCCTCCTTTTCCTCCCCGAAAAGGCTGTGTTCCACATCCCTGAGGAGGAGAAGAAGAAAAGGAGCTTCTCCACGGAGATCCAATTTTTAAGACTGCTTTAAAAGAAAAAAAAAAAGAAAGAAAGAAAGAAAAAGAAAATCTAATCTGCTGTGCTTGAATGCCACGCGGTACAAAGGAAAACTATCATGGAGATATTATGCAAATTCCCAGATTTGAAGACAAAAATATTCTAATTCTAACCAGAGCAAGCTTTTTTATTTTTTATACAGGGGAATATTTTATTCAAGGTAAAATTCTAAAGAAAATATAATTGTTTTTTATCTTTTCTACAGCAAATTTATAATTTTAAGATTTCCTTTTCTTGTTTATCAGCAGTTGTTATTACATCCTTGTGGCACATTTTTTTTTTTAATTTTGTAAAGGTGAAAAAGCTTTTATGAGCTCATGTAGCAATCAAATTATCCTGTGGATTGATAATAAATGAATATGATATATAGTTAAATTTTTAATGGGCATCATGCCTGACTTTGTCTGTGTCTGCTTGAGAGTACCACCATGGGACAAGGGGTGGCAAAGCGTCTGTGCTTCTTGGGGATCAAAACTTTCTCCCTTTTCAACCACAAGAAGCCCTGAAAGGGTCCTGACTCCGAAGATCAAATAGCCTTCTGTTTCGAGTGTTCGCCCGAGCCAGGTGCTCAGCTGCACGTTTGGATAAGCTACCTTCTTCACTCATCAAGGTCATGTCCCAGATAGGGACCGAGCTCCATTTCACGTGGAAGAAATGGAGGCTTCAAATAAAAAATGCCTTTCCTCAAGGTCACCTGGGTCATAAGAGTCAAGGGCGTGAGTGATGGCCAAGTTTGGTGTGATTATGGAGGGAGTCCAAAGCCACCCCACTATGTCCTTCTCTACTGCGGGCACATTCCACCACCTCTGTGCTTTTCCTGTTCTTATCCATGGGCTTATATGTATGATGAAAACTTTGTATTTATGTCACAGCAGGCCCATTGGCAAGACGTTTCCGGTAACTGGAAATACACGTTGGGCTTCTGCTCTGCCTCAGTCTTCTTTCCAGGACCCAGGGCCCCAGAGAAGCCGTCTTTGGTTCTTAGGCCATGCCTTTCTGCATGATAGAACTCCAGACTCCATCACCCATTTGTCATCTCAAGGCTCGTCCCTGACCTTGGGAGAACCACTGCACGAACCTCTCATGCGTCCATGATGTCTATAAAATCAGAAAACCAAGACTTACCTGCCCATTTACTCCTGGGCGTTGTGGAGGAGATTGCTAAGTTAATCTTTGAAAAGGTTCTTTCAGTGAAAGGACAGAGAGCTATTTTTATGCTTTTCTCCATGTGTGGCTGCAGTCATAATTAGTGGTCATAAAATTATCCAGCTCAGAACAGAAATTAACAGAAGCATTTTACTGGTTGATGTGTTGGGTTGAAATGCCACATCTTGATGGTTGACTGCTTCCATGAGGAACCCCTTTTTTTTTTTTTTTAAGATTTTATTTATTTATTTGACAGATAGAGATCACAAGTAGGCAGAGAGGCAGGCAGAGAAAGAGAGGAGGAAGCAGGTTCCCCACTGAGCAGAGAGCCCGATGCGGGGCTTGATCCCAGGACACCGGGACCAGGACCCAAGCCGAAGGCGGAGGCTTTAACCCACTGAGCCACCCAGGCGCCCCCATGAGGAACCCTTTTGTTGACTGTGTGTTTACCTCAATTTCATGGGGAAGCCTCACTTTCTTAGTGAAAAAAGCCCTGAAGAGGAAGGAGATGCTCCCAGCCTCTTAAGCCCTCTGTTCTTCAGTGAAGACCTGCTCTTCGGCCGAGTCCTAAATAAAGAAGCCCGGTTTCTTGTGACTTCTAAGTCCTCTCATTTAGTCATCCTGTTTTAAAATAAATTGAAAAAATAATAGCAGAAAGTGGTCCTAAGCCACGTGGTCTGGCAGTCAGAGGGTTAAGGGTGGCTCCTGATCCCGGGCCCCCTTCCCTCTTCCGAAAGCAGAGGAACCAGCTCACATCCTGCCATCCTGCCCCTTTCCTCAGCCCTGCAGCTCCCAGACACCATCCCCGCTTGTGCCCTCCTCCTCTGTGGCTGTAACCACACTCAGAAGCGTACCAGCTGAAAGAAAATTCAGGATTTGGAATGCACAACTGAAGTACTAAAAAGATAATCATCTGCTGCATCATTTCTAAGTGTTACTTGCTGGGAGTGTAGCAAGGCAAGCTAGTTCTACGAAGCCCAGGGTTGACGTGAGGAAGAAAGGCAGATGAGACGGCCATCTCAGGGATGCAACCCTCAGACCTTGTTGTTGTCAGTTAGAGGAAGTACTAGGGACACGTGCTTCATTTGGCCAGCATCTGTGTGAGCTGATAGGCTTTTATGATAGGCATGTGTGTGGGTGTGTGGGTGTGTGTGTGTGTGTAAGTAGCAAGTTCAATGTTAGCAACCTTTGGGACAATCATCTCCATTCTCTGCAGCTGGCGCTCGGTTCTCTCCCCTGATAACAGGAGCTTGGTATAGCTGTGAACTGTGAATCCAGTGACAGCAGCTTCCTCCCAGTCAGAAGGCTGAGAGAACCCAGCCCATCCTCGAACTGCAGAGGGCTTCCAGAACCCCATTTGCAAATATCTAAATAAATCCGTGCTCAAGCGTAGCATTTTTTCAATGTTTTGATGAAGTAGCTGGCCAAAGGAGGTGTTTAGTCTATTCAAATGTATTTATAGAGAAGAAGAAATACACATGGATAAGAAATACACACAAATCCACTGGACATCAAAACCCCCAAACGGTATCCATCCCTTTTTCTCCACATCTAATATATTAAAATATATTAAAACTATCAGGGACCCGCTACTGAAAAAAACATTTTAGGAATGAGGAAGATTATTGGGGATTCAGTCTCAGGATGCTGAATTTTAAAAACCTTGTGCTTTTGGAAATATTTTGAATGTGAATGAAAATGATGTTAAACCCCTGTGGCCTCCCTGCTGCCCTAAGCTGGGGAGAGGGACCATTACATTCCATTTGCTTGAGGCCATTCTTTGAACGTTGAATTCATTAGGTTTTTTAAAAGCCTCTGTTATTCTAGCTGTGGACAAACAGACCCAGATAAAAGGTGAGAATAAGAACCCCGCTCTTCTGCCAGATTTCTACTGAAGAAAGACAAAAAGCATGCTAGGAAGAGGTTTTCAAGGAGGTAGCCAAGATGGGTCCCTGGCATGCAATGCCAGATATCCGATGTCTCCGTACTAGTTTTGGTTTGGAAAGAGAACAGAAGCAGAAATCGGTTTTGACCTGGTGGTGTTCAGGTACCTCATGCTAAAATTCCACGCAGTGGCATGTCCAGGGCCAGGATGATCAGAGCCAGCGGGACCCGACCCTTGACCAGCCAAGGGGGCCAGGAGCCAGCTCGCCATCTGTTCCCAGGGCAGTGGACCCCTCCCTAAGAGCATCATGGCCCGAGGGAGGGACTGTAAGCATCTCAGAGCTGCGTCTCAGTCACATTTGCATCCCAACATGACGAACAAGGTTGGCAGTCACCCCCAGAACCTCCTCCTCCTTCCATGGGATCAGCCATCCCAGTATCAAAAGAACAGGGCTGGAATTCTTGGCTGCGTCCCCGGGGAATGTGGCCAGCTGCAGACCCAGAAGTGCCTGGGGAAATGTTCCCTCCTGAGGCTGCCTGGCCTCGGAGTCCCAGCTGGCCCCTCTGGACACTGACACTGGCCCCTGCTGCAGCTCGGGCACCCCGGCTGTGCTGTGGGGACAAATGAGGGTTTGTAGAGGTTTCCTCCTGTGGCCGCACCAGCAACAGGTGCAGGGGCTCCGGGTCTCTCCTCCTGAAAATAGTGCCAGGAAGGAAGGAAGTGGCCAGGCCTAATAGCTGGTTTTAGCAGAAATGTTAAGTCAGTCCAAGAACTTGAGTCATGCTGTGGAAGGATCAAGATGTAGGACATTTTAGAGTGCACACAGTCTGAAAAGCATTTTCTGGAGTCCTCTGACCAATTTCTTACTGAGAGAAGCTGCACGTGATCTTCTGTTGCTCTAAGCGAGCTGCTCTTTGGAGATTTGGTCCGTTTCTTTGGATCTGCTTGATAAACGCGTCGGAACAGAGAATGCTGGCTCCACGAGAGGTCCCATGCCGGAACCGTGTAAGCGCCCCGCGGTGAAGCCCTAACACGCATGGCTGGAGAAACACCACCATCACACGCCGCAGCCTGCATGGCAAGAGCAGCTGATTTTAGTAACACGGCTGTTTTTGCAGGTGCAAAAAATTCCAGAGTGATTGCGCCTCTCGGTTTCAGTTTTGGTTGAGAAGAATGTTTTAAAATCTAAACACCCAAACACCCGTCCCCGTGAATCATCAGGCAAAGAGAATACCCAAGATGTTCCATCTGCCGGGAGCCTGGGTCAGAGATCAGAGAAGGCTTATACTCTCCAGATTCTCTCTAATGCACTAGTTCAAAGGTGCTGACATTTCCAATCCCCAAGGTATGTTTTTTTTTTTTAAAGATTTTATTTATTTGACAGAGAGAGAGAGAGAGACCACAAGTAGGCAGAGAGGCAGGCAGAGAGAGAGAGGGGGAAGCAGGCTCCCTGTGGAGCAGAGAGCCCGACGCAGGGCTCGATCCCAGGACCCTGGGATCATGACCTGAGCTGAAGGCAGAGGCTTTAACCCACTGAGCCACCCAGGCACCCCTCCCCAAGTTATGTTTGAACCCATTGTCTGAAGTTTCAGGAGAACCATGGCAGCTAAAGGGGGTGAGTTCCTTGGCATTAGGGAACTAATCTATCAAGAAATAGAAATGGCTTAGAAATAACATTGATAGGGGCACCTGGGTGGCTCAGTGGGTTAAAGCCTCTGCCTTCGGCTCAGGTCATGATCCCAGGGTTCTGGGATCCAGCCCCTCATCAGGCTCTCTGCTCGGCGGGGAGCCTGCTTCCTCCTCTCTCTCTGCCTGCTTCTCTGCCTACTTGTGATCTCTGTCTGTCAAATAAATAAATAAAATCTTAAAAAAAAAAAAGAAATAACATTGACAAATATCCTCTAGGGGTGGCTGGGTGGCTCAGTCATTTAAGCCTCCTTCTCTTGGTTGCAACTCAGGTCATGATCTCAGGGTCATGGGTTCGAGTCCCATGTCAGGCTCCATGCTGGATGTGGAGGCTGGTTATAATTCTCTCCCTCTGCCCACACCTGGAAAAATAAAATAAAAATATTCTCTGGAGTTCACTCTTCTGACTCCCAAAGAGATTATGGACTTTGACTTCTCTTTCGTTCCCCACGGGATCTCGTGCTGTAAATTCTGCAGCACCTTTTTTCTCTGCGAAGTTGACGAATCGTAGTTTTAATGCAATTATGAAATACAGAAGAGATTTCATTTCCCAGGCTGAGCTCTGGCACAATCCAGGGGATAGACACAGGAATCGTGGTAAAAGTGTGAAATATAGCTCAAAGCCTTTGCCCAAATTCCACCTGATGGGTTCAGGGATCACTTGCAACACTGCCATGATATGGGAAGGAAACCACAGGCTGGTTTCATAGATTCAACACCGTGTACTACGTTCCCACTCTTTGCCAGGGCTGTTCTCAGTGTTAGAGAACTGTATAGACATGAACAAAATGAAGTCCTTGTTCCAGTGGAGCTTAAATTCTAGGAGGGGTGGACATTCAACCCATAAATCATCTTCGAGTGACAATAAACTATGGAGAAAAATAAAGCTGGATAAGAGAGATAGGGAGTGAATGGGGGATATTTAAATTTTCATTTTAGAGCTTAAAAGATCAGTTGAAATGATGGCAGTTGCAAAGGCCCGCAGTTAGTGGGAAAGAAGGAAAACAGTGTGTATCAGCAGGGTTCAGTTGCAGGAAACAGAAACCACTCTAGCTATTTTAAGCAGAAAGGCATTGAACAGAGAGAAGCAGGTGTTTCTAGCATTGTGTGAAAGGCTGGAGGAGCCAACTTTCAGGCTGCTTCCACGTCTGCCATGGCTGTGAAGGTTGGCGATCAGGAGGCTGTCCCTGGAAACACATGGCTGTCCTTGAAATATAAGAATCAGGAAGTCCCTGTCACCCTCATTCTGACTATCTCCTGGCACCCACTGAATTAGTGACCGGAAGCCCCAGTGTCTTCACAGTCATGTTCGCCAAGGGTTATAGCCAAATCAGCAGGAAGGTGGATTTTGCTGCCATGCTGACTTCCGGTCTCATGGAAATGGATTTAATTAGTTGAACATTACTCACAGTTAGAAGCCCAGATACAAAAAAGACTAGGAAATGCGGTGCTAGATTTCCAAGCTCTCCACTAGAGAAAGGCACACTAGAAGAAATTGGAAATGGGTACTCAGTGCTTACTAAGGACATCTATGCACCTCGAAGAGGCCACTCTTTGCCAAGAACACCAAAGAAAGTAGGAAATCCCAGGTAAGACTGTCCAGGGAATGGAGACTTCATCCTGTGTAGCCAGGGTATATGGGAAGGCAACATGGTATAGTGGGAGGACGTTAGGTTTTTGAAATCAGATAAACCTAGGCTCAGCTCTCACTTATTGATGACTTTGGGCAATCTCCTAAGATCTATGAGAAGTGGCTTCTTTGTATATAAAATGGGGTATTAGCACCTCACTTGGAAGGATGTTATAAGCATTAAGTAAGATGATGCTATAAAAATATGGGGCATATTGTAGGGATTCAATTTTATCAACCATACAACTTGTATATAAAATAGCTAATATCCGTATTTTGGAGGGCTGATTCCAAATTACCCATTCTTTCCCAGACTTAGATTAATTCAAGGATTTGCCACCGAGGATCCCAGAGCTCAAATGCATGACCCCAGTTTCTACATAGTTAAAATCAGTGGGTCTCATTTTTTTGTTTGGTTGTTTTTTAAGATCCTGGACTATCTTTTCTGGGGACAAGCTAATTCTATTAGTGGCTTAGAAGGAGCTAAGAAAACATTCCTTTTGGGTAAAAGTTGAAAGGGTCAGAACCTGCTGGTAGTTACTTTCAATTTTAACAACATAGACCCAACCAAATTTTTTAAATGCCTTATAAAACCACCAAGTGGAATTAAATAAATGTTTGGTTATTGAGGTGGCTCTGATTGGCTTCATTTTGGGTCAGCAGTATAATACCCATCCATTACAGACCGATGTGCTCTGTATTTCCCACAAGATGCATGTGATGCTTGATATTTGACTCAGCAATTTCAAAAGTAGGTGTACTTCAACATACTTATAAAACAGCCTAATAAACAATTAAGCTTTTGTGCTTTCTTGATATATCCTACCCTCTCCTAGAATGTTACCCCGCCTTACGGATGGGACAAGGAAACTTACATGGCAGATGCTTTGTCAGAGCCCAAACATATACCAGGTAGGTGAACAGGTGAGCTGCTCTCAGTAGTGTCAAGACTCTTGCTTGAGGCTGTAAGGACACTTGGCCATGCTTGAGCAGTGCGTGTCCCCCAAGGAGAGAATGGGTGAAGGTGTGGAAAGCTACCACCTGAGGACCCATCACCCTCCTTATTTCCTTAGTAGTGGTTAGATGAGCTGTGGCCTGAGCCTGAGCGGCAGATTAAGTAGAATGACAAGAACTACCCTAGAAAGGAGAGAGGCAGGAGGCCAGGAGAAGCTCTCAGACACTCTGGAGTAGGATCACATCAGTGGAACATGTAGCAGCCATAACCAAGGAATGAGAATTTGGCTAAAAATCACAAGGCCGTAGGGCTGGCAGCTGGCACAGGAAGCAGCAGCTCCAAGACTAAAGATGCCAGAAGTGTACTTAGTAGATTGGTACACAAAGCAGAGAACCTAAGATACTAGAGCCAGGGGGACCTCAAAAACTGGTGGTAGTAGTGGCAGGGGTTATGCTTCTGAAAGCCTTAGGTTGCATAGGCTGGACTTCCAAGTTTAGGACAGCTAGTCTATGTGGCATATGGCATCATTTGTATAAAGGTTGGGAAACATTGGGACATTCAGATTACAAATGAATAATAAAAACATTGTAGTGTGACCATAATGATGTAAACGTGTATTTCTTTCATTTCTTCAAGATTCTCAAGACTTCCCCTCTTGTCTTCTTCTTCACTTTCAGAACTGCAAGGACCACCATTGCGTCTCTGTGTGTCTGATTCTCTTCCAGAAGCAATACTTCTCTTAGTGCTACATTGAAGACCCTACAGGGAATCAATACCACACACACAGGCTCTCTGAGGGAACTCTCTTGAAGGATGAGCTGCTTCCAGCAAAGGATAAATGGGGAAACTTCAACAAAAGCACTGATGGTGAACATTGAATGTATGTAATTGTGTAGCAAAGACCAAAACAAGGATGGGGACGTGATCAAATAATAGTATGTAAACAGGATGTGTTCTGGCCAAGGGGGAAGAATGGTAGAAGAAGAAAGAGAAGGGACAATTGTCGCATTCATTATTCATTCTCTTGTATTAGTCATTCTATCAATGGTATTGATAGTTATAGGGTAAAAGTCCTATCAAACCACTTAAAATGGACAGATCAGACAGTAACAAGTTAAGAAAAAGAGAGACCAAAAGTATTACAAAAGGCATAAGTCTAGAAGTATCCAAATATTCCTGCATCAAAACAACTATGGCAAAATATCTTGATCCTATATTACCGCTGCTACAGACAGTATTTGTGTCTCTCCAAAATTCATATGCTGAAGCCCCTTCCCCCAATAGGATGGTATTGAGAAGTGGGGCCTTGGGAGGTGATTAGATGATGAGGGTAGAGCTCCCATGAATACTATTCATGCCCCGATGAGGGAGGCTCTAGAGAGCTTCCTCCTCCCTGCCGCCATGTGAGGACACAGGAAAACACAGCCATCTGGTGCCTTCATCTTGGATTTCCCGCCTCCAGAACTGTGAGAAATACATTTCTGCTGTTTATAAGCCACTCAGTCTATAGTATTCTTGGTATAGCAGCCTGAATGGACTAAGACAATGGCTCTGGAAATTACTCAGTTCAGGGATTTGGAGCAGAGGATGAGGAAATGTTCACACACGAGAATCTGAGGAGAGGAAAGTGTGTGTCTAGAAAGAAAATAGTGCTTTGTCTCATAGCTTTGATTTGGTTTAGTTACCTGATTTCATCTATTTGGCATTTTATAAACATTTCAATAGTGTATGAGATTTTATGATGATAAAAAGAGAAAATGGGTTCAAAGGGGTTAAGAAGCACTCATCAAGGGAGTTTCCATATTTGGAGGAAAAGTGCAGCCACCTGAAATCAAATCTCTTCATACAGACCTTAAATTCAACATGAAAGAAAACCATCCATGATTCATGACTTCAGCATTAGAAGAAAGAATACCTCAAACTTCAAATTACCGATAAGTAGAGAAATGAACACCATATCCCAAGAGAGTTCCTATCACTTGTCACTATAAGCTGGGAACAGAGTGTAGGAGAGAAGAGACGTAAAATCTCTGGGGAAAAGAGTAAAGAGACACAGAAAGGAACTAATGAGAAAACTTAGGATCTTGCAGAAATGACATATAAATATGGCATAATGGCTCTGCTCCCCTCACTGTCCACTAATGACATTTTGCTCCACTGCACTGACAGCTAAGGTCTGAGAACATTCTTGAATTAGAAACTCTGTTACAAAATGCCCAGGAAAATAAAAAAAAAAAAATCAACCTAACTCTGTAAAGAGTTGCTATTAGAAGAACACAGAAAATGAGAATCACAGCAATTGAACTGATAAAAATTCTCCACCCCAAACCAATCACAAAGCATAAGAAAACTGTACAGTAACACTTTCTTACTTCAGTAAGGGAGATATTTAGGAAAACACCAAAATCATAAATTTAAAAATTAAGGCCATACATGGGTACAAAATAGGAAGAAATGCAGTAAGAGTTGATTGATTTAGGGAAATAAACGGAAGAAAAATACAAAAACTTTTCAAAAATGAAGAACAAATACAAAGTGCTCAAAAGAAAACAGATTTGGGTGTTGCATGATTTCAGCATTGGAGGAGGGCAGATAAGTAATCGAGAGAATGAAAATAAAATTAAGAAAGGTGTTACCAGGGTTGAAGACAATGTGATTGAAATGGAAGACAGGCAAATAAGGTCCAACATACATACAGTAGCAGCTCTTAAAGAAGAAAAACAAAGCAATGAAACATAACTGTAATTAAAGAAAACTCTCCAGAAATAAGGAAAACTGTAAATAAGTATTTGAAAAGGCTACTGCATATCTAGGAAAATTTATCTAGAAAGAGACATTTTGAGACAGCTGCTAATAAACCATGAGATTTTAAAGACACACACACACACGGACACACAATCCTCAGAGCCTGTATTAATATGCCTGTATTAATAATAGCATACCTCAAACTGGTGGCTTAAAACAACGTAAATTTCTTTTTCTATGGCGCGGGAGTCTAGAAGTCCAAAATCAAGGTGTCAGCATGGCTGTGTTCCCTCTGAAGGCTCTAAGAGAGAATCCTCTATGCTTCTCTCAGCCTCTGGTGACTCCCGGTGTTTCTCACTCCAACCTCTCTTCTGTCTTCATGTGGCCTTCTCCTCTTTGTTCCTCTGCATTTCTTCCACGGCCTCTCAAATTTATGTCCCTGTCTTTTCTCTTGTAAGAACATGTGTCATTAAATTTAGGGACCATCTGGGTAATCCAGGATGATCTAATATCAAAACTCTTAATTACACCTGCAAAGACCCTTTTTCCAAATAAGGTAACATTCACATGTTCCAAGGACTCGGATAGATGTATCTTTTTAGAGTCACTCTTCAATCCACTACAGGGCCTCCTAACTAAATGGTCAAATCACTTATAAGGGTAAGAATATTAAACTGACATCAGACTTCTCATGAGCAACTTATAAAGCCAGTCAACAAAGGACAGCATTCTTAAGAAGCCCAAGAACAAAGAGTGTGAGCCAAAGATTTTCTATCCATCCAAGCTGTCCTTCAAATACCAAGGTTAAAGGAAATGGTTTTAACCTTCAGTAACTCATGGAATACTGTATACATATGCTGTAGGGCTTTTCTAGAGCAGAGAGAGCATGCGCCAAGCACAAGCAAGGAGAGAGGCAGGCAGAGGGAGAAGTAGGCTCCCTGCTGAGCAAGCAGCCCGAGGCGGGACTTGATCCAGGGACCCTGGGATCATGACCTAAGCCAAAGGCAGACACTTAACCAACTGAGCCATTCAGGCATCCCTAGAGGAAGAGTTTTATCTAACTGAGAGATAACTGGAAAACTTTAGCCAGAGAATTAGTGGTAAAAATCTATTTTATGATGTAATTTTATCATATTAGCCTATCAATATTAGTTAATTATTATTTGATCTATGTTGTAATATATTTAATTGCACAGCTAAGACTAAAACAAGGGTGAGGATATGGTTTGAAGATCAGCATCTCTATATTTTATGTTTTGGAAAAGTAAAAATAAAACAGCCAAAAAAAGGGAAGGGAGAGAAATAGAAAGGTAGAATAGTAAAATCAATAGTTGTATAGTTAATAAGTGAAGAAAGATACAAATGGACATACCAGACGGCAAAGTCTCAGTATGAAAAATTAAAGGAGATTAAGGGCACCATAAATGGAACAAATAGAAAGACAGCCATTGGAACAAACATACAAACATTGTGAAATGGCAAAAACAATGAAAAGAAAATAAATAGCAAAGAAAATATGTCCAACTAAGTAGGAAATACAGTAAATATAACACATGCCTAATTATACCATAGTTTAATAGGCTTGACCCTAAACATGTAAATCATATTAGGTAATAGAATGGACTTTGCTGGTTTCTTCTCTTGTCTTGCTATAGGGACAAATGAGCCAATTCTCAGATGAGCTCACAAGACAAAAGCAGATCCCATATTATATTTAATAGACACACGCCAAACAGAGTGATTCAAAAGACCCAAAATAAAGAAATGGCCAAAAATACACCAGAAAAATAAAAACAATAAGAAGACAGGGTAATGACTCCTAATAATTAAGGTGAATTCAGGCCAAAAAGCTTTAAAAGAGACCAAAAAATACACTTAAGGCTGATCACCACAATTCACAATGAAGAGAAATTATAAACATCTATGTACCATATAATACAAAGACAACCAACATAAAGCAGAAATTAGGTGAGATGAGAATAGAAGAAGATGGAAAACAGATTTTAACATGACACAATCGACATAACAGGTATAACGGAAGGAAAATAAAGATATAAATGTTTGGAACAACTTAATAAATAATAAGGTAGAACTTGTATATATATTTAATACTGTGCCCTCATAATAGAGATTCTGTCTTCTTTTCAAACGTAATGAACATGGATTGTTTTGGGAACTTCGTCAAATACTTCTACTTAGGGTCGCGTTCAGTGAACCCGGGCAAGTCTGGTAGACGTCTGCGTTTACTGCGTGAGACGCGTGGGCAGTGAAACGAGCTCTTCCTTTCCCGACACAACACAACGAATACCTCCTTTTGAAGGACAGCTTGTGGGATGCTTAGAATATAAAATGCCTTCAGACACCTGTGTGTAGGGGGTGATGACTCCTCCGAGTCTCTGGACCTCCCGAGGTCGTGCCGGGTGGTCTGCGCTGTGGCCGGTGAGATGTACGGCGTCATCCCATTGCCATTCGGCAGGGGCAGTGGCAGACTCGGGAAACTACAGGTTGGTCGTGTCATGTGGGCAGGAAACAAAAGCTGAGCGCGGCTCCCACAGCACAGAGACCACGTACCCTGAATGCTCCCACGTGATTTTGTCCCGTATTGTATTGTGAATCCACAACTATTTATTTTGACATTTAGTAATTCCTTTTTTTCTTTTATAATAAACAATTTGGAGAGCAATACGAGTTTTACAAAGTACATGTTTAGTGAAAAAAAAAATATTACTGATTTCCTCATTCTCAAGGAAATTATGGTGAAATGTAATTGACACCAAATTTCTGCTGACATTTACCATCCAGCCAGGGGCTGACCGCAAGAAAACCTGTGGACGAAATTGTCTTAAGAACGATCAGCATCAATGTCAAAAGTTAGTAATTATTTTTTTTTTAAATTTTATTTATTTGACAGAGATCACAAGTAGGCAGAGAGGCAGGCAGAGAGAGAGAGGAGGAAGCAGGCTCCCCGCCAAGCGGAGAGCCCGGTGCGGGGCTCGATCCCAGGACCCTGGGACCATGACCTGAGCCGAAAGCAGAGGCCCTAACCCACTGAGCCACCCAGGCGCCCCAAAAGTTAGTAATTATTTTGAGAGGATTGTGCTTGAAGACGGCGATCTAACACCAGTAGGTACAAAAGATGCGTTTCTGTACATCGCTGTGACTCAGTGCTGACTTTTTATTTACATCAAAGGTCTGTTCTTCTTAAATGATGTTTTTCATTTTCAACGGCGGTGCCCCTGGGAGGGGCCATCGGTTCTGGGGGGTGGCACTGCTGCTCAGCCTCGGCCGTGCCGGTGGCCAGGAAATTCCATGACCTCCGAGTGTGCTGTGCCATGCAGAGACAGTGGGTAATGGAAAAGAAGTCCTTTTCTCGTAAAAGAAATCAACTGGAATAAGTAAGAGATATCCAAGAGCTTGCGTTGAATGTAGAGGATTTCATGGCCAGACGTGACAGGAAAAGGTTTTTAGCCGCCCCGGAAGAGATGTTGTTCTTTTCTATCCAGTAACCAAACACTACCAAGGTGGGTGGAGTGGAGGCCTGTGACCCTGTTTGCTTTCCTTCTGTCTGTGGCTGCAGGGTATAGCTCCCCACCCCCATTCTCACCCTGGGGCTGGCTCTCAGGCAGAGGCACTGAGTCCCCCAAAAAGTGACTCTTTCTTCCAGACACCTGCATCTTGTCCTGGTATGGCTTTGCCCTCCTGTGCAGGTTCTTGTCACATATTTCTAGACGGGGGGGCGGGGGGGCTTGTCTTTCTAAAAGCTGGGAATTTTTCCAGAGGCAGCAAGGCAAAGCTCTTACTGCTGAAACAGGAAGGGAGGGGTTTTGCTGTAGGATAGCTTGTAACCATGATTAAAAGCTTCTTGCTTTATGATTTTATTCAAAAAGGAAGAAACAAAATACACCCCAAACAAACAAACAAACAAACAAAAACCATACATATGAGCACACGAAACGGCAGGCTACTTTTCTAGGATGAATTCCTAATTCCTATTATCAGAGGTGAGTTGGTGTTTCACAACAACTAAGTCACTAAGTCAAGTGAGGTTCAATGCCCCAGAAAAGGGAGACTCCAAGTTTTAGCAAAGCCGTGAAAATACATGTTTGCCCAGGAGCCTTCAGGAAACCAAGTCCGATCTGAAAGGAATTAGTCCTGTGGTATTTCAGGCAGGAAGTTTAAAATAAACACTAACTATTGTCTTCTTTTTCCTTTTTAGATTGTTTCTCCCTCCAAAGGGTGATTTGAATTCTGTTATCTCCAGGGTTGGAGCTGGAGGGGGTGTTGGGAATACAGAAAGTATAGAGGTAGACATAACTTTTTAGCTGGTAGATAAGGATCCAGCTCTGTGGGCTAAAGAGAATTCTCAAGGCCTTGTGACTTTCTTTAATATTTTATTTTTTAAGAATTTATTTATTTATTTGACACATAGAGAGAGCATAAGAGCATAAAGCAGGAGGAACAGCAGAGGGGGAGAGAGAAGCAGACTCCCTGCTGAGCAGAAAGCCAGATGCAGGGCTCGATCCCAAGATTCTGGATCATGACCTAAGGCAAAGGCAGACGTTTAACTGACTGAGCCACCCAGTCACCCCTGGCCTTGTGAGTTTTGAGAGCTGTCATATTTCCTCTAGTTCAAGACTCCCTGTATGTTAACTCTTATGGAATTGTAATGCACATTCTGTCAAAAATACTTCCCAGTGGCTGCGCAGAAGGGTGAGGTGCCCGTGTGGCTGGCATTGCCGATGGCCACACAGACTGAGCCAAAATACAAGTACCTCTTCACTTCGTTACTTCTGTTTCTTTATTTGGTGGCACCACATACTCTTAACTTAGATGTGGGTCCCTAATGGTCACTGGAAATGACTTCACGAAGATTACACTGCTTTACTGAGTTGAAACAAACATACGTCATGTATGTGTAAGATTGCCTAACACACACCAAACATTACAAATTGCCTCACCACACAGAGTGGGTTTTCAAAGCTAGGGGAAATTGTTATGACCGCTTCATGTGGTTTTTTGTTAAAACAAAACCAAACCCTGTTATTCAAAATCCAGAATCTACAGAAAATTTCTAGTGACTTTCAGTAGAAGGTTTATGTTTATGTTTATCTTTAAAAAAGGAAAAACAAAATTATAACTTTAACCAAAGAGGAAATGCCAATACATCCCTAGGATTCTCCACGATGCCTCCAAATTACATGATCAATCTTAAATGTGTTATTAAGGCCAAGGTCTTAAGTGTGGCTGAAAAGCAGCAAGTCCCCACAAGATTATGAATAATGGGGGGGGGGGTCCAAAATGATCTGGAAGAATAGTCTCTGATTATGAAATAAGCCAGAGTGAGGCTTTGGTAATTGTGAACAGTGGAGGATTTGTGTGTCCAGAATCTTTTTTTTTTTGGCCTGTGGACATCCATTGTTTCAGCACCATTGGTAGAAAAGACTGTCTTTCCCCCCATTGTATCACTTTGTTCCTTTGTCAAAGATCAGTTGACTATGTTGATGGGGGTCTGTTTCTGGGTTCTCTGTTCTGCTGAGCATTGATCTGCTTGTTCTTTTCACCAATACCACACCTTCTTCTTTACTACCGCTTGAGAACAGGACTTGAAATCCGGTAGGGTCAGTCCTCCAATGTTGTTCTTCTCCTTCAATACTGTATTGGAGGTTCTGGATCTTTTGCTTCTCCATATAGACTCTAGGATCAGGTTATTGGTATCCACAAAATAACTTGCTGAGATTTTAGTGGGATTGCCTTGAACTTATGGATCTGGCATCTTGAAAACCTTGAGTCTTTCTATCCATGAACATGAAACATCCCCCCATTTATTATTTATTTAGTTCTTCTAATACTATTCAGAGTTTTATAGTTTCCCTCATAAAGATCTTGTACATATTTTGTTAGATTTGTACCTAAGTACTTCACTTTGGGGAGTGCCAATGTGAATAGTATTGTGTTTTTAATTTCAAAATCCACTGTTCATTGCTGGTTTATAGGAAAATAATAGCAGCATGTAATTGCATAGATAAGCAAGTCCTAAAGAATTTAAGAGAATATACAGTAAATTTAGCCCCCACTCTCTCTCTTTTTCCCTTCCCCCTTTCTTCCTAACTTCTCTTATTTACTTCTTTTTTTCATTTCTTTTTCCCACTGAAAGGCTATTAAGTGACAGAGCATTTTACTATCAGTAACATCTCAGAATTGGGGAAATAGCATCTCAGATTGCTTGAACGGAGATTTATGGGATGAAGGACTGGGGATGACTTCAAACAAGTGAGATTACTGGGTCTCTTTAGAGAAGATGCTGAAGAAATAGAATCACCATAATAAAGTTGAGTGCAGACGGACATAAGCAAAGGCCAGTTTCCTCCAAAGGGTGAGTCTTTGTTTTGTGAGCATGGTGAGTGGATCGGATGGGGAGATCAGCAAGCAGCATTTGCAAAAGAAGAAAAGGCAGTGAGATGTGAGCATTTGAAGATCGGGTGTACAATCTCCCTCAGGGGCTAGGCACCTACTGTTCCCTTAGCCCAGACCATTCTTCCCCTAGATAGCTTCATGGCTTTCTTCCTCATCTCTTACAAGTTTTTGCTTAAATTTCAATTGCTCATTGCGATTTTCTTTCAACACCATATTAACAATGACAAATGTATACTCCTCACATCCTGTAATCTCCTTCCTGCATTTTCTTCCATAGTGTGGCAAAGAACAGAGAAAGAAATTCTGAAAGAACAGGGTGATGTGTCTCTTCTCTTATTTTCAACAAGAATGATTAAGCTTCTTATTTTTAATTCGCATGTGCCCTCAAATACCCCAGCATCTAGAACAACGTATATGTAAGTACTCACTAAATATTTGTGGGATGAATAAATGAATGATGGATCCTGGTGTAACTGTCTGAATGCTTCATCTATGATTTCAAACCCGAGTTACAAATTGTGATCCACGTAAACATAGTTCCAAGGGATGTGAATAGGTACTTTTCTTTTTTTACTTGTTTGACATTCATTCTGTGTCATTTTTTCCTTTATGCTCATTTAAAAGAAATGATTGCGACACAACTTATATGCAATAAAATTAACCTTTTAAATGCATCCAATTCTGTGAGTTTTGACAAATGCACAATTGTGTAGCCATCCCCCCCTCACCCCCCATCATGATGTAAAGAGTCTCCTTCACTCCCAAAGCTTCCCTCTTGTCCCTTTCTAGTCAACCCTCACCCTACTCCCAGGCTTTGGCAGCCACTTGTCAGCCTTCTACTCTTACACATTTTGCCTATTCCAGGATTATACAATATGTAGCCTTTTGAGTCTGGCTTCTTTCCCTGTAAACAATGTACTTGACATTCAACCATATGGTTGCATGTCAGTAGTTGATTCTTCTTTGTTGTGGAGGAGTATTCCTTTGTACGAATGTATCAGTTTGTTCATCCATTCATTCCTCAAAGGTGCAGGGGAAGAAAAACACTTTTTCCTTTACCCTCCTAGGTTCAGTGACTGGAGGCCTGCAAATTAAACTGACAAAAGACAAATTAACAGGGAAGAAAAGGTTTATTTCATATGCATAAGGAGGGCCTCACAGAAATCAAAACCCTAAAGAGGCAGTCAGATCTGAAAGTTTATATGTCAATTTGGCAAAAGGGCAATAAATTTGTGGAGATGTAATAAGACAAAGGAGAAGGGTTTGAGCTTCGAGGGGTGGTAAATTGTGGGAAGGTAAATATATGGGGAAACTAATGGGAGATAAGGATTATTTAGTATAACTCGCTTGTGCAGGTCCATCTTGGTGCCGACTTTCTATCTTCTTTGTGGCCATAAAATTCCCCCAGGAGAGGGGATTTATAGCAGTCCTCATTTCTCGGAAGTTTCTGTTCTTAATCAGGGGCAGCTCTGAGAAGGCTTCTTTCTTCCTCTGTTCATTCTCAGTTGCCTCCAGCTCAACTTAATCCTTATACCAAAGTGGCATATCCTTGTCCCCTTCAGAGGACATTTGGGTTGTTAGTAAGTGATGATGAATAAAATGTTTTAAGCATTTGTGTCCTACTTTCACGTGGATGTAAGTTTTCATCTTGTTGGGTGAATACCTACGAGTGAGATTGCTAGGTGTATAGTAAGCATAGATGACAGACTGAACCTGAGGACAAAGAGAAGGTGGCCACCTGTAAGCTGGGAAGAAAGTTCTCACCACAAAACAGCCACGCTGGCACCTTGTTCAGGACTTGCAGCCTCCAGAACTGTGAGAAAATAAATTTCTGTTGGCTAAGCCTCCCAGGGTACGGTATTTTGTTATGGCAGCCCTGAGCTAAAATAGTATGTATTTGACTTTATTTTTAAAAACTGCCCAACTGTTTCCCAAAGTTGTGGTACCATTTTGCACTCTGGCCAACAGTAGTACAAGATTTCCATCTGCTCTGCATCCTCCCTAATACCTAGTATTGCCAGTTTTTTTTTTTTTTTTTAAGTCATTCTAATAGGGGACTATGTTTTAAATTTTCACTTCCCCAACTACTAACGATGTTGCACATCTTTTCATGTTTAAAAGGGCTTTAAACCAAGAGAAACCAGTTTCTTTCTTTACTGCAGCACTACGTTAATGCACAGTATGAATTACCCAATGGGAAGATAGCAGGGGCTGTGATTTTTACTTGACCATGGAACTTTTTTCTTATGTTCAAGATAACAAGGCTAGTCTTCCAGTGAGAATATTTTGCCAAACGCTGGCCTGTACATGTGGTCAAGTATATACTCTTCTGTAGATCATTTAATCTATTTGCAACCAACTCATTCAACCTTACTTCCCTTTGTTTCCTATTCCTAACAGAAACACTTTTGAAGTATCAGTCATGATACCTCCAAACCTTTGCTCATGCCATTCTACCCACTTGAAATGCCTTCCCCCTTCCCTTCTTCTCCCTTAACCCACCAAGCTTTGGCTGTCTGGCTCATGCCCACAGAGAGCATTTCCCAGTCCACAGTGATCTTTCTCAGACCTCCCCAGTGACTGGGCCACTCATGGGGACTCTTGATCAAATCCTGCCTTTTTTGTTTCTAGATTTTTCCAAAGTTCTACTTCTGTACCTGGATAGTTAGTGGAAGTCCCTGATATCCTAGATTTTTTTTATAAGTCCATTGATGCATTGAGTTGTGTGCTTAGTTCCTGCTTCTAAACCCCTGTTGAATTCAGCTAAAGTAAATTAACAGGTGTTTACATCAGTTCACTTAAATGTGAACTCTCCCTTTATCCAGGCACCAAGGACAAATGTCAAAAAGAAAAGTTTGCCCACAGTTCCTGACTGAATGGGAAGAAGATATTTAATGGAAATATGAAGCTCACACCTCGATCTCCTGGAACCTGTAAGTGAAACTAGGAGTTTGTGGCCAAGCCTACCAACCATATCCCCCAACTGTGTCTTCTCCTTTGGTACACTGGTCATGAAATCAAGGAGTTGGAGAGGAGAGCCCCCAGTCCACTCTTGTCTTTAAGTTGGATTGCATCCATCACTAGAAGAAACAGTGGACTCTGACACTCAGGTTTTTGTGCACTCTCTCCTCTCATTGGTCGTCTGCCCGGCTCAGCAAACTGTCCACACCCAGCTCGTCAGTCAGAGAACTGGCTAGCCTGGGCAGATGATGAGTCAAGAATCCTCAGTGCTCAAGTGTCCCAGGATGACTGTCAAGAGTGGTTCAGTTGGGGGCGCCTGGGTGGCTCAGTGGGTTAAGCCTCTGCCTTCGGCTCAGGTCATGATCTCGGGGTCCTGGGATCGAGTCCCGCATCGGGCTCTCTGCTCAGCGGAGAGCCTGCTTCCTCCTCTATCTCTCTCTCTGCCTGCCTCTCTGCCTACTTGTGATCTCGCTCTGTGAAATAAATAAATAAAATATTAAAAAAAAAAAAAAGAGTGGTTCAGCTGTTCTCTCACATCTTAACCTTTTCCGAGCTCCCTAACCCTGCGGCAGTGTCAAACTGGGTGGCCCAAACTTGTGTGCAGCCAGAAATCAGTAAGTGGGAACATGATATGCCCAGCTCTGTAGAGATCACATCCTGTAGCTTTCTATCCTTTGTCCTACCAACAAACATAGATTAAGCATCTACTGCATATCAGGAACTAGAGGAGTTCTTGGGGGATACAAGTATGAATGGAACATGATCCCTGACCCAAGGAAGTCTTGATGGGAGAAGGTATACAAATAAAACCTTCCAACACACCCTAGATGTAAGCCATAATTCCTAGATTATGCCACTGATGGTGATGGGAGTTGGGATATGAGATCCAACTGGTAGTCACAGATTTATATTGCTCTGACTCTCCCTGGCACGAGCCTAGGAGTTTCTGGAATTTTCCAGAAGGTTATGAAGATGTCTTGGCTGCCAAGGTACAGCACAGGCCTTTCTCCATCTGCCCATGCTCCCTGAGGTCAGCTCTCCTGGATCCTGTGGCACATAGATATGAATGCCCAAGGCACCCTGCACTCCAAATACTGGCTAACGGCACTATATATGTCCCTTCCCAATTCTCTGACAGGAGATATGCCACCTGCTTTGGCCCACTGCCCAAGCCCCCTGATAATTCTCTACTCGAACCTGTTTCATGGGTCAATTCACGTGGATCTGAGTCCTCTTCACCCTGACATAGACTCTATTCTGTTAACTATACCCCAGAGTTGTACTTTTTAAAGTGTAAGTCAAACTACAATGGCATTTGGGCTGCCCTAGTGCATACAACACCTCTCTGAAAATTGGAAATATGCACCCACTTCTGCCAGATGGACACAGCCCCATGCAAGTTTGCACACTTGGTAAGTGGAGCACAGGCTAGATTTCAGCCCAAACTCACCCCCTTGGCTGGTTGTCTTCGGCAGGGCACAATGTAGCCAACAGACAGTCCTAATGACATGGCGCCTGGCTATACTATTGCAACACATTGGCTGTCTTCACAGTTGTTTGCTGGCCATTCATGAAGTTTTGTCTGACTTGAACTCAAGGGTAGGTTTCTCGGGGCCTTCCGTCTTGACCTTCTGGTCACACTGCAATTGACCCGCCCTAGGATCATGTCCATGTACCTACTGGGCATACCTGGCCTTTCCCAGAGATTGCTCCTGCTACCAGCCTGAGGGAGGAGATGACACTGCATTCTATACTCTTTCTACCAACTGCATGGGCCTGGATTTTCATTAATTCCTCATGGCATGGCTGAGACAACATGATAGCGTTTAACATGGCTCTACTCCAGGAGCACCTTAGTGGTGTTAAGCATCTGTTAAGCATCTGACTCTTGATTTTGGCTCAGGTCATGATCTCAACTGGCAATCATCCTGGCAAAAGATAAATTCTACGGCAGGAGATAAGGGCCTGGGGTTGAGATGAAGGGATACAACTTCCCTGTCTCTGAAGTGGTGGCTCAGTTTGGTGCTGAGTCTACGAATGGAAGTGCCCTGGGTATTTCTGTGAGAATGAGCTGCCCCATGAAGATGGTGGTCTGTTAAGAAACCCCAGGGCAGATACTAGTTTGTGTAATATTTGTAAATTCATTCAGGGGAATCTATATCTCATTTTGTCTGTCTGTCTGTCTGTCTATCTGTCTATCTATCTCTACAACTCTGGGGGTGGGGAAGGAACTATATATACATATAAGTATATACGTGTATGTGGTCTTATGTTCCTTCATCTTTGAACCTCATATAAAACCTTGGATTTTTGTTTGTTTATTTTAAGAGAGAGGGAGAGGGAGAATCCTAAGCATGCTCCATGCCCAGTGTGGAGCCCGACATGGGGCTTGATGAAGGGCTGGGTCCCACGACCATGAGATCTTGGTGATAAAGGTAATTCTACTGGACTCACAAAATGGAGGCCGCCCAAGTGGCCTGGCCCACCACACAGAATGAAACCTAAGTCAGTCACACGTAAGGGAAATGCATCACTGTTAAAGAAACCTAGCACACACCAGTCACCTTCTGCGTTAGCTTACCTTCGCTTTGAAAATAGGAACCCTTGCCTTAGAAGGAAGTCACTGACCTCCTAGCCAATCATGCTCTGTTTCTGAGTTACTGTGTCTTATTCTCTAAACAATCTATTCTTGCCCAGATTCCCTCGGGAAGAGTACTTTACTGCCTGAGAAGAACTGTACTCCCCCATTCTGGGGATCATTTTCCTTTGAATAAAGGACATCAAACGCATTATTATTTTATTTTTGTCATTTGATATTGGGAAAAATCATTTAGCCTCTCCAGATTTTAGTTTCCTGGCCTGTAGCATGGACATGAGAATTCTTTTGTCCACAAACTCATAGGGTATTTTCAATATTGAATAAATACTATGTGTAGGACCTAACAAATTGTAAATGCTCCATGAATGGTTACATCTTATGAACTCATTTGTACTATAAGTTTCTGAAGCTTCTGCTACAAAGAAAATATGACCAAATAGATAGGTATTTTTACATGTGAACATTTTCATTTGAAGCGATTGAAGCAATTCTTGGGGAGTTTGTGGCCTTGATCTCTCTATTTGTTGTATATGGAGAGACATACGGCAGGGGTCCTTCACACAACTCCCTCCCACGGTGTCCCCATAAGTGGCTGCCATTGGGGTTCACTATGAAGTACCAAGATCATTCCATCACACCTTCTGAAGTTACTTTCATCAACTAATGCTGGCTTTGGGATCTTCCCTATAAAAGCTAATTCTCATTTTCCTTGGAATTCTTAAAATAGCTCAGCAAGCATTTGAGATCTGGTCTAAACAAGGAAACCATTTGCTTAGGAAGAAATAAATTTCCTTTAGGGATACACACCTTTGCAAAACTCAGCCATTGCTGTCAGTGCTTTTTCCCCAGCAATTTGGGGGCCTATCCTCCTTGTCAAATGTTACACAAAAGACCTTTTTTCTGGAAACAACTTCTAGCAAAGGATTAGCACCAGTTCTGAGATTCCATTTGTCTTGTTTACATTCCTTGTGCAATTTCAGAACACTGTGTTCCCTTTCTTGTAATTGCACAACAAAGGCCCTGCCACACAGCCCTGGAGAGGCTTTCTGCTCCACGCCAGGATCTCCTTAGGGCTGGTATTCTTTGCAGACAGCTCTGGGACCTCCAGGTGGGCTGGTTCGGGGAAAGGAGCACGGCCTTCAGAGACAGACAAACCTGGGGTCCAGGTCTGCGGCTCCCTTTCGTGATGAATTTACCTAATCTGACTCTGGGTTTTGTTTTGTGCTTTTCTTCTGTAAAATGGAAATAAGAATACAGTCTTTGTGGGATCACTGTGAAGATGGTGTAAGACAGTATGTGTAGATCCTTCAGCCCAGGGCCTGGCAACCCTAAGTACTCCGATAAATGAAGTCATTATTTTAATGAAGGCACTCAGGGACCGTGTGGCATTCTTTTCTTTCTTGTGATCTCCAACCCCAAAAGGCTCTGCCTTTTCTTAAAGTCTCCAAAGAAACACGCACAAATGTGCCACCAGAGAAGGTGCTAAGTGATAGGGATTCTTGGCTTTAGGAGCCGTCTTTTAGAATATTCCGTGGCTTGGCAAAAAAGGCTGTCTCTGTCACTGTTTGAATCATGGAGGAGGGACACCTGACTGTTGAAGGTGAAGCAGCAGACGTGTGAGGGGAAGAGAAGCGGGCCTTGTAATGATGACATGAACACAATGATCCAAAACAGCCGCTGTGTCTCTGGGGCTCACCCTTCGTGTGAGATTGAAAAGGAAAGGGTG
This sequence comes from Enhydra lutris kenyoni, assembly GCF_002288905.1. Classification (NCBI taxonomy): domain Eukaryota; kingdom Metazoa; phylum Chordata; class Mammalia; order Carnivora; family Mustelidae; genus Enhydra; species Enhydra lutris. The sequence continues at coordinate 14,950,499 of NW_019154095.1, read as the reverse complement.
TGGCCGCTGATCGTAGGCTGTTGTGCATGGTTGTGTACAATGAACACACGCTTTGCGAAGAACCTATTGTCATCAGACTGCCTGTACACGGGGGTTACTCAATCAATGTGAAGGCCGCAGGCTGGCCCCGAACAGTCTGAGAGGCCTTCTGCCGGTGAGTCTTGCCAGGGAAGGATGAAGGGTTGGTGTTCGCCTTGTGTGTGCTTAGCATGTGCTCTCAGCAGCTGGTGGTCAGCGTCTCGTGGTGTGTTTGGGGCAGCTGGTGGACAGCGCGGTGGCAGGAGGGCTCATTTGGGAGTCACGCAGTTCTAGACTCGAATCTCAGCTCAGCCACTCATTTACTTTGAACAACTTACTAGACCTTGCTGAGGTACCTCATTTTAAAAACAAAACCAATAATGTCACCATTGTTACTAGTATAGATAAAAAGCCGCGTACTGTACTTTGTACAGTGCCCAGTATAGTGGGATAACAATAAATGTGGTTTACATGGCCATTACTTAAAAATAACCCAGATCTGGGGCACTTGGGTGGCTCAGTGGTTTAAGCTTCTGCCTTTGGCTCAGGTCATGTTCTCAGGGTCATGGGATCAGGCCCCACATCGGGCTCTCTGCTCAGCAGGGAGCCTGCTTCCCCCTCTCTCTCTGCCTGCCTCTCTATTTGTGATCCCTCTCTCTGCGTCAAATAAATAAACAAAATCTTTAAAAAAAAATAACCTAGATCTATATAGAAGGAGGGTGATGGGCCCCCAGAGTAGGCCAATTTATTATGCAAATGAACAGGTTTTTACACAGGTCTGTTTGTCCTGGGCATTACGTCATTAGTGGCTGCTCGCAGAAGAATGAGGGCAGCTAGAATTTATTAGGTGGTGGGATCCTGGCAGGGGCCTAGTCCCATAGCAATCTTCTTGACGCCTGGTGCTGGCTTCCCAAAGTTGGCCTACAGTCACCAACCATGCCAATGTGCCATCTGTCATTCAGCACGGAAGGAACACTCTCCTTTTCCACAAAGTCCTTGCACATATGGGAGAACCCCTTGAGTAGATGAACCCTGGGAACATGGAGAGTCATAGCATCACCATGCTACAAGTGTGAGCTGAGACAGCACAACCTCACCTATGGGTGCCATGTCGTCATGGGAGGGACCATCTCCCAGCTCCACGGCACTGCTCCAAACTAAATATAATGCCGACCAAGGCAGCAAAGCATGGATCTGGTGGCGACTGGGCTTGATCTGATCATCTGTGGCACTACTCTGTGGGCTTGGGGATGGATAGCATGCATAGTGGAAACAAGTTGGTAGGCAGAAGAGTTGGCTGTTTGCCAAAGAACTATGCTGCCTTCTGTGCTGCTGGGAAGTGGACGCTCAGCCAGGGATAACACTGCCCAGAAACACTGGCATCTAATTTGGGCCACGTGACGAGTTCTGGCCATTAGAATGCAGCCAAAAGGGATGTAAACAATTCCAGTGTTGGCCTCTGGAAACATAATTCCTTGTCTCCGCAACCTGGCGGTTGGTTGGATGTCAGAGGGCAGCGCTGGGGTCTGTGTGCTGAGGACTCACACATTTGCTCCTCGAGCTGGGGTCTCCACAGGGCTGTGTCGAGTGGAGCCCTGTGTCCATTGGACACCACATGAGGGGGGAATAAACCTCGTAAGTAAAATTTTATATTTAATACTACAGTGTTGCCCCTGACTTTTGGGGATTTATGTGTGATAGCAACCAACACCGCCTTAACTAATACAAGGTGATTTATGTATTTGTTGTTATTATTTTTTAAGCTTTATCTATTTGAGAGAAAGGGAGCGTGGGGGATAGGGGCAGAAGGAAAGAGCGTCTTAAGTGGACTCCGCACTGGGCATGGAGCCCGATGCAAGGCTTGAGATCATGACCTAAACTGAAACTAAGAGACAATGAACCGACGATCCCACCCAGGTGTCCCAATAAGATGATTTGTAATTGACTTTTCCCAGAATGTCAGCGCAGGCATGCTGGAGATTTGTCTATTTGGTAATCAGATAATTGAGGGTGTAGGGTAGGTGATTACACTAAGAAACACCTATGTGCCTTAAACCAATACTCAGTTTGTGTTTACGCTTTTTGGGATAAGAAAAGGGAAGCCTGGTAATTTATATGTAAGTCTGGAGCCTTGAATGTTGAGTGGATTTATAATGCATAAGAAGCCACAGCTAATACAGCAGGAAACATCCATTTACTACAGATGTCGAGAAGTTCGTTCTTGGACTTTCTTTAACCAAATGAACAGTTTTGGAGTTTCCTGCTCAGTAATTACTTCTTGATTGATTAATTTAATTGGGAAATAGCATCCAAGAACTTTAGATTCCTGTCCTGGTCTGGGCAAAATTATTCAGTTGTCTTAAGCAAAGAAAAAAAATAGTAGTTGAAATAATAATTTCTTGGATTTCTAAATGTCTTAACGATATTGATCGACGACTCCTTAACGGTGGAGACAACATTACAATGCCTACTGACTTTTGTTTTTCTTTTCAACCCTTCCCCCTATCAGCACAGGGTTCCCTGTGAGGACGGCTCACTTTCACTTCAGTAACTTCGCTGGGGATAATTCTCCTCTCCTTTGCGAGCCTGTCACAAAGACTCCTTGTGCTGGGAAGTTTGCCCACTTCCTCACACGTCAGCCACACAGGGCAAAACTCACCGGAAGCGTGCACTTCCCTTTTCTTCCCAGCAACAATTACTTTGTCCAGTCCCCGGGAAGTCTTGTGCACTGTCAGATGTGCACGAGCGTGTGTACGTGTGTGTATGTGTGTGTGTCACTCACAATGTGGCATGAAAAAGGCATACATGAGAAGCAACAGAAAGGACGTTTTTCAGGACTGCCTGGAAACTCCTCATCTGTCTGAGATGCTTCCTTTGCTCCTTTCCTCCCGCAGTGACCACTCATGCCCAGGCTGGGTGGTGGTCTTCCCTAGAGCAGGGGGACAGTTCACCCCAGGAAGATAATGGGGAGGGAGTTGTGCCTATTTTCAGCAGACTGTAGGCACCCACATCTGCTCACTTTTCTCTTCTAGAAAAGTGATAGATGCCCTCCAAATATTTTTTTCTTGAACCTTATCATGTCTTTCTCTCATCCCTCATAGTGCCCGAGGCTCTGGAGAAGTTGCTGACTGTCCTCTAATTTAATCTACCCGATGACAAAATGGCTAGAGTAATGACTCGGATTCAGAAACACTCCTAAACAGTAAATTCTGTGAAAATGCATATACAGCTCATACCTGGTAACCCAGTCACTGTTGCTACAGAAGAAGTTACCCCCAAAGTTCAGTGGCTTAAAACAATGGTCTTATTATACTCATGGATTCTGGGGCTTTGAAATTGAGACAGCAGAAATGACTGTTCCATAATATTGGGGGATATGGAATTGGGAGAAAAATCATCTAAAGACTCTTCCACTCAAATATCTGGTGTCTGATTTGGGAGCATTTGAAGATGAGCACAGTTCATTGAGGATCCGTCCAGGGCCTCTCCCTGTGGTGTGGTTCCCACACAGCATGGCAGCCTAGGGTAGTTGCACGTCTAACCTGGAAGTGTAAGTTTAAGTGTAAGTGCTTTAGGAGCAAAACAAAGCTCAGTGAATGGCCTTTGTGACCTGGAAGTCCTGCGGCCTCGTTTCTGCTGCGTTCCATTGGTTGCAGCCCAGCCACAGCCTCGCCCAGAGTCAAAGGAAAGAGAATTAGACTACCTCTTGGCAGGTTAGTGGCAAAGTTCTGGAAGTACCTGGGTAGAAGCTGTCATCTTCTCATCTTTGGAAAATACCAACAGCCACAGCAGAATCAGCTTTTAGAGGTTGTGTGAGCATTTGTGCTGCAGAATTTGAAGCCACACGTGGTCTGTGCTCCGCATTTTGTAAAGAAAGTGCTCTGAGGGTCCGGGAGGGGAAGAATCTTTACTCATCGATGGTTGCATTTTAGCTAAACCTGGAAAGATATGGCAGGCAAGAGGGGACAGCACTTTTAAATACAGGGAGGTGGGATAAAGAAGATGAAGAAGATGTGGTGTATATACACGATAGAATACTACTGAGCCATCAAAAAGAATGAGATCTTGCCATTTGCCATGATGCAGAGGGAACTAGAGGGAATTATGCTAAGTGAAATAAGTCAGTCAGAGAAAGACAAATATATGATTTTGCTCATATGTGGAATTTAAGAAAGAAAACAGATGAACATAGCGGAAAGGAAGCAAAAATAAAATAAGACAAAATTAAAGAGGGAGATAAACCATAAGAGACATTTAAGATAGGAAACAAACTGAGGGCTGCTGGAGGGGAAGTGGGTGGGGGAATGGGGTAACTGGGAGATGGGCATTAAGGAGGGCACATGATGGAATGAGCAGTGGGTGTTGTATGCAACTGATGAATCACTAAACTCTCCCTCTGACACTAATAATACACTAGTTGTTAGTTAAGTTGATTTAAAATAAACATAAACACATAAATACAGGGAGGTGGGAAGTACAGGGAAAGGTGAGTACATCGTGTGACTATGGTATTGGAGAGCGGTTCAGGGACAGATGGAGACAAACTTGAACTGCTGATGGAACCTGGATTCATTTGAGCCTTTGACTGACAAAGCAAAAGACGGGGAAGCTGCTTCTATCAGTTCCTCCTGCCCTCCCCTTCCCTCCAAGAGTCTCTACATCTTAACATTTTATTTGTATCGCTTTAAATAAAGTGTGCACTCCTTTGCTCTTTGGATATATTTAGGCATAAACATACTCTGATATCCTTTGGGTTCTCATTTCGATACCATTACATCTTCGCACACTTTATCTTGGCTCCTCCCTACTGCTTTGGTTTCCCCCAAGACCTTATTCCAAATGTGGGGAGAATGGACCGACTCTGACTCTCTTTCTCCCTGGTCCTCGGCTCCCTTAATTCCAGCTCTATCCCTGCTCTGAAAACCTGTGCTCGATCTTGTATCACACTTATTTCTATCTTTAGTTGTATGTGTTATTCATGTTTTTAAAAGCCTGGATGCTGACCAGTCATCTCGAACATTTCAAATTTATTGAAAACTGGGGCAATCGTTAATTATCTTTGTATCCGACCTAGGAAGAAGGTAAGATGCCATGGTTGGGTCAACACAACCTCAACCTAGCAGTACACCTGGGTGTTATTCAAATTAAGAGTCAGGAAGGAAAGTTCATTTAAAAATACCCTCTAGGGGTGCCTGGGTGTCTCTGTCGGCTGAGCGTCTGCCTTTGGCTCAGGTCAGGATCCCAGCTTCCTGGGATCAGGCCCTGAGTCAGGCTCCATGCTCAACAGGGAGTCTGCTTCTCCCTCTCCCTCTGCTCCCCACCCCCATTCTCTTTTGCGTGTGCACGTGCTCTCTCTCTAATGAATAAATAAAATCTTAAAAAAAATAAAAATGCCATCAGACTATCTGAGTTGGGCAATTGCTGTGGGGAATAAAAAGGCAAAATAACAAAGCAACAGTGCCCTCGATAAAGTACGAACACACAGAATGGTAAAGAACTGAGTTGTAGCAGAATGATGCCCCCCCCTCCCCAAAAATGTCCACACCCTATTCCTTGGAAACTGAATATGTTTCTTTACGCAACAAGAAGGACTTTACAGATATGAGTAAATCAAAGCTCTGAGATGGGAAGTGATCCTGGATTATCCAGCTGGGCCCAATGTAATCACATGGACCCTTTAACTGAAAGAGGGAGGCAAGAAAGTCAGTTATGCAACATGAGAATGACCTGACTGGCCAGTGTTGGCTCTGAACCAAGAAATGAAAACAGGCTCCAGCAGACGGAAAAGGCCGAAGGGAATATCTAACCTTGATTTTAGTTCAGGAAGACCCGTTTTAGACTTCTCATCTTCAAACCGTAAGATATTTGTGTTGTTTTTAAGCCACTAAGCCTGTGGGAGATCTGTTACAGCAGCAGTAGAAAACTAATACAAACAGCAAAGTTAAATGATACAAGAATCTAGAAAACAGTGTCATGGGTCAATAGCCACAAATTCTCAAATACTTGGGTTTCTACTATAATTCCGTATATATATTCTCCCCTCCCCCACAAAACCCCTTACGTCTGCAAAATCAAGCATGAAGAATAACTGGGCTTATAAAGGGAAAGTATGGTTGGGGTAGATCATTCGAAGCTTATTGAATTTATAACCAGAGCACTAATAAAACCGGTAACAGTGCTAATAAAAATGTCAGCGCAGTTAACCTCCACTGGCATGCATCTCCATCAGTCAGTCCATCCCAGGCTCGTGCTTTCTCCTCAAGAATGGAATGATCATAGGGCCGTTGTTTCTGATAGTGACCTGCTTCATTAAAATAAACAGTACAGGGGCACCTGGGTGGCTCAGTGGGTTAACCCTCTGCCTTCAGCTCGGGTCAGGATCTCGGGGTCCTGGGATTGAGCCCCGCATGGGGCTCTCTGCTCAGCGGGGAGCCTGGCTTCCCCTCTCTCTCTGCCTGCCTCTCTGCCTACTTGTGATCTCTCTCTCTCTGTCAAATAAATAAATAAAATATTTAAAAAAAAATAAACAGTACAGTCTTGAGATAGCCTTGCTGGTCGATCGTTTCTTTTTAGGCTCTGGGGGAAATGTCTTTGCAAAGCCTTCATCTTCACTCATGACTTTCCCGGACACATTGGAAAGTCCAGTTCCTTGAAGCTGTGAAACTAGCTCCTACCTGCACCGACGGGAGACACTTCTGCAGGATATTTAGAATTTTCTTTTTGTCAAGTTTTCATTTAGTGCTGAAATTTTCTATTTAACTCTGAAACCCTTGTTGCTCATTGCTTCCGAATGTTGATCTGCTTGGAAAGATTGAGCAAAAGCAGACATAATGGGTAAAAGCAATGAGTGCCAGGAGTTCCAATAAGGGTGGCAGGAGTGGAAAAATCCTCCTCCTGGAGGAGGTCTCGAGCAGAGCCTGGAGTGCGAGTAAGAGTGTGGAGGGTATAGATGAACTTCCGGGTGTCGAGAAGAACAATGGCAGCACCAGCCAACACGGCGTGTCCCTGGGGAGCTATGTTGGGCTCTGGACCACTGTCTGACACAGTCATGATGGCCAGAGCCAGCAGACCTCCCATTCTTGTGGCTGCTTCTCATGGTGTCAGAGGGCCTGAGAGGTCCTCCCAAGGAGGCAGTGCCACCCCTGTTCTCATACTTAAAAGATACTGCGGCTGCCTCCTGCACCCTTCAAGCTGCCTCACCCCTGTGATTCCCCCTTCAAATCAGCCTCCTGTGATTTTTGTGGCCCTGGACCTCTTGGAGGAGACAGAAATACAGAAAAGCAGGTTCTAGACATGCATGTCCAAACTTTCCCAGCCAAGTTCCTTCAAACGATTTCAATGTCTCTGCCCATCACAGGAACTTGAGAGAGAAATCCTCACCAACAAAGCTACCGTAGGATGGGGGTGGCCTTCAAATGTGTACCCCACTGACAGATATTAGGACCTCCTGACTATTAATGTGTACAGTGAATCTATACCCATGTCTGTTCCTCAAACTCCGTGACCTGTGGGGTCAATTCCCACGCCCTTACCTCCTCCCCCTGCCCACGCCCGTCTAGGTGCCTCTTTTCCCCCTTCGGCCTTCAAATATATCCTCTAAGTCGGAAGATGGTGCTCCTGCTGGGAAGGAGCTGGGAGTACCCCAGATGCAGCTGCGGAGCCCCCCATGTGACCATTGGGTCCCTCCTCAGGGCGCACCCTAGAAGATCTTGGGGTTGTCCTCCTGTCCTTGCCAGTGGCTACACCAGTCCTGTTGGTGCTCCTGGACTTGGCCTTGGCCTTTGTTCTGGAAGAGTGCACATTCCTCACAGCTTTTTCAGAATCTCTCCTGCCTGTTTGCCTGCTGTTCACTCAGAAGTAACTCAGTGATCCCTTCATGTCTGGGCTGTGGAACGTGCCCTGTCAGACGACAAGTAAATCCTTAAGACCGTTCAAAGGAGAGCCACCAGGATGACTGAGGAACCTGGAAAATGTGGTAGGGTGCTCGGGGACTTGTAAATGTGACCGTTCCACAGAGGATAGGAACCTCCCTGCTTCTTTCTGCCTAACCAGTGAGAGACAGAGTCAGTGTTCACTGAATTTTTGCCGAGAGGGAAGCACCTCGGGCAGAGGGAGCACGGAGGAAATGAAGCTGGTGCTTACTCCGTCCGATCACAAGATTCAGAGACTGGAGGGTGAGCTAGGCATACGCAACTTCTTCACCCAGGGATCCAAGCAATAGTGATGAAAAACGAGTTACACGCAACGGAGGAGTAGGGGCTGGGAAGGCACAGATCGAATGTGCAAGGGAACTGGATTTAAATTAGACAGTGAGGAGCTCGATCAAGGGCAATGATCAGTCCTTCTTTGGAAGGCTTTACGCAGAGGGTCAGTGAAACAAGGTTTAAAGGGGACTTGCTGAGCAAGAGGAGGAAGGAGTCCTGGGGGGAGCCCTCTGGGCACAGTGCCCTCAGCCCACAGTACCCTCAGCCCGGCCCAAAGCAGCTCCTGCAGGTGTAAATATTTACCTGCCGCACCCACCTGCTTCCAAGGGAGCCGATGTTCAGCTGGCGCGGTGAGAGTAACACTGGCCTCGGTGTTCTAAATGAGGGGCCCGAAGTGCAGTGGACCTTGGCCTTCAATTACCATCCCAGGGAAATGATCTCCATTACCCATGGCACTCCCCTCACCCCACTGGTTTAGCAAAACTGTCAGGTGGTTTTCTTTTCTTTTTTTTTTTTTTAAATCACGTACCATATTCCAGGACAATGCTGTAAAGAGAAGTGTGGGGAGTGGCAGTAGCACCTTACAGTACGGCGGGACGGGGGGCGGGGGGGGTTCCGGGGGGGCACTGGAGGTAAAAGCAAAGGACTTGCATGTTTTTTAAAAATTGCTGCTAAAAGATAAGGTTGTTTGTTCAACTTCTAACACTGATCAGGGGAGGGCTCTGCCAAACCAGGCTAGGAAGAACTTTGGTCAGCAAATAAATACATGATTCTCATTAGCCAGGCAGGGAGAAGGGCTGCTGCGGGTCTGCATCTCTGAACAGTCATAGAGCCGTAACTTGAAGGCATATCTGGGGCTAGGTGTCTGATTTAAACTTCGTCGGTGTGGAGTGATGATTTGGAGTTTACGTTCAGAAAAGCAGTTTATCGAGTGAAGCACCAGGCTACAAACACAGGTCTCTTAATAGACCCAGATGGTCAGTGGATTAAAATGATGACTTCCCATGTCCTGGGTGCCAGATGGCCTCCCACTGGCCTCCCACTGACCCCTGGGTAACAGAGTCTCACCATCAGGGAGCAGGCTTCGGGGAGGTGTTGAGGCCAATTGGGGTATTATAAAAGGAGTCAGTTATCTCTGCGAGTCCTGGTTAGTACCAGGAAGTGATGTAAAACATGAAAACAGATACGCATATCAGAAGTTGGAATAGTTTACTGAAGGGCAGTTTGGAGAAGTTCATTGACTTCAAGGTACTAAAACCCACTTCCTCTTGGGGTGGAGATGCTGAAATTTTGCTGCTGTGGGCTCTGAGTGTGACCACACCACGTGTGGGGACCTCTAGCGGGTGGCAGGCTCCATAGGGGAAGCCTTGCTCTGGTGAATTTGTAGGAGAGACTTTGATGAAAGCTTCTTTGAGTCAGTGACAAGCTCCTGCATCGATCATTAGAGAGTCCAGAAGGCAGGTTCCAAAATCCTTGTTAAGGGGGACCAGAGGAGATGCGAGGACATGTCCTAAAGCCCGGGGAATTCACCACGAGGCAGACGGATGTGGCAGGCACATGGGGGAGTATGGATGTGGGACTCAAACCAGCCGTGTTTAGGGTTTCTTCAGTAGAGCCCCCCTTTCCTGCCCCTGCCCCTGGCTCTGCTGGGGCAGCTCTCCTAGAGAGATCCCAGCCCAGAAGAGATGCTCTGAGATGTCTGAATATCAGTGACTTTGGGTAAAGCTCAGCATGGACACCATGAGACTTCAGATTAAGATTTCAATGTTGGCGAACGCTGACGTGTGAATTATATTTTTAAGCTGTGACTTCCTTCCTGTATGTTGTGGCCAATGCATAAGCCGGCGGAGGGACAGTTGGTGTCACTCTACCAGAAACGTTTCCCCAGATTTCTGGACAGATTCTTGAGTCGACAGAAATCTGACAGTGCAGAGAAGCAATTCAGCCCCTCCAAGCACAGGCTCCCGGGTCCTAGAGACCGAGTTGCAAGCACATCCATCCATCCATCCGTTCGCTTGAGGAGCTGAAGCCTCTGGAACAGTGGGGAGGTCATTTCTGCAGCGGCACTGCTGTCCCATAGCTGAAAGAGGAAATATAATTGAAGGCAGGAAGGCAGCATTCTGAAAAGACTATGGAGTTCACGGAGAGTTAACCAAGAAATCTGTCTCCAAACCTCCTAAGAAGTTGTCACGGGGGATATATTGTTTTCCGACTCTCAGGAGGGTCTGCCTTGTAGCTGTCCGTGAAATGGGAGAACCCCAGTGCCCTCAGTGCTCGTCTGCCCCCCTGCTGGATGTGCAGTGGGTGGCTAAGGCCAAAAGCAGCATCGAACTCCTGGCCCAGAGGAAATCTCTGGTTTGCTGCTTCCCCAGGACGGCTTTCCATCAAATGGTGTTTCAAACATTTTTCTCTAGATGATATTCACCTAGAGTGGGAAACCGGGCTAAAATAGCTTGTTCTCTGTCCTCAGATCATCTTATGTTCTTTCCCTCTCCTCCTGATTTCAGAGCTCTGTTTGACTTAACTGTGTCGAGGCTTTGGCCACCGAGCTCAGGTGTAGAACTAGGTTAGGAGGGCAAAGTGTTGGGATAGAAGGAATTTACTTTGTTTTTTTTGGCCAGCAATTTCCCAGGCACGAGATTTCCTTTTTCTCCTTCTTGTTCTTCTGCAGAGAGGAACAGAGCACATGGGGTGAGGACGTGCCAGGCTGCCTAGCCAGGAAATACTGTCCCATGACACCAAATTTAAAAGAAAGAGATTTTAGAGAATGGGAACATATTCTGGGTTACCTCTTTCATTTTGTTCCATGACACTGACTTCTGCATGCTTCGTGGTTGTCCAAAATGTTGCTTGCAAATCCCAAAGTGAGCCCACGAAGCTGACAATAGTGGCTATGCTTTTCCTAAAATGCCAAGGTGTTTTTTTTTGTTTTGTTTTGTTTTTAAGATTAATGTGTTTTTTCAGTTGGTCAGAAGATATTTTAGAGACCACCCCTGGGTACACGGTGATGTAATGGGTCTTTAGGGAGGGCAGTTAAAGAGCAGGCCTATAGGCCCTGCCCAGCTGTATTTACGACCTTTTGAAAAGGGAGGACTCCTGTGGAATGCAAGGGCTTAACCTTAGAGCTGGTGGATTGGGATGTAGGCCATGGACATGGCAGGGAAGGGGTCCACCGTGAGGGAGATCAACAGAAGCATTCATCTGGGATCCCAAAAGCAAAGTTATACAGGGTTCTGGAAAAAAAAAAAAAGGAAGTGGCCCGGGCTAGTCTGCACCTCTGAGAGCCATAGGCAGGGAAGGGGGGACATGAGGAGCAGGGGAACGGTGACGAGTGCACGGCCATTCCAGCCCGGCCTCTCCCCTCTCCTCTCTGTTGCTACACACTTCTGTCCAATCCAGTCGTCCAGCTCCTGTCCAGTTCCGCACAGAGCTCTCTCAAAATGGAGAGGCTGTTGTCATGGAAACAATACAGCTTTGGAGGAAGTCAGACTTGGGTTCTAATCCTCTGTCTGTGAGCAGTCACAGTGTTAGACTTTATGTTCCTTCCCTGTAGAATGGGTGCACCAAGACCCACCATTCAGGGTACTGGGGAAGACTACGTCGATCATGTGCGTCAAACACACAGTGCAGTGCCTGGCACAGGACAGACGCTCAGTAAGGCTTGTCCCTCAGCCCCCTTAGGGAAAGCCCCCTCAGGGAAAGCCCCCTCACAAGGATTTGTTCACACTCATGTGTGGGTAGAATAGACAGGGCATTCATTCTGGCCATGTTGCTTCCCAGATGTGAGGTTTTCTCTTTCCTCTTCCTCAAGAGGAGATGATGTCATTATGTCATTGTCAGGACTAAAAAGGGAAAGCAATACAGCTGGCTTCCATCTTTAAACTTCTTTGTAAGATGCCATCCCTGCACCCCCGAGACCCCCGACCATGCAGCTGTGTCTCTGTCATCGCCTTCGTGGGAGCCCCATTGGGTGCCTCAGCCAGGTATGCAGGCTGCCTCGAGGTTCCGGGGGACTGCTGCTTCCAAAACATTCCTTGCTTCACTTTCCATTTCGACAACTGCCTTCTCTGTTGAGCGTGACCTCATTTTACCTGAGAAGCTAATTCCATGGTCTGGGTAGAGTTTCCTCTGCACCCCCATCAAGCCTTGTCTGTCAGAGCGGCTCTGCCCCATCACACTTGTCCCATTCCTCCCCTCCCCAGGGCTTGCCTTGCAGACCAAAGCATGATTCGAGCCCATAAAGGAAAAATCAGGCTCAGTAAACCTAAGAGACAATTCGAGAAGCGTCTAAAGAACCAGGCTCAGGTGTCAAGGGGAGATGACCTTGTCTCATAGCGGACAGTTGCTGCTAGTTCACTGGCATTACTGCGGATCTAGCAGACTCCATGTGCGTAAGGGAGGAAAAATAATTTCCCTCTATCCTTCTGAGTTCTTACCCGAGACCTCTGTAATCAAAGACAGATGAATAAGAGAAAAAGAGATTTTTATTAACAAGTCTGCCTCATGTATATGTGGGAGACACACAGGGACAAATGAGTAACTCAAAGAAGTGACTTAGAATTCAGGTTCAAAAGCCATCTTTTTAAAGATTTTACTTATTTATTTGAGAAAAAGAGAGAGAAAGAAAACAGGTGGGGGGGAGGGCAGAGGGAGAAGCAGACTCTCTGTGGGGCAGGGGGCCCAACGTGGGACTCGATCCCCAGCCCCTGGGATCATGACCTGAGCGGAAGGCAGACACCCAACTGACTGAGCCAGTCAGGAGCCCTGTTTTAAAAGCCATCTTAATAGAGAAAGGGGAAGGAAATGTAGGCCTCTTAGGAGAGAGGAAATGATTTTTAGGAAAGACAAACGGGCCCCTGAAAGAAGAGATGGGAGGTGTGATAGTTTGCGACAAAGTTTATCTGGCTGTGTGGTTGACTTCTAGGACCCCCTCCTGTGACAAGAATCCCGTTCTCTCTGGTTGACGGCGCTACTGGGAGGAGATTCATGATGACTGAGTTCCTTTCAGCAGATCTCTCTTTTCGTGGATAAGGTTGGTCCAGAGAAAGCCTCTCCCTGCATTTGCCTACAGCTCAAAAGAGTATACCAAAGCAGCATATTTGGGGGGGACGCGGCCTAAATTCCTACCAGCCTATTTTGGGGTGGCGTATTCTGTTATCCTTCATGTGCAATTGCTGATTAAAGATTACAGACATTTTTGAAGAGAAAACCGGGAGCACCTTTCGGGCCCCTTGAAGGGAAAATAAGGACCCTGCTATCCCTTTGCAAAGCTGCCCCACATGACTTTAATGAGGCACTTTCAAGTGGGTAAGAGGCAGGAGACCAGAAAGATTTCACTGGTATTTTGCAGAGTGGAGTGTAAAACGCACGTTTTTGCCAGCATTTACACAGCCCCGGCCAAAACCCAAGGAGGAGAGGAGTCAACGGCCATGTGGAAGAGGGGTTTGATGATCAGATGCTTAAATACGGCATGATCGCGTTCTGCGAAAGTTCTGAAACATTCCCCATATGCTCTCTTTGCTTCAGACAGACCTGACTAGAAAACATCTGGGGGTGCACACAGCAGTGCTACGGGAAACATCTGTGTATAAATCATACGCGGTGCTGCGTGCTGTTTGCTGGCTCCGGCGCCGTTCCCATCCTGCCTGCCCTGCCCTCTTCTCTGGAGGGGCTGGAAGCCTGAGAGCTACGCTTCCCAGACCCCCCTCCCCCCCACAGCCAGCTGGCCCGCACTTGGGTTCTGGCCGTGGGAAACTGCAAGGCGGGTGGAGGGAGGTGCCCATTTTTCTTCTACTTCTGCTGAAGGCTTGGGCCCAGACAGCAGCAGCAGGTGAATTTGGGTTTGCGCTCAGGTGGTGGCGTTTCAGTAGCAGTGAGGACATGGGGCGCTCCAGTAGGGCAACACCCCCGCACTCGGGCTGTTGTGGGGTGACTGGCAACCAAGGGTGGGAGTTCAGCCCCTCTCCAACTTCCGGAAAGACTTTCCAACGAGAGTAGTGGGGCCGGGGGTGTATACCAGCAGCCTCCGCAAGAGTCTGCCTTCAGATGGTGGTAGCTTCCTGCTGTTCCTAATCTCTGAATGATCACAGCTTCCTTTTTCCCCTCCAGGCCTTCACATTTGCTTAACTGCCCCTCTCTTTAAAATTCCTATTGTAGGGGCGCCTGGGTGGCTCAGTGGGTTAAAGCCTCCGTCTTCGGCTCAGGACATGATCCCAGGGTCCTGGGATCGGATCGAGCCCCACCTCGGGCTCTCTGCTCAGCAGGGAGCCTGCTTCCTCCTCTCTCTCTCTGCCTGCCTCTCTGCCTACTTGTGATCTCTGTCAAATAAATAAAAAATCTTCAAAAAAAAAAAAAAAAATTCCCGGGGCGCCTGAGTGGCTCAGTGGGTTAAGCCTCTGCCTTCAGCTCAGGTCATGATCTCAGGGTCCTGGGATCGAGCTCCGCATGGGGCTCTCTGCTCAGCAGGGAGCCTGCTTCCCCCCCCCCCACCCGCCTGCCTCTCTGCCTACTTGTGATCTCTCTCTCTCTCTCTCTCTCTCTGTCAAATAAATGAATAAAATATTAAAAAAAATTCCTATTGTAGTTTTTTCTGACTGGACAGTGACCAATACACACACATAAACTAAACACAAAAACTGAAGGCAAACTGGGGCGCCTGGGTGGCTCAGCCAGTTAAGCGGCTGCCTTCGGCTCAGGTCATGATCTCAGGGTCCTGGGATCGAGCCCCACGTTGGGCTCCCTGCTGATCTGGGAGTCTGCTTTTCCCTTTCCCTCCGCCCCTCGGCTCTCTCCCTCAAAAAATAAGTAAAGTCTTAAAAAAAAAAAAAATGAAGGCAAATCAAAGTACAATTTCAACGTGTTTCCTCCCCTACTCCACTTGCATTTGGAGTTTACACAAAGGAAGGGATAAATGAGATTTTACCCTGAAAATACAACAACAAAGCTCAGTTCCTTGTCAAATGGTGGGTCCTGCACCTGCACCAAGAAACAGAAGTTAGCACGGCAAGTATTTTAAGATGAGAATTTTCCGTGAGGGAGGCCTGGCTATAACCTCCGTCTTTAGGGACATTAACAATAGGTATGCTTTCACCACGTGTTTTTTAGATGTGAGGCCTGTCAAATGTTATTTTATTTAGTTATCAAAATAACTCTAGAATTTAGGAATTTATGCTAATTTCATAATGAGGTAAGTAATATATTTTTAATGCCACTGGCTGATTGTTTAGTGGCTACGTACTTCTCTGTAAGATGCATACTTTTCGCCACGTTACCTAGCCATCCCTCCCATACAGGACTGTAGTTTATCTCTTTACTCCCCAGAATTTGATGACCCTTGTGACCTCCTCGGCCTCGAGAATGTGCCAGAAGAGACATGCATGTGAATTCCAGGGCCCAGGCTCAAGAGGTCTGGCAGGTTCTGCCTTCATTCATATGGACCACTATCCTGTAATGTCTATAAATGTAGCACGTCTGGCCCTGTTGGAGGATGTGAGGCCATTGCAGGAAGGAACAAGACCCACCAGCTCATAGCCAGTAGAACTTCCCGAATGTGAGTGTGGCCAACTTGGCCCTTCCAGCCAGGTGCATTTCACCGAATGCAACTGCTTGAGCAAGCCAGGTGAAACTAGAAGAGGAACCAGCAGCTAACCCACAGACTTATGAGAGATAAGAAATCATTGTTTTCTTAAGCCACTAAATCTATAGGTGGCAATACGTAACTGGTAAGAGTGCCATTTGTTGTTTTTTGCACCAAGCATCCATCCTGCCTTCATTCGCTGAGAGCATCCCAAATCCCTTTTGTTGTACTTGCCAATAGGATGCTTGTCCCTCCCCTGGTCAAGGGGCAGGCTTGTGACTTGGACTGGTCCACTTGGACCCTCGGTCTCTGGAATTTAATTCATGACCAGAGGGAGGAAAATCCTTGGTAAAACTATTGAGACCTGGTTTTTGCTATCAAGATCTTTGGAGCTGCTGGTTCTTATCTGTTGCCTAAATCATTTTCTGATTTTAGCCTAAATCAGTTTCTGATGCTTGGACCAAGTACCCTCAAACTGATACACTGTTACAAATTAAGAAGCTAGCTCTGAGTCCCACCGCGGTAAGTAAAAGCACTATAGCTTGAACCCACATCCATCCCATCTACCTTCCACCTTCCATGTTGCCTCTCCAGTTCCTCCCAATCCATTTTCCTCACTCACTTGAACATCTTGAAGATGCCTGGCCCTTCTTAACAGGAACTCAGCTTAGAAGCACCAGTGATCCAGCTGTGAGCTGTAACATGGCATCAACATCGGGTCTCTCACCCAATATCCAGGTGGTAGTACCCACAGAAGGTGCTTTTTAAACTGGAGAAATACTGTGTTGAGCACAAAGTAGTGGATTTTTTTTTTTGAGATTTACTGAAGTATAACTGATATACAGCAAAATGTACAACATTTGATGCACATGTTTAATGTGTATAATTTGAGGGACGCCTCAGGTCATGATCTCGGGGTCCTGGGATCGAGCCCCACATTGGGCTCTCTGCTCAGCAGAGAGCCTGCTTCTCCCTCTCCCTCTTCCTGCTGCTCCCCTGCTCATTCTCTCTCTGACAAAGAAATAATCTTTAAATTGTACAATTCAAGAAGTTTTGTCATATGTACACACCCACAAAACCATCACCACAACTGAGATGGTGAACAACCATCTCTACCAGAAGTCTCATTTCCCTGTACCCCGTCATAAGTCCTCCCCCATGTCTCCGGCCCACACCAAGTAACCCCGATCTGCTCTCTGCCATCATAGATTGGTTTTCATTCTCCAGAACTTTGTGTAAGTGAAATCACACAGTCTGCATTTCTTTCTCCAGTTTCTTTTACTCAGCAGAGTTTCGAGATTCATCTGTGCCATCCTATACCGATAGCTCCCTTTATGTTGCTGAGTAAGACTTCAATGCACGTCTATACCACCATGTGTTTATCTGTTCATTTGCTGAAGGACCTTTGGGTTGTTTCTTGTTTTGGGCTGCTATTGCAAATAAAGCTTCCATGAACATTCATGTACAAGTCATTGTACTGACATATGCTTCCACATTTTTGAGGCAACCAGGAGTGGAATGCGTGGATCATATAATAGGTGCATATCTAAATTTATAAGAAACTGCTAAACTGTCTTCCAAAATAGTATGATTTCACACTCCCATTGGCAGTATATGAGGCTCTGATTCCTCCACATTCTCGCAAACCTTGTGTTCAGTCTTTTAGATTCTGACCATTCTAATAATGTGGAATGGTATCACTGTGTTTTTAATTTACATTACTCAAATGATAAATTCTGTTGAGCATATTTTCATATAATTATTTCTTTATCTTCTTTGGTGAAGAATCTGTTAAAATATTTTGCCCATTTAAAAATTGTATTTTCTTTTATTTTGAATTTTGAGAATTCTTTATATGTTCTGGATAAAAGCCCTTTCTCAGTTAGGTGTTTTGAAAATATTTTCTTCTAGCCTGTGACTCGTCTGTTTTCATAGCATCTTCAGAAGATGCTAGCATTTAGCATAGCATTTTCAGAAGATCTTTTAAACTTTCATGAAGTTAAATTTATCAGTTTATGTTTTTATTGAATCGCATTTATGGTGGTTTATCTAAGAGATCTAACCCAGGATCACAGAGATTTCCTTCTAGAAGTTTTACAGTTTTACATTTGGATCCATTTTGAGTTAGTTTTTATGTACTGTGCAAGGTATGGCTTGAGCTTCTTTTTGCATGTGGATTATCAATCATGCTAGCATCATTTGTGGAGATGAAACAGTAGAAAAATAGAAAAGACTCATTCTCCATTTGCCTGCTTTTGCATTTTCATAAAACACTGATTCTCCATATATGTGCGGGTCCCCTGTCCCATCTCAACTTTCTCTTCTGCTCCTTCAATCTATTTGACCACCTTCATGCTTAAATTGCTCCGGCTTGATGACTGTACCTTTATAGTAAGTTTTGTGATCTACTCATATCAGTTCTCTTTTTTTTAAGTTCAGCTATTTGTTTTAAAACTTGTTTTGACTATTCTAGGTCTTTTGCATTTCCACAAAAATTTTAGAATAGGCTTGTTAATTTCCATACACATACAAACCTGCCGAGATTTTGACTGGAATTGCACTGGCTCTAGAGGCCAATTTGAGGGAGAACTCTTGTCTTAATAATGTTGGATCTTCTTGCCATGAACATGGTATATCTCCCTTTAGATCTTTAATTTCTCTCAGCAATAGTATTTTTTTTAAAGATTTATTTATTTATTTGGCAGAGAGATAGAGAGAGCACGCAAGTAAGCAGAGGGAGAGGGAGAAGCAGGCTCTCCACTGAGCAGGGAGCCCAATGCAGGGCTCAATTCCAGGACCCTCAGATCATGACCTGAACCAAAGGCAGCCACTTAACTGACTGAGCCACCCAGGCGCCCCCTCAGAAATATTTTAAAGATTGATTTATTTATTTGATAGAGAGAACGAGAGAGATTGAATGGGGGAGGGGCAAAGGGAGAGGGTGAGAGAGAATCTCAAGCAGACTTCCCACTGAGCACAGACCCCAAAGTCCTGAGACTCCATCTCAGGACCCTAAGATCATGAACTCAACTGAAACCAAGAGTAGGACACTCAGCTGACTGAATCACCCAGACACCCTTCTCTCAGCAATATTTTATTGTTTTCAGTGGACAGATCTTTTGGAGTTTTATCAGATTTATTCTTAAGTATTTAATATTTCTGATCCTAATTTAAAAGGTGTTTTTCACAAGAAAAATAATTTCAATTTCAGTGGTTTGTTATTAGTATATAGAAATGCAACATCCATTCTTAGTCAAATAAGAAACAAACAAACAAAAAAAACCCAAAACCCTTAGCAAACTAAAAATAAAAATGTCCTCACTCTAATAAAAGGCATCTACAAAAAAGGTAAAACTGATATCATATACAATGGTAAAAGACTAAATCTTTCTCCCAAAGATCAGAACAGTAGGCATGTCTATCCTCATCACTTCTATTAAACATTGTACTATATGTTGTACTATATTAAGATAGATAGCGCAATTTAAAAAAAAAAAGCCATCTAGATTGTAAAGGAGGTAAAACTGTATTTATAGACAATGTTCTCAGTGTAGTCCAATGGAATTAAATCAGAGGGGGAGAGGAACCATGATAGACTATGGATTCTGAGAAACAAACTGAGGGTTTTAGAGAGGAGGTAGTGGGAGGATGGGTTAGCCCAGTGATGGGTATTAAGGAGGGCACGGATTGCATGGGCCACTGAGTGTTATACGTAAACAATTAATCATGGAACACTACAACAAAAACTAATGCTATACTGTATGGTGATTAACATAATAAAATAAAATAAAACTTACTAGGAGTAATAGATGAATTTAGCAAAATTGAAGAATACAAAATCAATTCCATATATTGGTTTCTGTTTTGTTTTCCAACAATATTTGTGGAGGAAACTTGTAAGATTTTCTTTTGTTCGATATGTAGTTGCTTTTGGGGGTCCTTAAATTCCTTGAGAGCCCCCAATGGGGGACAGAAGGCCTAAAGTTCAAGTGACTATGGGAACTGGGCAGCTGGAGTGGGAAGGGAAAAGTCTGGCAGGATGAACAGAAGGATGGAGGAGATCAAGGGCTTAGAAGGGGACATAGGAAAGGATTCAAGGGAGCTGAAGGGAAGATTGAAAGTGGTAAAAGAAGGGAGGAGGAATGGAAGTGATGGGAAGGGAGAGGTCGTAGTTGAGTTAGACTAGATGAGCCACCAAAGTTCCAAATTCTCCTGAGTGAAACCATGGCAACAAGAAATATAGGGGACAGAAGTAGCATGGTAGTGGTGAAACATATAGTTGGGAGGGATTTAGAAAGGCGAGGTTCAGCTGATTGAGAAGTTCCTATAGAAAAAGGAGGATCAAACAGAACAAAGAGGCACAAAGAGCCAGGAAAAAATTTCTAGCCCCGGCATCAGGGAGTGAATCCCCAGTAGAAAGAAAGAGCTGGGAAGGACTTCCAGCCCAGCAGTTAAGGGAGAGTACCTGCACTGGAAACAAGGACCCAGGGAAGAAAGCCTAGTCAGAAGGGACCTTTCAAACAAGGAAGCCTGAGACTAGCCCAGCCTCAGACAGTACATTCAGAATCTTAAGAATCTAAATCTGTCCTTACCATGATTCAGCAGACTGTTGTCAGGGGTATTGGCTGAGGAGCTGTACTCACTGATGGGTCCTCAATCAGTGAGTCATGAGTGAAGACAAAGGCTTCAAAAAATGTGCACTTAGGGTCCTGGGAGAGAGGCTCAGTGGTCCAATGGGGAATCTGATTCCAAGTCATGGTACCATCACTGTTAAAGAAGAAATTATTCTGCCGTTGTTGTTAATGGTTAGGATGATTTATTCAGGACTATTGTCAGAGGTGTCAAGAATATTACAATAGGAGACATAGATGGGCCCAACTCTGAACACACAGCTGGAGATTTATAGTCAATGAATTGAATGGGGGTTTGAGGGGTTGGTAGATAGAAAATTACTAAAAGGAGACACCAAGGGTAGGGGGAATTCTTGCTAACTTGACTTAGGGTTTTGCTGAAGGCAGGCCAGGGTGGTCAGATATCAAGGGTGGGGGAAATCTCAGTAAGGTGACTACCAGAATTCTTGCTATAAATGGTCTAGGGAGGCCAGAGACAGGGCCCAGTGATGAGGCCCAGCCAGAATGCAGGCTCAGAGGGGCCTGGCTAAAGAGTGGTCAAGAAGAGCGTCTTTGCCTAAGGCACCCCCCGCCCCCGAGTGTGTTATTTATGATGGTGTTTTGGCTGGTGTTAACTGGCTGATATTTTAGTACTTTCATGGCAAATCAAAAACATCAGTTCACATTAAGAATTATGGAAAGAAAAGGTTGGAATCCAGGCAAAACACCACTTCTGTGGCCTACCTGCATGGAGGAGCCTGCGAAGGAACCAAGCTCTCAGCCTGGTGACCATCACCTTCTAAAAGGGTTGGTCAGAGGAGCAGGAGTGAGGAGACAGGACTATTTGTCTCTGGGCAGATTCTGCCCAAGACTCCAGACCACGGCAAGAGGAAAGATAGGGTTCTCTGAAGTCTAGAGCCCAAACGTGTAGGCCCCGTCCCTGTCTGGGCTCTGAGTAAAAACAATAAACTGGCCCAATACAAATGCTACGATGTCTACAACAAACTTCCAAGAACTTCAGTGTACCAGTAGACATCAGTCTCTGGGCTTTTATGAGTAGGCAGAGAGGCAAGCAGAGAGTAGGCTCCCTGCTGAGCAGAGAGCCCGACTCGGGACTCGATCCCAGGACCCCAAGATCACGACCTGAGCCGAAGGCAGAGGCTCAACCCACTGAGCCACCCAGGCACCCCTAGTCTCTGGGCTTTTAATCGATATTGCGTGTGCGGTAATGTTGAAGGACTCTATTCAGGGATGAATACACACTTCAGGGAAGGGTTTTTGGAATCTGAAAGGTCATCAGATTGTTCTAGAGACCGTTCTAAGCATGCCCCCTCTCAATTCCTATCAGAACCAACGGCTTTGTTATTTAGCATAATGGATCTTAGAAGCAGTGTTCATCGGTGACATTGAAGGTGTTCAAAATACGTAAGGTGGTTGAAAATACTCTATTGGACACTCCTAACCTTACTTAAACAGGGTGTGATGCTCTAGAAAGCCTAGCTCAGAGCTCAAGCTATCCCCACCTTAGGGTTTGAAACAGACCTGTATCCAGAGCTCGCAGGAAGTTTCTCGCACCTGACTGACTAGACGCTGGGCTCAATCTTGCTGTTAGAATGCTGTCACATCTGCCTTCAGTCAGTGTGTTATGCAAGGAATTTGTCAGCGAGCCAGTAGGACAGAGAACTGTACTTCATTGAGTTTACAGAACTGGTTGTACAACTTTTTTGTGCCTTCTGGCTTCCAAATGTTTATTTTATGGCCGGATTCAGCCTGAGACTTGCTTTCATTGTAACAAAGCACCTGGTAATGAAGTTGAGAGAACTAGAGCCCTCACCTACTTCCAGGGCAGGCACACAGGCCCACGTATGAATGTCTGTGTCCCTCAGTTTTAACAAGGTCCCCGAAGCTCTGGGGCTCGAATCAAGCCCGCATGTATTGTTAGGGACCTTGGCTGGAGCAGGTGTTTTTCTATTTCTATGACCCTGCATAATGGCACTTCGCCATTAAACCCTTTTATAGGAAACCACCTCAGTTCATTTATTAGGACTCATAAAACTAACTAAATGGTACTGAGCTAGGGGGTGAGTGAAAAGAGCATAGGGCTGCCTCTAGGAACCTTTTTTTTTTTTTTTTTTCTTTAAATGCCTGTGTTCATGTTTATATGTTACTCTGTGTGGATGAATCAGTTTCAGCTTTTTGAATGATACTAAAGACCAGGCCAATGTCCTGCCGCCAGCAAAAGTCCCCTAAAGGCTGCAATTTTTCCCCTCTGGCCTGAGTCCAGTGTTCTCTTTACATAATTTCAAAAGGCACAGAAAACCTCCCCCACTCCAACTTATTTTTATACCGAGTTAGTTTGTTTGTCCTTTTCATATTTGCAGATACCGCCACCCAGGCTGGGGTGCTTCTTTCTTTGCTCTCAATGTCACATCGTGGTTGCACGCATAGACCAGTGTGTGCCTAGGTGTTTGTGTTGTTCAGCTTTTGTTTCGCCAAGTAAGAAAATGCTTACTTCTGGCCGTTCAGTACGCTGTGAAATTCCTTTTGGGAGCCCCGCAAATAAAATAAATAAGACCATCAGGAGTCTTTCAAGTTATTAAAATTCCAGACTCTCTAAAAACGGTATTTCCTGTCGAATCTTAACGTTAATGAAATGATCAATTGAGAGCCAAATCCTGATTGTGGGATGAGCTCTTTTGGACATTATCTGCATGGCGATTAGAATTGCCAAGTCACGTCTCCATTACCTCGTCAATGGGAAACTCCCATCTTTCTGAGATGCATTTATAAATAACACCTAAATATGTATATATAATGTGTGAGCATACGCACCCCACGAAAGGGCAGAGAAAGCTGACAGTTCCATGTCACTGCAAGGAACAGTCATGCCATCAGTTTAACTTTCACTTTTGGCCTTGAACTTGGCTTTGTGGCCACTCTGAGAACAAAGCCAGCATGAACATACGGTCACACAAAATTCTCCCGTGTTGAATGATTCCACAGAGGTGTTACTGGACAACAAAGTTTTCAGAAAGGGGCTTTGCTCTTTGTTGGGGGCAAAAAAAAATTTTTTTTTTGCCTTAGGAAGGCAGGTACCTCTTTAAAAGCCAGCCGATGGGAACAGGGAAGGGAGAGGGCTGTCTGATGGGAATTTATGCCAATGGAATGCAGACGAGTTGTACTTATAAGGCCTTGTGCTTGTTCAGCCGGGAGCTGTGCTGTTCAGGAAAGCCAAGGAGATTGTGTTTTTTTGGACGCATCAAAATATAGTGATCATTCTTTCATTAAAACGCGTGGTATTTATCATTGGGTTTGAGGTAGGAGAATGATTTCCTGGAGTTTTTAATCAAAACTCTGGGTGAGAGGATCCTTTTCTAGTTTCTTAACCATTCTGAGCCTGGAGCTTTCTTTAGTAGAATGCAGATTAGTATCTCTCCCCTAGCTGGGCCGCTTAACCAGAGGGGTAAATGAAAGTTCCTATGCCAGTACCTGGAACATACAGGTCCTCAATAAAGTTTAGTGCTCTCAGTCTTGTCTTAAAATCAACAATGTTGGGGCGCCTGGGTGGCTCAGTGGGTTAAGCCTCTGTGTTCGGCTCAGGTCATGGTCTCAGGGTCCTGGGATCGAGCCCCACATCGGGCTCTCTGCTCAGCAGGGAGCCTGCTTCCCCCTCTCTCTCTGCCTGCTGCTCTGCCTACTTGTGATCTTTTTCTCTATCAAATAAATAAAATCTTAAAAAAAATCAACAATGTTAAGTTCTCTGTGTATAGCCTAAGTTCATTTTTTAAAAGATTTTTATTTATTTGCCAGAGAGAGAGAGAGAGTACGCTCAAGCAGGGGGTGCAGCATACAGAGGGAGAAGCGGGCTCCCTGCTGAGTAAGGAGGTCAATGTGGGACTCGATCCCAAGGGGTCTGGAATCACGACCAGAGCCGAAGGCAGATGCTTAACTGGCTGAGCCACCCAGGCGTCCTTAGCCTTAGTTCATTTTTATGTTTGACTCCCAGCTGTAAAATCTTTGAGGGTAGGGACCTTATTCACCCTCCCCCAAAATTAATAGCAGTAAACATAAAGAATTGATGTGTATTAAATTTTTATCACATGAATTACACCAACTTTTTCTTACCTCTGGAGCTAGCCTGGAGGTTACCCTCATGACCCGGTGAAGAAAATCCCTCAGTACTCAGAATGGGATAGCTGAGCTCAAGTTAGGAACTTAGGGAGTAACAGAGAATTCTCCTCTCCATACTTAAGTTCATAGAATCCCTTTGTGTGTACTCTTAGGATAGAAATCAGAGTCCAAAGAGCGTTTTGTTCAGCACCAAATCAAAACACAGGCTGCCTCTCTGCTTTCACCTTTAACACACCGGCCCCTGTGTGGAAAAAGAGCCGAAAAGGAACACACATCCTTCAGGCTTCCAAGGCCCCTTCTGTGTTCATCAGGAAACTGGAGTTTAGAGAATCCCGACCCCTCCTTAGGCACTGGCTGGACCAATGAACAGTGTATCACACACTCTCTGAGGTCTACATGGTTGAACTTGGGTCTGAAAAAACCTCTTTTCTGATGGGCTCACCCAGCATTATCTTACAATCAAGACAGCAAGCAGTAGCCGCTCTAGATCACCTCACACCAGGGGTATCCACGTTCCTTTGCCTTGACCAAATGGTCTCCCTGAGTGTTGTAGTAACTAGATTTATTCGGGTCCAGAGAGGCATGGGTTTTCTATCTTCCTCTCTTAAATATAACTTCCTTTACCAAAAATGAGGTTGGGCAACTATTTTGAAGTTTAAATACTTGAACAGGCCCTCAGAGTCAGGGGGCTCCCAACATCTCTGACATTCTTGCAGTTTTTCCAGAATCCATCTCTTTTCTCCATTTACCCTGTCGTCCCATTAAAACATAATTCTCAGGGCACCTGTCTGGCTCAGTCCGAAGAGCATGTGACTCTTGATCTTGGGGCCATGGGTTTGAGCCCCATGTTGCATGCAGCGCTACTTAAATAAATAAACTTAAAAACATAACACGTAATTTTCTGTTGACTCCACTGTCTTTGCTTGGAGCCGCCTAGCCTAGAGGGTTTGGTAAACAATTTTTTGTTGGGTAAACAATTTTTGATTTCATGACTATCAACCATTCATCTAGCCATTATTCAATGACTCCAGCTTTTCTGTGTTCCTACTGCATACCACTAACTGAATTTTATAGATGAGCAAAAAGGAAGCTCAATATATAATTCAACAGATCTAATTTCAACATCCAACAAAAATAAACTGGCTATAATCCACCCATAATTATGGATCATTTTACTCTTTAAATACTTCCCCATCTATTCTACCCAATTAGCTGTCAATGTTACCCTCCTAAATATCTTTGTCTTTATTTTTTCTAGGTCAATATACCATCAATTTAAGAAAAGAATAGGTTTAAGATTGGAGATTGGGAGTATCGGTTCAGGGTGGCCTTAATCAAACCTTAATTGCAAGGTCTCCTATATTTTGAATAATACTGTAGGGAAGATAAACTTTTTCTCTCTATCCTCCTACACTCATTAGCTGGAGGACTGGTGAATTAAGTTGGCAAAAGGCAGATTCACAAGAAAAAATTCCCCAGAATTAATTATGTAAGGATGCACCGGAGTTCACAAAGAAATGTGACCCCAGGAGGCAGTGTTAGTATTGGGGGCATATATATATATATATATATATATATATATATATATATACACCATTGTAGGCTAGACAAAGGAAAAGGGGTTGGGGGCTTCTGTTGGTAACTGATGGGAAGTTAAGGGAAGGAAAAGTAAATAGAGCTGTTTAGTAAGGCTTGTTATGCAGGTAAGAATCATCTCAGGTGCTAAGAGTCCTCTGGGTTTGTCCTCTTCCTGATCAGAGGGATCCACCTTTATAAATGGAAATGTACACCCCTGCTTTTAGACAGGGAGGGGTAAAGAAATAATTGCCTTTAGCTCAAAATAATCCTTATGCTAAGGCGGCATATTTTGGGGCGGTGTGTTGGGTTTTCTTCAGACCCGAGAGAGCGAGTGTGTAGCATTACGGTTTGGTACTGGTACACAGCACCTCCATTGTTACTTCTTTCTCCTGCAAGGGTATAAGCTCCTTAAGGGGAGGAGAAATGGTTTCTTTAGTTTCAGGTTTGTAGTGATCCCTCTTCAAAACTACTCTTTGTTCAGCAGCCACGATACGTCCTGTGCTTTGTATACGTTCTCTCCAGCCCCCATCAAGGTAATATAAAAATCTCCATTTTGTAGATGAAGAAATTCAGGCTCAGGTTAACTGACTTGCTGAAATTACTCAGCACGCACAGCAGAAGACCTGGGGCTTGTTCCCCAGATCTGTGGACGAGTCAGGATTCTCCAGAGAAGCGGAACCAAAAGGATGTGTGTTTATACATAGAAAGAAATGTATCTGAAGGAGTTAACCTCACAGGATTACGGAGCTGGCGAGCCCCCACCTGCAGGGTGAGCCTGAAGGAGCCACCACTTGTAGTTCAAGATCAAGTCTGCGGCAGAATTCCCTCTTGCTTGCAGGACGGTTCAGCGTTTGTTCCTGTCAGAACTTCAGCTTTTTTTGGAGGAGGCCGGCTCACATTATAGAGGGCAATCTACTTGACTCCAAGTCCACTCACTTAAATGTTAATCACATCCAAAAATACCCTCACAGAAACATCCAGAATAAAGTCCGATGCCTAAAAGTAACTACCACCATCTGTTAACAGCCCATTTCACATTCACTTCTTTCTTATCATACTAGGTTCTCCTCCACATGGGTTAACGGGGGAACCTGGAGTCAGGTTCAAGCCATGCACACTAATCTTGGGTAAAAGCTTCCCGTCTCATGTGAAATGGATAATCGGCGCTATTTCAAAGGTCTTTGTTTACAAAGAAAATCTTTAAGGGATTTTCTGCCTCCTGAAACTTAAAAAGCAAATCTGATACGAGTGGTTAAAAGGAACACAGACATTCTCTAAGCATCTTAGCTATGGAGCCAGCTTGAGGGACCTCCGGGCAAGTTTTAGAAAACCATCTAATACAAGGAAGTAAACGAGATCAGAAAAGAGACTATTGTTGTTATATTTAAGCAAAGCCATTTTATTCTTACTTTCTGAAATAAAAGAAAAGGAGAGTAAAAATAGGCCGATCACGGGTAGGCTAGGAATCGATACCATGTGTAGTGAAGTCTCCCTAAAGTTTCAGTTATATTTTGGCTTACTTAATTTTTTAAAGAGATTATTTATTTATTTATTTATTTGAGATAGAGAGAAAGAGCACATGGGGGAAGGAGAGGGAGAGAGAGAGTCTCAAGCAGACTCCGTTTTAAGCGTGGAGCCTGCCGTGGGGCTCAATCTCGCAACGCTGAGATCACGACCTTAGCAGAAACCAAGAGTCGGTCACTTGATCAACTATGGCACCCAGCCGCCCCTCCCAGCTTACTTTAAATAGCAATTTGCTTTCAAGATAATATAAAATTTTAGAATAAAACCAAAAATGAAGGCTTCAACCAAACTCATTCCCCAGGCTGTGAGACTAGAAACTGAGAATAAGATCAGCAGGAACGATCAGGGAGGGGATGTCCGACTAAAAGAGGAAGTTTATAAGTGATCAGTGATAGAAGAGGAAAACATGGTCTGGTCTTGTCTTTCAACCAAAGGGCCCTAGGTGGAATTTGATGTCTCAAGGCATCCAACATCTTACTTAATTTTATTTTTGTATTTTTTTTATTGTGATATAATACACATTAACAAAATTTACCATTTTGACCACAGTTAAGTCTACAATACAGTGGCATTAAGTACATTCACAAGGTTGTACAACCATCACCACTATTTCTAAGGCTCTTTGGTCATCATTTCAAACTCTGTACCCATAAAAAGGTGACCCCTCCTTCTTACCCCTTTCAACCCCTGGTAATCTCTGATCTACTTTCAGTCTCTAAGAATTTGCCTATTCCAGATCCCTCATGTGTGTGGAATCATGCAGTTTTTGTCCTTTTGTGACTGGCTTCTTTTGCTTGGCATCAGGTTTTCAAGGTTCCTCTATGTGGTTCCATGTGTCAGAATGCTATTCCTTTTTTAGGGCTGAATAATATTCCATACATGTGTCCAGACCACATCTTGTTTATGCATCATTTCTCAATCCGATTTATTATTTAAGAAAATTTTCATTAAGAACGAAAAGGACATTTTCTCAAAGGATGATGAAAAGTCATTCCTTTCTGTTGAAGATGATGTGGGAGGCAGGTACCAATGTGAGGCTGGTCACTCAAATGAGATGGCATTCCTCTAACTGGCCCAAGAACCTAATAAAAATCATTCTCTACACCATATTTCCAGATTGAGTTAATTTCCCAGGTGACCAGGACTTCGAGTTTCCCCCCAGATCCCAAAGAAAGCACAATCTTCATGTCCTAAATTTTGTGTAGTCAGAAAATGTTCATCTGATGAAATTTTTATAGCTGATTATATTTTTAGGGGCCATGAATTCTTTTTAAACAAAACTTCTACACAAATGATTTATTCTTTAAAAATCAGGTAAAACTATTTGACGCTTTAAAGCACCAATGCAGAGAATTTATTCTAGAATAAAATGTGTATTCTAGTTCCAGGACACATATTCTTACAGATCTCTGAAAGCCTGATGACATGAACTGCGTTTTCCCTCTGATTCTGTTGTATCTTTTACTACAGATTACAGCAGCCCACTTCATTATTCATTCATTAACAAACCTGGCAGAATTAATTATTAATCAATCAATAACTATAATTATTTTAATAAGATTATTTTGAGCAATTCTTAAGTAACTAGTAATATAATTAAAATTAATTAAAAATATTTCTCTGTATAATTATAGTGTATGTAATTATTTAGAAATTAATAATGAATTAAAAATAATTAATTTTTGCCATATTTACTCATGATACTCTAAAAGGCCTCTCACCAGATATTACTGATTTGCCAGCTGATCTCATTCTCTCAGCATCCCAAGAAACTCGTCTTTTAACCCTGGAAACATTGATCTTCAGACTTGAGAGCCATGCGGCAGATACACAGAATGAATGTCTCACTAGGATGCGTATGCAAGTCCTCTTACAACAGACTTCCGCGCATTCTCAGTGCTAGTTTTACTAACTAACTTCATATGAGAATTTCCAAGGGAGTTGTTTACCAGTGTTCAGTCATTGGAACCTCAAACTGGGCTAGGAGAGCAGATAGGTGAGGAAAGTGAGCTGTAGAGAATTAAGTTGCAGAGAAGGAACCGAAACTCCAATCTCCATCCCATAAATCCTGCCCATGTCTTTCTGTACTAAAGAGTCCATTTATCTCACACGGGAGAGTATGGCTTCGAGAAGGAGGAGGGCATAGGGCTTTGCCTTGGGTAGCTGCATTAGTGGATGGAAGTTCTTAAGAAGCCCATAGCTGATTCAGCCCTCCGTTCACATGAAAGCTTGGATAGCACACCCCCCCCCCCAACAGCGGGGGCAGAATTACATTTCTAATGGAACTGCGAGGGTCCCACATCATGTACAGGAGTGTCTAGGACAAGTGGCTGGGCTCTGTCACTGGAGGTGATTATCTTGGTTTAGTTTGAACATTAAAATTGATGGTATGGTCCATCTGGGCCCATGTGGTCTTCTTTGACATGGAGGGACTTTCCCATTGTGAGTTACTATGAACTGGCTTGTCTTCAAAATTCAGAAAGCGGGCCTCTGGCAGGTAAAAGAAAAAAATCCTGGGGTTTTTCTGAGCCTCACTTCTTGGGTCTGAAATTTGAGGAACCGAGAAATGCTTTAAAGGATTCTTTAGGTGGTAGGAGCTCAGTATGACCCCAGTGTCTGGAAGGCAGTTTGCCAATCATATGCTGAAGATAGAGTGGTGTATATTCTAAGTCAGGACATTCAGAATTTTCTGTGCATTCACAGAGAGTTTCTGTCCCATTCCATGATGAACATTTCAGTTAAGTGGTTCCATGTTGTGTTAGCTGTGTAGAGTGGGGAGGTAGGGTGGGTGGGGAGGTAGGGTGAGTGGGGAGGTAGGGTGAGTGGGGCAATGGGAGGGAGGATATTAGCAAAAGTGTCATATGCCTACCCTTGGGGTAGGTGTTTCTCCCTACAGCCCATGCTTGAGGTCAGTAGACCTCCGAGGAGCAGGAACCTGTGGCCCAGCCTACCTGCCCTTCTCAGTCTGGGCTGGAGAAGACATGGGATTTCCCAAAGCTGGTACCTTTTTGTAGTCCTACTAATATTTCAAGGTCCAGCAAGAGAGACACACTGTGCATCTAAGTAAACAGAAGTTAAATACATCTTCGTTCATGATCTCTTTCATGCCCAGAGTAGGCCAGATGTTCTAGTGTTATGGGAACCCTCCCCTCTCCACTACCTTTGATTATCTGGGTCTGAAGTTTTAGTGCTCGTCATCACGCGCCACCCCGCAGTCTACTCAAACACCAACATACAAGACAGGAGGCTAATAGGGGCTAAATCTTAAGTCTTTTGGGTTTTTTTTTTTTTAATAACTTTATGGGAAAGATTCTGGAAAACTGACCCCTGAAAAATCATGAGCAGGCATTTCCTGAAAGAGATGAAACTTAAGTGTGCCTTTGGGGCAGACTGTTCCCATTTAACTGAACCCTCACCATTAACCTGATGAAACACTGTGTGCTGTGCTGGGGCCCTGTTATTGCCCCCTTTTCTGGCGGCACTGATGGAAGATGGCACGAAGAGGGCAGAAAGGATTCCTGGCTCCATGTGGACTCGGAGCGAGATGCATTGAAACCCTGCAGTGCAGTTTGGGCTGTAAGTGGCTGGTTCTTCTTACTGTACAGTTGTGGATGCTCTGAGCTGTTGCTCATAAGGGCTGGGGAGCTAAGAGCGGCCTAGTGCAGGAAGAACAAGCAGAGAGGACTGTCACTCTGCGCTGGAGGACTGGATGTCACCAGAACGGGCCTCGTTTGGCCCAGCACTCCCCAGATTGGATCTCTGAGGTCCACTGAGTAAGCAGGATCCCACCAACTCCAAGGCCTGCAGGGGCCAGGCAAGCAATGGAAACAGTTCAGAGACCAGGTGGGATTCTGGCAAATTGGAGAACAGGGCTCCTTTGGGAGGGAAGAGCTGCTTTTGAGTTGGTGCAGGTTGCCGACTCACAGATACATGGGCTGAGTGTTGCCCTGTCTTCTTATTCAAGAGGAGACGGAAATTTTGTTTTTTAATGTGAAATATCTCAATTGGAATATTGATAGCAATTCAGTTTTGTTTTTAAACTGCTTTGCAAGTTAATGACACTGAAGTTGAGAGTCTTTTATCTCAACACTCCAGGGTCATCCATTGTTTATATATGTGTCCTGGACAACAGCCATAAAATTGACCTGCAGGGTCACGACTTTCCCTCTCCCTTCCTTTTCAATTTCCCAGGACTTGGAATACACAGCTCGCTGGATTCTCCCGAATGTTCTGTGAGGTGGGCGGGGGAGACACTTCAACAGTTTCTGCAGCAAAGCAGACTCCCGGGGCCTGATGTGTGGCCGGGCGTGGCACTGCCTTGGCTCTGCTTGTCTCAGTCCTATGAGGTGCCCCTCTGGGCCTGGGACAAAGCCTCCCACTGCTGTCACGCAAGTTACGCTAGAGTGACATGGGACACGTGCTGTCCATTGCATCAGTAATAACAATGCTCAAAAGTCTACAAGAGGAAGCGAAAGGAAAGCCCATCAACCCATCGGTAACAGCAGGGGAATTCCGAGTACTTAGGGTCTGCCCACACACCCTGGTGGCCGTCCAGCTCCGCCGAGATCCCGCGGGGCCTCCGAAGTGCCAACAGGAGAAGGACCCACGGAGGCATGCATGGGCTGCCTTAATGTGCTGATGCTGATGTCAGCACCATCCCCTATCGTAATCCAAGGGTCAGCAGAGGCGTCCTCTGGCATTTGGGGTCCACAGGGCAGGAGTACCGTGAACACCTGGGTGCTGAGGCCGCATCCATCTGGCTGGCTTCCAGGGGCCCAGGACCAGGCTGGAACAGTGCTGGGCGATGCCGAAGGGCCACTGATGGGTGCTCTAGCGGGTCCTGCCAGTGGGCTGTGCTCCCCTGCTTGCAGAGTGAGTTCTGTTAGTCCGCTTTCCTTCCTATCATGAGCGCGGCGTTCAGGGCAACCATATGTCCTCTGAGAGGTGACAGTGACACCAGGATGACAGGACCAAAATACATTTTACTTTGATCAGATCTCATATGTGTGTCATGTGGTGAAGGGAATGGCCTGGGCTTTGGAGCCCCTCCTCTGCCTCCTGTCCCGCGCCGGGGAATGGCTTGTCTGGGGCACCTTATTCTTTCAGGATCCCGTGTGCCCTCTGATTCTCCCTCATGGTCTTTAGAGCCTGGTGCAATTTTGCTTTAATATACCAGAGAAATATGAATGGGAACAGAAACACAACACAGATGTCCACAGCTTCTTCCCCAATGTCACAGAACTACGTGCTTCGAGCTAGCGGTTTTGCAGAATGATGAAAAACATGTGGTTTTATCCCAACTTCCAAGAATTAGAGGCAGATTCTAGGAGGGTGGGGATTGTCTGGACTTAAAAATAGTAGTAAAACACATCTGCAGAGGACATATTACTGCCCATTAAAAGGACAAACTAGGAGTTGGTGGGTGGGGTTGTGCATCTACCTTCCCAGCCTTCTTTGGCCAGGATGGGCACTGGGGGTGTGGCCTCTCCTTGAGGTTGAGGGCAGATAAAGACAGATCTCCTCCAATTTCTAATGTCCACAAAGGCTGGTGAACCTCCTAGTGGTGAGTCATATCCCCGCCCCGTAATCTATCTTCACTTTGCCAGAAAGAAATTTCTAGAACTCATGCCTGACCATGCATGTCACTCACTTCTTTAAAGTCACTGTTGGGGGGCGCCTGGGTGGCTCAGTGCCTTAAAGCCTCTGCCTTCGGCTCAGGTCATGATCCCAGGGTCCTGGGATCGAGCCCCATGTCGGGCTCTCTGCTCAGCGGAGAGCCAGCTTCCTCCTCTCTCTGCCTGCTTCTCTGCCTACTTGTCATCTCTGTCTGTCAAATAAGTAAATGAAAAATCTTAAAAAAAAAAATAAAGTTACTCTTGGGTGCTCAGACTCCGGAGGTCACACAAGACCCCTCACGATCAGGCTCCACCTCACGGGTCCACAAACAGTCCGTGTTCTCTCTTGTTGTTAGGTTTTGCTCTGTTTGCTCCAATTCTCTTGCTCCACCTGACTAACCCTTACTTCAAGACTCTGGCTACGGGAGATTTCTGGGATGGCTGCCCAGCACTGTCCACCCTCTCTGAGTGACGGGCTTGGCACTCACAGCTGTCTGACCGCCCATGTCTCTGACCTGGCATTCAGCGCGTACTTTGAATGGTCTCTTCTTTGTGTTTTCAGTCACATCACAAGAGCTTCAAGAACAGGAACCACAGCTCCTCTTTGTTCTCCAGGATACAAAATTTGTATTCAGCTCTTATCATGTCTTAGTTGCTGTGCTAAACTCTATAGCTACAGTGCACCCCCCCAAAAAAAAGTGGAAATAAAGCCTTGCTTGCCACCTGTATTAGTTTCTGAGAGTTGCCATCCCACAGTTCCACAAACTGGGTGGATTCAACAACAGAAATTTATCATCTCACAGGTGTTGGCGGAGAGTGGCATGACCTGCATCCACCTTCTAGAAGCTCACAGTCTTATAGGAAAAACGGATCTGCCCACCCCCTAGTAGTCCTGAATAGTAATGGCCATGCTATAAACATGACTGGGGTGCAGAGGAAGCGTCCAAGCCAGAGGAACTCCTGTCCTCTGGGAAGGGGTTCTCGAAAAAGGAGCAAGAGTGAGGGGGGCGGCTGGTCAGGAAGAGCTGCTGACTGGATTTGGCTCAAGTCCTTCTGCCTGGAGCACAGAGGCCCCCCCCGCCCCCAAGCTGCTCCCAGTCTTTGCACAAAGGAGTTAGGAGGCTGTGTCCACGCCTACACTGGGTACATTCTTGAGCATTGTTTTGGTGGAGATGTGGAACCTTGTTTTTGTTGTTGGTCTTGGGGAGGGGGTGTGGAAGTGGACTGAGCAAATGTGCTTAAGATAATAGTCACAAAAGCAGCCAGGATTCTCTCTGGCCGTGCTGAGGAATGGAAACCTGGAGGGGCCTGTGTTCCCAGACACTAGGTTGCAGAGTAAACACGGGAATGGAAATAATGTGTGGGGTATATGAGGAAGGGAGATGGTGACTGGAGGAGATCAAGAGGAAGCGGAGTTGGGACTGACTGCCCGAGGGAGTGCACACCGCTCTGAGGAGCCCCAGGAAGGTCACCCATCAAGGAGGGGGGTTGTGTGACTAAGGGACACAAGAGGGGGGCCCAGGGCAGAACGCTTTGTTGATTGCATAACCCTGAGAGTGAAGAGATGCTTCTTTGTGGCATGGGGGCGGGGGCGGGAGCATTTGCTTTTCCAGTCACCTATTGGGCTTGGGAACCAGCTGAAGGAAGAGGGTGAGGGCTGACTCCCTGTAGGTGGTGAGGAACCCTATTCAAAGCCTTTTTTTTTTTTTTAACCTATTGTTTCCCTAAGCCTCATATCAGCCCTGTGCCATGGGTGGGGCAGGGATTATTGACTCTGCTGCAGGTGAGAAAACAGAGAGGCTAGGCCGGGGGCCAAGGACACCAGGGAGAACAGAGCTGCTCCTACACCCAGACTGACCCCTTCTTGACCTCTCCTGGGGTCGGGGGTGGGGGGAGCCCTCACTCCTATTCCAGCCATGGTCAAGGAGATGGAGCGCTTCGTCTTTCTGCAAACCATGGAAAACACGATTGATTAAACTGGCAAGTTACTTTCAATGATACCCTGGGAAAACAGAATACAGAGAGCAGCCAAGTCAAATGTGCAGATGTACCCAAGGGAGGGCTTAGACGCAGCGGAACAGATGTACACGGACAGTGTGTCTGGGTCCTAAGAAGGCAGTGCTGAGTGGGAAGGGTAAGAGGTAGCAAGAGATACAGGACACAACCTGGTTCCGGTAAATTAAAAATACATGCATAAAACCACAATTTTTTTTCAAATTGGCACAAATAAAAATTCATCATTAAACACATTCCAATGGTTATCTATGGGGAGGTGAGCAGGTAAAAGCGAATAAATAAATAACCAAAGGAAAGGCCCTGCACAGATCAATACTGACAATGTGTCATGAATTCCACGTCTTCAACCTCTGTAGCCAGAGATAAAGCAAAACCCAAAACAAATAATATCAAGATGATCCCCCCAAAAATACCACAGAGAGGTATGAACCGTGAACTTAAGCTTTGTTGACCATGGGTGGCAAGGCAAAGCAGGCAAACTTGGTGCTTTTCCTTTTGTGTATTCACTTTAGAGAAAAACCGTTCCCTGTGTTTCCTCGATGAAACAACTTATAACATCCACCCATCCATCCACCCATCCCAAACATTTATCAAGTGCTTTTAAACGTAAGATCCTCTGCCTGGCACTGGAAGGGGCCAAGAGGTAAAGAAATCCTCTCCTCCCTGAAGAAGTTTTTATTTTAATTTATTTTTATTTTTTTTTTTTAAGATTTTATTTATCTATTTGACAGAGATCACAAGTAGGCAGAGAGGCAGACAAAGAGAGACGGGGGGAAGCAGGCTCCCCACCGAGCAGAAAGCCTGATGCAGGGCTTGATCCCAGGACTCTTGAGATCATGACCTGAGCTGAAGGCAGAGGCTCAACCCACTGAGCCACCCAGGCATCCAAAAGTATTCTATTTTTATCCCCTACATCAGGAGGTGGCACATTTTTTTCCTATGAAAAGCCAGATAGTAAATACTTCAGGCTTGGGGCCACTAGTCTCTGTCTGGACTACTCAACTCTGCTCTCGACTGCAACCAAATGGGCGGGACTGCGGCCAGTACAATCCCGTTCCTTTAGGGCAGTCCTTTCTCCAGCCTGGCCCAGTTTCTTCACAGGCATGTTCTCATCAGTGTTCCAGAAAAGTCTTCAGTGTGAGCCTCTGCAGATCTCTAGGGAGCTCCCTCTGCCACCGTCCCTCTCTGTGCTCTGCCCTGCAGGCACTAATTCCCTGGGCCGCAGAATCCCATGGCCTTGCCCCACGCAGGGACACTGCTGGGCTCAGAATGCATGTATGTATTTAATACATGAGATAGAATGTATTAAATCAACTCTTTAGGACTATAGACTCAGCCTTTCTTCAAGCCAAGGACAATTTCCCTCTACTTTAATCGTTCATTACCTCTCTTCTCCACAGACACTGTTTCCTTGGACTGGAAATCCTAACAGAGGCTCACAATCCCTCACCTAAAGTACCTTTTCTTTTTTTTTTTTTTTTTTTTTTTTGCTTTGTGTGTGTATGTCTTTTATTTTTAAAAAATTTTTCTTAAGATTTTAGTTATTTATTTGACAGAGAAAGAGAGATCACAAGTAGGCAGAGAGGCAGGCAGAGAGAGGGGGAAGCAGGCTCCCTGCTGAGCAGAGAGCCCAATGCGGGGCTCGATCCCAGGACCCTGGGATCATGACCCGAGCCGAAGGCAGAGGCTTTAACCCACTGAGCCACCTAGGCGCCCCTGTGTATATCTTTTAAAAAACAAATTTCAAGCAAACACATTTACTGGTAAAGCATAACCTGAGCTGCAGTGAGACTGTTTTCAGTCATTAAAAAGCACTAGTGTGACTATTCCACATATTTTGCTGCTGAAGAGCTTTGATTTCTGAGTGCTTCCCATATCCTCCTGAGGATGTTATAGAGTACACACTCTAATGATATAAATACACATAATGTAAGATGTATATAAAAACATATAAGAAGCATAAAAATATAAATAGATATATCCCTAAAAATATACATACATAAAAATATATAGAACATTCAGTATTATCTGTAAAAGCCAAAACCATCTGAGTTCCCAAACTTCTTCTAGCGTCAATGGTTTCAGATAAGAGACTGTAGACCTGTAATCACGTATCTGCTCTTCTGGGTCATCCTCAAGGCTCAATTTTTCCTTTGCATTCCTCGGTCTTTGACTTTTTCCTCCAGTGGATCTTCCTAACTACTCATCAGGACTCAGAACTCACCATCATCGACTTCAATTTATCTATGCTTAAGGAAAATCATGATTTTGTTTCTGGTATAATTCAATCTCTTGTAGGCCCTCTCTCTCCCTCCCTGATTTCGATAAAAATCTTATCTGCTTCTTCCAGAAGTTCTATTTCACCAGCAAGTGGTAAGACTAACATCCTATATAGTAAGTTCCATGATAAGTCCTATATGAGTAAAGGTTTGGTTTGATTACAAATGACTGATTCCCTCTACCACCAAATAAATACAGCCAGCTACTCTAACAAGATAGATGTTTATTTTCACATGGACTCAGACAATTCTGGACTACAGTATGTTGGCTCCACAATTACCAAGGACCAGTCCTTCTGTTATGTTGGCATCTTCAACTTTAGGCTTCTGTGGGGTAGATGGAGGTGACCATGACATCTGTAATCCAGCCAGCAGGAATGAGATGAAAAGCAGCACGGCATGGAGCGTCCCTTTAAGGACATTTCCTTGAAGCTGCATATGCCAATTCTATTTCCACGTCATTGGACAGGACTTAGTGACCACACCTCTCAGCAAGGCAGGTTGAGATCTGTAGTAGTCCCTACATGGGTAGTCATTTCCCCAGGTAGGAAACTTTACAAAATATGGGGAGAGTGGATATTAGGAGAGTCTTGGCAGTCTCTGCCACTGCCTACTCGAGTACCTTCTTTTCCTTTCCTTATTCATTCCTGCTGTTCACCCTTCATGCTTAGATCACGTAGCTGGAGTGTCTTATGAGTGGTGGAGGTCAGCAGTCTACATCCCTATGGGTACGGACTACACCTGACTGTCTCTTAAGAAGTAGGTCTTCTTGGGAAATGGTAAAAAGGATGAGAATATAACTTTGTCATCCATGGATGGAATAATAGGAAAATACTGAAATACACAGTTTAGAAGCAGCAGACTTGATTTAAATGTAAGCAGAATGAAATACGGGCATTGATGATGCTCATCTTCATATGGCAATTTACAGCCTTCAAAAATGTTTCCACATTTCGAACGAACATTATTGCGCTTGATAGTGAAAACCACTGTTTGCAGGAAACTGTATTAGTTTCCGACTGCTGCTATGACAAATTGCCACAAACTTAGTAACTTAAGACAACACAATTTTATTATCTTATAGTAGTGCCGGAGGTCAGAGTGTCAGATATGTCTTATGGGATAAAGTCAAGGTGTTGGCAGGGTTGGGTCCTGCTGGAGATTCTGGGGAGAGTCCATGCTTTGCCTATTCCAGCTTCTAGGGGCTATCCGCATTCCTTGGCTTGTGGCCATCTCACTTCAGTCTCTGCTTCTGTGGTCACATCACTTTCCCCTACTACTCCTTCTGATCTCCTACCTCTCTCGGGTAAGGGTCCTGGTGATTACAACAGGCATCTGGGTAATTGAAGATAACAGCCCCACTTTAAGATTCTTGGTGTAATTGCCCCTGCAAAGCCCATTTCGCCATGCAAGGCAACATTCACAGGCTCCAGAGACTAGGATGTGGACATTTTGGGGGAGTCACTATTCAGCCCACTTTGAAACGCAACTGTATTCCCCACACTGTGCTCACTGTTATCTGTATGTCACCTCTAGTCCTCACAACAGCCTTT
Source organism: Enhydra lutris kenyoni (assembly GCF_002288905.1). Taxonomy (NCBI): domain Eukaryota; kingdom Metazoa; phylum Chordata; class Mammalia; order Carnivora; family Mustelidae; genus Enhydra; species Enhydra lutris. The sequence continues at coordinate 14,911,395 of NW_019154095.1, read as the reverse complement.
GATGCAAGTGTGATATCCAATGTTATGTTCAGTTTGCAGATGAGAAATTTGAGACTCAGAGATATTAAATAACTAACAGGTGTCACGTGACCTCTAAGGGGTAGAGACAGAAGTCAGAGCCAAATCTGCCCAACAAAAGATCACACTTCCTTAATAGCTATGAATAGCCCCAGGTTGCAGGCCACAGCCAAACATCACCAAAAACAGCCCTATACAGGTCACAGAGGCATCAGTGACTTTATGAAATCTTCCCCCTATTTGCAGATTTCTTGCAATTAATCCAGAAATCTGGGCCAGTATGACTCATCCACCTTCACTTCACGCGAAGAAGCATCCTTCAAATGCCAAGAGCGTAAACATGACTGTAGAACATGGTGAAACTTAAGACAGAAAATCACCCAGAGTGTTTAAGAAAGGAGACCTCTGCCACCCTTTCTGAGTGGGGAAATCCCGATAGAGTCGTGGAGGGCTTCTGTCAGCGCACCGAGGACACTCTGGGATGTCCTTAGAAAGGGCATGGCTGTGTTTCTCTACGTGTTTTGCAGTCATTGCTGTCTTCTGGCCCCAAGGACATAAGGACAGTCATTTAGTGAACTCCCGGAGCCATGGACTCCCTTTGTTTCAGTAAACACTGCTGTGAGGTCTTTCTGCTGCCTCTTTGCAGCCATAGTAACCGTTGTTGGCTAATCCAGGGTTGCCAGACTCCTCAACTAGAGGGAGATTTAAAAAAAAAAATCTAATGTCATATCCAGGACAAACAAGGTCCTTTTAACCATACCAGACTCCTTTATAGCTATGGTGTTTCAGAAGAAATTTATATGCCCTAATCTGCCCCTTCTTACCACCTGGGAAAGCGTAATTCACACACAGAGATCTGCCTCTATTCTGAGAATAGATGGAAAAATAATGATTGGAGACATCACACATAAAATGTTTATTGGGCCAGGATCCAGTTAATCCTCATAATTGCTTCAAAGTAGGTACTAACATGATTGCTGTTTTACAGATAAGAGAGCTGACACTTAGAATTTGAGTCCTGTGTCAAAGCTGCATATCAGTCAGGCTGGGGCTAGGGTCTAAACCTGCAGCGGATGATTCTAGGCTAGAGTCTGTCCATTGTCCAAGCTACTGTCCACTGTTTGCGTGCATTTTATTGCCAACTAGCTTTCTAGTTCTAGAGCTACAACCAAGGATAGGTTCTTCAACTTTTTGTCGAGTGAGCCTTTCCCTAGAAAATACAGCCCTTCAAGAAACAAGTAAAATCAAGGCGAACTTTCTCTAACGCCGAGAAAGGGAGGATTAATTGCCAAAAGAGGAAGTGAAGGGCTGTAGCTACCACTCCAGCTGGAGGTGGCAGCCACATGTTCCAGCCTGTGTGACAGCAGACGCAGCCCTGGGGGCTCTTGGGGGGGGGGGGGGCTCAAGCAGTCCTGGCTGCTGGGAAGAGTGGCCAGGCATTCGGGACCTGTGACGACCTGGCATACAAATCACCTCCCGATCCTTTAACCGTGAATATCTGGAGGCTAATCACACTCAAGCCTTCAAAATCACGACCCTATCTCAGCCAGCTTCCTACATTAGGAGATAATATGGAGACCACAGGAAGAAAGTCTTCTTAAAAAGTTGTATTTAGGGGCACCTGGGTGGCTCGGTGGGTTAAAGCCTCTGCCTTCGGCTCGGGTCATGGTCTCAGGGTCCTGGGATCGAGCCCCGCATTGGGCTCTCTGCTCAGCGGGGAGCCTGTTTCCCCCCTCTCTCTATCTGCCTCTCTGCCTACTTGTGAACTCTCTCCCTCTCTCTGTCAAATAAATAAATAAAACCTTTAAAAAAAAGAAGTTGTATTTATTTGTTTGAGGGGCTTTAGTTCCCCAAGTGGATTTCCCCAGAGGCCCCTTCCATGGCAGAATCTTACTATACTCTGAGGAATTTATATCACTATGTATAGTTTCATATTATATTAACATATTAGTGTATTATATTATATATTAATATATTATTTTTATTGAACTGTCCAAACCCTATTGAACCCTAAGACATAGGTAAATCTTTTTAAGGCTTGTAAAGAATTCTTATAGGTCCACCCAGAAATAAAGATGCAGAATGCCACACTAAAATGGGAGAAATAAGCAAGCCACTCACACAAAAAAAGAAATCTAAAATGCCCCAAGTTATAAGGAAATAGAAAATCTTACTCTTAATGAAAGCAATTTAAACTAAATAAGATGCTATATTTACTGGGGCATCTGGGTGGCTCAGTTGTTAAGTGTCTGCCTTTGGCTCAGGTCATGATCCTGGGGTCCTGGGATCATACCCCACATCAGGCACCCTGCTCAGTGGGACGTCTGCTTCTCCCTTCCCCACTCCCCCTGCTTATGTTCCCTTTCTGTCTCTCTCTCTGTCAAATAAATAAACAAAATCTTAAAAAAAAAAAAAGATGCTACTTTTACCTACCAAATTGTCAAAAAGAACAAAAGCAACAGATTTAGAACTCAGTGCTGTAGAGCATATGAAAAGAAATAGATTTTATATATTCTGTAATAAGAGTATACATCCGGTTCAGTTGTCACAGAAGGGCATTTTGGGAAAAAAACAGGTAACCCTTAAGGAGATAGATACGTACATACATAAATACATAGCTATGGAAATACAGACACACACACACACACACACACACACACAAACACACACACACACACACACACACACACACAGTGTATGCTTTGACCCAGCAACTATCCCTTTAGAAATGTGACTAAAATGGCCAATAAACTTGCCAAGATCCTTAATCTCACTTGAAATCAGGAAACTGCAAATAGAGCACAGTAAGAGACCATGTTTAATCAGGGTGGCAACAGTCCCAGGTGTGATCAGATCAAGCGTGGGCCGGGTTGCGCAACACCAGCGCCCTGGCTGGAGCTCTGGTAGGACCGCTACCGCGGGAGCCACCCTGGTGGGCCATTGGACGGTATCTGTGAAAACAAGGCATGTGCCTCCTCTACCACCCAACAATTCAACATCTCTGAATGTCCCCGGAGAAACAGGTGCCCATGAGCACGAGGGAAAGATCTAACATAGCATCGCTGGTCCTAGCAAAAAACTAGAGTCCAAATCTTCCCACCAATAGGGAAATAGCTCAGCCATCAGTGGTTTGTCCTTATTACAGGACCCTATGCAGCAGTCACACAGGAATGCCCATTGTCATGTGCTCTCTGGAAGCACCTGCAAGAGAGTCTGCTGAATGAATACAGACAGCAGGATAGCATCTGGGCACCACTCTCCGCCTCACAAATAAAAACCATCCAGCACCATATACTTCATTTAGATACATGGACTTAGATGTCAACACACTGAAAAACGTGAAGGATATGCACTAATGAGTAACAGTAGTTATCTCTATTAACAGTGATCAAGATTAGTGGTGCCTGGGTGGCTCAGTCAGTTAAGCTTCTGCCTTCAGCTCGGGTCATGACCCCCAGGGTCCTGTGACTGAGCCCCATGTCATGCTCCCCACTAAGTGGGGAGTCCGTTTTTTCCCTCTTCCTCTGACAGTCCCCTTGCTTGTGTTGGCTCTCTCTCTCTGTCAAATAAATGAATATATTTCTTTTTTAAAGAGTGATAGTGACCAGATTGGTCATTAAGGGGGACTTTGGTCTGTAAATGTTTTTACCCAGAGCATGTATTCATTTATCACATATATATTTTTAAGAAATATTTAAAAGAATGGTTGCAAAGAGTTTGTGACACTAGTACTTAGCAAGGCATTAGTTGTAGTGAAAATCTGGAAATAACCTAAATGTCCAACAGCAAGGAACACATCGTAAGATATCTCGTGATGTTGAAGTCTATGAAATAGTGGAGAGGAAATGTTCACAACAGTGTCAAGGGGAAAAGGCAGAATACCAAATAGTGTGTGTAGTATTCAATTCTTGCCAACTGATGGATCCAAAGCAGAGGTGTCAGATTCCAAAAAGCACGCGGGCTAGCCAAAAAGCTTTATAAAGGCTCACGAATACCGAAGTCAACAATATCAATGATTGAAATGATGGATCCTGCTGAGATGATGGGACAACGAGGGCCAGAGAAACTGAGGCAGAAGGCTTGGCCAAGCAGCCCAGGGGCAGACGGAAGCAGCAAAGTGCTAATGGCCCGGCCGAGGGTCAGTCTGTCTCGGCTCACAGGGCAGCTGGCCTGGCTGTACCCAGAGAATCTGATCCCTCACTGGTTCAGACCAGCCTAAGGGAGGTGTGGGCTCCTCCCTCCAGATGCTTTAGCACGCACCAGGTCAGGCCAAGGACAATGGCCTCCTCTTGCCAGAAGACCTTTTCAGGCTACACTGTGATCCCCAATGGCAGGGGCCACCTCTGTTCTGCTGGACAGCAACATGCATTCCCGGCTTAGCTCTCATTTCCTGCAAGGAGCACAGGGCTCCAGACCACATTCTGAGGGGCAAAGCTAGGTCGCTGATACCTGCAAGCCCCTTTTCCTTTCGCTTATCGAGAAACTGGCTCATAGTCATTAAATCATGGGAAGTGCCATAGAAAATAGCAAGAGCCTCTCTTGAAAGTCAAGATTTTAGAAAATTAAGTGGGAAGTAGAGAGTAACCCTTTAATGGAATAAATTAATTTTATATTATAGAAAGAGAACAGAGGGAAAGAGGAAAGAACAGGAAAAAAAAAAAAGGGGGGTGTAGGAGAGAGGAAGGAAGGGAGGGAGAGGCAGAGAGAGAGGTTTCCAAATTCACAAGTGAAAATGCTGTCATTTCCAGCTGGCCCCCACCCCCAAGCACTGGAACCTGAGTGAATTCCTGCCCTTCCACGGGGTGCTGGGTGGGAAGAACAGTAAGATAGGAGAAGGGGGCAGGATAGAGTTCAATTTGAAAACCCAGGTAGAAAAATAATCCGGGTCCTAAGCAGGAGGCCATTGTCACTAAAACAAAACAAGCAACCACCCAAACAGATGGAAATCTCTGCCTGGGTTTGGGGACAGAGAAGCGGCGGAAGAATACGGTGGGTGGAAACGAGACAGAAGCGTTTCTGATCCTGGAGGTGAATGTCAGGTGCCTGGGAATGATTCCAGCAACTGTGAGCCTGAGGTCAACTCATTTCTTTTCATTGTTCATTTTTCCTCTGCCGTGTTTAAATCCCTTCGCTCCTCCTGCTTGTACACCTGCATGAAGTCATCACTCTTAGGGAAGGAGACACACAATCCCAAGTCCCTCATTCGTTTAACAACAAGGGGTCCCTGGCATGGGAGGGAGGCTTCCAGAAGGGGCAGATGGGGTTCAAAGTAGCTGCTGCCCCCGTTTCTAACACAACTGCAGACGTGCAGGGTCAGGTGGAAGAACTGGTGAAACCCGCATGCCAGCTTCCGAGATGGGAACAACAATTCGCTTGGCTTCTGCGGTTAAGTTCGTAAACATATTTAAAAGCTTTCCCGGGTGATAGGTCAGTGGATTGACTTAAACTATTGACATCCTTTCTCCGAGAACAGGTCTGTGCTTTTGAGCAATACTGACACCCAGTGTTTGAAATTCTAGGACTGAAAGGAAAATAATAACGGGAAGGGAGGAGGAAGAACAGATCCTAAATATAACCACTGTCCTGTCCAGGACCCACTCACTGCACCCGCGGAAGTTTAGAACTAGCCCGTACTTCTTGCCCCACACCAGGCTTGTCCTACTCAAAAGTGAACATGGGTGGCACTGTGAGTTCTTGGAGGGGATCCTTTTTTTATAGAAAAGATTTTTCAGAGACTATTTGGTTTTAAAAAATAATATGCAACTTATTAAACTTCCAAAATTTAAGAGCTAAGCTGGTTCTTCCTTACATTTTAAGTTCAACTTTCAAACCTGTTCTTTTATTTATAATCGACACACATTCTCAATAGTATTTACTATTTGGGAACGTCTGTCAATCAGCAATTGAAAAACTTAAAAGGAAACCTGAACATAAAAAAAAAAAATGAGAAAATGCATTTAAAATAATGGGTCTAATTGAGTTTGTCATAGGATCTCCACAAACAGTTTAACTTTCTTTATAAATTTATCTATTTATTTATTTTTAAGATTTTATTTATTTATTTGAGAGAGAGAGAAAGAGATTGCCAGAGAGAACACAAGCAGGGGGAGCAACAGAGGGAGAGGGAGAAGCAGACTTCCGGCTGAGCAGGACCCAGGGCTGGATCCCAGGACTCTGGGATCATGACCTGAGCCAAAGGCAGATGCTTAACTAACTGAACCACCCAGGCGCACCCCCTTTATAAATGTATTATATTCAGGTATCTTTTTGAGCATATCTGACTGAAAAACTTTGCCAAATACTTTAGATAACTTTTTAAAATCAGATAAAATAAACATATAAATAAGGCAGTTTGTTAAGTTGCTGAAATGATCCAATATTTTTTCAAACTAAAAAAGTTATCCCATTATTTTTAAAATCATAAGTGTAAACAACTGAAAAACATGTGTTTTTTTAAACTTTTTTGAGTAAAGTGGACACACAATGTTGGTAGTTTCAAAGGGACAACATAGTGACTCGACAACGTTGTATGTTATGCTATATGCTCACCGTAAGAGCAGCGAGCTAGCCTCTGTCACATACTACACTATTACAGACCATCGACTGTATTCTCCATGCTGTGGCTTTTCTCCGGGACACTTAGTCTTCCACACCGGCAGCCGATATCTCCCACTCCCCTTCATCCATTCTGTCCATCTCCCCACCCCCCTTTGCTCAGGCCAACACCATCAGTTTATTCTTTGTATTCATTCATAGGTCTGATTTGGCTTCAAAAACGCATTTTAAATGGGAATCGCAAGGTCCATTAGCTAGATCCTTCAATAGGGCAAATTATCTTTCATACAGAAAGTTAAATTCCAAGTAAAGAGATTATCTTCAAATACAATACAATAGTGTTAATAAGGAGTTTGATTTCAGTGTTAATCCAAATTTTCTTGGTGCTAAAAAACACTTATCTGGTAAAGAAACCATTGTGTCAACCTAAACCAAATCCATCTGCTTCCTATATTGATGCTCCAAGGTTATAGGCCAGCCCACTGGGGCCACAACACTGATCCTTGCCTGTGACATTGATGGCACACAGGAGACTAATTTATAGCCACCATTCCAGTAAGTCCATGCCCTCCAATTTGTCTGGTCTAGTAATCCACACCTCTGAGTTTGAGACATTTGGTTATTTTTCCTTCTCAATCCCCACTGACACTGTAGATAACTTCCTTTTCTGGAGTTGGATTTAATTTCTTTGACTCTCTTGCATACCACCACCAACTAAATTATGAGCCATTTCTTATTACTTTGAATTATTTTAAATTTGCTGAAAATCCTCTTTTGGACTTATTTATATTTTCCATATTAATCACCTTTTATAGAGCCTAAAAGAGAAGGTAAAGGTAAAATGAATTGGTGAAGGCATTCCAAAAATTTCTTCACATTCAGAGCCTAACTCTTTTCAATCATGCTTCCACTTAGCCATTGATATGTACAGTTTTCAAAAAGTTAAAAAACAAGACTCTCATGCAAATATAGGATAAACAGCTGTCAAACAATAAACAACTGATTTGGAGGAGAATTAAAGGAACAAGGGGTTTATGAGCATTGAAAAAATATGCTGGAGTGTGTGAACCATACTCAGATTTTTGAAAATAACGAAACTGGGGAAAAAAAGAAAAAATATGTTGGAAAAAGATGGCTAGGTTAGAAACAAAACAGGCTAATGTCCTACAGGGCAATAAAACATGTGTCTTTTGTATTGGACAAAGATCATCTGGAGCTCTACCAGACAAAACTTAGGAGTTAACATTTAACACCATAAACCATGAACTTTTACCCAGTAGTACACAGCAAATAAACAAAAGTGCATCTCATTAGAAAATTAAGTGACCTAGAGGACATTAAACATCTATGATGTAGCAATTTCTTAAAATAATCCAACGAAGAACCAATACCATTGGTCTGACACATAAGCTGGGTTTACGGTTGGTTACGCAGTCTTGGCTAGTTTTTGTGTCCTCCTTCAGAAATGTTGCTGAACACAACTGTCTGATTCATCATTTCCCTCACCCTCTGTTCCCAGTAATTAGATTCCTACAGTTGGAAGTGTCTTATATTATAATTTCTAGGGCCTTCCCTCCAAGTCACCCTAAATTTTGTTGCTGACTCTTTTACGTTCTACCATTTTTAGGCAATGGTGACTGTCTCATGACTGCTACATGGCAAACAATGATTGTACGAGGCTGTTGATTTGAAGGTGTTCTCAGTTTCAGAGATGTCAGATGGTGGGGGAGAAACATGTGTCTTAGAATCAATGAAATGTGGTGAAGTGTGGCATATCAAGAGAAGCTGGAAGAGTAAACTGAGACTAGTGTGTAGCATATATGGAGTGTGTGTATGTATACACACACACACACACACACGAACAGTAACTTGGTTTTCCGTAACTCTGTAAATGTCAGTTTCTCTTCCTCCCTCCACAGTCTCAGGTTTGTTATCACAGGTACATCATCCTCCTGCAATGAGCAATACAGAGCACCAGAGAAGAGTTTGTTCTTGGAGGGATTCCCCCATGGCCAACTTCTGTAGACCCTGGCTTTCCCTTTGTGTATAGCTTTGTGGTCTCTAGGTGAGAGGGCAGGAGGAAGGTTCTGAGGTCTACCTGCTGCCATGAAGTCCAGAAAATGTCCTTGAGAGCCAGGACGTAGGACAACTTTTATCACAATGCTCTTAGATTTGGGGGGCCATATGCTTCTTTTGACATCATCACACTTCCCAAGATCTCATCGGCTGTGAAAGAGGGCTCAGAAGTACTTCTCAGTCTTTCATGTCAAGGCACGCATAGCAAACATGCTGGCATTTATGCAGCTACTGGGATTAATGGAGAGGCTTCTCCAGACCAGAAGTGACTGGGTGGGGGCGGGGCAGCTGCCCAGGCCTACCTGTCCTCCTGAAGGCGGGGGCTCCATGACTGTACCCTATAATTCATTTCTATCACTGTGACGTGCTGCTCTCTCATCCCTGGAGATCTGCCACTGGTGACAGGCCTCAGTGTGGACCAAGAGCGAAACCTTTAAAGTGAGAAATAAAGCAGGTCATGCTCTCCCAGAAGAAGAGTATAGTTTCTGTCTATTAGAAAAAATGAGTAAGCAATCTTTCAAGATGAGTAGTCAGGATTCAACTGCAGCATGGTCATAAAACTACTTACCTTTTACTCAGATGGGCACAGCAAATGTTCTATATCTCTGGTGCAGAGATATAGAACCCACATCCACTGAGTAAAAAGAAAAACAAACTAAACTATGTTTAGTGAACTTAGGTCTGATTGCAATAATATAAACTGTCCCAATTTAAAAAAAAAAAAAAGGTCATGCCTTCAGCTCAGGTCGTGATCCCAGGGTCCTGGGATCGAGCCCCGCATCGGGCTCTCTGCTCAGCGGGGAGCCTGCTTCCCCCTCTCTCTCTGCCTGCCTCTCTGCCTACTTGTGATCTCTCTCTCTGTCAAATGAATAAATAAAATCTTAAAAAACAAAAACAAAAAAGGTCAATCCCTTTAGCAGAAAATGCTCAGGCTTTCAGTTTCCACTGTTCTCCCTGGTTCCTCTTCAAGATGATCCTATATTCTGAACAGACTCATCGTTGTCATTTATCTTCCAAATGGGACACTTTTTTTTTTTTTCATTCGTAAAAATACATGCCTGGTACAAGCAGGCATGCATATGAAAACGTTTCCTTGTCTCCTTGTCTCCTCCCAATCCCCAGGTAACACCGTGAGCACTATCCTTCTAGACAAGTTCTCTGTGCTTACATAGACCCAAAAGAAACCTTATACGTATAGGTGACTTTTTTTTCTCATCAATAAATAGGAATCACAATATGCACCTTATTCTGTATTTATCACACCATTCATGTCAGACCAATTCAGGACACTTGAGAGAAAGAGAGCACTGTTAAAAACTATGCCAGGACAATAGGCATGAACCGGGGAAGCTTGTTCACCTGGTTACGGAGGAGGGGTTGGGTTCATACGTCCCACAGTGGAAGAGACCCCCGGGTTCTTTCGATGTCTACTGTTTACACTCCAGTCTGTTGCAACTTGTGACTGGGTTGGATTACTTTCTGCACTGGTCCCTCTGAGGGGCTGCCAGTCTCATCTAGCCTGTTGGGACAATGTGCTCCAGCCCCCACAGGCATCTGGGAATCTGGCCATGTTTTCTGATCTTGATGTCTGCAGTCACCAAGGCTTTGCTGAAGTAATCCAAGCTCCCTGGTGACTGATGGCAGTCTCAGCATGGCTGTGTTCCCTTCCTACAGCGCCTGGGACCCTTGGGACTCTAGTACACCACATTCAGGCCCAGGACATCCAGAGGCCCCTCCTTAGGTTTATCTGTCACCCACTTGCCATTACCCTATGCATTTTGGATGTGGTGTGGAACTGAAGGCTAGTGTTCTCTGAGGACCTGAAACTCCTGTTCTCTGCCCAGAGAAGTGGACTACCAATCCCAGGGTTCCAGGCTTTCTTCAGTGATCTGGGTGTTTCCAAAGCTCCTCTCTTCCTGTTCAAGCAGGTCCTGAGAGAGGAGGTAAGCCAAAACCCCAGAGTTTGTCTGCCTCAATCTAGCTCTTTCCCTTCCTCCAGCAACCAACCCCTCAGTTCCAGGAGGTAGGCTCTGGGCTTTCTATTTCTTCCATGCCACAACATCCTTCTCTCTAAGAATTACAGCCTGACTGGTTTAGCTGTCACTGGAGGACAGGGGGATTTTGTCTACCTGTGTGGAAAAATGATCTGGGTCATCTAATTTGGTTTTTGACCTACCACAAAATTGATCTCCCCCAGTAGAAATCTGCTTTCAAATGCACTACCTCACTGCAGACATAAACAAACCCTTAATCCGATGGTCAATGTTAAGCAAAGAGGTCATGGTATGGTAGATACCTGCCTTTCCCCCAAAGCTCTCAACCCATGGTGTTAAAGGGCGGGAGACAAGAGTAACTATACAGAAATGGTAGCACAAGCTGGGTCTTGTTCAACCTTGCCATGCTCTTTGGCTGTTTTATGGGTGATTTATTGCCCCTGGCCTCAGGACAGAGAGAGAAGGAAAGAAAAGCGAGAAAGGGGGCTCCCACCACCCACATAACCACTATCATTCCAGTTCATCAAAACAAAAGTCTTAAACAGTTGCTGGAAAGTACCTTGAGTGATCCCATCATCAAAACAACAGCAGAGGAAAGTCTGTACAGTGAATGCTGGGCACCAAGTGAGCATTCTCCCATCAGTTGTCTTCCTTTGTCCTCCCTGGACCTCGCTTCTTTCACTAGCCAAGATTTAGGTCCCATTGTCCTTGGATTCTTCTCTTTCTCCCAGGGTTTAAGAAAACCAAGTCCTATTCCCAGAGCTTCTGGGCAGTGCTCTTGGCACGTTCAAGGAGAAAACAGCAGGGTGAGGAACCAGACAGAGGGTGGAAGCAGCATAGGATTTGGAAGAGGCAGGTGAAGTGTGTAACTTGGTGTTACAAGTGTGTAATTTGTAAGTCAAGTGTGTAACCAAGTGTGTAACTTGGTGACTGCAGACATCAAGATCAGATAGGCAGCCGGTGTGTAACTTGCTACAGTTTACCTAATCTGAGTCTCAGTTTCCCTGTCTGTAAAATGGGAATGCTCTTATCAACTTAGTGGGCTGCTGTGGGAATTAAATCTGCTCATGGGTATGTAATCAGTTCTCTGTTGGAGAGACATGTTGTATGAACAGTCTAAGCACGCCTCAAATTGTACAGGTATCCACAGGAGCCACAGCTAGGCCTCTGGGGGACAAGATGATGGCCTTTTTTGATGGTTTTTTTCCTGGCCACTGCCTGTATAGTTTCAGAAACAGAGTTTAAATTAATTCCTGGGGGTGGGGGGATTTAAATATGTAATTTCACATGTAAGAGTTAATGGACGTGAGAAACAACAGGTTTAACTGCAAAGAGCTCAGGACCATGAGTTCAAAAGCCAGATTTTAGCTGGCTATTATGGCCTTGAGCAAGTCACCCTACTTCCTGGATGTTAGTTTCTTTATCTGCAAATGGAGGCTTTGGACCAGGTGGTCTCTGAGGTCCTTCCGTTATAACTTGTTTTGATTTGTAATGTTTAAGAATGCAGCTGGCTGATGTTTATCCCCCTTCTGTGTGTTCTGGCCAGCAGTGTGATCACAGACTCTTGGGTCTTGGTCTTTACTGAACATCAGACTCCTAGTCCCCAGCCCTCAGACCCTAAGTCCCATGGTCCCTTCCATAAGATGCATCCTCACACTTCCCTTTTTAGTTCATACACCTAGAAAAGGATATGCTAATGAGAGCAGGGCAGATTCAGCTGGAGGCTTAGCCCAGTGGCTCCCCATTACTTTGAGACTCTTGCCTTATCTCTCCTGCTGAAAAGCATCATTCACACTGCTCCGGCCTCTTGCCCCAGCAATGTTTGAGAAGTATTCTAAACAGAGGCTCCTTGGATTTTCTGACAAATCTATTCAGAACATTCTTTTAAATAGTCTTTGAATCCTGATTCATTACAGACCCATGAGAAATGTCCTAACTAGTGTCTCCCAGTCAACAATCTGTCTTAGGCAGAGCCCTTCAAGGCACCCATTTCTAACAGACTATCCACTGGCCAAAGAACTCCAGCTCTGGCTTCAAATCAATGAGGCGGTGAATTCATAGGGCAACCAGGATTCCTTAGGTTGCCAGATTGTAAATAAGAGATGCAACAATGAAAATAAAGTTAACAACCCCACTGCAGTATTTCTAGGGACATTACAGGAAAAAACAAGGTTATCTAAACCCTGCCCCTCAAAATGAGGTATAAGGATCAGCAGTTCTGGCCATTATCTGGGAGCTAATCAGAAATGCAGAATTCTGGGATCCACCCCAGAACTACTGAATTATAGAGTCTGCATTGCAACAAGATCTACAGGAGATTTCCAATGCACGTTAGTTTGAAAAGCACTGATCTAAAAGACCTGGGGAAATTAAAGACACTGTGTTGAAAGGTCAAGGCTTTATACTGCTCTACAAGTAATACAGCATCTCCTGGGAAGATGTCATTACACGTGCATTTAGATTCATACATGACAGAGACAAGAACAGCAAGGCCTTCTCCTCTTCTTCCTCCCTTTCAGTGGTAATGTGTAGGGTTGCAGAAATGGAAAAGCTTAATGCCGGGAAAGAGAGATTTCCTTGGGTGGAAAAGAATAGCTCACAGGTTTGGGAAGTAGGAAGGGGGAGGAAAAGATGAACAAATTTGACAGAGCAGCTTCTGGGATTACTGGAATGTAATAAAGTTTTGCTGAGATGGGCGATGACTTTGCCCTCACTCCTTCTGAAGTCAAATTTTTATTTCTTTTGGAATACTCCAGGACTCATCTGTAATCCTTCCATAATTCTCCTTCTTACACCCCTACTGTTTGCCCAGCATAGTGCCAGGAAAATATATATAAAGTGTTTGAATATTAAAGTTTAAAGATATTTAGATGTCCTAACTCCAAAAAAGTCACAGGACAGATGAACATCCTTCTTGAGTTTAGCGACTCACAGTACTAGCCCAAATTCATAAAGAGCCTGGCTCACACGCTGGACAATGGTCTCAACACTCGGCCACAACCTGTTGTTTGCTGACTTAACAGAACCTAAGATACCTGACTCTTCTTCTGGAAACTTGAAAGCATTAGACATACTGGGTCTTGGGCACAGCTCAAGAGGAAACCCTGAGCTATTTGGAAATAACCCAATTTCCATGGAAACTCCCAGTTGACACCCCATTTGTAGACACAGGAGGTAGTTTTGCAGAGCAGGTAGTGAAGACTGAGTGAAGAAGCCAGCCTGAAGAATTCCTCCCTTGCAAGGCGGCCAAGAGCCCAGGAGTGTGGCTTCCTTCCCTACCGGAGTCCTCTGCTTCCCCAGGGGTGGGCGCTGACCCCTAACAGCCCAAGGCATGGTGGCCCTGCTTGGGCTCTAAGATGTGTGCTTTCTCCCAATCTCCTTAATAAACTGCTCTGTGAGATCTGAAAGAAGAGGGCTTGGGTGTGCTATTTCAGTATACTGAAAACCCATCTGGCCCAAACACTATTTGATCTCATGCCACAGCCCAACTCAGGCAATTCTTATTTTTTGTCCTGGAAATAAGAAGTGTGAACCCAGGAGGAGGGGTGGAGGAGGCACGGGGCAGGAGGCAAGAGAGTGGGGGAAGTGGTGGCAAGGGAGAATGATTGCTGAGACTAGGGTTGGGGATGGGACAGTGAAGGCAGCAGCTAGGTTGAGGGGCAGTAGATACTGACAGTGACCATCACTGGGCGGCAGCCCTGTCTGCCCCAACTGAGTGGTGTAAAGATAAACAAAGCTGGACACTAGTTACAGTGGTAACGACTGATTTTTATCAGTGGTATGGACAGATTTTAATCAGTGGTATGCCACTGTAATAGGGACAAGACCAGTGTGAACTGAACTCAACTTCCATTTGTACAGAAGTAGCTGAGCATTTTAAAGGGAGAATGGGGCAACAGAGAAGGGGGCGAGCACAGATCAGTAGAGTCAGGGAAGTGAAAAATCACAAGTGAGAAGTGGGGGTTGGTCCATGTGAAACCCATCTGGGTTTGCTAGCTGGCACTTATCAAAGTTAGGCTCTACCCCCCGCCCCCCCCCCCGCCGGTGAGAAGGGGAAACGAGAGCCCCATCTTCAAGGGCTGGTTAGAGCAAACAGTATATTCTTCTGGCAGCCCCGAGCTTTCTCAGACAAGCACTTTGAGGGGGACTTAGGGTCACCCTAGGGATGTAGCCTTGAACTGTCAGAAACCATATTAGTGTTTTGTTCAAGTCTTCATAGGCCAAGGTTGAGGACTAGTTGAGAAGAGGGCTCAGAGGAGCCTGACAGGAGGGTGGGGGAAGACGACGTTTTTGTCCAGGAGAGAGTCCTTGTCACTGGCCTGAGGTGGCCCCTTTCATGTTGAGTATCTTCAGTGGGGGATTTGTTTGTTGTTTGAGATAGAGAGAGAGATAAAAAATGAGCAGGAGGCAGAAGCAGAGAAAGAGAGAGAATCCTAAGTAGGCTCCACACTCCTCACAGAGCCCAAGGCAGGGTTCCATCTCACAAGCCTGAGATCATGACCTGAGCTGAAATCAAAAGTCAGACACTTAACTGACTGAGCCACCCAGGCTCCCCCTCCGTCAGTAGCTTTTAAAGCAGCATTCCTTTCGATTCTGGGGACAGCCTCCCTAAAAACATACAGCTGATATTTAGGGCTGTGCTGTGCGGGGCACTCTGGCCACGTGGTATCTCCTCACTGGGGAAGCGTATGGGGCAGCGATGGCCCAGTTTCAGCCCATATGGGAGTGCTCTGCACGGGGAGGACACCAGCCAACTCACAGGGGCCATGGAAACAGTCTAGCTTTGTCATCAGAACTTGTCAGGATTCGGATTCTGCCATTTGCTGTGGTTAAGCTTCCATTTGCTCACCCGTAAAACCAGGGAGGCCCCCCTCCCCACTTTGGGCTGCTGGATTAGACAGAATCATTCTGTAAAGTGGGTAGCTTCTGGTGAGCATTCAATAATGCTCATTCCTTTCCTTCTCTTTTTAGTTCAGAAAGTGCTGGATTTAATAAACGGGCTAAAGACCAAAATTCGCCTTGCTGTCGGTTTTAACTCTGAAACAAAATGCATTATTATATTTACATTCCCAAGACCTCTCACAAATATTCATTTATGCTAAATATAGATGGTTCCCTACATATTTAAAACAAAAGCGCAGCAGCAAAAAACCATTTTTTTTTCCTTTTCTTAACCAGCAGTTTCAATGTGCAAGGTGTTCACAAAGGAGACATCTGTTCCCCCCAGGACGCCCCTGGTGAAGACTTCGTGGGGCGCAAACCCCAAACGCCTGTCCTGAACTCTTGTCACCCTCACCTGGGCTTGTCTGTGGGAAAGAACACATTTTAGCGCCGTCCTCCTGCCGTGGACAAGTCATTCCATTGATCTAAGCCACTGTCCCCCCATTGGCGAAAGGGGTGAACCACAGGACGTGCCTCCGAAGGTTCTTCAGAAGATCAACTGAGTAAACTCATGGGAAGTGCTTACTGGAGTGTGTGCTGAGTACTGTCCCTAGAGCAATTGCCCCTTTTAGCAAGCTCATCTAGGGGCTACGGGAGCTGCCGCACGACGGCCACTCCAGGAACCTTTGTAGACTGGGTCTCCCTTGCGACGGTAGGAAATGGCCTCATCCTGCCATTACGACAGCCTTTGCTTTATGGCAGCCGCCCTCTGCAAGAGCCGTATTTTACGACAGTCACGCCAGACCATACCCACCAGAGAGGGCAGAACAGGTGTTCCGGCTGAAAGATTTCTCCATGTTGAGTAGCGGTGGAGCTAGACAATCGCCCTTCAAAAACAACAGGTGCGGATTCTCTAATGGAAACCCATGCAGGAAGCCACATGGGCTCTCAGGTCTGTGAGCTCTGAAGCATCCTAGAGTCACAGCTCTGGTCTTGGCAAAACAGGGACTGAGAAGTGGATGGTACTCGAAAACCTAGATTCGCGAAGGAAATGTGTATTTCATCTTCAGGAAGATGTGTTGTTGGAAGAAGGGTGAGATTCTAGAAAAATAATTACCCGTTATCGATACTCCTGCGAGGCATCAAGAAAGCGACAGGCTTTAGGTAACCCTGATGGGCTTTTAAAAATGTGATGACGGCAACAGTGTTCTCAGGATCGTTAGCTCCTTCTTTCATTCGTTCACCGAACAGGACACCACTGTGTGCCTGGCACAGTTCTAGGTACAGCAGGCACAGTTGGCATTCTGGCATACACCTGTTTTGCGAAAAGAATTCCAGAACATGAGGGTCAGGAAAGAATCAAGTAAAGGTGGGTGGAAAGGAAAATAAAAAGGACTAGAAAAGCAGAAGGGGGAAAAGAGATGAAGAAGCCTATGCTAGGACCTGGAGAAATCCACCACACGAATTCGGGGTGCCGCCGGTGTTGCCATGGCTACTGGTCTGGAAGGGCCGTCCTTGCAGTTCAAAGTGCATTTGATATTTTGGTGACATTTATATGTGACAGTGACAGAGCCTCTGCGTGGGTTGACTAAAATGCACTAGTGAACATCCAATACTGAGGAAATGACTCAGAAGTTCTCAGATTCAATTTTCTCTTGGGTAGATCTACAAAAAAATCCAAATCTCTTACGTAAAAAAAGTAGTAAGGACTTCATTTGACCCTGTGGTGAATAAAGCAGAATATGGTCGCAAATCCAGAATGTAGGCCCTATATACGTGGAAAATAGGGTGGAAAGAGGGTGATTTCTAGGAAAATCTGAAACATGGACGTTGTTTCACCTAGGACAGGTGTAGGTGAGATACCACGATAAGATAAGATGCCCAAGTTGGCATGAAGCCTTGAATCGGTGGGAATTGGATGACCGAAGGTTCTGAACAGGGCATGGCTGCATGTGACAATGGGCAATTTGCCCACTCTGCCATTTTCTCAGGGCACCTGAACTCCATCCACCCGACTTCCCAGAGGATTTTCCCCATCTTCTCTCTACCAACATGTAAATCGTCTTCTAGAATTCTGCTGGAGGATGGAAAGGCCATCCCCTGTCCAGGATAGGAGAGCCAAGCCAGTGGGAAGGAGCTCAACCCAAGCTGCTGGCCTTCCCTGCTCCCTTGCCTGTCCCACCTGGGTGTACCCCATATTCTCCCAAATCCTGCACCTGTCATACCTGTCCTCTCAGAGTATTTGTATCATCTGACCTGTTCTGGTGCAAATGTTGGAAAAGAAAAGTGTCCATTTCCTCTGATTCCAATCAAGATAATCAAGAATTTTTTGTAAAGATTGTTCAATAGGACAAGAAGGAAAATGGCAATAAAATCCAAGGGCTCAGAAGTTGAGTGTGAGCATAAACCTCTCTGACACGCATCTAAATTCTCCACAGGCTGAGTTGGGCTTAGGTCACTGACTCTAGTCTGTTGGAAACTACACTAAGTTCTTTGCCTTTTCAAGTACATTTAGCTGGCACCAATTGGACTTCTTTTTCTTTCAAAACCTGCCTGGAAAGTTAGAGAAATGGAAGTGGGGCACTCTTATGGGTACACTGTGGTTTCTATCTCCCTTTGCCCTGGTTTTGCCTATTGGCTGAGGACAACCTCCTTCTACCGGCCCTACTTTTCCTACTCAGAGCAGGGTCTTCTGCCATGCCACCCACCTTTACCCCCAATCCCACCCAGAGTGACTGATAGATGATAGAATCATAGTAGTGATTCAGTAGAGACCTTGGAGAGAGAAGGGAGAATTGTTGGGAGTGGTGTCCTTAAGTAGATAAGAGGTCATGGGGTCCAGAACCAAGTGAGGCAGTAGCTCACAAGTGAAGTGGGTAGGAATGTATAGGGAAGAGGGAAGGCCGGGCTGGCTGGCATGTTTGTAGAACTTTAATTCTGATAGCTTCTAATTTTACAATGAAACGATAAGCCTTGTCAGGGACTGGCGATGGTTGTAGAGGAGGTGCTGGTGGCCCATGGAGAGAGAAGGTATAAAGTCAAGAGTGGGAGACTGATCAGATTAGGGAAAGGGCACAGAAAGTGCTCACTGGAGATTTATGGTCATGAATGAAAAGGACCAGTCAATGTGGCTTTGGGATTTCCTCCAGGCCCATTCAGCTGCACAGTGTGTGGAGATTTGGGTTTAAATAGGGGTGTAGTTTTGCCAAGTAAATGACAAAGCAAAGGAGGGTTGAGAGAGCTGGAAATGTATGCAAAGGAGGGATGGTCATGATTTCCTATGGGATTAAAGTCTGTGGAGGGAGGGCAGAAGGACAGCAGGGGCTGATGGATAGTGTAGAGAGGACCAGTGGGTTGAAGGACCTGACGGGGCCAAGGGTTATATGGGTCACAGTTCTTTTCTAAGTAGGAAAGGTACGAGTGGAGGTCCTTGAGCGGAGTGGATGGATCAAGGTGATGGAAAGGTGTCAGTTACTAGTAATGGCGTGCTAGTGGCTCAGGGTGTGATCATGAAAGTGGCTGAGGCAGGGCCAGGAGGACGATCATTAGAGAAGTAAGTTCCACGAACTGAGGGGACTCGTTTGGAAGAACCATCTAAATCATTGGTTGGCAAACTATGGCCCCTGACCAAATCCACCCTGCTACCCATTTTTAAAATAAAGTGTTTTGGGACCATGGACATGCCCATTCATTTATGTATTTTATATGGCTGCCTGGACAAAAATATTTACTATCCAGCCCTTTTCAGGAAAAGTTTGCCCATCTCTGGTCTAAGTGGATCTTGAATCGCCATTGTTTATCGTTTTAAGAGAACAAGCAATGTCCTAGAATCAAATAATTTAAATCAATGTAGTTTCCTCTAAATAAATATTCATGGCGTCATGGTTATAAGCCAGTTGCCCTTGAACCTATGAAAACAGGCTTTTCAACATTACAGAAAAGCTCTTTGCCCTTCTTTATAAACAAATACTCAGTTCAGCTTTACAATGGCAAGATGCAGAATAAATATCCATTTAACTCGAATGATATGCTTATAGAATTGTACATATTCACTAAACATTACCCTATTTTAATTATAAGATGGATAAGCTGTCTGCTCTATTTAGCTGATTCAGGAATAAAGTGCTTTTTTTTTTTAAGATTTTATATTTATTTATTTGACAGAGAGAGATCACAAGTAGACAGAGAGGCAGGCAGAGAGAGGGAGGGAAGCAGGCTCCCTGCTGAGCAGAGAGCCCGATGCGGGGCTCGATCCCAGGACCCTGAGATCATGACCTGAGCCGAAGGCAGCGGCTTAAACCATTGAGCCACCCAGGCGCCCCAGGAATAAAGTGCTTTTAATATCCATTTCTGTATTGGTTACGAGTTCTGGTTGTGTTCTATCATTCCAACTGGGTCAATTCTGGACCTAATTAAATACTGCGGGGCCAACATATAAATGTTCTGTCCTTTCAGAGCACCTGTGCTCCATCTCTGGAAGAGTAAAGCAATGGTAGTTCTTTAAACAGATCTTACCTGGTAATTTCTTCTGAGTAGGCCCCCCCTGCTATTGTCAAAACTGTGACCCTATTATTCATTTTCGTCATAGCAATTATGCAATTATGTGCCGAAACAAGCCAGATAGAATATTTTTACTTTCTGTGAGGATTTTCACTCACATTTTCCGATTCTTGTTGGTATGTGGGATTTTAGATACAATTTTTATTTAGTATATTTTTTCATTGTGTAACTTTCAAGTACAATGTACATATTCGTTTGCTCTCTATTTTGAAAGCATATTCAACACATCCTTTTAGACTTATTTCTTTTTTTTAATTTTTAAAAAAGATTTTATTTATTTATTTGACAGATCACAAGTAGGCAGAGGCAGGCAGAGAGAAGGGGAAGCAGGTTCCCTGCTGAGCAGAGAGCAGGACGCTGGGCTCGATCTCAGGACCCTGGAGTCACGACCTGAGCTGAAGACAGAGGCTTTAACCCACTGAGCCTCCCAGGCACCCCATAAGACTTATTTCTATGAGTGAAGTAATAACATTCCTACTCATTTCTTTTGTATCATAACTTCTCCATTCTTGAGTCACCCCTTTTACGATAGGACCTGAGTAATTTTTCTGTGGGTCCTGTATTGTTGTTAGTCCTTGCAGATGTGATAATACCTTTTTGTTTTTTCTCACATAAGTAACAATATTGGCTTGTGATAGGATTCTTGAGTCATACTTGTTATGCTTCAGACCCCTAGATGTCGTTCCGTGGCGCCTTCTGGGAATTTCTGTTATGGAGCCAAAGTCCAAAGCCACGCTGATTGTACATTTTTCTCTACAGATAACTTTGAACAAATCTGATTATTTATTTTGTAAATTCAGGCATTTCTTAAGGAAATATCCAGCGGCTGGACTCTAATTTTTCTTGGCAAAGGATGAATTTTTACTTTTTTAGATTTAGGTATTGTTTGTTTCAGGAAGTTATCCTTTTATCTCCATTGTTTTCATCCAATGGCTGCGAGTTCTCCATCAGAAATGTCAGCTATCCAGAAAATAGTTCTGTATTCTTGGTTATCTTCCCTGTGTTTTTGATCTCTGCTCCCTTTTCCTCTGCATCCTGGGAGCTCGCCTTCTGCCTCTTTAAACAGCCAATTTGTCTCCATTGTACTCCGGAATTAAGACCCTCTACCTTTTTGCTTCCTCTATGGTCTCTTCTAGTCCATTCTCTATGTGGTAGTAATTAATTTATATATTTAAGTATATTTATGTATGTGTGTGTATGTGTATATGCAAATAAACACATATAAATATATATAAACGCACGCGCACACACACACACACACACACACACACACACACACACACACACATAAATATTCACAATCAGTAACTGTCTTTCGTACTTAAAATCCAAAGTGCTCTTCCTGGCCGTAAAGGTCCTATGTGGCTGACCACTGCTTATGTTTCCTAATTCATCTTCTACCGTTCACCAGGCACACTGCTCTTTTTTCCGTTCCTCAAGCACGCAGAACTCTTTTTTTCGCCTTAAGGCAAGCTGCTTTCTCTGCCAGTAATGCTCTTTCCTTGCTCTTTTCAAAGCTGGCTCAGAGTAAATCCCACCCCATTACAGAAACCTTCCCTGGTTGCCTTTATCTAAGTAGGCGCCCCCACCCCATAATTCCCTAAATCAGCGCCCTGTGCATCTTCTTGATAGCAGTTACTGCATTTTAAACCATTTATTACTTTTTTGCCTGTGAATTTCACCAAAGTCTGAGCCGCCTCAAAAGTGGCCTCATGTCTGTTTCACTCAGCTCTGTGTTCTCCGCTCCTCACACCATGCTTGGCTCGTTATGGGTTCTTCATTTTCTGTGGAAAGCATTAATTTATCCCATATCCCTCAATTTTCATCTCCACTTATTCTTTCTTTATGGGTTTTTTTGTTTTGTTTTGTTTTTGCTTTTGCTAAATAGAGACAGTATCTTTTTATATCCTACAGAGGATGCCAGTTTGTTGAACCTTCTGGATTTTACTCTAGGTTATTTGTTATTTTTAGAGATACTATTCCACTGGATCATCAAGATGAATTCCCTTTCCTATTTTTTTGTGGTTTTTACAATTAGCTCTTCCTCTTAGGGTCCCTTCCCCCCCCCCCCATTTACTCATCCTTGAATGATATAGGTGTCATATAGAGGCAGTATTTGTTAAGAGACAGGGCAAGCTGATTGTGGTCACTCCTAGCTGTGTGCAGTCTTGTTCTCAGAGGACTACCCAGAGGCCAGAGGACAAATAAGTTCCTGTTCCCAGTTCCTGGCAGATGTTCACCTATATTCCTGTCTGATTCGTTCTCTGATACTGTATTCTGAGTCCAAGGAGTGCCTGACGACCTGAGGTTTCTCCGTCCTGCTAAACAGGTTTCTTTCCCAGTCTTTTATTACTTACGGAACTTGTGGGGACGGTTTTCCCTCCAATGTGATGAGCTACCCCCACCCCCGTTCATTCTCCTTTCTGCACAGTCTGGGTTTTTCTCACTTCCTATGTCCGAATGAATCTAGATTAAAAGAGGAATGGATGGGAACTGGAATGACCAAGAGGAGCTGTGTATCACCAAGAGTAACACGTGTGTGCTTTTCTGGTTATTTTCAGAGCTCGGATCCCGGGTCCTGCAGGGATGTATGAAGTATCTTCCAACCGTTTTGAGTGGTCTCAGTTTCCCGAAGTGAAACCTTGGATATATATTTGCCTTGACGAGCAGCCTGTTGGTAGGTGTCTTTTCTGTCCAGCTCCCTCTGCCGTATAGTTAATGGGTCTGTTTGTATCTGCCCTGAGGTTGTGCAAGCCTGGTTTTTGGTGATGGTGGGAGTTTTTCTTTTTGTTTTTCCCTGGAGGCTGAGAAAAGTTGCTGATCAATCTCATTAAAACCTCCCAATTTATTGTTTTTCGTGTTCCACACAGGTGATTTTCCTCAAAGCAACATAAATAATGACAACTAAAAATATGCTTTTTCCACCCCTCAACCTGTATGTTAGAACGAGCACTAAAGGAAACTAGAAGAGAACTGTTATATTTTCGTATTTGGTTAGGACTATTTAAAGCCTCTCTTCCTCTTAGCTACAATAGACTCTTGTTTTCCTTTGTGCTTTCTGTCCTAATTTAGCCAGGAACAGCAGCGAATGACATTTCTCTTTAAATTTAATCTCTCTCTTTCTTTTCTGTTTTCAACTATATGTGAACAGATGTGGGCTAGAGAAACATAGAATTAAATACCTTGAATGGGTCAATAAAAGAGCTATTTTGTGTTTTGGGGGTTTTTGGTGGTCATTATGGGGAAAACAGAGCCAGAGGAGTTACAAAGCATGTATTTATCACCAGCAACAGGGAAAAATTTAAATAAATATTTTAAAATATTTTATTATATAAAATTTATATTTAGCATATTACATACAAACATAGAATATACTTAATAGATGTTTTATATATAATTGGGGTTACAAAGCATTTATTTGTCACTTAACAGCAGAAAGAATTTTAAATACATAATATATAAATGCAATAAGTACATATTTTATGTATTAAAATACATTTAAATATCTAATGAATATAATTACACCAATATATATTAAGTATATTTTACATTTTATTTACATAATATAAAATATATGTTTTATATGTTAGAATACATTTTAAATATATATTTAAAATTCTGTGTTTCCTGGGTAAATGCATGTTTTGTAACTTCTCTGGTTCGATGTTATTTTATACATGCACACACATACACAGAAGCATATATATTGTATTTACTTTTTTTATAAAAGATTTTATTTATTTATTTGACAGAGAGATCACAAGTAGGCAGAGAGGCAGGCAGAGAGAGAGATGGGGAAGCAGGCTCCCTGCTGAGCAGAGACCCCCCCCCCCCCCATGCAGGGCTCCATCCCAGGACCCTGGGATCATGACCTGAGCCAAAGGCAGAGGCTTAACCCACTGAGCCACCCAGGTGCCCCTATTATATTTACTTTTAAGACAATAATTTAAGGACCAAAATGGAAAGGTTTAACTCATGGGGCACTACAGAGTATAGACTGTACATCGGCATAAAATTTGGATGAGAGCCAGTGGATTTGGTGAGCAAATCCTTGCACTAAGTCTTTGATATTTTCAAGCTAAGGTCATTTGAGCTGAAAGCCTCAACTTAAGGATCAAGACTTTATTTTGAAGACAGAGCTCCGCCTAGTGGTCACTCATAGGCTGACTTTGAAAGTTGAGTTCTAAAAACTTGGCCGGGTTCAGGGGAGCATCTCCCAGTTTGTTTTCTTTCTGCATTTATTTTCTACCCTCTGCTTGAGCTGGATTTCAGCTTCTACTCACCCCCTGGGTCAGGGGCCCTTGTGAGTCATTCTTTCACCTGGATGATGGTGACACACCCTTTCCTACTGTGTGATCAGATAGAAGGCTGAAGGGTCACAGCTGGCTTTGGCTGCCGTTTGATGGTTATGGAGATAGCTGGAGGCTGGCAGTGGGAAGAACACGGGGCTAACGCCCCCAGGAGACAGACGCAGGTCTTGGCCTTGGCTGTATCGTTAACTGGTACGCTGGTTTCCCACTGCAGGCTTCGAGCCTTCGTCTGTGTATCCAGAGGCCTGAGGAAGACCACTCTTCAGGGCCCTGGACAGTTCTGAGATTCTGTGGTTCAGGACAGTGTTTTGAGAGGAAGAGGGATGGTAGACCTGGCATCTGCCATTTCTCGTAGAGGCCTTCTTCCATGAGTTTGGCCCTCTCTGAAGTCAAGTCATATGGCTGGCCTGGGGCCCCATGAGAAGACAACACAAGCACCAGCTGCGGGACGGCTCCAGTCACTTTAGTGAGGGGGTGTCCACGTCCTCCTCACAGGGGAGTTTGCTGATGGAAGGAGTCTTGGAAGAAGTACTCAAAGGGGAGGAAGCAGCCTTTAAAATGGGCAAGCACTGGGCACCTGGGTGGCTCAGTTGCTTAAGCAACTGCCTTGGGCTTAGGTCATGATCCTGGAGTCCCAGGATCAAGTCCCATATCAGGCTCCCTGCCTGCTTCTTCCTCTGATCCTACCCCCCTTTCCTGCTCTCTCTCTCTCTCTCAAGTTAATAAATAAAATCTTAAAAAAAAAATAAAATGGGCAAGCACAATGAGGGACTGTAATTTAAATCTATCAAATTAACAAAGAGTGTTTTTTTTTTTTTTTAAATTCTGCTCATTGCAGGCAAGGCTTTGGTGAGATGAGCAAGCTGATGTGAACAGGTTGACCTTTGTGTCAACAATTTGTTGCAATTTGGCAACATCGAGAGCTTTAAAAAATGATCATTATCCTCAGCCCTCCATTAGGTTAGAGAAAAAACTAGAAACAACGAAACGGTTTAGCTTTAGAGAAGAGGTTGAATAGGGCAGCCTTCAGTTGTTATATTTGTACTTGTTTTGCCACCAAGTCTTTCTTTAAGTGCAATATTAGCTGAAAGTCTAAAATGCAAAATGGATTGATGTGGAGGATGGGGGTTCTGTTTCCGGTCCCCAACCTGGATGGGAGGACTTGGTCGGTCCTTGCTCTCTCTCCACTCTGACAGCTCCCGGGGCACTTCCTTGGCAAAAGCAGGGCTCTGTGGCATAGCTCAAAGCCACTGAGTCCATCACAGGACAGGAATTGCATTTCCCTCTGACTGGTAAAATTCTGGATGATTCTTTCCCCAATATTTTTACTTTTCCATACTTGGCAAATTTTTCATCATGGTCCTTTTTTTTTTTTTTTTGCCACTAAATATTTATGTTAAGATATTAAAAATGTCAGTTTATTATTTTAGAGTTGTACCCATAATTGTCATAGGAAATACATGTCAACCTGGCCAGCATAGTCTTTCTTCTTGGCAGGTCTTCAGGCTTATTTGGGAACGTCAGTAAAAAGAAGATCAGGATTAAGAAAATAAAAGCCACTCAAAATCCCACCACCTAGAGAAAACTACTGTTAGTATTTTTAGTGTATTTCCTTTCAGATGTTTTCTATGTGATACGTGTACGTATATATACAGTATATAGGCATTATTAAATATATACTGAATGTATCATACAATGTAGCTTACATATGGCATTTTTTATTATAAACAGTTTCACATCCTATTTATTTTTGTAAACATTATAAATTCCCAAAATGTGAGGTTTTGGAAACATGCTGTTTAATAGTTTCTCGATATTCAATTCTATTGACAAAACAATTTTATAACCAATGTTTTTGCTGTGATAGCACTCATGTGAATATATTGTCCACTTATCTTTTCTGTATCTAATTCTTTCTTTAAATTAGATTCCTAGTAGGGGCCAAAGATTCTGAATGTTTTCCAGGCTTAAGAAGTGTATCGCTAAATTTCCCTCCCATCAGTGATTATGACACAACACTTAGAAAAAGTCCTCCCCAAAAGTGAGTGACCCAGTAACCCTTATTTTGGTAGTGATCAATTGATTTAGGATTAGAAATTTATGTACAATGTAGCCTGTTCATTAGGGAATAAGTGTATTTATTTAGATAATAATTATAAGTCTGCTATAGGAATTTACATGTAAATGTTTTTTATTTGTCTCAAATTGAGCTCTAATCTCTTGCATGTTAAGGAGTCCTTTTTCCTTTGTCAGTTTATAGTCCATTAACATTACACAGTTAAAGCAAATTGCTGGTTTTCGGTTTTCTGTGACTAGCCTCCGTTAAGCCAAGACCAACAGCATTCAGCTTTGGACGGAGAATAAAGGCAAAAGCAAGCCAGCAAACCAGCAATCCCCCACACTCACTGAAAGCAGTCAGTCCTCTGCTTCACGAAACGCGGAGAGCTGCTCTGTCTCCGACTGCCCATTCTCAGAAGCTTGCCTCTCCTGTTGCTTCACAAACGAGATGCAGGCTTTGCTCCCGGGACCCTTTGCTCCCGGGACACTGTGCTCTCCCTCGAATCCCAAGTGTGTCCTTGTCGATGGAGCATTTCCCCATCATTTTAGAGCTAGCAGGAGAATGTCCTTACATCGGAGCACTCAGATATGACATGCTGGCATCGAGTCCTGCTTTGCGTAAAAACCTATGTGTACCTACATGCCAGAGTTTTTAGGAAGTGACTTAGTAAGAACGTCTCAAGGGCAGGAATTCCCCGAACCTAGTACAGTATCTGACACAGGGGACGGGCTCAATAAAAAAATTGTTGAAGTGCGACCTGGGAATGTAAAGGTGGGTAGCATTATAGGAATAGTTTATATTGATTCTTCATTTTTCTAAAATAATTCTAAAATAATTGGAAAAAAATAACTTGGAGAAAATGAAGCTTTTTGTCTTGAATTTTGGAGAGCTTTTTTTGTTTTTGTTTTTTTTTTTAATGGCAGCTTTGCTGGCTCTCTTTACTGATGCCACTAGTTTTAAATGTCAATAAAAATTTAAACAGTATAATGATAGTACTTTACACTGGTAGTTTACAAGGATTCCCTCATGTATATTATCTCATTTAATTCTTAATTAATTAGTTAAAGCATCTCATATTAATGAAAGCACAAACTGTACATTTAGTATTAGTGCCCTTGCTTGTTTCTATTTTATAGCTAAAAAAAAAAAAAAATAGATATTTAGAGAGATTGAATAGCTTACTCACATAAGTATCCAAGCTGGGAGTCACTTTTTCCCACACCATGAAGCCCTATAAACATTGGAGATAAACTTGGTTTTGTAAGTACAGAGTCACGTTGTTGGCAGGTACAGGGAAGTTGTAAGAACGTCTCCTCGCTGGTTGTAAAAAGTAGAGAAACTGCAACACTCAGAAAATCACAGGAGTCCACTTAGCTCACAGGAGCCCCTACTTTGTCTTTCAGTGTCCCTGCCTGTTCGCCCCAGTGAGGAACAGTTTAAAAGTTGGAGAGTCCCCACAACCCAGATCCCAGGTCATGTGTTGGGAGGCAAAGCCTCTCCCATTGCCCTTTCCTTTCTCCTCTGCTTGGCTGGTCCTTAATATCATGATGTGAAAGGCCCCAGCATTGCAGTTACGGAGGGAGAGCTGGACGTGTTCCTCTAGAAGGTAAGCAACTCTGTGATATCTTGCTGGAACTGGGGCATTTTCTTAGTGGGGTGTTTGCACTGGCTCATGCTGGCAGCGAGCAATGAGTCTGTCACTTAACGTTTCTGTACTTTTTGGAGCCAGCTGTCAAATACAGCTGCTGTTAAGTAAGGCGGCATCAAACAATGTTGTAATCCCTGCAGCTCTGTGAGGACGTTGGCACTGGCACCCACAAAGCTGAGGGAAGTTTCTGCTTAGTCTTTCTGAATCTAATTTGTACAAGGAAGAGAAACAGTTTGATGGTAGATCACCTGTTAGATTTAATGACAATAAATTTATCGGGAAAAAGAATTAGTAGCTTTCTACTAGCAATTTATTGGAAATTGATCAAATGGTGGTGGAAACGCAGCCGCAGGCTGGCTAAGGATACAGGATTTGGGCAGAAACCAACAAAAGTGTTCTCTGAGAATCAGTTGGACAGATGGAATTTTCAGTAAAGCATAGTGTATATTTTAGTATTATCCGTAGGTTGCATACTACACAAACTTTGTATCAGGTGTGTGTGTGCGGTGTCATCCGTACATACCCATGTATGTGTCTGTAGTGAGACCTGCTTTTAAACACTTAGTAGCACATGACTGCCTTTGAGAACGAGAGGGGGTGCTGGTAATACAGATGTGGGAACAACAGGTAAATCAGGACAAACATCATCCCCCCCCCCCATCAAACCTCCCAGGTTTACCGACTGTCTCTGCCCAGAGGCTCTGCCTCATCCTCCAAAAAGGCTTTCTCTCTGTAAGCACATTTGCCCCCAGGGGATCACAGGAACAATACATCCTGAAAGACTTGCTTCCTCTGGCTTGATCCTTTCTCCAAGCCTCTCATTTTAGAACCATTTCTGGTGCTTAGTAGCTCTGATACATGTCCGGTGGATCTTATTTTTCTTACTGCAAAATGGGCCCAATAGCACCGCCTTGCAGGGTGGTAAAGTTAGAAATAGTACATGTAAAGTGTTTTAATATGTTTGTCACAAAGTAGATGCTCAATGAATGGTATTATTTTTCTTACTATGACTACTTCTATTATGATTATTATTACTCTTTTGTTTGATGCTCTTGCCTCAGACTCCATATGTTGGACATACTTCCATTGGCTAAAGCTTCTGGACTTTGATGATTCTGAGCTCTCTAATCTACCCTAGAAGCTGAGGGCTGCTTTCCCCCTTTCCATGCCTAGTCCTGGTTTGTGGGGTGGTGGTTGCATGGAGGTGTAACCTGTGATCACTCTGCTTGTTTTCTAAGAGGAGCCCTGATACACAGTGGTGGGCCTCCGCAAATAGCTCTTGGTCCCCAGGGCTGTCCCTTCCCTAAGCTAAACCTGTACCCAAGTTCAGCCAGTCAGACTACTGTAGCCCTGAGGGCCTACCTGTGCAAACCAGGCTGGGAAGGATCCCTCCCTGGGAGCACCTGGAAGGCTCAGTTGGTTAAACTTCTGACTCTTGATCAGGCTCAGGTCTCCATCTCATGGTTGTGAGTTCAAGGCCCATGTTGGGCCCCACAATGGGCATGGAACCTACTTAAACAAAACAAAACAAAACAAAACAAATCCCTCTGTGGTATAGATGTAGTGAAAAGAAGGGCTTTCTGTACTCCAATATTCATAGCAGCAATGGCCACAATTGCCAAACTGTGGAAAGAGCCAACATGCCCTTCAATAGACAACTGGATAAAGAAGATGTGGTCCATATATACAATGGAATATTATGCCTCCATCAGAAAGAATGAATATCCAACTTTTATATCAACATGGATGGGACTGGAGGAGATTATGCTGAATGAAATAAGTCAAGCAGAGAGTCAATTATATGGTTTCACTTAGTTGCGGAGCATAAGGAATAACACGGAGGACATTAGGAGAAGGAAAGAAGTGAATTTGGGGAAATCGGAGCGGGAGACAAATCATGAGAGACTGTGGACTCTGAGAAACAAACTGAGGGTTTTGGAGGGGAAAGGGGTGGTAGGATGGGCGAGGCCTGGTGGTGGGTATTGTGGAGGGCACGGACTGCATGGAGCATTGGGTGTGGTGCATATATAATGAATCTTGGAACACTGAAAAAAAAAAAAAAAAAAAGAATCCCTCCGTGGACTTTCTGAATTGGAATGAAGGGAAGAACAGCCTTGATTGGGGGCTGGAGGTCCACGGGCTGACGGAGACCGGTTACCTACCTAGAGGAGCCAGTGGGAGAGTCTAAAGCCAATGATAGTGAGTCGGATTCAGGAGATGGTGGGAGAGTCCTGCTGGGACAGTTGTCCCTGAGGTCTAGATGCTTCCTGTTCCTCTCTGGAGGTGTCCTGATATCTCCACACCTTGCAAGGATGGTCTCCCACTTCACTGAAGCCAATCCCAGCCAGCTTTCCTTTGCTTACAGCAACAACAATGCTTCTAATTAATACTTCTGGGGTACCCGGTTCCAGAGAGGGGAAATCGGACACTCTCTGCCCCTGCTCTCTGCAGAATGGGCTTCCATTTAAGGATGGAGCTACCTCTTAATGTTTTATAGCAAATGCTCAAGACAAGCACATAGCATAATACCCCAGGTAAAAGGAATGGGACACTAGTGTCCATGGCCTAAAGAACCTGGCTCTAGGGGGCTGCTGTGCCCTGAGTGGATCAGAAGTGACTCCTATGACTTACTGGCTTGATTCCTGGATCTGAGCTCCTAGAAGCCCTTGTGAATAACAGACCAATTGTGCTGCTTTGCTTTGAAGTGGACAGTATTTGTGGGTTTTTTTTTTTTTTTTTACGATTTTATTTATTTATCTGACAGTACAAGTAGGGGAGCAGCAGGCAGAGGGAGAAGCTGACCAGAGAGCCTGATGTGGGGCTTGATCCCAGGACCCTGGATCATGACCTGAACCGAAAGCAGAGGCTTAACCCACTGAGCCACCCAGATGCCCCAGACGAACAGCATTTAATTCAGGGAGGGCACGTGTCTCCACGGCCTCTCCCAGGTCTGTGGCAGGCATCACCAATCGATCACAGCACTCCACAGTTGAGCTTGGATGCAGCCTCTGAGCCCTTTCCATCACAGGTGTGCTTGGTTCTTCTCAGAGATACCACCGAGTCTGTCTTCACAGTCCAGTGGGCCTCTGTGTTTGAGGCCACATAATATAAAATGGCAATTTTGGATTTGGCTCTTGTGAGTTCTTTGCATGTGGATGTTCTGTGTCCCACAAAGCTACTTCCGCTTCTGAGTTAAAGGTTAATACCCAGGGGCGGTGACAGTCTACTTTTAAGTTGCCAGTGAAACGGGCTGGACAGTAGGTATATACAAGTGGGCTTATGGAGCAGTCTGGGTTTCCATAGAAACAAGAGGCGGTTGAATCAAATCCGTGAATCAACTTTTCCACACTGGTTTCGAGCCCAGAATGAAGCCGGAAAAGGATATTTACCAACCATGCAGGCAGAGTGAGAACTTCGAGAGCAAAGCCCTCCAAAAAGACAGCCAAAGAAAATGGCAGTGGCTCCCCACAAAACTCACGTCGGAACCCCGGCTGTAGCCTCACGGGCCACTGGCGTGGCACAGATGCCAAGTAGCCTGGCTCGGGAAATACAAGTGTTTGTACCTCATTCTGGACACGTCCCACCCTTAAGAAAGCCTTCCTCAGCCTGAGGGTGGTGATTTAGGGTCTTGGAGTTTAATGCAAATACAGTCCCACACTTTGCAACCCCAAAGCTTCCAGCTTCTTGGACACCTCATTAAGAAAGCCAAAGGTGTGGTGCTGGCCAGGGGGAAGGTTCAACCAGAAGGCCGCCGTGAGCCGTGAGCACAGAGCTTCGGCCTCTCCATCATAGCCCTTGTTCTCCAGCAGCCTGTGTGGAGGGCAGGGCGCTTCTGCTCACACTTTCCTTCGGGCCGTGCGTGTGAACTTGTGAGCCTGTGATGACTGCCTTCCTGCAGGAGAAGGTGAAGCTGAAGGAAAGCCCTTTGGTGTGTATGTGTGTGTGTGTAGGGGGGTGAGGTGCAGGTAGGCATAGTTTGGAAGGACATCCCTGTCTTCCTCGAGGCAGGAGAGGTGGACTTCCATCCAGCCAAATGGTTGGAAAAGGCTTCTGCCAGCAGCCCTGGGTCTTGCTCTGATCAAACCATCACGGAGCAGATAGAGTTGCAGAAACAAAAGCATCACTGATATTTTATCAACTGCTCAAAAAGCTAAGAACTCTAGTTTCATAGAATTTGGAGAGCTGGAGGGGACCAACAAGGTTTTTAAAGGTTTTTAATCCAACCCTCTCATTCTGTCTGAGAAGAAGCCTATTCAGCCTACTGATGTGCTTACTACCTGGCCAGGCTTAGGGAGAATGGTAGGACCGTCCCCTCTTGATGTGGGAAGGAGCACTGAATAACCATCCTCTTGTGGGGGGCGGGGGGAGAGTGGGGACATATGCTCAAAACTGAATCTCGGTCGGATTTGAGTCTTCGGAGCCCATGGTACAAGGCTTACTGGCAGGTCATTTCTGAACAGATGAACTCAAGGTCTGACAGCGGTTCACATTTCCTCCAGGAAAGCACTTAGGGCACGTGTCAGTTTCCTATTGCTGCTGTAACAAGGTACTACCAATTTCAGGGCTTAAAACTATACAATTTATTATCTTACGGTTCTGGATGACAGAAATTTAAAATAAGTCTCGCAGAACCGAAATCAAGGTGTTGCCAAGGCTGTGTTCATTTTTGAAGACTCTCAGGGGGGATCCATTTCCTTGAACTTCCCACCTCCAGAGGCTGCCCTCATTCCTTGACCCGTGCCCTCTTGCCCCCCCGCTTCAGAGCCAGTGACATGGGCTCAGGTTCTTCTGGTTTTCACAACACATCACTCTGACCTCCCTTCCAAATTCCATCTTTCACATTTAAATACACTTGTAATTTCACAGGCTGCACTCTGATAATCCAGGATAGTTTCCCTAGCAACTCTAATGCCATCGACTTTAATTTGCCGTATACTTACCTTATACACATGTTTCAGGAATTAGGACGGAGACCTCTCATTCTTTTGTCTACCCCGGTTTGTCAGGAGCAGTCCCTACAGCAGGCCTTTGACATCCATCATCTTGACCTCTGAAGATTTGGAGGTTCTTGGTTTCAGCTGTTTGGGAGTGACAGGGAAGGTTCAGGACATATAATCATTTGCCGTGTTACTTCAGTGCTGCTGTGCCAAAGCCAGTATCTTACCAGTGAGTGAGCCTGGCCTGCCTCCTAGCTGCAGCGTTCCTCTGTTGATTTCGTTTAATGAGTTCAGATTAGTTCTCACAATAACCCTGTGAAATTGAGATTATCATTCCTGGATTTACGGTGAATATGCTTGTAAAAATTATAGGCTGTAACTCTATTTCCAAATTCAAGGATTATTTACACATTCTCCACAAAAATGTGAAGGTTTTATGTTCTTAGTGGACCCAGGCTGCCTTGCCTGTAGGCCTGAGTCTTTCTTAAGAAATCTTTGGCCACTAGAGGGAGACAATTCTTGGAAGAACCAAGGCCATTTCTCATCTCTGTGGGTCTAGATTGCCGAAAATAGTGTTTCTGTTTAAGAAGGTATCTAGGGCTGATGTCACATTGGACAATGACGGGGCAATTCCCACACTTACCCCCAGTGCAGACCTCAGTGATCAACTTTCACTGTTATCCCCTTGGCTCCTGCTTCCATAGTATTCTCTGCCCTCCTAAGCAAGGGTCCTTTTTACCTATTCACTGGCAGCTTAAAACTTAAAAAATCTCCTCTGTCTTTTCTTCCTGAGGGGAACTTTGTGGAAAGAAGGCCCCCCCAAAATTTCAGAACTGACACTATATAAAAACATAGAATCCCAAAGATTTCAAGTCTCTAAGTGCTGCCACATAGGGTCTAAAATAGGGGCCACTGCTCACCCCGACAAACCCTATTGGAATGACGGGTCATCTGACAATATTGTTCTGAAAGGGAACCAGGTACATTTTCTATGTTAGAGGGTTCTGGGTTCTCTGTCTCAAGACCCTGTGTTAGAGGATTCTGGGTTCCCTGACGCTCCTCACATTTCACAGTCTAAAAAATGCAACTTCTGTATTAAAGGGCTTGCTTTTCATGAGGTAAGATGGCGAATCTGGTGATCACGTGAGCCCTGTTGAGGCACTATGGAGGAAAATCAGGCACGGATACTGGGTAGTCATGTTAGTAATAGAGTACAGACGAGACCCAGTAGGAACGAAACAGAATGACTTTAGCTCAATGTTCTGTGTAACGGACTTCAGACCCTTGACGGCCTATTAGATAATAGCCCATGCCCTCCTCCCCTCCCTCTCTTACACTTACACAGACATTCTGATTCATCCCTGGAAGCGCTGTTGCTAAACCACCGTTACTAATTGGGATGTGTCATATCACTTGTGTTTGAGGAGGTAAATGGGTCTCAGTTATGACTGTGGATTTGTAATTCACCTCGGAGAAGCCAGTCCTGTTATTTCTTAGCCATGTTTTCTCTTAGAAAGAGAAAACATGATACATAAATGTGAAAATATGTGGGAATCATTTTATGATGATTTTATTGATACTGATGATATTATGATATTTTATTTGCATTGCAAATAAAATGCATATTCTTTTAAAATACAGGTGGACAGGGGCGCCTGGGTGGCTCAGTCATTGAGCGGCTGCCTTAGGCTCAGGTCATGATCCCCGGGGTGCTGGGATTGAGTCCCGCCTTAGGCTCCCTGCTCGGCAGGGAACCCGCTTCTCCCTCTCCCACTCCCCCTACTTCTGTTCCCTCTCTTGTTGTCTCTCTCTCTGTCAAATCAATAAATAAAATCTTAAAAAAAAATACAGGTGGACATATGGAAAGAGTACCTAAGTGTGAGGCACAGCTCTTTGCCATGACTAAGAGATGCTAAAATAGAATGGCTTATACAAAACAGAAGTTTATGTATCTTTTTTCTCATTAACTTTCAAAGGTAGAGGAGTGGTTTGGGGATAGCAGGCTGGCCTTGCTTCACGAGATCATTCAGGAATTCAGGCTGCTGGGACTCTCTGCTGTGGAGCTCTCACCTCTGGGCCCACTGTGACTGTTCTGTCTCTCTCTTTTCTCCTTCCATGGGAGGGGGGAAAGAAGTACAGAGTGAACAGTTTTGCCTTTAAGGGAATAATTTCACTCATATCCCAGATCTTATCACATGGCCTCTCTTGCCTGTAAGGGAGAGACTGGGAGAGAGGGTCTCCCAAGCTAGGGAGGCACTGTGCCCAGCTAAAACTCAGAAGTGGAGACCAGATGTCTGGGGACAGTTTAGTAGCTCCTGCCACCATCAGCCTTTCTGGCTACAGAATTACTCATGGGCATGCGCACCCTTCTTCTTTATTCTATGGAGAATAAATATCCCTGTCCCCCAGGGGAACAAGCCAGAGTGCCCTCCAGTTTATGGTCCAGGAACTTCAGACAATGGAGAGAATTGAACAGGTCCAAGTGGGTCTCCTTTTGGTCCAAAGAACAATCAACCAAAAGACGAGCTGTCAGCCTGCCTACCTCCTCCGCGATGCAATAGGGACAACATCACCACAACACAAACTCCCGTCCAGGAAAAGGCAGAAGGGGAACCCACAGCAGCCACTGTCCCTGGCATTCAGGTCCTGCAGGGTTTGCATAGAGTAATCTCCCTTTCGAGAGGCAGGATAAGTTCTGTGATCAGCCCGCCTGGCATCTCCAGGGACCCTCTGGAAGAAGCGCCCTTGTCCACCATCCTGTCTGGCCCCAGTTCCTCCCGGGGAAGTTTCCTTCTTGTCCACTTTCCTCCTTGGCCGCATTTCAAGCAGGTGTGATAAGTCTTCCCTTCATCTGGCTGGATGGCGCTCACCATCCAGTTCCTGTCTGTGCATTTTCAAGGGCCTGGGGAATGATTTATGGGTTTGAATCGTCACAAGCTTTTGCCAGGTTTGTGGTTTCTTTGGCAATATGATTCTTTTAAAAATATAAAAAGATGTCAATCTATTTTAGTCTGTCAATTTCATGAGCAAGTAACCACAATCAAGGATCTTGACTGACATGTAATTATTTTACCTGCAGAGTCTGGTCTTTTAATCATGTCTTCAGAGTTCAGTCCATTTATTTCTCTTGCTACCAAGTAACACTTACCTTGAGACCCTCCAAAAAAAATGAGCTGGAATGGGGAAAACTCCCCTTAATTGTCTCTCTCCCCAAAAGCTCATTGCTACAGAGATGACATTGCTTCTAGGCCTTTCTGGTGAACAGAGCTGTGGGTTTAAAAAGTAATAATATATAAGGATTTTTATTGACATTTTCTTTTCAAATTTTATGCAGCATGGAGTTTTAACATCTTTGCTTCTGTGATAGTATCTCTTTTTATTATTTAATTTCTGTTACTATTAGAACCTAATTTTTTCTTTTTAGTTGGCACACAACGTTGTTAGTTTGAGGTGTATAGCATAGTGATACAGCAAGTCTGTATGTTTTGCTGTGTTCACCACCAGTAAGGACCTAATAGTCTTGAGTCAATTTTATTATCTTATGGATTTCTAGAAATTTGGCAATCTTCTCTGTTTTTTTTTCTTTTTTTTTAATCATTTTTAAAAATTTATTTTCAACATAACAGTATTCATTGTTTTTGTACCACACCCAGTGCTCCATGCAATCCGTGCCCTCTCTAATACCCACCACTTGGTTCCCCCAACCTCCCACCCCCCCACCTCTTCAAACCCTTCAGGTTATTTTTTAGAGTCCATAGTCTCTCATTGTTCACCTCCCCTTCCAATTTCCCCCAACTCCCTTCTCCTAACTCCCCATGTCCTCCATGCTATTTGTTATGTTCCACAAATAAGTGAAACCATATGATAATTGACTCTCTCTGCTTGACATTTCACTCAGCATAATCTCTTCCAGTCCTATCCATGTTGGTACAAAAGTTGGGTATTCATCCTTCTGATGGAGGCATAATACTCCATAGTGTATATGGACCACATCGTCCTTCTCCATTCGTCCGTTGAAGGGCATCTTGGTTCTTTCCACAGTTTGGCAACCGTGGCCATTGCTGCTATAAACATTGGGGTACAGATGGCCCTTCTTTTCACTCCATCTGTATCTTTGGGGTAAATACCCAGTAGTGCAATTACAGGGTCATAGGGAAGTTCTATTTTTAATTTCTTGAGGAATCTCCACACTGTTCTCCAAAGAGGCTGCACCAACTTGCATTCCCACCAACAGTGTAAGAGGGTTCCCCTTTCTCCACATCCCCTCCAACACACGTTGTTTCCTGTCTTGCTAATTTTGGCCATTCTAAGTGGTGTGAGGTGGTATCTCAATGTGGTTTTAATTTGAATCTCCCTGATGGCTAGTGATGATGAACATTTTTTCATGTGTCTGATAGCCATTTGTATGTCTTCATTGGAGAAGTGTCTGTTCATATCTTCTGCCCATTTTTTGATATGATTGTCTGTTTTGTGTGTGTTGAGTTTGAGGAGTTCTTTATAGATCCTGGATATCAGAAAAAATATTTTATTTATTTATTTATTTGAGAGAGAGAGAAAGCATGAGAGAGGGGAGGGTCAGAGGGAGAAGCAGACTCCCCACTGAGCAGGGAGCAGGATTCAGGACTCCATCCTGGAACTCCAGGATCATGACCTGAGCTAAAGGCAGATGCTTACCTGACTGAGCCACCCAGCGCCCATCTCTCTTTTCAACTTTATTGAAATTAAGTAGTTTGGGACATCTTCTGGCCCTCTTTCCATTTCTGTTATTGTCTATTTGTGTACTCACTCTCACTTTCTCTTCGTTATTGAACTTGCCAACTTTTGGTTTTTTGATCATCTGTTTTATATTCGTTTCTATTTCTTTAATTTTGGCTCTTTTTATTGATTTGCTTCTAATTTTGTTGGGCTTATTCTGTTGTTCTACTTCTAATTTCTTGGGTTAGGTACTTAGATCATTAATTTTTAAGCTTTCTTATTTTAGAATATAAATATAAATATATTTATAAATATAAATTTATATAAATATAAAAATATATTTATTTATATTTATTTATAAATAAATATATTTATATTATAATATAAATAGTATAAATATTTAAAGTTATAAATTTCCCTCTAAATGCAATTGTAGCTGCATCTGCTTGTTTTATCTTGGAGTATCAATATTCTTCTTCCACTCTGAATATTTTATAGTTCTCATAATGATTTCTTCTTTATCCATGAATTATTCAGCATTTTCTTTGTTGCCAGACATATGTAATCCAGAGTGTTTGTGTTAGAAAAAAAGAAGAAAATTCTCTTTTTACTGTTGATTTAATATTTAATTAGGTTGTGGCCAGATACTATGGGCTGCATGGTATCAAATTCTGAAATTTGTTGAGTAGTTTTTCTGGTCCATTTTGCATAGATGTTCTGTGTGTGTTTGCACAGAATAGGAGATCTCTGCTTGTTTGGTGCAATGTTCAGTATGCCTCCATTAGACCATTCCTGTGATCATGCTCTTCAAATGTGCTCTGTTAGTGATTTTGAAACACCAATTATTTGGAGAGGTGTTTTGGAATCTCCCATCGTGGGATAGAGTCTTCCATTTCTCATAGTTCTGTGAGGTATTCCTGCATATTTTTGGAGACTATATTATAAGTTATTAGAACTTTGTAATTGATCCATTTTCCTGCAAACTAAACTTTTTTATTATGTAGCTTCTCTTCATCTCCAGTTGTGATTTTTCCTTAAACTCTATTTGGTCTGTTATTAATATAGCCTTACCTGTTGATTTTTGTCTAGAATCTGTGTGCTACCTTTTTATTTTCAACATAACTGTAGACTTACATGTTTAAGGATATTCTTGTAAATGGCACATAGTTATATTTTTTAAAATCCTATTTGATAATCTTCACTTTTAAAGGGGAAAATTGAGTACTAGCATTGTTTGTAAGTAATAGGACACCTGGATTTGTATCTGTCACCGTGTTTTGTTGCCCTTGATGTTCCTGTTGTTCAACATTTTCTCTTGTGTTCTATCCCTTTTCTTGTTTTGGGGTTGGTTATTTTTCCTCACATTTCCCTCCCTCCTACTAGTTTACATTTATATATTTTAAATGCACGATTACAAAATTTACTATGACATATTCAGTTAAGAAGAAAGCCAACAAAGATGACCTTAGATCTTCTTCACTTTCTGTGTAATTATTGTATTTATTTCTGATTTTAACCCCATGCAGCCTATCAATACTGTTTTCTGTACCAAAGTTTCTTCTGATTTAGGCGCATAGTCATTATTTTCTTTATTTTTCCTTCCTTCTTGCATCAGAAACCAATTGGGTCAACTTACCTCATATCTAAAGCATATCCTTTATAGAGTTTCCTTTAATGAGTCTGTGAGGCAAGCTCTCTCAGTCTTTATGTGCCTGAAAATACTTTTATTTTGCTCTTATTACTGAAAGTTACTTCCCCTGATTCTAGGCTCATCATTATTTTTTATTGAGCAACTTGACAATATTGCTCCATTGTCTTTTGGCTTCCATTGTTGCTGATTAAGAAGTAATTTGTTATTCTACTTTTTGTTTCTATTGACTATTCTCTCTCTCTCTCTCTTTTTTTTTTTTTTATCATGTCTGCTTTCTAAGAATTTTATTTGGTCTTTGGTGTTGTCTAATTTCACTATGATCTGCCTAGATATATACTATTTTTTCCACCCTCAGTTTTATTGAGGTGTAATTGACAAATAAAAATTATATGTGTTTAAGGTATACAGTGTGATGTTTTGACAGCCATGACACTGTGCAATGATTACCACAATGAAGCTGGTTAACATCCATCACCTTGCATAACAATCATTATTTTTGTATGTATGGTGAAAACACTTAAGATCTACTCTCTTCTTTGCAAATTTCAGATATGCAATATCGTATTATTAACTATAGTCACCATACTGTACAGCCAATCCTCAGAACTTACTCATCATGTGTAACTGGAAGTTTGTTCCTTCTGACCAACATCTCCCCATTTTCTCTACCCCTCAGCCCCCAGCAACCACCATCTTACTCTCTGTTTTTATGAGTTCAACTTATTTTAGATTCCACATTTAAGTGAGATCATGCAGTATTTGTCCTTCTACGTGTGGCTTATGTAATTTAGCTGAATGTCCTCCTTGTTTATCCGTAAGCATTACTTCTTATTTACCTATCTGGAACTTATCGGGCATCGTGAATCAGAAGGCTGCTGACCTTGGTCGCTTCTGGGCAAGACTC
This sequence comes from Enhydra lutris kenyoni, assembly GCF_002288905.1. Taxonomy (NCBI): domain Eukaryota; kingdom Metazoa; phylum Chordata; class Mammalia; order Carnivora; family Mustelidae; genus Enhydra; species Enhydra lutris. Next base: position 14,871,107 of record NW_019154095.1, on the reverse strand, counting down.
CACTAATACTCTTCCAACATTACCCTGCCCCATTTCTTCCTCTACTTTAGGAATTATGTTTAAATGTTTGGTATCCTCCACCTCTAACCATGCTTTCATATTTCCTTTCCTTTTTTCTTTCTGTACTGCATTCTGCATTATTTTCTCAGCTCTGCTTTCCAGTTCATTAATGCTTTATTCAACTTTGTCTAATCTTTTATTAAAACTTCCTCTAAGTTTGAAATCATGTTTATTTTACTCTTCAGTTATGGAATTTCTGTTTGGTTCAAGGCAAGTTACTTCAGCATTTACATAAGCATTATAATTAACATTTACTAATTTCAGGTGCCTGTGGGCACTGTCAGTTTGGGGTAATTTGAAGCCACATCCTTCGCCTGCTGTTTATTTGACTATGTAAACAGTGTGCATTTGGGTTCAAACTCACCTGGGCGCTAGCTTGTCATTAAGAATTCTCATGGACTTTTCACTCACCAGAATTTCAAGAAAGGCAGTTTTCCTTTCTTGTTGTCTCAGAGTGATAGAGAGATGGGTTTTGTTTTGTTTTGTTTTTCTGTTTTTAGTGATGGTCTTTCATCTGTTGTATGGAGTTCCCTTTTTATGATTCTGTTAGACTACCCCTCATCTTTATCTGGCCTTCTATTTGTCTCTTGTTCCCTGCTGGGAGTGACACTTTAAAAAGCAGGAAAAATAAAATATGATAAAAACGGTGAAAGAGGCAAGCCATAAGAGACTTCTACCTATAGGAAACAAACTGAGGGTTGCTGGAGGGGAGGAGAATGGGCGCATGGGGTAATTGGGTGATGGTAATTAAGGAGGGCACTCATTATAATGAGCACTGGGTATTATATGCAACTGATGAATCCCTAAATTCTACTCCTGAAAGTAATAATACACTATATGTTAATTAAATTGCATTTAAATAAAAATTTTAAAAATAAATAAAAAATAAAAAGCAAACCTCCAGATCACCCCTATCTGGCAAGTGTGCTCATGGTGAGAGCTGATCTTAGTGGTTGACCAGTCTGGCTCCTTGTGTTCACTTGGTTTGGGGTCCCAGTGATTCTTTTCTTTCTTTCGAGATTGTTAATACATTTTACAAATATTCTAAAGAAATTATTTGGTAATATTTTTTAGTTGATTTCAGCAAGCAGGTCACACCTGGTATTTAGTTCATCATATTCCTAGAAATGACATCACCACCAGGTTTTATTTACCTCTAGAACCAAATTTAAAATTCAGCTTCAGTTGCTAGCAACATACATTGACTTGGAATGTACATTCTCTGTGATATGCATACCTAGCTCTTAGAGCATAGAAGAGTGCTTCCCAACTTTTGCACATTGATAGCATTTGGTATTCAAAATAGTCTCTGTTTTCATAAGATAAGCTCACAGTAATAAATGCATATTTGCAAAATTGCTCTAATCCTTAGGTGTCTTTAGAGAAGGGACTCCTGAGAGCTCGATGTTTTGGGTCAGCCTCTTACAATAAGGAGAGATCTTGGGTCAAACGAAGACCAAGCCCTTCTGCCTGGAGAAACATAGGCCTGGAAAGTATATCCCTGGGTGATCTGGGATACTTCTGGCTCCGCTTGAACCAGTTCGGGCAGGTGCATAGTTAACATTTTTTTTAACATTTTTTAAGGCAGGAAACTGGAAACTTCTTTCTAGACCCCACTTGTCAGACCCTGGACTGGAAAGAGGTACTTTGTATGACCTAGTAGCCTTAGTGCTTAGGTGGTTGTTGGTGCAAAGATCAGAGTCCCCCTCAGAACCCCTTAAGAAAATGGGGTTCCCTCCCTCCTACACTGTTGGTGGGAATGCAAGCTGGTGCAACCACTCTGGAAAACAGCATGGAGGTTCCTCAAAATGTTGAAAATAGAACTACCCTATGACCCAGCAATTGCACTACTGGGTATTTACCCTAAAGATACAAATGTGGTGATCCGAAGGGGCACGTGCACCCGAATGTTTATAGCAGCAATGTCTACAATAGCCAAACTATGGAAAGAACCTAGATGTCCATCAACAGACGAATGGATAAAGAAGATGTGGTATATATACACAATGGAATACTATGCAGCCATCAAAAGAAATGAAATCTTGCCATTTGTGAGGACGTGGATGGAACTAGAGGGTATCATGCTTAGCGAAATAAGTCAATCAGAGAAAGACAACTATCATATGATCTCCCTGATATGAGGGAGAAGAGATGCAACATGGGGGGTTAAGGGGGTAGGAGAAGAGTAAATGAAACAAGATGGGATTGGGAGGGAGACAAACCATAAGTGACTCTTAATCTCACAAAACAAACTGAGGGTTGATGGGGGGAGGGGGGTTGGGAGAGGGGGGGTGGGGTTATGGACATTGGGGAGGGTATGTGCTATGGTGAGTGCTGTGAAGTGTGTAAACCTGGCAATTCACAGACCTGTACCCCTGGGGATAAAAATATATTATATGTTTATAAAAAATAAAATAAATAGTTAAAAAAAAAAGAAAAAGAAAATGGGGTTCCCTGGGAGGATACCATGGACTCAAGGCAGAGCTGGCAAGGATCCAAGGTGGAAGTGGGACTGGCTACATCCTGTTTCTCTGTTTTATGGACGTACAGTATCTCCCACATCTGTTTCTGCTTCTCCCTCTTCATTTGCTCCTCTCTACCACCTTGATTCCTCTGCTTATTTAATGGTTTCTGCTTCTTCATGGCTTCAGCTTACATATGTCTCTGGCACTGATCCAAGTGCTGGTTCCCAGAGGGGGAAATCTTGTGGCCATGTTCATCTTGTCCCTTGAGGCCTATACAAGTTGTTAAACCAGCTTGCCTTGGGTCACAGGCCCACCCTTGACCAATCAGCTGTGGTCAGGTCATAGGGCGGAGTCCTCTGACACACAAATGGCTAATGGGAAGGCTGCCCTCCAGTGGGGCCTGGGGCCTGGGCAAGGCTGTGTAGAAGAGAATACTTCCAAGGGGCTTGGTGTGTCCACGAGAGGACAAATGCCTATTGCTGGGATTTAAACTAGTATCCTCCAGAGCAAAGGTAGTTGGTGCTCGCATTCTAATTAACAATCACATACATGTTTATGACTTTCCAAATTAGCAACTCGTCCCTCCCTCTTGCTAGTTTCGAGGCACGTCTACCTTCTAGAGCTTCTTATGGCACTGGGCATTTTATTAGGACAAAGGGAGGGCTTGTCCTTTCTGTCTTTCTAACAATATTCTGCATTGACAAGGCCTCACCAAGCCCCATGGACTAGAAGCAAAGTAAATATCCTTACCCAATAACATTGAGAGTTTTCTCCAAAACATCAAGTTTATGCCCCTGTCCTCAATTCCGGAATTCAAAAAGCTCTGAAAACGTAAATATTTTCATAACTTACTTGGGGAGAATCCCGATCTTACCTGAACTCACTGGGTGGCGTACATCCACCTTGATCCAGTGTGAAGCCACTTAGAGTTTGTGTTTTTCCCACTTAGTGTGAATGTATATACATTTTCTGTAGAAATGTTAACAGACTTGACGGAGTGATGCCTCAGATGCTGTGGAACTTTGTAGAATATACTCGATGTGCGCTGCATTCCCTTTGTAAATCAGAAAAACATCTCAATTTCAAAACATAGCTGGCCCCAAGCATTTCAAATAAGGGATTGTGGAGCTGGCCCATTGGAAGCAAGTAATAAATACATGACGGACAAATAAACAATAAAAGGGAGAGTTGGAGTGGAAGGAGACACAGAATAAAGTTGAAATCTAAAAAAGCATTAATATGGGAGACAACTCTGCCCTTATTTACCTTTGCGTTCCCATAGGCAAGTTCCTATACCCACTCGACACTCAGCTCTCTCTTCTCCAAAATGAAGAGAGTACAGTTGGATCATTTCTGCAATCCCTTCTGTGTTTACAGTTCTGCAATTCTGGGGTCCCAGTTCCTTTTTTCAAAGCAGTTCTTCCCATCTGGCAGCAACCAAGATGTGGCAACCTTCTGTCAAGGCATTTCCAGTGGACACGCATTGTCCTTTCACATTTCACACAGTGAAGATAAACTCAAACATACTCATTGATTTGACTAATCATTTTCCCAGTTTTCTTAAAAACAAAACAAAACAAAACACAAAAACCAAAGAAAACACCGAGCAGTTTCAATTGGTTGTGAGTCTTTACATGCAACTGTTGCATAATTATTATTATTTTTTTTATAAAGATTTTATTTTTTTGACAGACAGAGATCACAAGTAGGCAGAGAGAGAGGAGGAAGCAGGCTCCCCACTGAGCAGAGAGCCCTATATGGGGCTCGATCCCAGGACCCTGGGACCATGACCCGAGCCGAAGGCAGAGGCTTTAACCCACTGAGCCACCCAGGCGCCCCCATAATTATTAAATAATTTATTTTACTTCCCTCTGCATCCATGATGATTTCTATTTATCCTGCAAAGACATAAAGAGAGAACATTAGGTCATTTGTACAAGAATATTTGAACCGGGACTCAGAATTGCTCATTCTTGACGGGTGTGCTGAGATCACTTCCCTAGTTCTATTTTGAAGATAAAGTTCCTTTGTTACCTTGGACCATGGTTTGAATTAGGTTAACTTCTCTCTTTTTTTTCTGATTTATATGACGAGGTGATTGCTTAAAGATGGCAATTCTCCGACAGTACCGATCCTGACAAATGGTACCCCTCCGTCATCCAAGGCAGAACCTTGGGCTCTATCCAGGACCTTTCCCTCTCTCTTACCACCCACATGTTCAATTAATCACCAAGACCTGCTGATTTAAAAAAAAAAATAAGTTATACTATGTTTCTGGCCTACAGAAAATCTGAGAGTGTAATATAAATGACACCCTGGTACCAACCTTCAGGTTTGTGAAATTGTAGCATTTTGTCACAAATCTATCAACCTTGGGTTTTTGCTTTGTTTTTTAAATAAATAGAACATAACAGACATAGTTGAAACCCCCAGTGTACATCTCTCCAATTTCATTCTCCTCTCTCCTTTCGAGAGGAAACCTCAATCCTGATTGTGGTGTTTTTAATTTCCTCGGTGTTGATAATATTATATATTGGGCTGCATGTTTGAATGTTAATATTTTATATTGTTTGTATCTACCTGCAGTTTGTTTTTCCCATTCAGCATTGTTCTTGAGATCCTTCCAAGAACTAGACATTTAAGTCTACAGTTGTTCCCCCTTCTCTGTCGGTGATACATTCCAGGACCAATCGCAGATAGTTCTGAACCCTAATATATACTGTGTTCTTTCCTATACATACACACCTCTGATGAAGTTTAATTTGTAAATTAGGCACAGTAAGAGATTAACAACAATAACTAACAATGAAATAGAACAGTTATAACAGCATGCTGTAATAAGAGTTGTGTGAATGTGGTCACAAAATCACTTACTGTCCTATACTACTCCTTCTTCCTGTGATGCTGGGGGACGATCAGATGCCTCCCTGGTGAGAAGCAGTGAGGTGAATGAGGTAGGTGTGACCCAGCTTCAGGCTAGGCTATTACTGACCTTCTGATTCTGTGGCAGAAGCAGGATCATCTGATCCTCACCATGGGTGACCACAGGTAACAAACTATGGAAAGTGGGACTGCAGATGGGGGCTACGGACCCTTGGGGTTCATTCTTTTGAGCAGCTGTGTCGTGTTCTATTAGACGAATGTTGATGTCACTTATTCATACTCTCACTAGTGGACATTTAGACTGTTTCTAATTTTTTACCATTAGACACTGCCACAGTAAATGCCCGTGTGCCTAGATCCTTGTACAGACAGAGTGAGAGCTTCTCTTGGGGACTGGTGGAGTGCGGCACCGGTGTCCAGACACTCGTGTGGTACAGAACCTTGATTTCTCTTAGCACACTTTTTTGGTCACAGGGTTATAAGCTTCCTCTTTTGGGAGCCACTAAAACAAATCTTTTGATAGTATAGAAAAGCTTTCTTGCCTGTTTCAGTAAGAAGCCTCACAAGCGGTACCATGACAAGGGGCAGCGCCAGTGTGGACTGAGCGGTGCGAGTGCGCATGTATTTGCAGTAATCTTCACCCCCAGCTCCCAAACAGAGGACTCCATTGCTTTGTTTTTCTCAAAAGCACTTTTATCTTCCCAAGATGCCTGTTACTGATGACCAGGCTTCTAGTTTCAATTTAATTTTTTTTAACTTTTCATTTTGAAAAAATTTTAGACTTACTGAAAAGTTGCACAAACAAGGCAGAGTGTTCCCATAAGCCCTTCCCCTACCTTTGCCTGAGGTTAGCATTGTGTGTCTCCAGAGTACAGTTATCAAAACTAACGCTGGTCCAGAACCATTAAGTGGACGACTTTATCTGCATGTACCAGTTTTCCCTTCCTGTCTCCTTCTGTTCACGGGATCCCATCCAGGGTCCTGGGTCCTATTGCAGTTGGTTGTCATGTTGCCTCAATTGCCTCTGGTTTGTGACCCATGTCTTGGTCTTCCCTTGTTCTTAATGACCTTAATATTCTTTTTTTTTAAAGACTTTATTTATTTATTTGACAGAGAGAGAGATCACAAGTAGGCAGAGAGGCAGGCAGAGAGAGAGAAAGGAGGAAGCAGGCTCCCCGCTGAGCAGAGAGCCGGATGCGGGGCTCAATCCCAGGACTCTGGGAACATGACCTGAGCTGAAGGCAGAGGCTTTAACCCACTGAGCCACCCAGGCGCCCCATGACCTTGATATTCTTAAGGAGTACTTGATAGTTATCCTCTAGAAAATACCCCAGTCTGGTTTTGTCTGGTGTTTTGCTCACGATTAGGTTGGGGTTATGGATTTTTGGGAAGAACACCTTGCAGAGCCAAGTGCCTGTCCCATCTTATGAGATGACGGGGTACATGATGTCCATGTGACATCATTGGTGATATTAACCTCCATCACCTGTAATGTTGGGTTTGCCAGATTTCTCCCCTGCAAAGTTACTTGTTCCTTTCTCTACTCTGTTCTTTGAAAATGGGTCTCTAGGTCTGGCCCAACCTTGATGGCAAGGGAGTAGGGATCAAGTTCCAACTCCTGGAGTGAGGGTATCAACATGTATTGTTTGGAATTCTTTTGAAAGAAATATTTGTTACTTCTCCCCTATTTATTTGTTTACTCAGCAATTCATTTTACATTATGGACTTGTATATTTCTTTTGTACTCTGGGTTAATATTCCAATATTGCATTGCTTAGTTTATGACGCAGATTGTTCTGGCTTCGGCCACTGGGAGCCCTTTCAGTTTGGCTCCCATGCCCCTTTGACACACCCCATCCTTTTGTTCTCTTCTGATCACTTCCTGACTTTCTAACACGGAGTCTGGCATTCATCAGTGGATGTGGCCCGTGACAGTCATGTCTGTAGTGTCCTAATGGTGATTTCCTATTTCCTCCCTCACTTCAATCAAGATAAATGAAAGATACTTAGGGGATTTATTATTTTTTTCTTTTACTCAGGCTTTGATTCCTCTTCCTAATTTCAAAAATTGAATGTTTTCCCCCCAGATATGGGACTCTAAAGAGACTTGGACTTGAATTTCCGTTCTGTTGCTTCAGGCTCTTTGGCATTAGGCTTCCCTGAGCCTTGCATTTCCTTTGTATCACAGAGGTACATGGAAAGAACCAAGATGCCCTTCAACAGACAAATGATAAAGAAGATGTGGTCCATATATACAATGGAGTATTATGCCTCCATCAGAAAGGATGAATACCCAACTTTTGTATCAACATGGATGGGACTGGAAGAGATTATGCTGAGTGAAATAAGTCAAGCAGAGAGTCAATTATACGGTTTCACTTACTTGTGGAGCATAAGGAATAACACAGAGGACATTTGGGAGTTGGAGTGGAGAAGTAAATTGGGGGAAATCGGAGGGGGAGACGAACCATGAGAGACTGTGGACTCTGAGAAACAAACTTAAGGGTTTTGAAGGGGAGAGGGAGTGTGGGGTTGGGTGAGCCCCGTGGTGGGTATTACGGAAGGCCCGGATTGCATGAAGCAGTGGGTGTGGTGCATAAACAATGAATTTTGGAACACTGAAAAGAAATTAAATTAAAAAAAAAAAACCAAAAATACCCACCTTATAAAGTTATCAGAAGGTCCAAATGAAGCCCCCCGCCCCCATGGCCTCCAGAGACTATTTGCTAACACGCAAACTGGGACAATGATGTGACCGTGCTCAGCTTTGTCCACTACTCTGTGGCACTGTCCACGGTGTTTCGTGAGCCTGGCTTTGACCAGAATCAAATGAGGAACTTGAAAAGCCACATTGGCTCAGTCTTCCTGACTGGGATCGTGGTGGGGTGGGTTCAGACCTTACCTGTACTCTGGACAGGTGAGCCCCGGGGGGTTCCACCTGTGAGTCTGGGGCCAGGTCCGAAGGCGAACGGGGGCTGCTGATGGCCGGAAAGAAAGGATCCCTGCCTCTGACCTGGAAACGCGTGAGATGACGGACGAGTCAGGCTAATGATTTCTAGATACTCCACTTCGTATTCGTGTGATCCTGCTTAGTCAGCTGCCTTTTAAAGAGAGAGTCTGTTCTTGGGAGACCTTTTTCATTTAAAAGTGCACAAAGACTACTTTTCTGGCGGGAACAAATAGAATGATTATTGTATGGACTTTCTCTAATACTACCTTGGACTCCTTTCTACCGTTTACTCTCATACTTGCCCGAGTGCTCACCCACTCGCTCGCTTTGATTCATTACACACATATGTATTACGAGATGATTATCCCAGTAAGGCTAGTAACACCCCCATCACCTTACATAATCACTGATTGGGCTTTTGTGTGTGTGTGGTATAACATTGAAGATCTACTCTCTCAACAACTTTCAAGGATATCATTAATTGTGGTCATCATACTGTACGTTGTTAGATCCTAGAACTTACTCATCTTGTAACTGGAAGTTTGTACTCAACATCTCCCCATTTCCCCTACCCCACAGCCCCTAGCAACCAACCACCATTCTACTCTGTTTCTATGATTTTTTTTTTTTTTTAGATTCCACACACAAGTGAGAACATAGAGTTATCTTTCTCTGTCTAACTTGTTTTGCTTAGCAAATGCCTTCTGGGTCCATCCATATCATTGCAAATGGCAGGATTTCCTTCTTTCTCGTGGCTAAATAATATCCTATTGTATATGTATATATACCCTGTCTTCTTTCTGGTTTCATTCACCAATGGACATTTAAGGTTGTTTCCATTTATTGTTATTGTGAATAATACTACAGTAAACATAGGGGTGCAGCTAGCTCTTTAGGGTAGGCATTTTATTTCCTTCTCCATATCGTCACCAACACTTGTTATTTTTCATCTTTCTGAGGCTAGCCATTCTGAGAGGTCTGAGTTGATAGCTCACTGTGGTTTTGATTTGCATTTCCCTGATGATGAGCAACACCGAGCATCTTTTTATGTGCCTGTTGGCTATCTGGATGTCTTCTTTGGAAAAATGTCTATTCAGGTCCTTAGCTATAAAAGACCGGAAAGCTTCTATCGCTTTTCAGAGGAGAACACTGAAGCATGGAAAGGCAACTTCTCAGAATCACTCAATTGCATTATGCCAGAAGCCAGGCCATGGAATCCTGTCTTCTTTCTACAATCCTTGATTTTTTTTCTGCCATGTCACCTTCCTTTCCATGGAGGTGAGGCTCAAAAGTGCTGACAGATCTGGGTAGCACACTCTGGAGAGCTCACGCATGTCCCTAGCAAGACCTGGAACAGAACAACTTTCAACACAAAGATGGTTCCAGATTTGGGAGGAAATTTTCCATTTTTCTACATTGTCTGGGTTAAACTACTGTGACAAATGACCTTGTAGCATTGTCTACCTTTGAAAAACAAGTAGCAGGAAGTACTCATTCTTAAGTCTTAGGTGTTGGTAACCACATCCAAACAAGATCCTCCAGAGAACAAACACACACTTTGGACCATAAGACTTTGGGCAGTTAATATTAACCACATTCTCTGACCTACTGCCTTTCAGCTTTTATTTCCAACCTTTTCCAGGCCAGAAGGTAAAAGATTAGAGGGAATCTTACTGTAGGCAATGCTGGGATTTGTTTTGAATTCTATTCCATATGTTTCTTCCTTTTCTTGTGTGTTGGTATGTATACCAAAGGGGCTTATTTGCAATAACTTATTGACCCAAAACTTTAGAGAAGTTGTCTAAATGTGATCATAAAACAGTAAGATCATGTAAAACAAGATAAGCCTTATCAGCAGTGCCCTCCCCAGATATGTCACAATCACTATCAGTGGAGGCTTGAGAGCGTCTGAGGACCTGTGGATTCTCAGGGAGCTGCATTTTGGGTTGTGCCCCCTGATAGCGGCAGAGGAAAGTGGATATCCCAGTGTATACTCATCCTTAAAATTCAGAGACCTTTCCCCAAGTGAGCCCAGCCCCCCCACTTCCCCAAACTGTGAAAACCACCTCCTCCTGCAGATGAGTTCGGACACCAGCAACTTGAAAAATAGGACAATAAACACTGTATACAGATGCATAGAAAAAAAAAAGTGGCTGAGACCTAGTCAATATGTTTTAAAAATGTGATGGTGACGGAGACACCGGTGGAAAGTTCACAAATGGTGCTCACCTATTTTTATCATCTCGTGTTTATATTCTGAATGAAGAGGTTCGTGTTACTAAATTGTAAGCGAAAAAGTCAGAGAGTTCAAATTGGGCAGAGACGCAGGATGGCAGCAAATTAAAAGATTGTCCTTTTCTTGACTCCACCCCTTGGTTAGCCCAACTGCAAAGTTAGCGTAGACTTCCGTCATCTTCTAAATTTCTACCTCTCTGTGGGTGCCTGTATTTCTGGAACGCTCACCCAAAATAATAAGGTCGCCCTGTCTCCCCTGGTGTCGATTCTGGGTTGTTTGGGGACCTGGCTTCTCTGAAGGAGTTGGTCTCCAGACTTTCTAGTAAAGGGTGAGCATAGATGTTTTTAAAAGGGGGTGCTGTACCTTTAAATTCTGAAAGTGAACTTGGCTCAGGAAGGCCAGCAGTCAAGGTCCAGCCCCTAGAAGAGAGAATAGCTACAGATTCTCCATCCTCAGTCTTTGCAAGGGGACGGCTGTGCCAGCCCGGCGGGCGGGCTCCTGGCAGCATGGCCATGAAGCTCGGGGCCCTCCTGCTGGTCCTTGCGCTCAGCCTGGCACAGCCAGCCGCGGCCGGCCGGAAGCTCCTGGTGTTTCTGCTGGATGGTTTTCGCTCTGACTACATCAGTGATGAGGCCCTGGAGTCCTTGCCTGGTTTCAAAGAGATTGTGAGCCGGGGAGTAAAAGTGGATTACTTGACCCCCGACTTTCCTAGTCTGTCTTACCCCAATTACTACACCCTAATGACTGGTGAGTACTGTGTCCTCTTCTGGGTGGGGTGGGGGTGGTGGCCAGAGCCCAACAGGGAACAGTGAGCTCCTGGCATCGAAGTCTGATTTAAATGTTCAGGTTTCCCTAGCCCTTTGGGACGCCCAAGTTCTTGGCTGAGACTTTTTTTTTTTTTTTTTCCCACAGTTGTGTTGTTCTCCAAAAGTTATTCCAAGGACCTGTTTTGGTGTGGAGAACATGTGACATAAATAGATGATTTTAGAAGTAGTTATTTGTTTCACAAATAAAAATTCTAGTTAACTCTGTACTTTCTAAGTTCAAGCTAAAAAAGCAACAGGTCTTCATGTGTTGGTACCAAATTCCTTCTGTCCCTTTGCTCTGCAGTCATCTGTCATCCTGGAGGTGTTTTGGCTTGTTTATCAATGTGCTGGATGATGAAAATTACACACGGGATTCCTGGATTGTGTGGAGAAAATGTGTAGGTCATTCCCTGAAGAATTACTGAGCAATGACACTTGTCCCTCTTTTGCTTTCTTGGGCCAAGTAAAATGACATGGAGAAGAAAAAAATTGTTTTGTGGTTTGGATTCCCATCTTTAACTTTTAGTATCTGTTAAAACAAAACAAAACAAAGCAAAACAAAACAAAACAAAGCCCTAGCCAACCCCAGAGCACGCTTGGGTTTGGGAAGCTGATTTTTGCCTAAAAATGATCTTCATCAGGGATTTCCAGAATGCCAAATGTGATTGCACAAACTCAGTCCTCTATCTGTGAGATAGAACCATATTTTCTGCTCTCACAGTGGGATTCCCAGCCTCCGGTTTGTTTTCTAGTTAACCTTTGTTAAGGCCAGCAAGAGGCTTTCAGAAAGAATTTAGCAAACTGTCCAGGGAGGCTGTTAAGAATGCACTGTTAGTACTGCTTAGGCAGGACTTAGCTACGTGCTCCGAGCATAAGGAAAACTCTATAAGTTATGTTAACGGGAAGAGGAGGAGACCTCTTGGATCTCATTATGGATCTCCACACCGAGGCAAACCCAAAGGAGTCTAGAAAGACAAATTGATACTTCTGACTTCATGCGTAGGTAGTGGATGCATCTGTACATAAAAATGCCATAAAATTAAGGGGGGAAGATACTTTGGAGAATTAGGAATGAAAGCATGGGGAGTAAAAAAATCCAGACAGCACCCAGGCAAGGAATTTATTTGCTTGTTTTTTAATTTCCCCCAACAGACAAACAACCAGCCTCAGTAAGATAAAGAGAATGAACAAAAGTCCTCTCGTCCCCACTTGGCATGCTTCTGCCCTTGCAGGGAGCTGGTTCGCAGGCTGCTGGGTCACACATAGATGGCATTGTGTGTCACAGCCTGACTCCAGTTCTGTCCCGGGAGTTTCACACACGCAGACCACCCCCACACCGGTTGTGTCTCAGCATCTTGCTGGGAGACCCAATTCATAAAGAGCCACGTGCAGTTTTCTCCAGGCCAGTGGAGAATGAACAAAATCCATTTTGGAGAGCCAGGCTCCAGTGAGGAAAAGGGGACTGTGACAGCCTGCACAGCGAAACCAAGCCGGTGGCCTGGCCTTTTGTTTGTCAGACCCACATTCCTGATATTGGCACAACGAATGATTGGCACAAAATGCCAGTCACGCGGGGACATACCTTCTTCTCAGACTAGGGTTTTTTTCACTTGTCTACTCATGACAGAGAGCCCTTTCCGTGATGGGACAGGCAGAGCCCATGAGTGTCTGGCAAAGAGCTCACCTTCACTGTCAAACCGAGGCTAGCCTGAGTTCCATACATGTTCTGCCTGAATATTTTTAGGTGGTAAGAAGTAGTATTTGAAAGCCTTACTTACGTCGACTTTCCCACTTCTATAGAAGCAATATTTTTTAAAAGATTTATTTATTTATTTGAGAGAGGGAGAGAGCACGAGTGGGAGGTGCAGAGGGAGAAGGACAGAGAGTCTTAAGCAGACTCCATACTGAGCGCAGAGCCCCACATGGGACTCGATCTCATGACCCTGAGATCACTACCTGGGCTGAAACCAAGAGTTGGATGCCTAAGAGACTGTGCCACCCAGGCACCCCATGGAACCACTATTGTACACAGAACGTGTCTAACAAGGCTCACGTTCATGCACATGTGTCTTTGGGTTTGTCTCGTACCTACTGAGTGAGCATATGGCCTAGAGCAAGCTTGGGGGCCGGGAGCACCAGGCCACAAAGCTGGTTTCGTCTCCACTGCCCTGGAACTGACTCGGGGCTATGTTGAGACAATTCCTCCCAATGGCCATGCTGAGTTTTCCACCTGATGTTGAAAAATTCCCGTTTTCATTTAAGGAAGAATATATCCATTGGGAATTGTACTTAAACATATGGTTTGAGCATTTGAACACTTTATGAATCAACAAAAGGAGCATGCTGGATCCTTTGGTACTAAAAGTTATACTGTTATAAGGTTCATCAGAATTCCTAAGAGAGATGATGATCTCACTTCATTACATGAATTACTGCCCACAAGACATAAAGCCTTTGGTGTTCTTACTTTGCATAATGAGGAATATTAGGCTGTTGGCCTTGGAGCTGGAAAAACTTGGTTGGAGTCTTCTCGGGGTCAGGATGGTGCCGGACAACTTCGGGCAGCCCAATGCACTGCCCTGAGCCTGTTCCCTCAGCTTCCAGATCCTAAGTCAGGCTAGGACCTCCGGCGTTGCCAGATGCAGGCATGAAAATAAGCAATACATAGGGAATTTAAAAAAAAAAATTAGGACTGGCAACTCTTGGGAGCCTAAAAATGAGAAATGAAGCAAATGTCTGATACCCTAGAGAGGAGAATTTTTTGGGAAGCCACATGGATGGTGACGGGGAATGAACAGTAACGGGATGCATAAGGAACCTGGGAAATCGTCTAGCCTAGTCACTGACATGAACCCACTGTGGCTGATTTTTTTTCTCCTTCAAAATACATATTGGCAGCAGGACCAATGTGAACAAAATTCTAATTTTGGATTAGAATTAGAAGATCCATTAAACAATTGATTGCTGGGGATACACAGAATCTTAAAACAGGGCCTTTCAACCAGGGAGGCCACCATCAAGTTGAGGAGGACAGACACATTGGGTACCTACTAATATCCTAAGATGAATGAAAAGGGCTGAATTGTTTCCCTCCAAAATGTATGTATTGAAGTCCCAACCCCTAGTATCTCTGAATGTAATATATACAGTAATGACTGTAAAGATACAGTCTTCAGAGAGTGAGTAAGGTGAAGCGAGGCTGTTAGAGAGGGCCCAATCCAATCTGACTGATATTCTTTCAGAAGAGGAAGAGACACCAAGAATAAATGTACTCAGAGAAAAGGCCCTGTGAGGACACAGTGAGCAGGCGCCATCTGTAAGCCAAGGAGAGAGGCCTTACCAGAAAGGAAATCTGCTGGCACCTTGACCTTGGATTTCCAGCCTCCAGCACTGCTGTTTGGCTGCCCAGTCTGTGGTATTTTGTTATGCAGCTCCAGCAAACGAATACACAGACGGCCTGAGGGTCCTTTTCCTCATATGCTGCAGGAGACCAGAAGGGAGGAGAGTGTTCTTCCAGTTGTGATGGCATGTGAAGCATTTTGAAGGAGGTGGGCTGTGAGCTGGAGTCAAGAGCCCCACGCATGGCACGCACAGGTGTAGATCTTCCTCTGTGCATCAGCTCTCTTTCCGAAGAGCTGTGTGGACCAGCCTCATTTCAGTTAAAACACAGCCATGGTGTAAACACAACCACTGCTCTGCTTTCTGTTTTGTTTTTAATTTTAAAAAAATATTTATTGATTTGAGAGAGAGAGAGAGAGAGAGAGAGTGAGGGGTATACGGGGGGACAGAGAGAGAAGCAGACTCCCCACTGAGCAGAGAACCCGACATGGGATTCAGTCCCTGGACCCTGGGATCATGACCTGAGCCAAAGGCAGACACTTAACCAACCGAGCCGCCCAGGCGCCCCTGCTTTCTGTTTCGATCTCTCTTACTGTAGATCTTGTTGTAAAGTTATTCTCTCTCTGAGGTTAATTCACAGTTAAGTAAAGTTTAACATAAAAATCCATGGAAGAAAAGCAACGATTTGTTCACTCCAAATCATGGGTAAGAGAAAATGGCGGATATTTTTGAGGAAGTATAACTTAGTATCATTTTATCAAGGCTGATGGCAACGTTTGTAATTCTTGAATGCTTCTGATGAAGCGTTTGGGGACAGTGGTCTAGAAATGTCCTGAGTAGCAGGGAAGCTGGTCTAGAATGTCATCTTTACTGAAGATAATCTACACACATATGCTGAAATTAGCTTGTTCTGCAATATGCTATTATCAGTTCAACATTTAAAAACTTGTAAATAAAATACAGGGAGGTTGGGTGCCTCCCTTCAGACACCAAGCAATGTCAGTAACAGGACGGACACTAGAGGGCAGGTGTCAGAGGCCAGGTTCTCACCAGCAATTAGCAGGACTCTGACCCCCATCCTGGAGTGCCGAGGAGGTCAGGCGTCAGACCTGGGACCTTGGGGACAGAAGTCTCCTCAAGACCAGTCCAGGAGACAATTAGAGCTTCATTGATCTGCTGGAATCCAAGGAAACCAAGGATGTTAACCATTAGAATTAATATTTGTGCCAACGTCTTTCCTGTTGCACTCCTAGAAATTACATGGACACAAATTCTTCCCAGTTATCAAGGATGCAACATTATGGAGTAAGATATTGCAGGATAAGGTACGCTTTCCCCTGCTTTTGCGAAAATAGTTGATTTAAATGAAAACCGGCTGTCACCTGAACCAACAGAAATCACTACAGAAAATACTTGAGAAATCATGTTTTGAAAAAAGCCTGCCTCCTCAGTCTTCTGGAGAACTCAGGTTTTACCTGATGGACTGCCCAGAGACCCCTGCATCCCCACAGCACTAGCAGTGTGGACGTGGGCCCCAGGGCACCCTCCTTCCCCCAAGCTCAGCATCTGCTCAGGGACATTCATCCCAGCACGTTAGCGTCCCTCGATTTAGACGCCTCCTTGAATACATGATATCCGGTATGCCCTCTCCTTCTCCGCTCTTTCTCTCTTGCACAAAACCCAGTTCCACTTTTTGTTTTCACCAAAGACCTCATATGGTCAAATGTCAATCCTTAGGCTTCTATTTCAGGCCCAGCAGCAGCTCTGGGCTGGGCCCTGCTGCTCCTTCCCGATAGCCCTCTCAGTTTCCCCTGGTTGTACCGACTGCTCGCTCCTTGGTCCCTTCCTTACCTCACTCTCTCTCACAGCCCGAGAGGGCTATCCTTTCCAGGTGCATGGCTGTACAAGTCTGTACTCCTCTTACCTCCAGCCCTAGAGTCCACACCCTCTGTTGCCAGAACTGCCCTACAGCCCCTGTTCCCTCCACCCCCCTGCCCTACCTTTTGTGCGCCTCCACGGACAACCAGAGTAGTCCTTTTACAGCATGAATCTGATCACGTCGCTCCTCCATTCAGTTTTTTGAGAACTGGCCCCATGCGGCCATCCCATTCCTTTCCCAGCTCATGCCTGACCCTCTTCCCCTTGCTTCTCACCTGTTCCAGGCACGTGGCCACCCCTGGAATGCTTTTCCCCAGAAAGACTCAAGGTTTATGCCCCTTCTTTTTTCAGATTTCTTTCCTGAAGTCACTGCAGTGATCTGCCTTCCCTACTCACTACCTGAGGAGCCCACGTGACTCCATCATTCTCTCTCCTCTCTCTCTCTCCTTATTCTTCATCTCAGCACCATGGATTTTTTATTCTGCCTTCTTTAAATAAAATTTGTTATCATGAAGCAGTATTATAATAATGATTAAAACATTCAGAGTTTCAGGGAACTTGTCAGTTATTATTTTGGTTCTAGATAACTCCTAAACTAAAAAGAAGGAAAAAATCTGAAATTATGCTCTGCTCTGTGGAAGCAATTAACAGCCATTTAGGAGAACTAATTACTAGCTATGTCTAATAATCTCATATATCTCAAAACATGTCATCAGTTTTGTTTTAAATTTTGACTGTAAGGTTGGAGGCAATAAGAGGGTTGAAAGGAAAGTCACTCATGGGGTGGGGGCTGTGCCAAAGTAGGAGATCAAAGGCATGGGGCGTTGGGAGGAGATTTAACTAGGAAACTAGTCATCAGCATAGCCCAAGAGAGAACCTGATTCTCACCAAGATTGCTGAGGCCAAGAAAACAGAGGCAACGTTAAAACTCGAGCAAGGCCAATGGCTCAGAACCACCTGAACATCCGTGAGAGGACAGTGAAGGACAAGGTTCATGTGGTCCTGGCTGTCGGACCCTGGGTCAGATCTGGCAACTTGAAGGGCTGGAAGGGCCATCCTTATGTTCTGAGCCTCCATCCCAGATTGTTTAAGTGGACGAGGTAGGAACCCAGGCATCATGACAGGCTCTGTAGACATTTGGAAACATGAGATCGCATTGGGGGCTGAATGGGTCCTCCGACCCTGCAGATTTATATCTGGTGGGGCCTAACCCAATATGACTGATGTCCTTGAAAGAAGGGATTAGGACACAGGTGGGCACAGAGGGAAGGCCATGTGAAGACACGGGAAGAAGGTGGCCATCTACAGGCCAAGGAGAGGGTCTTTAGAAGAGGCCAGTTGTGATGACATCTTGCTACCAGATGTCTAGCCCCCGGAATTGTGAAGCAGAAATTCTTGTTGTGTAAGCTGCCTGGTATGGTACGCTATGCCAGCTCTTGGAAACAAATACAGTCAGGAGGGTGACGCAAGTCTGCCAACGGAAGAGTGAGGTGTTTTT
The DNA here is from genome assembly GCF_002288905.1 of Enhydra lutris kenyoni. NCBI lineage: Eukaryota > Metazoa > Chordata > Mammalia > Carnivora > Mustelidae > Enhydra > Enhydra lutris. The sequence continues at coordinate 14,852,992 of NW_019154095.1, read as the reverse complement.
AGACAGACCTCTTGTGCCCCCCATATTCTGAGAGTTTCTAGGGGTTTCCACCTCAGAATTGAGTTAGTCATGGTGCATTGATTTCCTAGGGCTGCTGTAACAAATTATAACACGCTGGGTGGCTTGAAACACCAGGAATTTATTCCTTCACAGTTTTGGAGGCTGGTGATCAGAAATCCAGGTGTTAGCTGACCCCTGCTCTCCGGAAGACTGTAGCAGAGAATCTTTCCCATGCTTTTCTCTTAGCTTCTGGTGTTGCCAGCAATCCTTGGTCTTCCCTGGCCTGTCAATGCACTGATATCTCACTCTAGTCTCTGCCTCCATTGTCTCCTGGTGCTCTCCCTGTGTATCTCTGTGTCTCTTCTCTTCTTACAAGGACACCAGCTACACTGGATTAGGGTCCATCCTAATGAATTCATTTTACTTGACTATATCTGCAAACACCTTGTTTCCAAACAAGGTCACACTCACAGGTACTATGGGATAGAACCTCAACACGTTTTTGGGGAGCACAGTCAACCCCTTACACATGGTAGAGTGGAAAGAGCTGTGAATTTGCTGCAGAAGACCTGATTTCATCTATTCTGTCACCTCTTAACTTCCAGAATTTGAACAAGTTCTTGCAAGTTTGAATATTATCTGTCATTAGAATGGAGAAAGGAAAACTTACCCACCAAGCTTGTGGGACCCTTCGTGTAAAGCCACCATTATAAAAACTGTACCCATTACACACTTTATCACTAAGATTAGGCAAAATTATGTTGTAGTAACAAGCTGTATCAGAGGTTTACAACCATGGTTTATCTCTCACTCATGTGTGGACTTTAAGGATTAACTCTGCCCCATATCCTCTTCATTTTGAGATCTAGGCTGAAAAAGGAACTTCTGTATGGGATGAGCTGTTCACGTGGCTAAGGGACAAAGGGAACCTGGCAGAATGACATGGCAATGCTTAGAACCTTTGCTCCAAGTAGCACAAATCACATCTGCTCATTCCATTGGGCAAAGCAAATTATATGGCCAAGCTTGATGCCAGTAGGTCATAGTGGGGACAGGAACTGTCTTGAACATTAATGCCGCATATCACGCACACTGAACGGGCTCTAGCTGCATTTGATAAGAAGCTTGTGGGTCTTCGTGAGAAGGAATGGCATGTAAGTGTCTACAATGCAGGCAGAAAAGTATTGTTGGGAGTTACTCTGGGCTTGGACATTTCCATCTAGTTCCATCTAGAACTAAACATTGAAAGATGAGTGGAAAGATTTTTAGCAGGAGATGTGTTTGGGGCCAGATCTTAAGAAAAAAAAAAAAGAAAGAAAGAAAAATCTGTGAAATCTGCCAGATGTGAGAGTCACAGCACAAGCAAGTCAGAGAATCAGAACAAGGTAGGTGAAAGGTAAACCCATTCACCAGTTGAGTGTGGGCTGAAGGGCTGGAGAGATGAATTTGGGGAAAAAAAAAAAAAAAGACGTGCAGTTGATGGAAGGCTTTGAAAGCTGCACTGAAAATAGCCCAGTAGGCTCCTCCTTTCTTCCTCTTCCACTTTAAAAGTTCAAGCCTCTATTCTTCATGATGGTCTGTAAGTGAGGGGTTGAGTTTGAGGAGCAGCTTGAAGGCAGCCCTCACTGAGGCCCACTCAGCACTGAGAGGGTAGGAGGAAGTACGAGGAAGGGAGCAGGAATTGATTCGAGGACCCGGAGGTACCCAGAGCCCGGGGCTCCTATGAGCAGAGACCAGAGACGGGGAAGCTTGGAGACCCATCTATTTGGGGAAGTAGATTTTTTTTTTTTTAAGATTTTATTTATTTATTTGACAGAGATCACAAATAGGCAGAGAGACCCACAGAGAGAGAGGAAGAGAAGCAGGCTCCCCGCTGAGCAGAGAGCCCAATGTGGGGCTCTATCCCAGGACCCCGAGATCATGACCTGAGCTGAAGGCAGAGGCTTTAACCCACTGAGCCACCTAGGCACCTGGGGGAAGTAGATTTTATAAGAATGGATTTCAAGTTGAAGTAGGAGAGTCATCTGAATTGGCCCTTTAGGGGATCGGAGAGAGTGTCTTAAAGGACAGTTCCAGAAACATGCAGAATAACAAAGACGGAAAATGCTGCAGTGGATCCCAGTGGGCCCCCAGTGAATGGACTTCTTTTCTCTCTGGGTGTTTCTCACAGATACACAGTTACATCTCTCTTCCCGTCTGCCTGAGCTTGGTCTGCATTTTGTCATTTACCTCCCAGGGACACCAAACCGCATCTTTCTTACGGGTCCTGGTCACGTGGCCTCAAGAAACAGGCTGGCTGGGTAAAGTACAGGGCCACAGAAGTGTGAAGGGCAGGAACCAGCTCAGGCTCAGAGAAAAAAATGTGTTCCAGGAATTTACAAAAATAATCTTTCCTGGTGTGTCATTATTTAAGCTCCCATCAGCAGACCTCTCTACACCAAAGTGCCACTTTTCAAAAAGTGTGTTTCTCTTGGCTTCCATGGTGATGAGAGGGCGTTCTTGTTATATGGCATTCAGCTGCTGGAACCTGACTCCTTGAAGAAGGGAATGGTTTAGGGCTGTGGGTAAAGCTTAAAAATGTGGTGAAAGCTTTTGATTATAATAACAGCAAACCCTTTTCCAGAAGGTTCACCGGCACGGTCCTCCAACCATGGCTGCTCTCCCCTCCCCCTTCCCGTCCCCCCAGTGTTGATTGATAGGACCATATTCCTCTTGCCAAGGCTTCTGGGAGTTTGGTTGAAGCACGCTGCTCTCAGTACCTGCTTCATCATGAACGATATGCCAGAAATGGGTTAAAGGACATTTAAAATTATTTTGGAGGGAGCCTGAGTCAGCGTGCTAATAACATTTATTTCAGAGACATTTTAAACAACACGTACTCAAGTTTCAGAGTCCCCTCGCATGAATAGCACCATTGTGTCCACCGTCTCCCAGGCGAGGACCTGGGGCAGGTCTGGGGCTCCTCTGGCTCCCGTGTGTAGCTTTTGGCTCTTGTCGGATACTATGCTCAATCATAACCTGGTCCTACCTTCTGCCATTTCCTTCCCAGGGAGAAAGGGTCCGGCAGACAGGTCAGGGAACCACGTGGAGCCGTCTCATTTGGGCAAAGGGCTGCTCAGCCTGGGATCATGAACAGACTTGTAGTCGGGGTTACTGTGGATATTTTACCCCTCGATGAAGTCACGCCCCCTGGCTGCCTGCCTCGAAGAGCTTCTGTGGTCACCAGGTGTGCAGCAGGAGGACGAGTGGGGTCGCTGTGCACATGTCTGCAGCACCGGGTCCCAGCCTTGGTGCTGGGGTCCGGTCCCTGCCCAGTCCCCTGGGGATGAGCAGCCTTGTGTGTTCATGCCATGTTGTCCAACCCAAATGTCTGATGCGAAGCAGGTCGAGAAGCGCTGGTGGAGCAGAGAGGGCACAGGAGGGAGGGCAGGGTGCCAGGTTCGGCTCCTGACTCTGCCAGGACCGCTGGGAATCAGATAGGTCTTGTCATCTTCCTAGCCCTGAGTTCCCACAGCTTTAAGATGAGATACCACCTTACACCAGTTAGAATGGCCAAAATTAGCAAGACAGGAAACAACATGTGGAGAAAGGGGAACCTGTTGGGAATGCAAGTTGGTACAGCCACTTTGGAGAACAGTGTGGAGAGTCCTCAAGAAATTAAAAATAGAGCTACCCTATGACCCTGCCATTGCACTACTGGGTATTTACCCCAAAGATACAGATGTAGTGAAAAGAAGGACCATCTGTACCCCAATGTTTATAGCAGCAATGGCCAAGGTTGCCAAACTGTGGAAAGAACCAAGATGCCCTTCAACGGACGAATGGAGAAGGAAGATGTGGTCCATATACACTATGGAGTATTATGCCTCCATCAGAAAGGATGAATACCCAACTTTTGTATCAACATGGACGGGACTGGAAGAGATTATGCTGAGTGGAATAAGTCAAGCAGAGAGAGTCAAGTATCATACAGTTTCACTTATTTGTGGAGCATAACAAATAACTTGGAGGACATGGGGAGATGGAGAGGAGAAGGGAGTTGAGGGAAATTGGAAGGGGAGGTGAACAATGAGAGACTATGGACTCTGAAAATCAACCTGAGGGTTTTGAAGGGGCGGGAGGGGGGTGGGAGGTTGGGGGAGCCAGGTGGTGGGTATTAAGGAGGGCACATATTGCATGGAGCACTGGGTGTGGTGCATAAACAATGAATACTGTTACGCTGAAAAGAAAAAAAAAAAGAAAAGATGGGAGGCCTGGGAAAGAGCCTTGGGGTTAACTGTGCACTTACTGAGTGCCAGTTACATGCTGGGAATGTTCTAAGTGCCCTGTTCTAGGTTCTGGGAATGGTCATGAGGCTCAAAGGAGATTCTCCGGGGCCACGGTGGGGTGGAGGGAGAGGGTGATCAGATGGGGCTCTCAATGATGTTCTGCCTCCTTCTGTTAGGGTCACAGCAAGTCCCCTTTGACCTCTTTTATGCATTTAAAGGAAGTGGTCTGTGGTTCACCACACTGGCTGCTGATGGCCCCGGACAAGGGTGCCGGCCTGAGGGGAGGGTGAGAGGCAGCGGACGGAGGTGCCCCCATCTAGTGATGTAGGAATCAGCCACCCCTAGAGTTTGCCTGAGGGGTCCCTGGGCCTTGGCTCTTCTTCCGGATTCTACACTCAAGCCAAATAATTGAGCCCACTGGCTCTGCGGCTGTCTAGTTTTCCCTGAAAAATATCTATATGTATAAGGATTTGACTTCCTCGGGTGGGCTTGAGGAAACATTCTGCTTTAATGGTTGAAGGCAAAAACCTTAAACAAACATAGGTGTTTGGGAAAAAACCTCCAATATTGGGCTTCTAGACCTTCATTCCCTGGCAGATCACAGGCCCAGCCTCAAACATGCTCCCCACCTGCGCCAGCCCCTGCCCCTGTGGGGGATGCAGGGAATGGAAGCCTATTAAAGGGTTGTCCCACCAGGTTCACCCTCTCTGGCTGTCTGAGCTCCCTTTCCAGGCTTTGGTGTGAGCTCCCTTTCCGGGCTTTGGGTGTGCTCTCCTCTCTAGGGAACACCCTGACCTGCAAAGATGCCCCACCAAGAGTCCACCAAAGAGGGCAGATGTGAGGCCAGGCCGTGTCAGGCCACGAGAGCACCTCAGAGCAGTCACCAGGGTCTACACTCCTGAAAAAGGTCCCCAAACCCCTCTCCCTGAGCTGTTCCCAACTGCCAGACCATGTACTCTGTGTGAGTGGTCAGTTATTTTACAGACTTTTCACACATATTCTCCCGGTCTCCGGTCAGAAACACTGTCTCCCACCCTCTGCCTGGCCGGGCCCCACCAGGAGGCAGGAGGCACAAGCAACCTCTGCTGGAAGACACCCCCATTCAAGGTCACTGGAGCCCTGGCAAGGATTTTTGCCAACTGGAGGAAAAACCTACCTTTAAAAATAGACAAGAAACTAGAGCCACGGTTCCCTCTTGTAGGTATGTGAGGGACAAAGAGAGGAGGGCGATGTCTTATTGCCTGTCTTTTGAACAATATGATTTCTCTACTCAAAATATTAAATTAAAAATATATCCATATCCACTGGAACGTGTTCATCTCTATTTGAGTAAGTAGACATTTTAATTTAGCATTAATAAGGCCCCCTGTTTTTCTTCAGGCTTCTCTAACAAAGAACCATAGCTTAGGCAGCTTACAAACAACAGAAATTTACTTTTTGCAGTTCTGGGGGCTTGAAGTCTCTGATCAGCATGCCAGTGGGTCTGGTTCTGGTGAGGATTCTTGCAATTCTTCTGGGTTGCAAATGGCCCTGTTCTCATTGTGTCCCCACATGGCAGAAGGAGGGTTAGAGAGTTCTCTGGGGTCCCTTTTATAAGGGCGCTAATCTCATTCATGAGGGCTCCATCCCCATGACCTAAGCACCACCGAAAGACCCAGCCTCTTAATAACTTCACGTTGGAAATTAGACTTCAGTAAATGACTTTGGACATTTGGTCCATTGCACTGCCCTTGTGACTTAAAGAAATATTCACACTGAAAGAGTTTTTAAAAAGATGCTTTCCAGCCTAGTGGGCATAAAGCGGTGTTCTGTGGTTTGCTTTGGTCTTCTCAGTCTATACTGCAGGCTTTCCAGCAACAACCAGCCAGGGCTCAGGAGATCATGGTGAAAGCCACTCCCATCACCCTTCATGGAACACTGTCACCTCAGGGGAGCTGCCACTGCCCCCCGCGAGAAGCAGGACTGAAGACAGTCTATCAGGCCCAACCTTGTTTCTACCCTCTGAAGGCTCTTCCATTCCCTAGGTGGGTCCTTCCAACTACCCCTGCGGACAAAACGAGTCCGCACAGCAATCCGTCCTGCTTTTGGTCTACACCTGCTCACGGGCAAAGGAAGTGTTAGTTGTCTGTGTCTGGGTCCGGTGCTTGCTCAGAAGAGACATTGTTTGTCGGACCTTGCTGGTTCAACTAGTAACAGGACTTCTGTCCAACCCCTGGGGGAAAGCCTTATGTCATCTATCTTTTTTGTAGACTCTATAAAATTTTGTTGCTGAACATTCCCTACTAAGGTTCCACCTCTCTTTAACAAACCACTGGTGCATTCATATACCTGTGTCGATCTCACTGGGTTCTGGAGTCCTTCTGGCCATATTTCATAGGCTTCTCAGTTCCCCCCTTCACGTTCACACCGAATATGCTTCTCCTCCCCCGGGGCTCATAGCAACCCCATCGCTGCTTTTAGCCTGTCATCCTGGACTCCCCAGCAGGCAGGGCTGTCCTCCCTTGTGCTGGGCTCTGTGGGTGGATCCGATTCCATGTTCCCATTACTCCCAGTCCAGCCCCTTCCCCTACAGGTTAGCCAGCTGGCCTCGTCCCAAACCATGACACCCCTCCCTGTACAGTCAGAGTCCATTTTAGCATGCATTCGCCAGTGTAAAATAGAACATTAAAACTATGTGAATGAGCTTGGGAATATGTAACAAAACCCACTATATCCCAATCCAAAATGTCCCCCAGAGGCATTCAGAATCACACAATGTGAAAAGCAGAAGCAGCTGTAGAAATGCTGGTGCATTTGTTTGTCTCATTGTGCAGAACAAGAGACCGAGGCCTAAGATTCAGACCCAGCGGCTAGGTAAGGGCAGAGCCTCACCAAGCACAGGGCTCCGCAGCCGACTGGGGTCTGGCGTCCCTTGAATGCACAGGGACAGAAGCCCAGGCATCCTTTGTGACCCTGCCTGCCTGTTTGTCCGGTGGGTTGCTCTGCCGGGGCTCTCAGCTCTGCTCCAGACCCACCCCTCTTTCACAGCGGGGCTTCCCTGCCTGGGTGGCTCTTGCTTCTTCCCTCACCCTTATTAACCTCTCCCAGGATGTGTAAGCTGAAATGAAATGAGAGTCAAAGTAGCTTTCTGTGAGATTTCCTCCAAGATCTGATCACGGAGGAGGTGGAACCACCTAGAAGGCTGGGGCTGGTGTTGGACACAGCTGAGCCATCCTCCCTACTTCCCGGGGCCACAGATGATCACTGAAGGCTGGCTGCTATCCTTTCAGCTTCTTAAAAACCTCCCCCAAGTTCTGATGGAGCAGATAAGAATACCCCGTTCCAGAGAATTTGCTCTCAGACTGTGTCAGCATGTACTTCAACATCTAGCTAAAAAGTAAAATAATCAGATGGGGGAAAATGACTTTATTGACCAAATCCCAGCCATCTGTTTGTTCTTTTGAAATGAGTAGCCGGCTGTGTGGGTGTCTCGAAAATTCACCTCAGGAGGTTCCCTCAGTGCGCATCAGATTAGTCCCTATTGTTTAGGGTCCTGTTGGCCAGTTGTGAAATCCCCACTAGAATGGAATTCTGGAGAATGATCTCTTCACTTCTCCCTTGTCACCTCACTAATTTTGTTGGAGGCCTCTCTGGGAACTCTCAGTCCTTCCCTTTGCTGATGCTACTTATTGCTTGTGGAAGGATTCTGCTCCCGTCCTCCCTGGAACCCCCAAGCCTCCGCTCCAACCCACATGCCAGCTTCCCTCCACCTGTCCTTCTCCTGCAGGTCCAAATAAGATGTATTTCCTGTAAAGGGCCTTGACCCTCAGATAGGAAGCTTTCAGAGCTCGGTGGTGCTTTGAGTTTGCTAACTCCTTTACCACTTACTGTCTGAAACACAGAATTTGGTAATTACGACAACATATAATGTGGCCATACACGCATACAGTACATTCATGTATGAATACTCTCTATGTGAGAATATAGCAAACATTTACTCTCCTAAATAAGTCACTATTCTAGAGATGACCAGGACATGGCTTCTGTCTTGGGTGAACTTGGAATTAAGCAACTAAATATGTGTTGAAATAAATAGAATCACAGGACAGAATAGAATAGGCACAGGAGACACAGAGACTCTTTCTGGGAGTGTGTGGGGACGAGGAAAGGCTTGCTGAGGTGCTGATATTTAAATAAAGCCTGAAGGATTTGGACTTGGTTGAGACTTGGAGGAAGGGCCTTAAGGGTGGCTGGTCTTACGCAAGTCAAGGGGCAGAGGCGGGAACAATGAGGAGTGTGTGGAGAGCGGGACTGGGCTTTGAGATGCCTACTGTGACATTTCTGAGCATTGTGGGTCTGTGGGAGGCCATCCAGGTCGGCAGTGAGAACTCACCTGGGAGTCAGGTCCTCAGAGGCAGAATGAACCTGGAGTCAAGGAGATGCTGGGCTCTGTGAAGAGGGAATGGGCAAGACGGGTTGGATGTGGAGGATCAGAGAAAAAAAAAGTCACAGTATCAGACAAGAATTGAAGCTAGTCTTTTGGTAATGTTAATGAATTGATCTGTATGTAAAGTGTATCCAAGTTCACAATCTTGAATGCATAAGAAACAGTGCGTGTCTTTATATTCTTAAAAAAAATCATCTATGCAAATGATGAATCAGTAAATTCTCCTCGTGAAAACAATATTACACTGTATGTTAACTAACTTGAATTTAAATAAAAATATGAAAAAGATTAAAAGAAAAAATAGAAATTTACAATTTAACCCCAAATAAGTCGACCTCCTATGTCTGACCACCCTCCCCAAATCCAAATCTGTGGGTGAACCTGAAAACATGCTAAGTCAAATTAGCCATACACAAAAGGAAAAATATTAGTGGATTCCCCTTATGTGAGGTACCTAGGGTAGTCAGATTCATAGAGGCAGGAAGTAGAATGGTGGTAACTACAGGCTGGGAGGAATGGGAAGTTAGTGTTTAATAGGAGAGAGTTTCAGTTTGGAATAAGGAAAGTTCTGGAAGTGGATGATGGTGATATTGCACAACAGCATGAATGCACTTAATGCTACTGAACTGCACACTGAAAAATGGTTTTAAAATGGTGATTTTTGTATTATGTGTATTTTGCCACAACTAAAAAAAAAAAATCCTAAATCTGACTCTGACTCCCATCCCATTGGGCTCAGTGGAAATTCAGTCTCAGTCAGTGCTGGATGGGTAGTGGGGTGACTTTTCTTCCACGTCTAGGGTAATGCAAAGGTCCTGGGTCATATATAGTCCGAAGGCATTGAGAACAGCAGCCCTTGTCATTGGTCCATGTCAATCCATGTGGCTCCAGAAACCAGGCTCTACTGCTATGAGCTGGAAAACCTTGCGCCTTGACTCCAGCCTCCCCTGTTGTGTCTCTCAAATGTCAATCCTCTCCATGGAGTTCCGCCACCAAGCAGTGCATCATTTTCTGCTCTCACTGGACCAGCAAATCCTTCTTAGCTCTCCCTGGTCTGGAGGAAAAATTTCCACCGGGACAAGTTTCACGGTTGTGTGACCTATGCTGTCACATTGGTCCCCATGCTTATAGGGACCCTGCACGTGCTTTCATGCTCTGCTGTCACCATTTTGGAATTCTTACTAATTCATGAACCAGGGATCCCACATGGTTACGTTGCACTAGGTCCTGGCAATTATGTAGTCCACCCCGCCTTTTTCTCTTCCTTGCTTCCCTCAAAGGCAAATATGCCTTCCTTATATTCTCCCCTGCAGAGATGTGTTCACAGTATGTTCAAATGAGCTCCTTTGAGATGATAAAGTGTCCCAGAGGAAAGAATGTGTCCAGGCAGTATCAGCTGTTGTTCCAGAAACACAGACCACTCCAAAGACAAAAGGGGCTGGGTGCCCGCTTGAAACACAATGGAAATAAATATCTAAAAAGAGAACAGGCTAGTTCATATTTCAGTAAAATATCTTACTGCAGTAATAAAAATATAAATCAGTTTTATATTTAGAACTGATTTTATGTTTATTTATAATCGTTTATATAAAATCATTTATATTCTCATACCTTGGGTACTTGCAAGGTATCTGGGTGGTGATTTCTTTACCAGTCGTAATGGTTTAGAGATGAAGATTTCAGAGTCGTCCTCAGAGAGGTAGGAAATTATATGAGTAGATGAGACCCCTTGGGAAGATTATAGCAAGAGAAGAAAAAGAGGTCGAGATGAAACTTTGAGGGACCTTGCTAAATTTAAAGAGCATGATATAGAAGGAGAAAGAAGAAAGGAGAAAAGAAGAAATACAGACCTATCACAGACCATTGTAGCAAAGACCCAAAATGAAAATCAGCAGGAGTCAAACAGGCTCAAAGTAATCAAGGAAAAAGATTTTTCAACAGGAGACAGAATTACCATACAGAAGAATTAAAGAAAAGAAGAAACAATAAGTCATTAGATTAGGGGGCTTGCACGTAGCAGCAGGGATTGGAGACCAGTAGGGAGATGGAAAGGAGGGACAATGCTTTGTAGATGAATTCTATATTTGGAGGATTCGGGGGCTGGTGTTTGCCTGTCGATATGTTGGTTTATGGGTCTATATAGCTGTGATCTCCACTGATCTTTTAAAATTATTATTACAATTTTATTGAGGTATACTTTACATGCCATAAAATCCAACCATTTATAGTGTACAATTCAATGATTTTTAGTATATTTACAGAGGTATGCAGCTATCATCACAATATAATTTTAGACTGTTTCCATCACCCCTCAACAAAACCTTGTACCCTGTATTTGCTCCTCATTCCCACTTCCAGCAACTACATTAGGCAACCACTAATCTACCTTCTTTCTCTAAAGGTTAGCTTTTTCTGGACATTTTATATAAATTGAACTATAGAATATGTATTTTTGGGGGGGATCTGGCTTCTTTCACTCTTCATAGTGGTTTTGGGGTTCATCCATGTCCTATCAGTCCATCATTCCTTTCCACTGGCAAGGAGTCTCCATTACACAGACAGACCACATTGCGTTTGTCCGTCCACCAGCTGATGAACATTTGGGTTGTTTCCAGTCTTCGGCTGTTGCGAATAATGCTGCTACAAACATTCGTGTACAGAGTGTTTGTCTAGACTTATGTTGTCATTTCTTCTGCATAGGTACTTTGGAGTAGAATTGCCGAGTCCTGTGGTAATTTTACGTTTAACATTTTGAGAAACTGCCAGACTGGCTCTCAAAATGGCTGCCTGACTTTACGTTCCCACCAGTGATGTATGAGGGGTCCCATTTCCCTATATCCTCAATAACACTTGCCATTGTCTTTTTTCATTATCCCCATTCTAGTGGGTGAGAAGTGGTATCTCACTGTGGTTTTGAGTTGCATTTCCCTAATAATTAGTGATACTTGACGTAACACACTTAGTGGCTATTTTATAACTTCTTGGGAAGAATGTCTATTCAAATTATATTAATTTGAATTATATAATATTATATTAATTTGAATTATATAATATAAATTATATTACCCATTGTTTAAAACAGGGTTATCTGTGTCTATTATTAGTTATAGGAATTTTTCATACATTTCAGATTTACTTTTCTTTTTTTTTTTTAAGATTTTATTTTATTTTATTTGACAGATAGAGATCACAAGTAGGCAGAGAGGCAGGCAGAGAGAGAGGAGGAAGCAGGCTCCCTGCCGAGCAGAGAGCCCGATGCGGGGCTCGATCCCAGGACCCTGGGATCATGACCTGAGCCGAAGGCAGAGGCTTTAATCCACTGAGCCACCCAGGCGCCCCCAGATTTACTTTTCTTAGAGGAAATACGACTTGCAAATATTTTTCTCTTAGGAGTCAGGCTGTTTTTTCACCTTCCTAATGGCGTGGGCTCAAGTGTAAAAGCATTTAATGAAGTCTATACATTGATTTTTTTTTTCCCTTTATCACTTGTACTTTTCATGTCATATGTAAGAAAACAGCTGCTTAAGCCAATGTCAGGAAGATTTACCCCTGTGTTTTCTTTTAAGAGTTTTGTACTTTTAGCTCTTACATTTAGGTTTGTGAATTCATTTTGGGTTAATTTTCGTGTGTCGTGTGAGGCAGTAACCCAGCACCATTTGTCAAAAAGAGTATTTCTTTCCTACTGAATTTTCTTGACACTTTTGTTGAAAAGCAACTGACCATAAATGTTAGAGTTTATTCCTGGGCTTTCCATTTTATTCCATATGTCCCTCCTTATGCCAGGACCATACTGCTGTGATTACTTAGTTTTGTAGTAAGTTTTGAAATCAGGATGTGATTCCACCCCTCCCCTCCCTAGCCTTTGTGCTTGTTTTTAAAGATTGTTCTGGCTATTCTCAGTCACTTGTATTTCCCAGTGAGTTTTAGGATGAGCTTATCAACCTCTGGGGAAAAAAAAAAGAAACCCAGCTAGGATTTTGATAGGGATTGTACTGAATCTAGAACAATTTAGAAAGCATCGCCACCTCAGCAACATGATGTCTTCTGATCTGTAAACATGGGATGGGTTTCCATTTACTCGCGTTCTAAGCCCTTTTAGCCATGTTTGATAGTTTTCCATGCATAAGTCTTGCACTTCTTTTGTTAGATATTTCTAAGCATTTTACTCTTTTCTATATTATTGTGAATGGAATTATTTTCTTAATTTCCTTTTTGCAGCATACGAAAGCCCAGTTGGTTTGGGGGTGTTGATCTAGTATATGGTGACCTTGCTGAACTCGTTTATTAGTTCTTTTTTTTTTTAAGATTTTTATTTATTTGACAGATCACAAGTAGGCAGAGAGGCAGGCAGAGAGAGAGGAGGAAGCAGGCTCCCTGCTGAGCAGAGAGCCCGATGCGGGACTTGATCCCAGGACCCTGAGATCATGACCTGAGCCGAAGGCAGAGGCTTAACCCACTGAGCTACCCAGACGCCCCTCGTTTATTAGTTCTAATAGTATTTCATGGATTCCATCAGATTCTGTGCATATGAATATGCAAGATCATGTTGCCTGCAAATTAAGACGATTATTTCTTCCTTTCTCATCTTGATGCCTTCGATTGATCTTTATAATCACGATCTTTATAATAATCATCTTTATAGTCAGGAGTTACATAAGGGCATTTCTGCAGATGACAGACCTTAAGTCTAGAGGGGGTAAGCAGCTTGTCTGAGGTCACCTAGCCAGGAAGTGCATAAATAGGACCAGGACAGAGGACTTCCTACCCCCATCCATCACTCAGCATTTTTGCCATGCTGCTTCTGGTTGGTAGAGAAGACAATGGATGGCCTACATCTCTACAGCACTCCTATTGTCTCCCAGTCAAGCAGGGAGCAGAATGTACATTTCCCAGATGTCTGCAGTATTTATATGTCTATACATCTGTAGCACTCAGTCCTGGGTGCTTTAAATACTGCGTCTGTCAATCCTCATAAAACCCCGTTCGGTAGGCATAGTTATCCCCATTTCACAGATGAGGAGATCAAGCCTGTGAGGTAGTAAATTACTTGCCCGAGATCACAAAGCCAAGCAACAGAATAACCAGGAGTACAAAATCCTGTGATCCTCCCGCGGCCTCATGCTCCCTCTCCTTTCCTGCCTCCAAGAAAGTGGCCCTCAGGGCAGCTCCACCCTGTGTGGCCATCTGTGTGGCCATCTGAGTGTCTGTCCCTTGGACAGTGAGCTAGTGGCTGTGTTACACGCGTGGCATATGCCTGCACGCACAGCTCCCCACAGTGCAAGAGTACGTGCCTTTCCAGGCTTCCTCCAGACTAAGCGACCTCCTGGGAAACTGTGTTTTTAAACCCTCCTTTGTGAGCCTCAATGGACAATGTGAACAATGAGCACTTCTGGGGGCGGGTATAAGAGAGGATTCAACCTCAGACACTCAGCTACTCATCTCAAATGGCCGAGGCTGAACAGTTGCGAGGAATGGTTTAAACAGGCCTCTTTTGATAAGCCACATCTGGGATCCTGACCCAGACCGCCAAGATGCATCTCTGGGCTGTTGCTTCTAATTACCCTTGGTTCTGGGCGCCTGGGAGGCCACAGCAGCCCTTCAATGGAGAGGGAGTCCGAGTTGCCCCACATCCCACTCATGCTCCCTGACACCCAGTAGGAACTCAGTAATAGCCTCTTTGTATTGGTTTTAAAGTTACTTGGAAACCACTTTATTTTAAACACTAGGCCAGTTTCTCTCTTCCCCATCCCACCCCCACTCCTAACAGAAAGGGAGGTCATGCTGCCAGTGTGCCAAGGGGGCCGTTCTCAGTCTCACAGCAGGAGAAAGATCCGAGCAGAAATGGCAAAGATCGCCCTGGGCAGAGGTCTGTGATTCTGTCTGCCCTCATCTCCCCCAGGCCAGTCCACACCCAACCCAGGACGTGTCCTCGATTTACAAAGCAGAAACGGGTATCATAAAGTACCTTGCAAACTCAAATATTTTAAGAGGCAAGTAGACACCCAACTTAAAATGCTTACGTTTTGCCTTTTCACTAAATTCCAAATTGGTGAGTAAACCAGCACTCTGGTGATTTGAGACGACTTCTTTTGTACTCCCCAGAGATTTCGGGTTTGGGAGTTTAAGACATTTATAATGGAGAGTCTGGAAAAGTTCTCAGAAACAATAGTTCCCTGGGGCGACACGGTGTGAGGTAGAAGGTGTCCTGCCTCAGCCCAGCTTCCCCTTCCAGGTAGTTTTGTGGTCAGCAGGAGAATAAGAATTCCTTAATAAAATGAAATAAAAAGGCAATGCTTCTGCCAAAACAGGATTGCTCTGCATTTTACATAGCCGTATTTTATATTTTTTCAGTTCACTGCCAAATCCGACCCCTTCTCCCCTCACGGGAGTCCCTTCCTGTCCACATTAATAGGCCAATGTTAGGTGTCGGCCTGGTCGCTTCTCCGGTCTCCTGAAGAGATCTGCGTGAGGGGAGCCATGAACTGGCAGGAAGAGTTGTAGGTTCTAGTCTAGCCCATGGCGCACTCTTGACTTTGTGGCCTCAGAGTCTTTCTCGGTTCATTTCTTTTCTTTAAAGAAAAAAAAAATGAGGGGGTTGAGGGCTCCTGGGACATGAATCCCAGTGCCACAGCAAGGGGCTGTTTCTTATCTGTTGTTAGGATCTGTTCCCCCTAAACTTTCCGACCCCAGCTCCCGTCAAAGGAAAGGTGGTGTTGTTATTGGACCTTGTGTCCCCTCCTCAGTGCCATCCCTAGGGGACCGAGCTGGACCTGTAGCTTTGGTTAGCATTGGAAGCCTTATGTCCCTACATTTACGTTGCAAACCATGAATTTAGTTTTTACACGCACCCCTGCCCTGTTAAGATGGAGCATTATGATTTTTAAAATGAAGGAAAATGGCCTGGCTTGAGGTAGGATTTGGGGGATTAGAAACCTAGGCCAGAAATTTCTATTTAAAATCACATCCTTCACTACCAGTTTCCTAGAGGAATAAAGTTTAACGCTTTGGGGGAAGTAACCTAATGGACTCCATCCCCCTCTGGTCTCAGTAACCCCCACACAGATTCATGGCCGTGAAAAGAGGGGCGGCCAAGGGAAGAAGTCCCCATGTGACCACGAGGATCTATTTATCCTCTTAGCCCCAGTCCATTTCCCCCATGCAGTTGCCGACCTCCTGGACACACAGAGCTGCTCAGCCCGAGCCCCAGCCCCTGAGACAGTCTGAAAGGCTGAGTGGCCGCCCGGGTGGGTTAAGAAGGGAAAATCCAGGAAATTAAGTTTTGAAAGAATGTCAAGTACATTGGTTTGCTCGATCCCCTTATCTGTCATTTTGGTCCCTATCCCTCTTTCCAGACTGATTCGGTTTCAAGTCCAAGTGATCGTACGGCCAGAGCTTGACTCCTACGTGATCATCAGGACCTCCTTGATCACCTAAGGGAAAAAAAGTGAGATGCAAAAATGGCTTTATGAGTGGGCCTGGGGGATTAGGAATGAATCTTGGGTTTGCGGTTTGATGTCTTTATTTTGAAATGTCTCCACCATTTAATGGGCGGTGTATTCTCCTTAATCTTTTCTCCTCATAATCGCTGCTCCCTGATGCCACATTGTTTGTGCATTTTCAAAGCATGGGAGCTCGTTGGCTTCAGTTTTCATGTGTGTCTTCTCCTGAGCTCTTGCTATGTTCTTCCTCAGACGTCTGTCGGTCTGTGGTCCGATGCACCAGCAGCAAACACAGTGGCGAGGCCAAGACGCAGCTCGTATGGAAGCTTCTCGTCACGTGCCTGCTGACGGCACAAGCAGAGCATGGCTTCCCAAGTCTTTGGATGATATCAGGAAGAGTGAAAGAGCCTTTTTTTTTTTTTTTTTTTTTTAACTTGGAGGAAAAACCTCAGACAATGTTTGATTTTGTTGAACAGAACTGGGTTGATATTTTAAGAAAATGTTTGCTTTGTAAGTCTCAGAATTGAGCTCACAGAAGGCAAGCTCCGTTAACGTTTTCTTAAGGAGACACCACTGGGAAAGGCTTCAGGCGCAAAGTAAACCAATGCTTGACTTCTAGAATTAAAATATAAACTCGCGGCTAAAAACAAAGACTGCTGGGCTCGTTCAACCTGTGGGCCATTTGCCTTCTTTCCTGAGATAGTCTCTTGTAAGAGCTTGCTCCTTGAAAGTGAACTTAAAGGAACTTAGGACAAGATGCCTCTGCTTCCATAAATGATCTACTAGGCTCCAGCAAGCGGTCATCAAGTCTTTTATTTTTATTACGTAATATATGCTCCATGACATCGGGGACTTGGTCTCATTCAGTGATGTATCCCCCACTCCCAGAACAGCGCCTGACTCATTCATTCATTAAATAAGTATTCTCAGAGCACTAGCTCTGTGGACATAAAAGGTGCTCATCATCCACTTATCATTCATTCAGAAAGTATTCAGTGCCTTCCCTGGGCCCAGAGATACACAATTCTAGGCACTGGGGACACCCAGGAACAAAACTGGGTGAAGTTTCTGCCCTCATGAAACGCCTGTTCCTGTGAAGTGCCACAAATAAACGGAGAAGTTATAAACGTCGGGTGGCAATAAAGTCTATGGAGAAAATTAAAGCAGGTTGAGGGCACTGAAAATGACGAGAGTGCCATTTGACAGAGTGTTCTGGAAATGACTCTGATTAGTTGGAATTTGAGCAGAGACCTAAAGAAAATAAGGGGGCCTACCATGTAGATATCTGAGGGCAAAGCATTCCAGGCAGAGGGACCAGCAGGGATGGAAGGTCCGAGGCTGGTGTGTGCTGGGGATGTTGGTGTGATGTGTGATGTGTGATGTGAGGTGAGTGGTGGGGAGAGTGGCAGATGAGGTCTGAAAAGGACAAGTGGTGTGGCAGCCGTGAACGGGCACTGCTCCGATTTCCAGATTTTACAGTTAACCCACAGTACCGCAGCCCCACGTCTCCCAGGCTGATCTTCACTGATGACTGAGCAAGGCTGTGATCTGAGGGCAGGCCCCCTGGTGGTGACTTTGATTGAAGGATGCCCCCCACCCCCATCGACCTGGCCCAAATTTCTTAGAATTGTGAGGTTCTTTCTACCCAACCCTTTCCTTCTCTGCCTCCTCTCACACATGTTAGCCATTTCCTGCCAACTCTCGCGTCCTCCCCTGCATCCGTGATAGATGCTTCCTCCAGGACATCTCGCGTGTGTATAGCCTTGGCTCAGTGTCTTCTTCTTGAAGGAGCTGAACTAACCCAAGGCCACGTCAGGTCTCTGTAGGTCATGGTGCAGACTTTGGATCTTATACTGAGTATGGGGAACACGTCTGGGGGGTTTTGAGTAGAAGAGCAGAGTGATAGCATCTTTCATTTTAGAAAGATCACTCTGGTTACTGGGGCGCGGAGATGAGGAACCGACTGGGATTAGTGCGGAAGCAGGAAGACTGCTGGGAGGCTTCAGCCTCAGACTGGGGTTGGGCAGGTATGTGAAGTACAGTTTGACTTTTGATGTCATCTTTCTACCATAACTGCTCTTCCTAAGTCAACCCAAGACCTTCCAATAACAAGATCCAGTGACATCTTCCAGCATCTTTCTGTGGCATTTTACCTTTTGACCACGCCTACCTTCTAGAGACTGTTTCTGTTGGGTTCTGAGTGTCCTCTCTCCTCTCAATATCACCTTCGTGTAACTTCCACTGACTCTTTTTTTTTTTTTTCTTGCCAGTGCCTTCACACTGGGGCTCCTCAGAGTTTGGTCCTAGTTCTTCTTGTTCTCTCTTCTCATCTCGATGGCTGACTGCTCGCACACATTTGTCGTTAACTCCCGTTTGTCACTCCCTCAACCCCAGGCAACCACTAATCCACTTTATGACTTTTTAGCTTTGCCTCCTATGGATATTTCATATATTTATTATTTTTTTTAAAAGATTTTATTTATTTGAGCGAGAGAGAGAGACAGAGTGAGAGAGCCTGAGAGGGGAGGTCAGAGGGAGAAGCAGACTCCCCATGGAGCTGGGAGCCTGACGTGGGACTCGATCCCAGGACTCTGGGATCACGACCTGAGCTGAAGGCAGTCGCTTAACCAACTGAGCCACCCAGGCACCCCTGGATATTTCATATAAATGGAGTCGTTCAATACGTGGTCCCTTGGGTCTTGCTTCTTCTACTGATGAGAACAGAATAGCTTTGAGGTTCATATCCATGGTTTGTTCCTTTTTTAATTGCTGAATAGAAGTCTATCATCTGAATATTTTCCAGATTTTTACAATAAAAAATCTTCAAGCTAAAGAAATCCTGAGAGTATTAGGAATTAGGGAATGTTCATGTGCCCTTCACTTGGTTCTCTAATTGTTAACATTTGACACATTTGCTTTATTCCCACTTGAGAAATAGAGGTTTCTGCTTTGTTTTGTTTTTGTTTTTGTTGAATCAGTTGCAAGTAAGTTACCCACATCATGACATTTCAGCTCTAAATAATTCAGCATGTACAGAATGTTCCCCTATATATCCATGGTCATTTTCACATTTTCTCAATTGCCCAAATAGTATCCTTTATAACTTTTTTTGAAATAAAACTTCTAATCAAGGTTCAAATAGTACATTTGGTTGCCATGATTTTTGGTCTCTATTAAGAATATTATCCTTGCGGGGCGCCTGTGTGGCTCAGTGGATTAAGCCGCTGCCTTCGGCTCAGGTCATGATCTCAGGGTCCTGGGATCGAGTCCCGCATCGGGCTCTCTGCTCAGCAGGGAGCCTGCTTCCCTCTCTCTCTCTCTCTCTCTCTCTCTCTCTGCCTGCCTCTCTGTCTACTTGTGATCTCTCTGTCAAATAAATAAATAAAATCTAAAAAAAAAAAAAAAAAAAAAGAATATTATCCTTGCTTTTTTGTTTTCTTTGGACTTTTGTAATGTTAACATTCTTGAAAAGCCCAGCCAGTTCTTTTATAAACCGGCCGCATTTTGGATTTGTCTGATTTTTCTTCGTGGCTAGATTCAGATAAACTTTTTTTTTGGCAAGAGTACTACAATTTTTTAAGATCCAAACCAGGACAAGGTGTCATGTAAGTTGGAAGATGGCGATGTGTGTCAAAGGGTCTCAGGGTGTTGGCATTGTTCTAGAAAAGGGTCACAGCTGCCCTTCTGTTGCCCCCACACAGATGCTGAGACCACGTAGCTCTCTGTAGCATTGGTTGGGTTGGTCCTACAGGATTTACCCTTAAGGTTCACAGGATGCATTTTCAGTTTTGCTGTAGATCCTGTTTGTCTTTGTGGGGGGACTAGGCGACATTCAAATTCTATGCAATTGATCAGGACACTTTTGAGAAGGAAAAGTTGCTAAGAATCATTACTTTGGAACAACGGGTATAAACCATGACTATCTGGGGTAAACTCTACCCATAAGCAGGTAATTCAGGTAATTCTACTCCCAGGTATATACTTTTTTTTTTTTTAGATTTTTTTTTAAGTTTATTTATTTGACAGACAAAGATCACAAGTAGGCAGAGAGGCAGGCAGAGAGAGAGAGAGGAGGAAGCAGGCTCCCTGCTAAGCAGAGAACCCCACTTGGGGCTCGATCCCAGGACCCTGGGATCATGACCCAAGCCGTAGGCAGAGGCTTTAACCCACTGAGCCACCCAGGCGCCCCTCCCAGGTATATACTTTGAAGAAAGGGATGTTCTGCGTTCTCACTACGGTTTGTTTTGGTATGAATTTTGATATTACAGTTTAACCTGCTTTTTTATATACTGCAGTTACCTAAGGATTCATGTATTTCATTAGTTTGGAAAATTATCAGCTGTCATCTCTTGTAATACTGACCTTCCTCCAGTCTCTCTATTCTTCCTCCTGGGTCTCTTATTAGTTGTGAATTAAAACCTCTCATTCTGCTCTTCCTATCTCTGAGTCCTTGTATTAGCTTCCTAGGGCTGTCATAAACTACCAACAAGGTGACTGTAAACAACAGCAGTGTATTCTCTCACAGCTCTGGAGGCCAGAGTCAGAATCCAGATGTTGGCAGGGTTGGTTCCTTCTAGAGGCTCCAAGAGAGGATCTGTCCATCCCTCTCTCCTAGCTTCTGGGATCGCCAGAATCCTGGGCTTGTAGATTCATCACTGATCCTTGTCTCCTTCAACACATGGCCTTCTCCTGTGTGTGTCTGTGTCTTCTCCTCTTCTTGGAAAGACCTGTGGGTGATCCAGGATGATCTCATCTCGAGTTCCCTAAGTTAATTACACATGTAAAAATCCTTTTCCCAAATAAGGTCACATCCGCAGGTTCTGGGTAGACATCTTTGGAGGAGCCACCGTTCAAACCCACTACAGTCTTTATGTCATATTTTAATCTCTTTCCCTTATATGCTGACTTCTGGGTCTTTCAGTTTTATATTCCAGTTTACTATCTTTTTAAATGTGTTTATTCCGCCATTTAGCTGACCACCAAAATTTTAACTTAAATGATTGTATTTTTAATGTGAAAATGCCTCCCTGGTTTTCCTTGACAGTCTTTGGTTCCTTGTTAATTTTGATTTGCTTTTATCAAACATGTCATAAATCTCATTTTATATTCTAGATATGGGAGTCCCAAACTTTTAAACCCCTGGTGCTAAATTTGAGTTGTTTCTGCTGACTCTCACAGTGACTGATTAATTAGTTAAAGTCAAACTGACTTCTTACACACTTAAACTCCAAAATCTCAGTGGCTTAGCGTTCTAAATCTCTTTTCTTACTTGCATATGTCAAGTGGGTGGATTGGGGTAGGACTTCGCTCCATGCAGTCATCAAGGGACCTTGACCGGCGAAGGCTGTGCCATATTCCGCGTGTGACTTCCAACGTCCCCCTGGGAACCAGCATCCTGCGAGTGGACAGGGAGAGACTGCAGAGGATCACAGAGGTAGTCACTGTGGGGCCAGGCTGAGAATTTTTTTTTTTTTTAAACCAATTCTGCCTTCTTTATGTTGGCCAAAGTGCATTCACAGCTCCACCTAGATTCAAGGGTGACTGGAAACTATCATTGCTGGCTGGACTTTGCTTCCCAGCAACAATTAGTCCCTATGGAAGGAAGGCAAGAGACATTTGTTGAGAACTACCTGCCTGTGCCACATGGTTTATTTCTCTGTGTGTTTGGTCTTTTTTTTTTTTTTTAAGCTCATATTTGATTGAACCTACTATGTGGGAAATCTGAGGCCTTAAATTGGGACTTTCTTTGAGAGAAGAGATTCAATTGCTTCTACAGGAAAGAAGGCACACTACTAATCTGGGACCACTTGTGAGCTTAGCAAAATTTTAAACACTATGTGCATGCGCGCGCGTGTGTGTGTATGTGTGTGTGTCGGTGTACGTGTGCGGTATATTATATCTAGGATCTAGTTATATTATATATTGTAGTTATATTGTAGGGGGAGAACCCTTCCGAGTACCTAACCTGCCAGCCTTCACATCAGCATTCGCATATGCCTGTCGATGGCGGAGAGCATCTATGCTCACAATGTTCAAGTTTAATCTATTTCATTGTCTGTGCGGTCGGTAGCTGGCAACAGTAGCTGGCAGTCTAAAAGTAAAAGCTATTCACATATTTCTACACATTCAATATCTGCCTAATAAAATCATGTATTCTGGTTACTTGCCATTCGTCTGACAATCCAGTAGGTCCAGTACTAGGAGGAAGCATGAATCTCTCGAATAAATACAAGCATGACTATGTACATATATCATGTCATGTTTCTCTAGCAACTTTCTTCCAAAGAGCTCTCGAATATTTTTATATTATTAACTCATATATCCTTAGGATTTCTTAATCTAGTGCAAAGGGGTAAGATTCTTTTAGTCCCACCTTAGTGGTGAGAAAGGTGAGCCTCGCGTTATAGCTGAAGACCAAATCTCTCTCCAGGACGGATTCCTTCCTCTTGGCCACATTTCCGCTGCCATGATGACCATCCGAGCCTGGGCAGTACGGCTGGTTTGCACATAGCTGCCACTTATGTTTTGATGTTTTCATAGTCCTATGTTAATTCTCATGATGAAAGTTTCTTACTGAGTCACTTTGTAAAAGGTTCTGTCAACTCCAGCGGGTTTTGCTTCAGGCCGCACCAGCCCGAGCTGGTAACAATGTCTATTACAGATCACACCTTTGTACTGCTGGTACCTAGAGCCCTGATCCTCACCAAATCCTTCCCCTCCTGCAGTCCCGTACAGGAGGTGTGCTCCCTGCAGCCCACGGAAAGGCAGCACGGCACGCGGCTCAGGAGTCATAACCCCAGTCCGATGGCCTGTGCACATGCTTGTGTCTGTCCCCTCATCACCTTGAGTAGGCCACTTCACTTCTCTGGGCTTCCATCTGCTCACCTAGATAAAAAGATGATGATGATGATGTGTCTACTTCACGGGGTGGGTGTGAGGATTAAAAAAGTAATGCTGGTGATGCACCTTGTGTTCTGTTTGGCGCAGACTTAGTTTTTGGTACCTGTTAGCTGCGATGGGGAAGATGACTCTGGGAAAGGCGTCGCTCTGTTGGCCGCCGGTGCTGACTCTGGAGTAATACCGTTGGGGTTGGATTCGAGCTCTGCCACCTAACAAACACACAACCTTGGGATATTGACTCAGTCCTTCCTAGTCTGTCCCCGGAGATTCCCATTCTAGTGCTGGCTTTGATTTTCTCAGTGGTGGGATAAAATGCCCTCTTCTGCAGCTGTGGCCCCGAAGGAAGGGCTTCTCTGCCATTTGCCTTTGGCATCAACTCAGTCGTGGTGGAGAAGGGAAGAGAGCAGGGCTATTATGGAAAGAATCGTTGCCTTTAATCCAATGATCATTAGGTGATTCGTTTACATGAATCACTTTTCTTTCATCCCCTGTAAGAGGAAAAAATAACATGTGAGTTATAGTCTTCCTCTGATCTGGACGGGGAGTGGATCCTAGTTTACACAGGCAGAGATGGATGGGGGTCTGCAGGTTTGGAAACTGGGACTTGGAACAAGCGGAAGGGCTCTGCCAGAGGTTAAAGAGAGAATGAGAGGCCTAGGGAGCAAGGGGGTAGATCTGGGTGGGAGGGAGTCGGAAAGCAAACCTGAGCACTTTGGAGTACGGAGGGAAGAGAGAGACAGGTCCTGGGAGCCGCCCGGGGAGAAGAGAGACCGGAGCACTGTATCTTGTGGGGGTTCGGTGTAAGTGCTGTGCACAGTGTGTTGTTAGGAAATCTTCAGCAAAGGGTACATTGTTTCTTAATGCTTTTATGGGAGTGGATTATTTCCAGTGAGTGCATACAAGTACGGAATTAGCGGGCGATGATGAAGGAACTGATTAGCGGGCGATGATGAAGGAACTGAGAGATCCCCAAAGTGACCAGCTGAGTGATCGCTGGAGCCAGAGTGCAGTGTGGGGCTCCAGGGACTTGAGGGCTTGTGCAGTTGCAGGCCATGCAAATGTCACTACCTTTGCCCCTTCGTGTCCCCTGGGGAATTCCAATAATACCTGAGAACAGAGCAGTAAACTCAAATGCATATACTTCATTACAAAATAATATTTTAAGATACTTTTGGGTACAAATTAAATATAGATTAGTTCCAATCCTGCCAGGGAAACTTACATAACTTACTTCATTATCTGGGCCGCAGTTCTCCCATCTGTAAACTATCTATTACATAAGGCTAATGTGAAGATAAGGTGAGATAATTCTGGAAACCTCTCAGCACAGTACCTGGCACATAGTAGAAGCTTCTGTTCTCATAGGTTATTATTAGGTATGTTGCAGACATACAGTATCTTGTATATTTCATTAGTTTGGCAGAGAATTAAAGCATTAAGATCTTTTCTAATTGATTGGATGATTGACTGATACTCTATTTTATTTCAAAAAAACAAGTACTTAGGGACTCTTCTAAGAGCTTCCTCTTTCACTATCCAGCAAGGGTGTTTCTTTAGCTCTTGCCCCTTCCTCCTAGTTTGTCCTAATTACTTTTTTTTTTTAAGATTTTATTTATTTATTTGAGAGACAGAAAGAGAACACAGAGGAGAGTGAGTGGGAGAAATAGACTCCCTGCTGAACAGAGAACCCCATGTGGGACTCGATCCCAGGACCCTGGGATCATGACCTGAGCCCAAGGCAGATGCTTAACCCACTGAGCCACCCAGGCACTCCACATTGAAGAACTTTAAAAAAAAAAAATGATGTTGTTTCATACCCAATAAAATGAATGATAATTATTCAATAGCATCTGTTACACAGTCCATGTTCTAAGTTCTCTAATTATCTCAAAAGTGCCTGTGCAGTTGATCTCTTTGAATCAGGATCCAAACAAAACCATATTGGTTTTTTGGATGTGGCCGTTAGTCTCCTTTAACCAACAAGTCCTCTATCTTATTTATTTATTATTTATTCTCAATTTTTAAAAAAGTTTTTCTTTATTTGACACAGAGAAAGAGATCACAAATAGGCAGAGAGGCAGGCAGAGAGAGAGGGAGAAGCAGGCTCCCTGCTGAGCAGAGAGCCCGATGCGGGGCTCGATCCCAGGACCCTGGGACCATGACCTGAGCCGAAGGCAGAGGCTTAACCCATTGAGCCACCCAGGCGCCCCCTCAAATATTTTTTTAATTGATAAAACTGGGTCTTTTGTCCTGAAAATGTCTCATGTTGTAGATTTGGCCTCTTACAGCCTTGTGGCGGTCTTAATATGTTCTTGCATCTCTTACATTTCTTGAAAACTACAAGTTCCATCCAGAGGTCTGATTAGATTCAGGTTCAGCATTTTTTAAGGCAAGAATCCATCATCGATGGGGCTGTTTTCTTGCTCTTGTGTCCCCTCCTACGCTCATAACGTCTGGTTTTCTAACTTTTCGTTAAACTTGACCTGTGGGTTTGGATGGTGTCAACCTAATCCATTTACTATCAAGTTTCCCGTAAACTTTTATCTACTGATTTGAGCAACAACCACCAACTGTCAACACCTACATCCATTCCTTTCACCAGGGTTGCAGAATCCCTCCCTTCCCAAGTGAAGCAATCTTCTGGAAGCGGATTTGTTTTGGAATTTCCATTTGGCCTGTATATCCTTATGCTCAAGCCCTACATCGGGCTCCCTGCTCAGCAGGAAGCCCGCTTCTCCCTCACCCTCTGCCTGCTGCTTCCCCTATTCGTGCTCTGTCTGCCAAATAAATAAATAAGTAAATAAATAAAATCCTTTTTAAAAAAGTTCTTCAATATAAGAAATAGAAGATTTATTTAAGATTTAAAATATGATGTCTGGGATTTACTTTACAAATATTCCAGTGGGGAAGGGAAACATGAAACCAAGGCAGAATGTTCTTTGTTGTTGTTTATCCTATTCTTTCTGTACGTTTGAACATTCCCATAAAAGAAAACTTTTAAACTTTAAGCTCTTCAGAAGAGATACACTTACACTTAGCCCAGAAGCACTTGAACACAAATAAGACTGAGATTTGCCATAGGCGGCTCAGCCTGGAGGGAGGCACAAAGCCACCATGCTAAGGCTTGGTGCTCAGTGCCCTGTGCCACCAGGTCCAGGACCTCACTCTAAAGGGTCGTGGGCAGCATGCTCAATGGCCAGGGCCCTGGCCTGGCACTGTGAGCTGAGAGTGAGGAGGGCCAAGTGGCCAGAAATGCCCACAGAGCCTGTGTGATACAGGCTGCAGGGAGGGGAGTCCTGGGAAAGGTAAAGGACAGAGTGGAGGTAATCCACGCCTGCTGCTAGAGATAAAGACTCGGGCAGCTCCTCCGTCCAGAGGCACACAGGGGAGCTGCGAGCAGAGCTAAGGACGAAACCCTGCCAGGACTCAGCCCCCACTCCACCTCTACTGCTCCCATCCTGCCGCCCACACGTGCCCCTACTGCAGCCCGAGGTTCTCCGGCCCAGGGAGCACATCTGTACACTGGGGACACGTCTTCCCAGCTTGGCCACCAAAAGGAATGGGTTCTCAAGCGTGGGGAATGCAGGGGCAGGTGCCTGACCTGCACATTCCAGATCCTTGAGCAGCTGTCACTGCAGCCACGAGCAGGGCCTGGCTTAGTGTCCGTGGCCCCCTTTTCCCACTCACTGTAGTCAGAGAGGTCTGGTCATAGAAGCTGCTGAATGGACCGTGTGTTGGGGGGAGGCATTTCCCAAGGGACAGGGGTAGCGGCTCCCAGAAGGACACAGGGGGGCTAGAGAAGTTAAATGCTCAGGGCAGTGACCCTTACAAATTGGGGTGAAAAATCACTGACCTTAAGGCAAAGACAAAGGAAGAGGAGGGTGATAAAGGGTAGGATAATAAAAGACTGAATAGAAGCAAATGCCGAATAAGAAGCAAGTACCAAATAGAAGCAAGTAAAGAGAAAAGTGAAACAAAACAAAGATCAGGATGGGAGGCGAGGTGGCTGAGGACAGGAAACAACAGGAGAACTAAAATGAGTGACGTTCATACTGGAGATCGCTCCTGGTTCTGCATCTGCGCGACTGAAGGAGCCCCCTGACCCCCAGGCTTCGTTGCCTGCCTCCGCCCGGATTCTTGGCATGTTTAGCATCTCTACAGACAGCTTTAAGAATCCTGGGGTGCCTTCCAACCCTGAAATGCAAACACGAAAGGTGAGGCTGGGTGAGGCTGGCACAGGCGAGAGGCGCTTAGCGTCACCGGGGTGTTGCCGCAGGTGGTGGCGTTTTTGTGACCGCCAGTAGAGGGCAGTGTCGGGCCACGCATGTTTCAGGCACAGGGGAGCCGTTTTCTCAGCCCTCCTGGGCCCTTGGTTAGGTTCTGAATGTGGGATTCAGGCCTCCCAGACTTTCCTGAGCAAGGCACATATGTGGCAATGCTTCTTTTCTATTCCTTCAAGGATTTGAGAGTCTGCCTCTGACCGTGTTGTGCAAACACGAAGTAGGAGATAGGCGGCCCAGCGGCATCCCGCCCTAGAAGCCCCTGACACCGGCATGCTGGGCACGGCCCTTTGCAGGGGGCTTTAGGTAATGCTGTGCACCCACCAAGTGCCTGCTGTGTGCCTACTGTGTGCTAACGTTTTAGCCATTGCCGTTATTTAACTCCGTGAGAAAGTATGCTTACCTCCATTTTTCAGATGAGGAAATGAAGGCTCGTTGAAGTTAAATGACTTGTGTGAGCTCCCACGGCTGGGGTAGGATCCCGACTTCAGTCTGTTGGGCTCCAGCACACCATGTCCTAGGCCATGTGCTTCTCACAGGTCCTCAGTTCCTGCCTGTTCTCATCCTGCCTGAGCTGTTATTTTTAACTCAAAAAGCTCCTCTGTTCCAGCGGTGTGGACTCCTTGGACTGGGAAACTATCAGGACATCAAAAAGATACTTTTCACACCTAGCCAAGTGATGAATTGCTCATTTGAGCTACTCTTTCATCTGCAAGGCAAATTTTCTTTCGACAGGTTTTATGTATGCTAAGAGCACCCAAGGAGAATTATATATACAAATCATTAGGTGAGGCGGAGTGTCAGCTCTGAAACTGTCCATTTACGTGCTGATCGCTGGTGCTCATTGATCAGAGCAGATGAACCGTGGCTACAATGGTGACCTGAACTGTTTCTTCCTCCCATGACTTGGGAAGCCGGTCTCACTTCTCCACAGTCACACCTGGCCCAGTGTATAGTGAACTTGGACAGGCCAGCATCATACCTCACACATTCTAGCAACGACCAACAAAACTAATCACACTGACAAAAGTTAGTTCTCTTGGGGCGCTTGGGTGGCTCAGTGGGTTAAGCCTGTGCCTTCAGCTCAGGTCATGATCCCAGGGTCCTGGGATCAAGCCCCCAATCGGGCTCTCTGCTCAGCGGGGAGCCTGTTTCCCCCCTCTCTCTCTGCCTGCCTCTCTGCCTACTTGTGTTCTCTGTCTGTCAAATAATTAAATAAATAATCTTGAAGAAAAAAAAAGTTTTCTTCCATTTGGTTCCTACCTCCCCCCCCCTCAAAAAAAGGCAGGGGTGGGGTGGAATGGTTTTCATTTTTATAGATTGGTTGGTCCACACTAGATTGAGCCATTGACGTTGCTGTTTACCTCATACTCCTGAACAGCTGCATTTGATGATTTTTTATCAGTTTCTGGAATTAATGGTTGATCCAATAATATTTTGATATCTGGTCTCTGTTGTTGGAGATCACCCATCGGTCATCCCAGATTCTACACCAATGGAAAAGCCGGATTGGAGAATGTGGGTTGGATCCAAGAACTACATGTGCCTTTCTTTTTTCTTTTTCTTTTTTTACTGAGTTGAACTCTCCATCCTTGCCCCCCACCCCTCCCCCAGCCACAGGTGGGACAACTGGAGAACTAGAACCACCCCCTGCCCCTCCCCCTGCTCTGGCAAGAGCTGCTGTCCTGGGTGAGAGGAGAGAATGTAAACACTTGCAGGCAGACAGGATGGGAGGGAGCTGAGCCTGTTTTATGCCCAAGTAACTACCCCAAGTGGTGTGAGGAATGTGGCCAAGCTTATATCACTGGGGGAGAGGAGGGCAGTTCATTGCCGGGGAGTGGGGGGGGGGGGGGGGGGGGGGGGGGGGGGGGGGTGGGGATGGAGGGGATGGAGGCTTTTTCACTTCAGGATAGAGGTACTGGCTGAATTTCACTCAGGTATGCAGAATAAGAAGTTTCTCCCTTCAAATACCTTCTGTCTCTAGAAGTCCCTAAAAGTACTCAGAAAAATGGGAATGTGTCTCTCAAAAGAGATTCCATCTTAATGCAATAATTAATTCAGTCTTGTTTCTAACACCTCTTGTGCATAGAGGTGAGGACAGATTAAATTGTTTGGGAATCTCTTTGAGCTTTGATTAAAAAATATTAGCTTTCCAAAAATAAAAAGTGTTAAATAAAATCTCCAAAACTTACATTTTTGTCCTTACGCAGGAAAATAATTTTTGTTTCTTCTCCTGTGCTCCGTTGTTAAATAATTGCACCCATCTAGTGCATACCGGAAAAATAAAACCGTACATTTTTTATTTTTTTTAGTCCAGTGACTTCAAAACTACAAGTGTGAATGTCTCTAATAAAACTAGCTCTCCTTTTTAACATTTGGGGTTATTTCTGTTGCATTCCCTACACTTCACACTATAATCAAAGCCTGTTATCTCGGTCTTGCAGTATCTGTGACTCAGACTCTAATCATGACTGTGTCTGGCACATAGATCAGTAGTTGCATTTAGAGACGTGCAAGTTTTGAGCTTTTCTTTCAACTTGACCGTGCATGTTTCATTTGAAGCCCCTTCTTGAACATACCAAATTCTGTCTTTGAACAAGTTAAGAAAATAAGATGTATTTCCCAAGTGAGGTGATCCTTAAAACCAATGTCAACTTGTAAGTTAGGTGCCTTGAGCAAGACATTCTTAATTCTTTGAAGCGTCTTGGGTATCAAATAGTCCTTCGAAAGTTCACCCATCGAAATAGGGCCTAAACTCAGCTTTAGAGCTTCCAAATGCTCAAGAAGTGCTGAGAGGGGTCTAGCAGTACAAAGTCTGACTTAGAACATTCTCGGTTGCCTGGCTCTGATTCAGGAATATGGTTACTTCTTGGAGCCACATCAATTTGAGGTGTTGTGTATACACTCAGTCTTTAAATGCACCCATTAACTTGAGACCCCCGGATTTCAGACCTTTGGGAGCCTCTCTTTTTACAACTGGACTTTTTCCAGAGGAAGACAGAATGTATGATCTCTATCTGCTTC
Source organism: Enhydra lutris kenyoni (assembly GCF_002288905.1). Taxonomy (NCBI): domain Eukaryota; kingdom Metazoa; phylum Chordata; class Mammalia; order Carnivora; family Mustelidae; genus Enhydra; species Enhydra lutris. The sequence continues at coordinate 14,822,655 of NW_019154095.1, read as the reverse complement.
GTTAGTATCCCTTGTCTGGCAGCATTCCCTTCTTTAGAGAAATTTATGGTAATGTCTGTGCACGATAGACAATTGTAAAAGATCAAAGGGTCTGGCTTTCTGGAGATCTGCGCCCCTCCATGTGGTTACCTTGGTGAGAATCTCAGAAGCAACCCTGGGTTATGAGGCAATTTCTCTTAAGATGAGCAAGTCCTGATGGGCTGATCAGCAGCCTGGTGGCTGGAGGGGAGTGGATGCTGGGGGTACGAGGGCACGGAATCAGTGGGATCTGGCTTTTGAATTGGGGCTCTGCCTTCTTACCAGCTGCGTTGCCATTTTGAGCCTTAGTTCTCCACCTGCAAATGAGGATAACAGTATGCATCTCTGGGACTTACGTTGGATACTAAGATGGAAGCATAAAGCACCTAATTCCAGATCCATACGAGGTGGCCAAGAATGAGTCTTATTACTAAGTTGATCGGTCTTATTACTAAGCTTATTATTACCTGTCAGATTGGTTCACACCTTTGGCCTTCAGGTGGTAAAACCTCCTGAGTGAGTCTAACTCAGCCTCTAGCCCACCCGTGCATTGCCCCGGTTGAAGTACTTCCTGCCACCTTCTTCCTGGACAGAGCCGGTCCCCCGAAGCCATCTTGTCCTTGAGGGGGCAGCATTCCAGGTTGCATGATAGCACGCATAGCAGCGGCAGCAGCAGCCTCCCTCGGGGCCCGCTGAGTGCTGGGGCTGCACTGGGGGCCGGTGCCTGCCCTGGCCAGCTAGCGTTAGCGGATCATCCCGGGGAAGGGCAAGGCCTCCAGCCCCAGGCTCCTGAGTTGAGTCCTGGCTCCACCAAACATGCTGCTGAGAGACTTCAGGAACGTCACCTCTCTGGGCCTCAGTTACTTCATCTATAAAGTGGGCTAACAATAGTACCTATCCCCTGAGTTGCTGTCAGGGTTGAAGGCTACGTTAGTTTCTGAGAGCTGTTACAATAAATCAGTGCACACTTACTGGATGCCAGTGTCAGAAATTAGGGTGTCGGCAGGGTCCCACCCCATTTAAAAGCTCCGAGGGAGTATCCTTCTGTGCCTCTTCTAGCTTCTGGTAGCTCTCGGTGCCCCTTGGCTTATAGACAGCCGTCTTCTCCCTGTCTTCACAGCATCTTCCCTCGGCGTGTGTCTCTCTCTGTGTCCAAATCTCCCCTTTTATAAGGACATCAGTCATATTAAATTAGGGCCAACCCTAATGACTTCAATTTTAATTTGATTATCCTCTCTAAAGACCCAGTTTCTAGATAAGGTTACATTTTGAGGTACGAGGGTTAAGCCTCGAACATATCTGTTTTGGGAGGACACAACTCAACCTATAACATAAGAACTGAGAACAGTACTTGAAACACAGCAGGCACTGTAGTGTGGACAGCTTTTATTTTTAATACCACAGTCCTGCCTGGAAAGTACTGTTATTCCCATTTTGGAGATGGAAAAAAAAAATGAGGCTCTGAGAAGGTAAGGATTAACCTCAATTCCCACAGCTAGAGAAGGGGAGACCCCTTAGCCCAGACCCTGGTGTGTCTGGCCACATGCCCGCCATCTCTCCACGGTAGCCATTGTCTCCAGGGGTGGACAGACCGCTGGCAGCCTGTCCCCGTGTGCCCGTCATACATGATTGTGACACTGATTTCCAGCAGGTGGCCCCAGAGGCCTGCCTGCAACTCTGGCCTCAGCCTCTTGAGGGCTGCCCCTGGGTGAAAATGTGTTCTAGAACAATCATTTCCCAGATGCTCATCAGTATTTTAGAACCTGTATTTACATCACCATGTTTCAACTAAACTGATGGGCCTAACGTGCAACTTCATTTCTCCCCTTCCAATGAGCTGTTCTAATATTGATTAGACACGGCCCCGTTCATCCAATGGAAACACCGGTGGGCCCCAGAAAAACACAACGAATGACTTTAGAAATTAAAGATTCGTATTACTTTGTAAGAGTGGTTATACATCAGAGTTAAGAAAGCTTTTGTAGAATAGAGAAATTCCTCTCCTGGTTCCTCATTGGCTGGGGAACCTGAGTGTTCAGTGATACAATAGGCTACGTGGTTGTTTTCTGCAGGTGTATTTGCAGACACAAGCAAATGGTTTTAAAAAAAAAAAAAGCCAAGAGGTCTCCTCTTGAGATTAGCATAAATGTGTGTTCTGGAATACAAATATGACCACTAACTCTACTGCAGTCATGAGAAACGAAGAGCAAAAGAACATTATATTGAAAGACAAGTGATCAGAGTTCAAGTTGCTTTTGTTCTCTTTGCCCCTGTGCCCTGTGCACCACTTGTTAGCCCTGTGACCTTGGGCAAGTATTCAACCCTTTCACACCTTATATGTACATAATGCAGAGAGTTATTCCTTGCCTCTGAATGTACAGGTAGACGATTAGGTAGACCTGGAGGCCCCCAGCTGTTCCCTCCATTTCTGAGGTCAATGTGATTTTCTTGAAAAATCTCTAGCTTATGGTTTTCTTTTATGCCGGGTCTTCTCTATTTATCTGTTTGCACTTCTCCACCTCCCCTCGCCCTCCTGGAGCTCTGGGAGGCTGAGCTCCTGGATGGCCTCAGCTGGCCATGGGGAGGAGATTGAATTCGGGAGACCGGTCCTGACTCCCTCGCTCAGCGCTGGCCGCACTCCTCCTCTTGCTCTGGAGCCTCAGTGAGGTGGGGGAGGGGTGCTGGCCCTCTGCCACACTAACCTTGGGTTGCTTCACCATCTCTTGTTGGTTCCCCCAAACCCTGGCCACCGCTTTGTAAATCGCGCCTCTCGGGAAGCTGTACCATCTGTTTACTGTGCCAGGACCTTGACCCAATCAGGCCATGACCACCTTGAATTGTACCAGCACAACATACCATTAAGAGCTTCTCGCCCTTTGAGGAAAGTGAACGATGAGCGACGGAAAGTGGAACTCTGTTTTACCTGAATAAGAAACTCCCCCCTCTCTCATCTCTTCTTCATTTTGTGCTTGCCCTCACCTCTGTGTGCAGTACTCTTTGTGCCTGAAAAGTCCTCCTTAGCTTTCAATTCCCAGCTCCTCTAGAGGATCTCCCTGACTCTTGCAGGCGGAGTTGGCCTCCCCTCACTCTGCATTCCTCATGGGCTCCCTATGTCCCTCCTAGCTGGCTTCTCGTGCTTCACCGTTCCTATGAGAGAGCAACAGAGAGGGTGCTCCTCAGCCTGACAATGAGAGCTGTCAGGTAAAATACAGGGTGCCCGTCCACTTTTGAATTTGAGATAAACAACAAGTAATATTTTTTTTCAACAAATAATATTTTAGCAGAAGTACGTTCCATGGAAAATGGGACACACTTATAGAGGAAAAAATTCATTGTTATCTGAAATTCAAATTTAACTGAGAATTATTCATCTTTGTCTTTTTCCTTCTCTCTCTTTTTTCCCCCCTAAAATAAACCTGGCAACTCTAACGACAATGGCCTTCTAAAGTGGGTGGCTCCTGTTTAAAGAAACACTTTTTCTTTTTCCTTCTCTTTTCTTTCTCCCTTCCTTCCTTTTTTCCAGCATTCTATGAGCTAATGAGTATGCAAATTCGCGAGTTGAGCAGGAGTTCTGGAGGACTGAATTGCTTTTGAAAACACTGAGGTCTGGAGAGAAATTTGGCTGGTAGGTGCTGTGGAGCAGAGAATGGACAGGAGGTGAATCAGTGAGATGGACAAGGCTGGGACCTTTACAGTGAGGGGCCAAGGAGGAACATTTTGTTGGGGGGCGGTGGTTCTTCGTAGAAATGTCATGCAATGTAATAAATGACCGAGCTTCATTTCTGGGATGCCATGTATAATGGAAGCAAGAGTGTAGAAGAGAAGGTGCCTCCAATGATGTGGGAATTTGCAAGAATATTGGTGGAAATAGGGTTGCAACCATTCAAGTGGAGAGCGCAAGAGAAAAGCATCTGCAGCTGATCTCTAGATTATATTTGTTTCTGTGATTCTCCACGCTAATAATAGCAATAAACGTGAATGTTAACAGTGCTTACTATGTGCTACGTATATGTGTGTGTGTGTATATATACATATGTGTGTGTGTATGTGCATATGTGCTTGCACATATGTCTGTGTATATGCAAACACACTCCTCACTCTGTTCAGTTTGAGGAAGCACAAGATCCAGTTACCACAGTTGAGTTAAATAATACCAGTTCTCCAGCAACAGGATTCTAACTTCGGTTGCCACTCCATATTAACTAAAATAAATATGGCAACCTTAATCGTCACTATTGTAGCATAAAGTATAATTCACTGCTGGCTCCTCAGTCCACAGAACACTTTGTAAATAAAAAATGTGTATCACGATCCGTGACCAATCGCATCACTTCTTTCAAGGTCTGTTAGTAATTGGTTGTTGCACATGTTACTTAGTTCAGGCACAGACAGCAAAACATGTAATTGTGTTGCTTCCCCGCCTCCCAGCGATAAACCCACGTAATTTAACTAGAATGCACCCTGCTGCTGGATAATGCTGCTCCAGGTCACCCTAATTCTCTTCAACACTTGAACAAAGGTGGGAACATGTGCTTTTTACTACAAAAACATCTTCAGTAATCTAGCAAATAGATCAAGGCGCTATTTCAACGCTTCAAAGCCTATTTTCTTAGACGGGCTGTTGACCAAGCTATGGCATTACAGTGGGAGATCATGCAGGTTCTTTAGCTGAGTTTTGGAAGAAATATGACCTAAACACACAGCTGAAAACATCCATGCCTCGTAGAAGCAGAAGTAGATGAAATAGACACCAAAAAGCCAGTAGAACGGATCGATGAAGCCAGGAGAAGGTTCTTTAAAAAGATCAACAAAATTTGATAAACGTTTAGCTAGACTCATCGAAAAAGGGTGGGGGGACTCAAATAAACAAAATCCGAAATGAAAGAGGAAAACTAAACCACAAAACAGACATACAAAGGATTACAAGAGAATAACCTGAAAAAATTATATGTCAACAGAATGGACAATCTAGAAGAAATGGATGAATTCCTAAAAACATATAACCTCCCAAAACTGAATCAAGAAGAAAGTGAACATTTGAAAAGACAAATTACTAGCAAGGAAATTGAATCAGTATACAAAAAACTCCCAAAAAACAAAAGTCCTAAACCAGACAGCTTCAGAGATGAATTCTACTAAACATTTAAAAAAAGAGTCTAGAAGTAGGACTTGGCAGAAATGTACTGCTTTGTGCAAATACCTTTGCAGGAACTGAACCCAAAGTAAGTGGGCTCTTAGAGGAAATAGTTGATCGGGAGGATGCTGATGCCAGGTGTCGTCAGACACTGTCATTGTGCAGCGAGAGGAACTTAGCAAAGATGAACTTATTGACATAAATGAAGGAAGCAGTTGTGATGACAAGGAAGAAGATGTTCTAAAGTGAGAGCAGCGAGGATCTTCATATTAAAAGAATTCTCAGAGATATTTCATGATACTGAAAACACAAAGGATAAAATGAAGCTGATCCAAACTTAGAAAGGGTAGGACAGTTTGCTAAGACAAGGAAAATATGCTCACTTGTATTGTGTTTTATCTTGGGAAGAAGAAGGCGAGCACTGTTCAAACCAGGGTGATAAGTTTTATTTTTACAAATAAGACTCTTTGTCAATATTGCTAATGTTTTAAATTACAGTGTACTAATAAGTATTAATTTTACTATTTTCTGCATCTCTCTATATAGTTATTACTTCCAGTAAGAGAATTTTTAATATTTTGACAAAAATACTAAAAGCCATGGAAGAATTTTAATTTTTCCCACTGATTGTTAGGATAGTTTTGCCTGGTTTCAGATTGCATAGTCATTTTTTAAAAAACTTAACTCCAGGATCGTTTACATACAGCATTTTATTAGTTTCAGGTGTACAATATTCAACAGTTCTAGACATTACTCAGTGCTCATCATAAGTGTGCTTCAATCCCCATCACCTGTTTCACCCCCATAACTATCTGTTTGTTCTCCATAGTTAAGAGTAGTTTTTTGTCTCTTTTTTTCTTTGTTTTGTTTCTTAAATTCCATATACGAATGAAATCATATGGTATTTGTCTTTCTCTGATTGACTTATTTCTCTTAGCAGTATACCCTCCAAATCCATCCATGTTGTTGCAAAAGTCAAGATTTCATGCTTTTTTATGGCTGAGTAATATTCCATTGCATATGTATATACCACATCTTCTTTATCCATTCATCAATTGATAAACACTTGGGCTGCTTTCGTAGTTTGGCTATTGTAAAAAATGCTCCAATAAACAGGAGTGCATATATCCCTTTGAACTAGTGCTTTCATAGTTTGGGGGGTAAGTACCCAGTAGTGGAATTACTGGATCATATGGTGGTTCTATTTTTAATTTTCGGAGGAACCTCCATACTGTTTTCCACAGTGGCTGCCCCAGTTTGCATCCCACCAACAGTGCATGAGGATTCTTTTTTCTCCACACCCTCACCAACACATATTGTCTCGTCTTTTTTATTTCAGCCATTCTGACAGATGTGAGGTGATATTTCATTGTTGTTTTGATTTGCATTTCCTTGATGATGAGTGATGTTGAACATCTTTTCATGTGTGTTGGCCATCTGTATGTCTTCTTTGGAGAAATGTCTGTCCATGTCTTCTGCCCATTTTTAAATTAAATTATTTGTCTTTTTGGTGTTGAGTTGTAGAAGTTCTTTATACATTTGGTTACTAACCCTTTATCGGATATGTCCTTTGCACAGATCTTCTCTCATACAGTAGTTTGATTTCATTTTGTTGATTGTTTCCCTCGTTGTGCAAAAGCTCTTCATTTTGATGTAGTCCCAATAATTTATTTTTGCTTTTGTTTCCCTTGCTTCAGGAAACATATCTAGAAAAATGTTGCTATGGCCGATGTCAAAGAAATTACTGCCTGTGCTATCTTCTAGGATTTTTTTTTTGAAGATTTTATTTATTAATTTGACAGACAGAGATCACAAGTAGGCAGAGAGAGTGGAGGAACAGGCTCCCCGCTGAGCAGAGAGCCAGATGCAGGGCTCAATCCCAGGACCCTGGGATCATGACCTGAGCTGATGGCAGAGGCTTTAACCCACTGAGCCTCCCAGGTGCCCCTCTTCTAGGATTTTTATGGTTTTAGGTCTCATATTTGGGTCTTTAATCTATTTTGAGTTAATTCTGTGTATGGTGTAAGAAAGTGGTCCACTTTCATTCTTTTGCATATAGCTGTTCAATTTTCCCAACACCTCTTTGTAGAAGAGACTATCTTTTTCCCATGGCATATTCTTTCCTCTTTTGTCGAAGAACAATTGACCATATAATCGTAGGTTTATTTGTAAGCTCTTTATTCTGTTCCTTTGATCTCTGTCTGTTTCTGTGCCAGTACCATACTATCTTGATTACTCAGCTTTGTAGTATATCTTGAAATCTGGGAATGTGAGACCTCCAGTTTTGTTCTCCTTTTTCAAGATTGCTTTCATTATTCAGGGTCTTTGTGTGGTTCCATACAAATCTTAGGATTGTTTGTGCTAGTTCTGTGAGAAATGTTGTTGATATTTTAATAGGGATAGCATTAAATATTTAGATTGCTCTGGGTAGTATGGACATTTTAATAAAATTTGTCCTTTCAATCCATGAGCATGGGATATCTTTCCATTTGTTTATGTCATCTTCAATTTCTTTCATCCCTGTTTTATAGTTCTCAGACCTCCTAGCTTAAGTTTATTCCTAGGTATTTTATTATTTTGGGTGCAATTGTAAATGGGATTATTTTCTTAACTCCTCTTTATGATACTTCATTATTGGTATATAGAAATGCAATGGATTTCTATATATTGATTTTGTATCCTGTGACCTTACTGAATTCATTTATCAGTTCTGATATTTCTTGGTGGAGTCTTTAGGGTTTTCTAGGGATTTTAGGGTTTTTTTTTTTTTTTGTCATCTGCAAATATTGAAAGTTTCACTTCTTCCTTACCAATTTTTTTTAAGATTTATTTATTTATTTATTTATTTATTTATTTATTTATTTGAGAGAGATGGGGGAAGAGTGAGAAGAGGAGTGGGGGTGAGGCAAAGGGAGAAGTAGACTCCCTGCTGAGCAGAGAGCCTGATGGAGGGCTCAGTCCTGGACTCCAGGATCATTACCTGACCTGAAGGCAGATGCTTAACCAACTGAGCCACCCAGGTACCCTTTTCTTACCAATTTGGATGCCTTTTATTTCTTTTTGTTGTCTGATTGTTGTGGCTAGGATTTCCAGTATTATGTTGAATAAAAGTGATGAGAGTGGACATCCTTGTCTTGTTCCTGACCTTAGGGGAAATGTTCTTAGTGTTTTACCATTGAGTGTGATGTAAGCTGTGGCTTTTTCATATATGGTCTTTATTATGTTGAGATACATTACTTCCAAACATATTTTGTTGAGGCTTTTTATCATGAATGGATGTTGTATTCTGTCTAATGTATTTTCTGTATATATTTAAAGGATCATATGGTTCTTATCCTTTCTTTTATTAATGTGATGTATCATGTTGATTGATTTGCAAACATTGGACCACATTTGTATCCTGGGAGTAAATATAACCTGATAGTGGTGAGTAATTTTTTTAATGTATTGTTGGATTCAGTTTGCTAATATTTTTTGAGGATTTTTGCATCTGTGTTCACCAGAGATACTGGCCTATAGTTCTCTTTTTTTGTAGTGTCTTTATCTGGTTTTGGTATCAGAATAATGCTGGCCTCATAGAATGAATTGAGAAGCTTTCCTTCCTCTTCTATTTTTTTTTTTGAATAGTTTGAGAATAATAGGTATTATTAACTCTTTTTTAAATGTTTAGTAGAATTCATCTCTGAAGCTGTCTGGTTTAGGACTTTTGTTTTTTGGAGTTTTTTTGTATACTGATTCAATTCCTTGCTAGTAATTTGTCTTTTCAAATGTTCACTTTCTTCTTGATTCAGTTTTGGGAGGTTATATGTTTTTAGGAATTCATCCATTTCTTCTAGATTGTCCAATCTTTTGGCATATATTTTTTCAGGATATTCTCTTATAATCCTTTTTTTTTTACTTGTTGTGAAGTTTTATTTTTATCTCACGTAATAGAGGTACATGGATATAGGATTTTAACTTGTTCACATTTTCACACTTGGGCTCCAGGTCTGTGGTGTGGTTTAGTTTTCCTCTTTCATTTTGGATTTTGTTTATTTGAGTCTCCCCACCCTTTTTTGATGAGTCTGGCTAAAGGTTTATCAAATTCTGTTGATCTGTTTAAAGAACCTTCTCCTGGCTTCATCGATCCATTCTATTGGCTTTTTAGTGTCTATTTCATCTATTTCTGCTTAATCTTTATTATTTTCTTCTACTGGATTTGGATTTTATTTGTTCTTCTTTTTCTAACTCCTTTAGGTGTAAGATTAGGTTGTTTACTTGAGATTTTTCTTGTTCTTAAGGTAGCTCTGTATTGCTATAAACTTCACTCTTAGAACAGCTTTTGCTGCATCCCAGAGATTTTAGACCATGCATTTTCATTTTCATTCATCTCCATGTATTTTTTTTTAATTTCCTTTTTGATTTCTTGGTTGACCCATTCATTGTTTAGTAGCATGTTCTTTAACTTCCATGTATTTGTGGTCTTTACAGATTTTTTCTCTTTGTCAGTTTCTAGTTTCATAGCATTGTGGTTGGAAAAGATTCATTTATGACTTTGTAATTTGTTGAGACTTGTTTTGTAGCCTAATATGTGATCTATTCTGGAGAATGTTCCATGTGCACTTGAAAAAGAATGTGTATTCTCCTGTTTTAGGATGGAATGTTCTGAATATATCTATTAGATCCATCTGGTCCAATATGTCATTCAAAGCCACTGTTTCCTTGTTGATTCTCTGTTTGGATGATCTATGTATTGATGTAAGTGGGGTGTTAAAGTCCCCTACTATTATTGTATTACTGTCAATTACTTTCTCTATGTTTGTTATTAGTTGCTTTATGTATTTGGGTGCTCCCATGTTGGATGCATAAATATTTACAATTGTTATATCTTCTAGTTCGATTGTTCCCTTTATGATTAGTGTCCTTCTTTGTCTCTTGTTACAGTCGTTGTTTTAAAGTCTATTTTATCTGAAATAAGTATTGCTTCCTCAGTTTTCTCTTCACTTCCCTTTGCATGTTAAATGTTTTTCCATCACTTTCAGTGTGTGTCTTGAAATGAGTATCTTGTAGGAAGCAAACAGATGGGTCTTGCTTTTTTGTCCATTTTGTCTCCCCTTGTCTTTTGACTGGAGCATTTAGTACATTTACATTCAAAGTAATTATTGATAGGTATGTATTTATTACCATCTTGTTCCTTGTTTTATGGTTATTTCTGTAGTTCTTCTCTGTTCCTTTCTTCTCTCAGGGTTTGTTGACTTTCTTTAGTGATATACTGGGTTTTATTTCTCTTTATTTTTGTGCTTGGTCATTTTTATGGTCCTACACTACCATGCAAAGGGAGAACTGCATATCCATATGTATATATCACAGTAATTATTACCATCCTTATTACTCTGATGAGAAAATTGATGCTTTACAGAGTCTAAGCTACTTGTCCAAGGTCATGCAGAGAGTAAATAGTAGAGCTTGGATTTACATCTGTGCAGTCTGCCTCTAAGACCTGCCCCCTTAACTATTATACCACAATGTTGCCCCTACCAAGCTGTGAGCACTTCAAAGAGAGGGATCATAGCTTGTGATCTTTAAATTCCTGGCGTATAAACATTTGATAAATACACATTGAGTGAATGAAGAAAAAAAGAATAAATGAAATGAAGAACTATAAAAGGAAGTAACATTTACTGTTTGAAAATAATGAGAAAAATTTAAGACTGATTGAAGACTAGGTAACAGCAAATTTATAGATGTCCATGAGTTACAGATAAAATAGACAGATTTGCAGTCATTTCATTTGATTTGAAGGCCAGCCATTTCTGAGATGTTTAGAGACATATAACAGATGCAAAGGATTATGGGTATTTGCTAAGAAGATTCTGGTGATGGTCATTACCTCAGAACACACTTGACAAAGACTTTGGGGAATAAAGAATGAAGATTTCCTATCCTTCTCCTTTCATTACAGTAGTTCTAGGTATGGAAACTATTCCATGAGCTTCCTCTGAGAAAGGCAGGCAGTAGCCCCTGAACTTGCCACTGGCCTGAAGCCACTAGCAGCCCCTAGTCAAGTGCAATAGCTCCTAAACTGAAGGGCATCTATGGATGGGCTTCAAGGATCCACAAATCCTTTAGAGGGCTCCTGATGGAATGAGCACTGGGTGTTGTATGCAACTGATGAATCACTAAATTCTACCCCTGAAACTCATTTTTAAAAAATGTCCACAAGTCCTTCAAGTATCAGGTTGATTGCCACATTTTGCGTTAACAAATTTATAAACTCTTCGGGAGGGAAAAAGAGAAAAACATTCAACTGTGTTTGGAAATTTTGTACCAGGAGCTGTCCCCATTTTCAAAGTGAGTGCTACACCTTCTGGAACAAATTTTAAAGTCCCACCTGGTTTGGAGGAGAGGATGAACAGAAGTAGGCCTTCTTTACATCATACCTGAAAACCACCCAAGATTTGTGGTTTGTGTCCATATCAGGAAAGTTCCTGTTGAAGTCTTAAGGAAAGGGTCCAAATAATCAAACTTTGAGCAAAGCTCTGTTTGGAAAGCCCAAACCAGAGGAAAACCAAGAAGAGTTGCAGATGTATAAAAATAGATATGGGTCAGGCAGAAATATGGAGATGAGAGCTTGTGGGCTGCAGAAGCCAGTACATTGTGTTTTGTTCTGTTCTGTTTTTACAGCCACCGCATTTGCCCAGGCAATAAAAATGAAAGAGCAAGAGAGAGACAGAGTAGGTAAGGAAACCAGCTTGAGTAAGAGCGGACTCAGACTGTTATAAGCACAGGCTGCCAGCCTTAATATATTCGTGGAAAGAAATCAGCTCATCTGGGAGAGAAGATTCAGAGCAGACAGGAGATGGGGAACATACATCCTCCTGCTCGCTTCCAAGAAAGGCAATGCTTCCCAGAACAAAGGGATGCCCCTGGGGACTAGCGCAGCCTCTATGATTAAGCCTTTGAAGAATACACCCTCCAATTTTAAAGGCCCCAAATTACCAAAAGAATAAAACCTACTTTCTAAACAGGGGTCTGAGGTTAGCCTTGTTGAAAGAGCTCCAGTCAACACTTAGAAACCCTTTAACTCAAATAGAGAGAACCACTGGTCCCAGGATCTTCTTTAGGTACCATTTATTTATAGGAAGTGAGCAGGAAGTATATCACTTCCAGCCTTTGGAGAAGTGTTGATCTCCATACATCTGTGTTTCCTTTAGAATGGATGAGCCAGGGGCACCTGGGTGGCTCAGTGGGTTAAGCCACTGCCTTCGGCTCAGGTCATGATCTCAGGGTCCTGGGATCGAGCCCCACATCGGGTTCTCCACTCATCAGGGAGCCTGCTTCCCCCTCTCTCTTTGCCTGCCTCTCTGTCTACTTGTGATCTCTCTCTCTCTCTGTCAAATAAATAAATAAAACCTTAAAAAAAGAGAGAGAGAGAGAGAATGGATGAGCCACTCTGGGCTAGACCAATCAGTGTGCTAGATGGGAGCAGAAACCAAAGCCACCCTTGGGTCCTCGTCTTAAAAATTCTTCCCAAAGAATGCCATAATTAAAGTTATCAGAACTCACTTGAGTCAGTGGGCACCACGGATTCAGCTGGTGTGTAAAGGGAGTATCAAGGCTAATGCTACATCTTACGTAATGGGGAGGCGAGAAGATCCATCACAAAAAAAGCTAAGGGACTCAGATAACCACAGGAAACAAGATTTCATCATTTGAAACTTTAAAATATGCCAGAACTCTGTGTTAACTGCACATATAGATCCTGTCTCTCCTCAGTGAGGCTCTATGGATATTTCCAAAAAAGAGATGGAGAATTTAATTTAACAGAAATTCTCTGGAAGAATGTTCTCTTCTCTCTCTCTCTCTCACACACACACAAACACACCTCCCACAATCCAGTCATAAGACAGCTCTACAATCCACAGGAAGCTCCTTATAATTTTTTAGCTAGAGAACAAAAGAGGGTGAGATAGTTTGCACCCTCAAGGGTCTAGACGGTTGAGTGTGAGGGTTGAAAAGAAGAGAAACATTTTATCAAATGATATTGTGGGATTTCCGAGATACACAATTTATAAGTACTTTAAAAATTATTTTCAGTTGCTTCATTCTTCCTTGAAAGTAACACCTTGTGGAAACTGGATCACATGAGGCCGCTGCTTTAGATTGAGTTTCAGGCATTTCTTCTAAAATAGTCAAAACATTTTCAGGTAAAAACAGAAATTCCCTGTACCCCTCCCACTTGGTGTCTCTTCCCATTATCCTAGCCCTTCCAGCCCTTTCCTGTGATTCGTCTAGAAACGTCTTGGTTTACTGACTTTGGTAATGCTTTTTTCCACACCCCGTTCCAATTTTGCACCCTGTCACGTCTGTGACACCAGCTCCAGATGAGATACCTCTGCCCTTAGGAGGACAGTAGAAAAGACCAAAAAGGACACATTTCCCAGTGAATATTACTATGATTATCTTGCCTTGTGAAAAGAGTGAGCATTAGTAGGATAATTAAAAATGTCTTCGATACAGGATGCTGTATAGGTAAGAAATTTTACTCAAGAGAGGATCACCTTGATATTATTAAACTCTGATAGGCTAAAAAAACAAACAAACATAATCAACCAATAAGAAGGATGCTCCTACTTTTAATGAGTTAGAACATACTACGAGTTATCCTCAAAAGAGTGGATGAGAATACCTCCAAGTCTCAAGTTAAGGTGGCATCCTGGTCCCCTTCTTAACCTCAGCCCAAGGAAGAAACTCTGTTGAGTATTACATTACAAGGCCCTTGAGGATGGGGACAACATGTATTGATTTTGAATCTCTATGCCTATCACAATGTGGAGCCCATAGGAGCTATTGAATACATGTTAGTTGAAGGAATAAATATAACTAAATGCCTTAACCATGGGAGAAATTGCTCAAAGTTTTTTATTTTATTTTTTAATCTCAACAGTGCACACGTGAAAGCTGTGGTCAGGGTCCAAAAACTAACTCTGCATCCTTGGGTAAAACACCATTTTGTTTGGATCTCTGGGCTCTAAGTTCAAAGCCTGATTTGTAGAAGGCCTGGGTTCCTCTGATAAAATAAAAGGTTTTTCCTTTATCATCTTTTGGGTCTCCCAATTTTCAAAAATGCATTTTTATGGTTTCTCTTTGTTTTTGTCTAAAAATGAATCTGTTGTGTGTGTTGAGGTAGGGTAGAGGTGCTCAAGAAGAAAGAAGAACAGCAAACAAACCCAAAAACAGCCACTTTGATGAAGCCTAGTTAGTGAGCCCAGTGAAGCGTGTTTCATCCTGATGCCAAATGACGCTCACGAAAATTGCAGCAATTTTTAATGCACTTGCCAATGTTTGTGTTATTTTTACTTTAAAGATGTAGCAGATTGCTCCAAAATAAATAATTTAAGCCTAACGTTTCAAAAGAGTCCAAGCGCTTGTGTCTTTCACTTCTGGCTTCTCTTCTGGGACTAAGCTGTGCCCAACCGAAGCAATCCTCATTTCTATGTAACACTCCATTTGGAGGGCTGTTTTCTTGCTTTGTTTTTCAAAGTTGAATCTATTTTTCACCATTCTGTTCCAAATGTCGTAGATTCTATCATTGTTCTGCGCTGAAGTGATAACTCCTCTTATCCAGGAAAACAAGGGAATAAACTCCACAGCATCTAGATTCATGACTTTGTGGGAGGAGGTTTCAAAGGGGTGCTCTGGGGTGAAGATCTCATCCCAGCCCCATGGGAAGTTACAATTTCCGTATAGATTCACATTTAGATTTCAAGCCATGAACAATGGGTCAAATTTTGTGCACTACGTCTTCAGTATAACTTAAAATAGGATGGGAAATTAACTTCACACAAAATGACCCCATTCTCAACCAATTATTAGACTTCTCATTTGTCTTTGTGGTACAATCTAAGAGAGAAGAAACCTCTATGATTTAGAAAAAAATCAAAAGTGAGTCTTCATGCTGTTCTGTATTTCCTAACTGTGCACGAGTGGCTTTTATAAACAGAAAAGAGAAAATGGCTTTTATAAAAAGATGAAGAATGAAAAGACCAGAACAATGAACTGACGGCCTTGTGTTCTCATTAATGTAGGCCGCCATTGTGAGGTCCACCAGATGATTGGGAACTACATGTGGGACCCCACCACCAACAAGTCATTTGACATTGGTGTCAACAGAGACAGCCTGATGCCTCTGTGGTGGAATGGATCAGAACCTCTGTGGGTCACTCTGACCAAGGCCAAAAGGAAGGTCTACATGTACTACTGGCCAGGTGAGTGTGTGTTGACACCCAGGTCCCTCCAGCCTTCCAAATCTCAAACACCATGGAGTCTTTTAAGACAAATGATGTAGTTGTCATGTTCAAAGACCAAGCCAGAGTTTGAAAAGTGGGAGCCTTACAAGAAATATGTCTTATGGGCATGTTTTCTAAACTTTTTTTTTTGAGCTAACATCTGACCAGACACAATGCTATTTCCTGATTTCCTTGGTTCGGCAACATTGTTGTAGTAGATCACGCTTCTTCATGTGCAAAATTTTGGATAGTCAAAAGAGATAAATTATGTGTTGCTTCTCTGCTTTACAAAAGAATTTGGCATACTGTTTCTATACATTTTGAGCTCCCCTGCAATGTTGAAAAGACAATTCAAAGCACTTACAACTTTTTGGTGCTGCATTAAATGAAGTCTCCTTGTATTAATATTCCTTCCGTACATCATAGATCAATGAGAAACTAAATTACTTTACTTACTGCAATGAGGTAAGTCATCATGCAAACTACCCTGGCTACTGTGAGAAGTCTTCAGAATATTCTCATCTTGGCAGTTAAAATCTTGCACTAAGGATGAGAGGTTTCAGTGCTAACAAAATAATCCATTTACAATTGTCTTCCCATTGGTGAGATTCATTCTTTAGGTAAGTGGGTAATTTGACTTCCCAATGTACTTGGCCGTAGACGCTTTTTTCCAAATTCTTAATGGTGTAATACTGCTGATTGCCATGATGAAAGAAGACATCAGGGGAGGCCTGGAAGAAATGAAGGGATTAACGGGGAGAGGCAGCTGGGGAAGCTCACTGGCCTGGGTTGGAGGACAGCAGCAGCCTGATAGAGTTGTGGGAGCACGGTGGGTTGTGGGGGACCGTGGTAGGTGGGGTCGGGAAGAACAGAGAGAAGGATGAGTAAGCTGAGGCTGAATCACAGATGGCCCACACTGAGGGCGTGGGCCTTCAGCAGGAGTTTGGAGGATGCTGGGTGGAGGCGGTCATGTGGAGAGCTGCTCAGGGCACTCAAGGCCATGCCAGCTCTTGGAGGAGCACGGAACACAGACAGATGGAGACCCTGGAAAACAGACCCACGGCCATGCTGGGGTAAGTGCCCGGAAAACTGCCACAGAACAGAGACTAGCATCCATAGGTGAGCCCACGAAGGCCGGAGCAGGCTGCATAAAATAGAAGCTGGGCAGAAAAACAATTAGACCCAGTCTGGCTCTGCTGGCAGGTAGACTTTCAAAGAGAGGACTGGAGTTTCTTCAGAAGACACCTGGGGTTCTGCCCGTAGCAGCTACCTCAGTTGACATGTGAAGCTTTCAAGCAAGGGAAGGTTTTAAGGGGACTTCATTACCTTAAATGGAGACTCAACTTTTCCGGGTCGGACATGAGATTAAGAAAAGAAGTCCGTGTACTGGCCAAGCTAACCGGACTTGCTAGAGGAGCGAGGCTTATGGATCAGCCCAATGTGATGAGGTCTCAAGCCAAAAAATACACTTTGAGTTCATTCTCAGAAATCATTATTTTTTTATTTTATTTTTTATTTTTTTTAAAGATTTTATTTATTTATTTGACAGACAGAGATCATAAGTAGGCAGAGAGGCAGGCAGAGAGAGAGGAGGAAGCAGGCTCCCTACTGAGCAGAGAGCCCGATTCAGGGCTGTATCCCAGGACCTTGGGATCACGACCTGAGCCAAAGGCAGAGGCTTTAACCCTCTGAGCCACCCAGGCGCCCCAGAAATCATTATTAACAAGTACAAGGGCCCATGTGCATGGGCCTAGGAGAAGGAACAGATTGGACACTCTGACTTAGGGACCACCTTAGACAAATCTAAGGACCATCAAGACACAAGTTGGCCCAGTGCTGTAAGGGTCAGCTTCCATGGTAGCTGGTGAATTTGATTTCCTATGTCTTGGAACTTGAGCTTTTTGTGCTCTGAAGAGCACATCCCTCATCATCTCTCCCCAGCTCCCTACATGCTGCTTCCTCTACCCATGATTTCCTGCCAGTGGCCTTTCATAGCAGTAAAAGGGAGATGGCTGCCATATTTCAGAGCTCTCTGTACAGCATTATAGAGCACTATTCTCTAACTCATCCTGGAGGCTCTGGCTCCTTCAGGATAATGAACAACTTGAAGTTTTATATCTCTGAATATCTAAAAAAAAAAAAAAAAAAAAAAAAAAACCAAACCCTCAAAGCTAATTTGCATGTAAAATATCATGTTTTCCTCCAAAACAGCTCCTTAAGGGCAAGAAAGGTCCAATCGCTTCTTTTGAGTCACAGTTTAACAGCTAATGTGATGTGACAAATACGCCTTATGATCGGTTTATAGTGTTAGCTATTGGGAGGAAAGAAGCTAAAAAGAAGGTCTCCTAGGATTTCCTCAGTGACCTAAATGAAGATTAGCTACAGATCTGGCCACGTTGAAATCTTGATCGAAATCGGATGAGTGTCTTATTTCTCAGACACTGTCCGGTCCTTCTAGGCTGGACATCCCAACAAAGGCTCTCCAAGAGCCAAGTGTCTCTGAAGGCCCCACCCCCTGACCCAGCCAGGAGTCCTCTTGCACCGTCCCATTCTTACTAGTGACAGAGGAGGGATTAACGGTCACTGCTATCCTTTCTCCCTCCACCCGGGTCCCCTCCAACCCCTCCGCACAGCCAACAGCCCAGTGAGCGTTCATTTGTCTCTACAAGATTAAGTGAAGAGCAGTGGCATTTCTTCTAAACATGACTTGATTTTATTTTTCTTCCCAAATCCTCCTCTTCCTTCTCCACTTCCCACAGGACATTGTACAGGCCTCTGGACGAGGCCTGGACAATCTTCATTGCTCCAGTGAGCTGTGTTATGACACTTTGAGTCTCGCCGTGAAGTCAATATTTAGAAGTGCAATTTAGAAATGGCAGTAGTTCAAGTTTTCCTGTCAGGTAGATAAAGCAGCAGATGGCAAAATTCATCAGTGGTGAAGAGTCCAAAATAGCCCACCTCAAGTCTCAAGAAATTTAATATTGTAAACAGGCCCTTTATTACCCCACCCAATGGTGCTATTGATCTGTGCAAGGAGAAATGTACCATGGGAGATGATCCCCGGCCCTAAATTAAATATTTCTTTGGGAATCCCAAAGAAATCATCCAGGAACAGTACAGCGGGGGCCTAGCACTGTTCTGCAAAGGATAAGAGCTGTGTGTGTGTCGTCTGATAACTTTATCCCCTATTCCGTCCCTTTGGTTTGAGATCAAAGAAATTTTATTGAGGGGGAAAAGGAAGAGGCTCCGATAGTCGCTTCATAGTAAGAACAACCCAAAACAGAGAAGGACGGAGGAGGAGGAAAAATGATGGGGAAATGGGAGGATAAGTCAGACACCATGTGGAAACAGAGTTTTAGTCCGTGTGGTTTTAAAGTTCATTCTTATGGCTCTCGTGAAATACCAAAAAGGAACAAAGATTAGCAACTTCTTAGGAGTCTCCGATTAAAACTCCTTGGAGTGTTTGAAGACTCTGAGTTCTCTTTTATCATGCAGTTTGCAGTGTGAACTCCCTATAGCCAAGCACTTGGGCGGTTGGGGTGGGGGGGACTGGGGAGCAGCCATTCATATGGCTCTGGACTGGGCTGGGTGTGGGTCTAGGCTCTTCTACAGACCTCTTCCTGTCCTATGCAGGTGTTCAGATAAATAGGGCAGCTTTTGTATGGAGAAGGACACATTTCCACCTACCTTCTCTTCTCTACTTTCCAGAGGTGAGCTGAGTGGGGACTTTAGGGGTGAGTAACTGAGCTCATACCAAGTTTTGGTTGTTATAAGCAGGGTGATTTCATCTTTGTGAGTAAGGAGACATGGATTAGCTCTTGACTGAGAATTATAAATTGTTCACAGCCTCTTCCTCTGTCCCGTGGTGGTGGGTTCCCGACAGCCTTCAGCTGGGCTGACCTTGGTTGTATACACTAAGGCACAGGGAAGATAAGGGACCCAGCACCAATTATACAAATGTGTGAGTTAACGAGTTAACGTTATGAATGCCTCAGTTCTTTGACTCTATGACAGCACTCCAAATATCTGAATAAAAACTGAAATTTTCTTTTCAGACAAATATTTGACATCGTGAATGCAAGGGATCCAGAGTTTCACTAAATTTTCCAATAATGTTGCCAATTTAACATTAGACTTTAAGATCTATGTGATTTTAGAACCCAAAGAGGCCCTAATATGTAGTTTGCTGATTCCTACACTTGTAAATCAGGACCTCTTTAGGAGGCTTCTCAAAACTATGGGTCCCCTTTGAAGAAAAACACACCCATGCATACAACACTAATGATTTTGTGCTCATGTAATATAAGAAACTACAACGATGAGGACTGGCCAATGGTCTTTGACATAGCAACACACATATATCTAGTCTATATCTAATTGATTTGATTTTTTCTAATGTGATAGAAACATGTGTTAAAAGTCACCGAAGTACCAAGCAAAACTCAAGCTCCTGTAATTCATCTTGTCTGGCTAGAGTGGGCTTGGGTCAAAATTCTCTAAGACTCTTTGGGTTAAATTGACCTTGAGTCATTTCCTTTGTTGGCCAGGAACCTTGGTCAGGTCGGCATCCCTGATGTTTCTGTCTGTGTCAGCCAGAAAAAGATCATGAATTCTCATTTCCAGTTGGAGGATGTCTCAAGGAAGTGATCTTCCAAAGCATTCTGCAGGACTTGTAGGCGTCAAGGATCTCTGCCCTAGAGAAACTGAGGAGGTGTTGCCTCTCTGGACCACTGCCTGCAGGAACAACTCCTCCAGTGCTGGAAAGTTTTCATAGCTGTCCAGCCACATGCTGTCTCCTCGCTCAGGCTGGCATCTTGGCCAAAAGAGCTCACCGTCTCTCAGCAGCACCCATGATGGTAGTTAGAAAGCCTTAAAGAGAAATCCAGGGATGAACTTCTAGTCTTCACAAGTCATGGGCAAATCCATTTCTTCCTAAAACATCTTAAAAGGGTGTGACTCCAGGCCCTGAAATCAGCTCTTAGGAGACAACTATGAGCAAAACCAGATCAGGCTCTCCTCACTCCAAGCCCCCTCCCTCCAGGAACTCACCATCCCATGAAGGAGGCCAATGATAATCTTACACTTGCCCAAATAAATGTAGAAATCCGCTTGTTAAAACTATAATAATGAAAAGTAGATTGCATTATGATGTTAGCTAATGAGGGATCTGGTTTCATCAGAGAGACTGGCAAGAACTAATGCCTTGGGTGATTCAGGGAGTCCATGGGAGAGAGCACCCGGGCTGAGGGAACAGCAGTCTCCAGGTCTGGCGGGGATGCGAGAAATAGCAGGCTCAGGAAACTGAGAGGGGAGGATGGATGTGGTGTGTGGATGAGACGGAGAGAAGCTGAGGCCAGGCCAGGTTCTGTGGCCAAACAGGAGAATTTGTTCCTATCCTGAGAGGGAGAAGAAGTCACTGGAAGGCTTTGAGGAGGAAGGAGGCAGTGTCATACTTGCATTTTGACAAGAACAGTCTGGTTACTATGTGGAGAATGGATATGGCACCCCAAGGGGATGTGATAGTTGGGAGCTGGTATGGACCTGGGAAGGAGGTGACACTAGCTTAAAAATGGTGAGAAATGGAATGATTGGGGACATATTTAGGAATTAAAATCTCCAGGACCTGGTGATGAACTGGATTTGATTGAGCAATGGCAGGCGTGACATCGGGTTTCTGGCTGACAGAACTGTGTGGGTGGTGAGTCTTCACTTAAATGGGGGAAGCTGGAAGAGGAATGGTTTGGGGGCAAAGGAACGTCAGCTCTGTGTTGACTTGGAGACATGTGGACCGGGCAGGCCTGGAGCCCGGGGAAGAGAGCTGGAGGTACTGAGGTGTGGTTCATGGTGGTGGCATCAGGAGTCCTTGGTGACATGTGGGTACAGAAGCTCACCTAGGGAAGGAACAGACCTGAGAAGAAGAGAGGGTCCCAGACACAGCATTGAGGAAATGAATGATCAGATGAAGGGGAGCCTGCGGAGAACAAAGAAGCAGTAGCTTGAGAAGCAGGATTATAAGCAGAAGAGTTGTGGACTGTGTAACAAAGAACAGCGATATCCCTTTATAAAGGCATCTAATAAGGGGCTTGATCTCATCCGAGAGCAGGGAAAGGTATCCCTGAGGGAGTGACTCCAGTGGAAATCTCTTGTCACAGAAACCAAAGGAGTAAAATGGTTTCAAGATAAGAGAGGCCATCATCAGTCCTCCCTGTTGAGGGATATACAGAGGCTGCGAAGGGGGTCTGGGTTTATCATCAGAGATGTCACGGGCAAGCTCTGAACTTTGTGGAAGTTTCATCTCTTTACCATTTTCTAAATTAGACTAATAAAAATTCTTATTAATAACGCAGGGTACCCTTTAATTTCTTTCTATTGCACGAGAGTCTTGATTTTAATAGCAACACTGATTATTATACTTCATCTAGAATTATTTTTTTTTAAAGATTTTATTTATTTGACACACAGAGAGAGAAACCACAAGTAGGCAGAGAGAGGGGGGAAGCAGGCTCCCCGCTGAGCAGAGAGCCCGATGCGGGGCTCGATCCCAGGACCCTGAGATCATGACCTGAGCCGAAGGCAGAGGTTCAACCCACAGAGCCACCCAGGCGCCCTTAGAATTGGTTTTGAAAAAAAAACAAAATATACAAACAGTAAAATTTGGCATGATTTCTCCCACAAAGATAACTGTTTAATTTTCAGTTAAACAGGGAAAGATGGTGAAAAAAAAACCCAACCCCTTTTTTTCTGGTCAGTGACTGTTTTGAATGGCATTAATTACATGCTAATGAGAAACGAGTCATATTTCCTCGGGTGGGGAGGCAGACGAGAGGTCGACATCTCCTGTCCACCCTGGCCCATGCTGGGATTATGCAAGACACACGGTATTGCATGAGCAAGTGGGCCGGGTCTCTAGGAGCATTCGAGGCAGAGGAAAGGATGGAGGTCTGTGGTTCAAAGACAAAGGGAGCATGTCATCTTTGCCGAGCTGCAGAGGAAAACAAGGTGGCAGCTGACGGACTATGGCAGGCGTGAAAAGGTAGAAAACTTGAAATGGCCAGATCTTTATGCGCTATGTAAAGGGATTTGAGTTCAGGGAGCAGGGTATATTAGTAAGTTAATGTCAGTTGTGGAAACAGATAAGCCCCAAAGTCTCAGTGGCTTCACCCTATAGAAATTTTTTTTTTTGGTCCACAGAAAGCCCAAAACCGGTGTTCCCGACCAGCAGTCAACTCTCCAAATAATAATGCAGACACTGTTTGGGACTGAAATGTGTTCCCCCCCAAATTTTGTGTCTTGGAGCCGTAATCCCCATGTGATGGTATTTGGGGGCGGGGCCTGTGGGAGGCAAATTAGATTGACATGAGGTCCGGAGGCCAGAGCTTCCATGCTGGGCTCAGTGCTCTTACAGGAAGAGGAAGATACCAGAACTCTCTCGGCCACACAGTGAGAAGGTGACCCTTCGCAAACCAGGAAAAGGCGCCTCACCAGACCCCAGATCTGGCAGCACCTTGATCTTGAACTTGCCAGCTCCAACCACGGTGCAAAATAAACGTTTGCTGGTTAAAAACCATCCAGTCGATGGTATTTTATTACAGCAGCCTGAACACACCTAAGCAGAAGGGAAGGAGGGAAAGATGGAAAAGAAGGAAGAAGGGAAGAGTGAGAGACAGACATTACCCCAACGTTTGTTCGACTAAGCGAGGATGCGGACGTGCCAGGAACAAGCAAATCAAAACAAGGCAACTGGATTTTCAGGGCTCCTGTTCCTGCCTTCATTAGGACTCGGAAGTGCTGGGCGCTCCTCCTGCTCCTCCTGGGTGCTCAGGGCTCACGGCCACACTCCACCGGTCTGGCTTCCAGAGCCATGTGCCAGCCCAGAGCTCCCTGAGCCCTGCCTCACCCTGTGTACCACCTGCCTTCCCTTCCCTCAGTGCACCCCTGCCAGCTGGTCCCATCGAGAGGTTTCAACTCCGGCTAGTGATGGGGTATCTCCAGGCAGACCGTCTTTTTTTCTCACAGCTCCCAGGGCCTTGCTCATTTAAAGGAACAACTAACCGATACAGGAATGATAGCCTTCAGGGTAGAACCCAAGGAGGAAGAAAGTTTTGTTCTCTAGGATCAGGTCAGCGGCCTCTCTCTGGGCTGACTGGGGTTCTGCCAGCTCTGGAGCTTGTTTGGGGTCAAGGTTAATTCCCACCGATAGCTCCATCTGGCCCAGAGCTGAGGCTAGTGTGGGAGACTCAGAAGTCCTGAGGGTCTCACCACCTCCATTTGCCTTCTGCATTAGTCCCCGCACTGAACTCTGACCTCGGGCTGTCTGGGAAGACTTGGTTGCCCCAGCGAGGACCCGTTTTCCTGCAGGGATCTCACCAGAGAGAGCTCTGTCGAAAATGCCGCACTCCCCCCACCTTCCCATTCGGGGCAGTGTCTGGGTCCCAGACTCTTTCCTGGGGTTAGAGGATTACAAATCAGGATTCCTTACCCAGTAGGATGGCCTCCACCAATCCTCTCTACTCCCCACTGGGTCCTCCTCTCTTGTCTGTTTAGAGGCAATTTTTTTTAAAAGATTTTATTTATTTATTTGACAGAGATCACAAGTAGGCAGAGAGAGAGAGAGAGAGAGAGAGAGAGAGAGAGGAGGAAGCAGGCTCCCTGCTGAGCAGGGATCCCGATGCGGGGCTCGATCCCAGGACCCTGGAATCATGACCTGAGCCGAAGCCAGAGGCTTTAACCCACTGAGCCACCCAGGCGCCCCGAGGCAATTTTATTTTTTAAGTTTCTGTCCTTGTTTCTCCCTCCAAAGGAGAGATACTCCACCCTGGATGCAGGTAAGAATTACATGAGGTCATTGTAAAATGCCAGGGCCCAAGCTGCACTCTCAGAGGTTCCAGCGTAACTGGTTTGGAGGGAGGGCCCCTCTGTCAGTGATTGTAGAAGCTCCCCCAGTGACTCTCCTGGGCAGCCAGGGCCGAGAGCCCTTGCTCAGAGACACTCGGCCGCGTGTCTGCGACCCGATGTGCTGTCTCTGGCCCCTCTCACAGTCCCAGGCTAGCTACACTGTCCTGCAGATCCTCTTTACCTGCCCAAGTCGTGACTAGAGAACCCCCCGGGGTCACTCTGCTCCAGCCCGTTTGAAATGAAGTCACTTTGGCCTTCTCTGATGCCAACAAAGAAAAGACTGGGCGGGTTGAGCATCTCAAGTAAACTGGGCACTTCGCACACATCCCTGTATTAAATCCTCAGAACAGTCATGAGAAATGACTGCTTCTTTCCCCACTTTACCACGGAGGACATACAGGTTCCAGAGAGAGCATGCAGCTGGGAACCAAGGAGCCGGTCTGCCCCCGGGGCCGTCTGACTCCAAGTCCCAGGCAAGGTCCGCCCCGCCCTGCCCGGTACCCGAAACTCGGCCAAGGCTGGGGAGGGTCTTGTGCTGCTGGGGCACCCACTGTCCCTCCCAGGCTTGCCAGCCCAACTCCCCAGAGCAGAGCCAGCTGGGATCCAGGCAGAGGGGGCTGGCAAAGTGAAGAAAGGGGCCCAAAGTTGGTGCTCCTGTATTACACCAGCCCTCAGTAGAGAATGCTGGAGTCTTGGTTCTTGGTGGCTGAGGACGGTCCTGCAGCCACTCCTCCTAGGAGGGTCTGTGCCACAGACTCTGCTGGTCCCAAAGCCCTCCAAGTGGGCAGGGGACCCCAGCCACCACTCCTGTGACTTCCTCGTGTGACTTGGTGGGCCACTGGCTGCTCGTCAAAGAGATTTTGCTATATGGGACAAAGAGGCAGCACTTCATGTGCAGGGACCTCTGTCCCCTCCTGCCCCTCCTGCTGTGTTTCCAGCAGTTCACTGAAGCACTTGGGAAACCTCGGGGAGATTTAAAGAAAGAAGCCAGAATGTGGCTGTAGACCAGTTCAGCTCCTTCCTTGCCGTGGGACCCAGAGACAGCCACTTAATCTTTCTGTGCTCCAGTTTCATCATCTAGCCAACAGGAGTGACCATATGTACCTCTTAGGCTTGTTGGCATATGACATGAGATTAGACATGTAGAAAATCTGACCAGAGTAAATGCTTAATCACTGTAATACACCTCTGGCCCCCAGATTCTAAAAAAGGGTCATCAGTTTGTACCGACTTTAAGTCATATAGGGAGAGTCCTCTGATCCAGGTCCCTCTTAGCTTAAAATAAAGCTGCAAGGTCACATCAAGAATGCAAATATACATTTGCAGCAAACACCATAGAGCGATATGCAAGTCCTATTTTAAATCACTAAGAGAATTTTGGGACAGGTCATCGGGCCAGTAAGGAATGGGAGGAGAGTGTTTCTAGGAAAGAGGTAGACAGAAGGGGCTGACCACTGGGTCATCAGAGAAAGAAAGGGGAGAGCCTGCCTATTCGATGTCTCAGAAGCCATGGACAGGATTTGCATTCCCAGCACCACATGAGAGGGAGAACCTAATGCTGGGCAGTGTAGCCACTGGACTGGCCACAGGCTGTTTGCCTAAAGATTGCAGAGAAGTGACTTTGCAAGGCTCACACAAAGCACTCAGTCCCGGTCCCAGATGTCCCTAGTAGTGGCTCAGAGCCACCTCAGAAGTTGGGGAGAGCAAGGGACCTCCATTTATATGGAGAGAAAGGGCTACTTGTAAGACTTGGCAATCATAGCTCAGATCTGGGGTTGGGGGTGAGGGATCTCTGGATAGGTGCTAGAATTCTAGCAGAGTAGCTGACTGGGCTGAGCTCTGCGGGCAGGAGTTCGTCGGCATCTTATATCCTAAGTAGGTCCAGCCTGCTGCCATCTAAATGACAAGAAACCACTTAGAGAGTCTTTGGGATACCATGCGGGGCAGAAGTCAAGATGGCTTCCTTTGGAAGCATGGTATCGCTGTTCTCATGTAATTAGCCATAAGATTTAGATAATCCTGAAGCTGGTGCCCCTGACCCAGAGACACTGCTGATAGCTTCTGTGAGGGGGCACTCAGGGGCATCATTCCAGGAGCAGTCATTCATTCCTCACCTGGTCCCACTTGGGAGGAAGGCAGTCCTTGACCCTGGGCCAGAGATTTTCCCCATCTAAAACTAACTGGCAGATGCAGAGATTAAATCTCCACCTTTGGCTTCATTACGCCTTGCTGTGGTTTCACCACCACCTTCCTAACGCAGAGACTCAGCTTGGGTTAGGCATACATTCCTTCTCACCTTGGTTCCCCATTAGTCACCTTTTATGCCTAGTGAATCATTTTCAGACGAGTTTTCAGAATCTTCTCTAATGGATGAGTTGTCTCTCATCTCATTTGTCTCCTGGTCTTGCTCTCTGCCCCTGCACACAAAACCAGTCCTCCGTGGCGTCCTGTGTTCAGGCCAACCCACCGCCCTTTCCCTACATCAGAAGAGAGCCGTCACCAGAGGTCTTCCAGCTCTGTGGGCTAGGCCAACCCTGGGGAAAGGGTCTCTGAGATCAAAGGCCACACTTTCCCCAAGGACCTGTTCCCACAAGCTCCCGTGCCTCAGATGTATTTTCCTGGAAAAGGTTACATGTTTCTAAGAGAGTTAATTGGCTTAGCTGTTTTAATAAGCTCTCTTGAGACATGTATTCAACAGTTGTACACCTGCCTCATATCACATAAAACGCAGCTCACAGGGGTTATTGTTACAAGATGTGTCAGAGTTGGCAAGTTGAGCTGCACTTGGAAGGCAAGACCTGTGCTCTTGGAAGTTGGGGAAATGTGACTTTTTTTATGGGCTCAACTTGGTGGTCTTTGGAGAGAGCTGCCCGGAACCAAGGGTCATTCAGGAAAGCAGTGTGCCTAGTAGAAATGTGCCTCAGCTGGGAGAGCTGATCATCAGCCGGCCTGGAGACCTTGGGACATTCACTTCGCCCATGGGAGGCCCTTGATTTCTCTCTAAAATGAAGGGGTTTGATGTAAGGCTTTCCTGAAGGGCTGTGAGCTGTGAGTTGTGTAAGGATGCCACATCCATGGGAACATCGTTCACATTATAGACATAGTAGATTTGCATATTTATTTTGACAACACTTTGGCCCATGGCAAGTCAAGTGTTGTGATAGAATCGGGTATTCAAGTAAGTCTCTGTTGGATGGTAGTTAAGTGTTTTCTAAAAGGAAATGCCTTTTAAAAAAATCAAGCATGGGCTTAGTGGTGACCCTCTTTGTCCTTTAAGTTCCCTCTGACTTCATATTTTCTACTCAGGATATTTTTTTTAGGTTGTGGAAAAGGATACTCACCCAGTGCGAGGTTGGAATGTCCATCAGGAAGGTGGACTCTAGGCAGAGATAAGATGGGTCCTAAAAAATGAACCCAGGGCAATTCTTTTCAAATTTCCCTGGGAACATGAGGAAACAAGGTGAAGTAAAGCCAAAACATGCCCTCATGGTGTTCGTAAAACCAAAATCTTACTCCAGAGTTCCTGGTTACTTTTTCAAACTGTGAGATCCAGGCCATTGCCTTTGTTTCTCCACAGATCTCCATGCAGAGATCCAGGAATCCTGTTTTCCTCAGTCATGTTGAGGTGACCTACAGTGACCTCCATTGACCAGATTCCAGGCTTTCCCTGAAGCCATGGAAATGGCCTGAAGGCAGCAAACTCACAGGTTGAGCAACTCACCCACTTCTCACAGATTGGGCCTGTGATAGATCCGGAATGGGCACACAGAATCCTGATTAGAGAACTATCTCATGCGAGCCACACAACAGCCCCCCACACCAGTCTGCTGAATTCCATCAAATAAAGACTAAAGAAAATAAAACAAAATATCTACAGTAATTCACTTAGGAATAATTAGCCTTGCTCGCTCTAAAACCACCAGTTTCATTAATTTCATGTTCCATGGCATTGTGGCTGTCGTCTGTTGCTAGCTATTTCCTTCGCCAGTCATTTATTCATTCTAGGTTATAAAATTAAAGGTATGGTGGATGTGTCTGCCTTTTGAGATTTCACCAAAGAGAGACCATTCCGGATGGACAGAGCAAAAGGCTTACACTTGTCCCAATTTCTGTCCACCTGGGTACTAGTTGAATCTCTTCTCAGGGGCACAGGAAGGTATATAGTTTCTATCAAAATTAACTGCGTTTGCAGGACTTGGATTCAGGGCATCTCTGATAGGTTGAGATACAATCCTTTCGCTCCATCATCTGGATCTGATTACCTGAGTAGATAGCAAATTATAATGCCCCATGTGCTCTGCTATGAAGGTTCTTTCTCTCTCTCTGCTCACAGAGCTTCAGTTGTGGGACAACCTAGAGGAGAACAGATCATACAACTGTCAGTCATATGTCACCTCCAACTCCCACACTTGATGCCCAGCTGCTTTCTGAACATTGAAGTTCCCATAGAGGAGAGCTACTGCTGCCTGGTTTCCTAGTTCAGGGGTCTTCAAACTGGGTTCCCAGCGATTTACGAAATTTACGAAAATTTTCCTTAAATTGCTTTTAAGGAAATCAGTTCTAAGATCCTAAAGTTTCATGCACATTGCACCTATTGTCTTGACTAAAAACATGCCCTTTCCATACTTTACATAAGAAAGGAATACCCATCAGCCATGCAGAACCTTACTACGGTGCATTGCTCTGATAAATGATAAATGTTTGGTACCTCTAGGTACCAAACAAAGGGACGGTTCAAAACACTGGTGTAGGTGTTGAGAAAGTGAATACATCTAGGGATAAAATAACAAAACTTAAAAAAAGAATCAAGTATTTTCCACTGCTTGCTTTTAAATTATGTAGGAAAAACTTAATTGAGTTGTCAGCTGAAACATTATGTAAAAATTTATGATGATAGATTACTCTGTGAATGTTGGCATTCGAAGAAGCAGTTCAAAGAATTAAATGACATTCGTACAACAAACTTCTTCTATTTCCATCTACTTATTTATGTGAACAACTCTCTTAGCACTTAGACTTAATAGGGATGGAGTGGATTCTGAAATTGTCTTATTCTAGATCAGTCGTATTCATCCATGGGTATGTGAATTGATTTTCAAAAGCATCCCTATTCCTTTAATTATGAAATGCATTTATTTTTTATTTTCTTTTATTTATTTATCTGAGACAGAGAGAGCACGAGTGGGGTGAGGGGAAGAGGCAGAAGCAGACTCCCTGCTAATCAGGGAATTTGAGACTCTATCCTGGGACTCTGGGATCATGACCTGAGCCAAAGGCAGAGGCTTTAACCCACTGAGCCACCCAGGTGCCCCAGAAACGTAAAATTTAAAGTATGCAAACATCTTTGTATTTTCTAGAAAGTTACAGAAGTACAAATTTATATTAGACTTCAGTAGATCAATATTTTAAATTTTTGTCATATCCAGAACCCTATGCCAAGAAGTTATTAATTAAAATATATAAATAGAAAACTAATAAAGGTTGAAAATGGAACAACAATAATAATACATACTTAATCCAAAAAAAATCAAAAAAAGAGAAAAACTATCCAATATGTGATGAACACATGATGTTTAGTTAGATGGCTGATTGAAACACAAAGATATCAGTAAATACATTACATGTAGAAGTTTGCTTTTTTACTGATATTTTATTATTTCAATTAATCTGAGTTATTCTATTTGTTTCAAGTTCAAAAGCTGGTGAAATTAATTCACATTGTTAGAATAGTGTTTACACTTGGGAGAACCGGGACTAGAAGGTGCCTGTGTGTGATAGTAATGTTCTGTCTCCTGATCTGTGTGCCGGTTACACAGCTGCATTCACTTTATAGGAGTTCATTGACCTGTGCAATTATGATCTATTCATTTTTTTTTAAGATTTTATTTATTTGTCAGAGAGAGAGAGAGTGAGCACAGGCAGACAGAATGGTAGGCAGAGGCAGAGGGAGAAGCAGGGTCCCTGCTGAGCAAGTAGCCCGATGTGGGACTCGATCCCAGGACACCGGGATCATGACCTGAGCCGAAGGCAGCCGCTTAACCCACTGAGCCACCCAGGCGTCCCTGATCTATTCATTTTGCGTCTCTGTTAAACTTTAATAAACATTTGCATTTAAAACAACTATCATCAAAACAAAACAAAACAAAACAAAAAAACAACTATCATCAGACAGGACAAAAATAAAACCTAATAGATACTGCTTATAAAAGGCATACATTAAATGTAAGTATGTGAAAAAATTTAAAGTAATAACATTTTAAAAAAGATACACGACACACAAGAAATTAACCAAGAGAGAGCTGGTGCAGCTATATGAATATCAATCAATGTACACTAAAAACCTAGACTATTTTTTTAAAATAAAGAAAAATACTTTACATTGATATAGGGTTCAATCCACCAAGAAAATGTAACAATCTAAACTGTAATGCTCCTAATTGTACAATCTCAAAATAAATAGAGCAAAAATTGACAGAACTAAGGCAGTGATAGGTACGTTCACAATGATATTAGAAGATTGTTAAAACCTCTTTTCAGAAACTGATAAAATAAAAGAACAAAAAAATTAGAAGGGTGCAGAAAATTTATACAACATACTCAACATATTTACCTAATTGACATGACTAAAACACTTCACCCAACAGCTGATGAATACACATTATTCCGAAGTCGACACAGAACATTTGTAAAAAATGACCATATGTTAGTCATAAAGCATTTATCAACAAGTTGGAAAAGTGGGAAATCATACAGAATGTGTTCTGACCACAGTGTAATTAAAGGACAGTCAGTAATAGAGAGAAAACTTTAAATCCTCATGTATTGGGAAAATAGCCAGAGACTTCTAAATAATTCATGGCCCAGAGAAGAAGGTACTGTTGAAATTTAGAAAATATCTTGAATGGAAGTTTAGCGAAAATACTACATATAATGAATGTAGCAGGATAAATGGAATGCAACTAAACGCATGCCTGAAAAGAAATCAATACTCATATTGGATGACAGTTAAGTGTTTTCTAAAAGGAAATGCCTTTAAAAAAAATTCCTTGCACTAAGTCTTTGATATTTTCAAGCTAAGGTCATTTGAGCTGAAAGCTCAATATATATATATCTACATACGCAAGTATGAATACTCATACTTGCATATGTAGATAAAAATAATGGCTGAAAATCAATAATCTGTCTTCATCTCAAAGAAAATTAAATTCCACCAAATGGAAAAAAGGCAATAATAACAATAAGAACAGAAATGAAGTAGAAAGCAAACATATGAGCGAGGGGATTGATAAGGCCACATTTGTTACTAGGAAAAAATGAGGGGTGCTTGGATGGCTCAGTCAGTTGTCTGACTCAGGTCGTGATTTGGCTCAGGTCGTG
The DNA here is from genome assembly GCF_002288905.1 of Enhydra lutris kenyoni. Taxonomy (NCBI): domain Eukaryota; kingdom Metazoa; phylum Chordata; class Mammalia; order Carnivora; family Mustelidae; genus Enhydra; species Enhydra lutris. Next base: position 14,790,963 of record NW_019154095.1, on the reverse strand, counting down.
ATCTCAGGGTCAAGGGATCAAGCTCCATGTTGGGCTCAGCGCTCAGCACAGAGTCTGCTTGTCTCTCTCCCTCCATTTCTCCCCCCAGCTTGCACTGTCTATCTCTAAATAAATAAACAGGTAAATAAAATCTTTAAAAAAAAGAAAAAACTAATATGGGTGAAACCTTGACAAGACTTATCAAGGAATAAAAAGAGAAGACACAAATAACCAATAATAAAATGGAAAAGGGAACATCAATATGGAAACTATAGGCATTAAAAAGCCAGCAAAATAATATTATGAAAAATATTATGCCAATGTATTTGAAAATGTAAATGAAATAGATTTCTGGAGAAAAATTACCAAATGGACAAAAAGAAATAGAAAATTGGAATACTTTTATATATATTTTAAAATTAAATCTTTAAAGCCTTTCCTAGGGGTGCCTGGGTGACTTAGTCAGTTAAGCATCTGCCTTTGGCTCAGGTCATGATCCCAGGGTCCTGGGATCAAGTCCAGTGTTGGACTCCTTGCTCTGCAGGGAGTCTGCTTCTCCCTTTCCCTCTGCTCTTCACCCAGCTTGGTTCTCTCTTTCTCCCCAAATAAATAAATAAAATCTTTAAAAACAATAATAAAAAATAAATAAAAGTAGAATGTCCCAGTATTAGATGCCTCCACTAGTGAAGTTTTCAAACTTGTGAGGGAGAAGTAACACCAATCTTACACAAACTCTTTCAGAGAATGTATAATGATTAATCACATCCATAATGAGGTCAGTACAAGGTTGATACTGAAATGTGGCAAGAATAGCAAAAGAAAGTTAAATTATAGGAACTTTTTTCATGAACAGAGATGTAAAAATTCTAAACAAAATATTTGTAAACTGAATCAATCAATATATAAATAGAATAATATATGCTAACCAAATTGGGTTTATTGCAGGAATAAAAGATAGGTTTCATATTTTAAAATCTATCAATGTAATTCACAACAGCAACAATAAAATTTAAAAAAAATTGATCATCTTAGTAGATACATAAAAACTATTTGATAAATATCAACAAACATTCATAAAAAAAAACTCTAGGTGAAACAAAACTGGAATTTATTAGAATGGACTTGGGTAACTAGTAAAATACCTCCTTAATCTGAAAAAGACTAACTACCAATAACCCTATAGCTAAACATAATAGTTGATAGTAAATGGGTTCAAGAATGAGACAAGGATACCTCCTACCATAACTTCCATTCAGAATTATATTTAGAGGTCCTATCCAGTTGGGGGATGTGGTGGGGGAGGGCAGGGGTAAAAATAAAACAAAAAGAAGAAAAAAAATCATCATTATTCTAGGTGACTCTAAAAATCCAAAAGAATTTATGTTTAGAGTTAATGAGATAAGTCTATTGATAGAAGATCAATATTTTAAAACTATTGTATTTATATATACTAGGAACAAAAACGTAGAAAATGAAATTTAAAAACCAATATCATTAGGGTGGCTGGGTGGCTCAGTCAGTTGAGTATCTGGTTTCAGCTTGGGTCATGATCCCAAAGTCCTGGGATCGAGCCCCATGTCGGGATCTCTATTTACCGGGAAGCCTGCCTCTCCCTCTGCCTGCTGCTGCCTCTGCTTGTGCACATCTCCCTCTCTCCCTCAGTCTGTGTCAATAAATAAATAAAATCTTAAAAAAAAATAAGACCAGTATTATTTACAATAGAATCAAAACACAAAAAAATAAAGGAATAAATCTAACAAAAATAGCTTGAGAACTTTACTTGGAAAATTATTTAGAGAAATGTAAAAAGACCTTAAAAAGTGGAGGCATATATTATGTTAATGAGCTGGAAATCTTAATATTACATCAACTTTCCCAAAGTTGATCTATAGATTCAGTATAATCCCAATCAAAATTTTAGCAGCTTGTGTTTATGTGTGTGTGTGTGAATTGACAGGTCAATTCTAAAATTTATATGGAAATTCAGGTTCAAGAATAGCAAAAACAATCTTGAGTCAAATGAATAAAACTGGAAGATTTACACCATTAAATATGGACATTTTAAAACTGCAAAAATGAACACAAAATAGGCAAGAGCAGGCAAATAGGCTAAGAGTAAAGTTCAGATACTCTTTTTAAAAAAAGATTTATCTATTTATTTGAGAGACAGAGAGCATGAGGAGAGGCAGAGGGAGAGGGAAAGAGAATCTGAAGCAGACTCCATATTTATAAAAATGATGGGATGCTTGGGTGGCTTAGTCGGTTACATGTCTGTCTTTGGCTCAGGTCATGATCCCAGGGCCCCAGGATTGAGACCCACATGGGGCTCCCTGCTCAGTGGAGAGCGTAATAAAGATGCTTACATATACAACTTTCTTAGAATATGTTCCTAGAAGTGGTTTGCCTAGGGGAAGCATGCATACAATAAAAATTGTGTAAATATCACCTAACAACATTATTCTCAAAGAACGAGAGGGACTCAGGAATTCACACATATGTATATGTTTTCCAAACATAAGACTTGATCCATAGAGGACAGTGAAAGCAATCTATGGATTGCTAATCAGTATTAAAAAAAAAAAACAAAACAAAACAGAATAGAATAGAACAAGGAAATATGAGCCTGCATTGTTCATAGTTTGGTGAAACTTTTGTATCTGCTGTGTTTCTGTACTGTTTCATGAAGCAATATGAGTATTTTGCCACAAGTTATAGAAAAAACGTTTTTTTTTTCCTTTTTTAAGATTTTATTTATTTATTTGACAGAGAGATCACAAGTAGGCAGAGAGGCCGACAGAGAGAGAGAGAGAAGCAGGCTCCCTGCTGAGCAGAGAGCCCCATGCAGGGCTCAAAGGCAAAGGCAGAGGCTTAACCCACTGAGTCACCCAGGTACCCCTAGAAAAAAAAAAAGTTCCTGTAGATGAGCTCTTCAGGCATGCCTTCTGGTTTCCAACACTCATTTTTTTATTTCCTTTTCTTGTTAACTGCCTTGATAAGAAGTTTTATAACCATAATAAATTGCAGCAGGGATGGCAACATTCCTGATTTGCTTCCGACCTAAATGAAAATGCATCCCGTGAAGTTTCGAAAAGGAGAATTTTCACCGTAGTTAATATCTAGTGCATCAGTGAAAGTCTCATTTCCTCTTTACATCAAGTTACATAAGGGGTTTCTTTTTCATTTATAAGCAGTGGGTTTATATTTAGTTAACTGTTACGATTAATCCCTAATTTTATTGCCTGAGGTCAGATAATATGCATGGTGGCCTATAAAATTTCTGCTTTTTGGAAGTTATTGAGATTTTCTTTGTGGACTGGAATACGATCAACTTTTCTCTTTGGTTTGATAATATTGAATATTCTGTAATAGTAAAATTTTCAATATCTCTTGAATCCAGTGTATTGTTAGTAACGTTCAAATCCTCTATATCTTTAAATAAAGATGAAATCAGAGAGGGAGACAAACTATAAGAGACTCTTAATCAAAGGAAACAAACAGGGTTGCTGGAGGGGAAGGGGGCATGGGTTGGGTAACTAGGTGATGGACATTGGGGAGGGTATGTGTTGTAATGAGCACTGGGTATTATATAAGACTGATGAATCATTGACCTCTACCTCTGAAACTAATAATACATTAAATGTTAATTAGTTGAATTTAAGTTTAAAAAAATCAAATCCTTTATATCTTTATGTAGCTATATCTTATACATCATTTATTCTTTATTTCTTAAGTTGTCATTAAAATATTCCACCAAGATTGCAAATTTGCACCTTATTTTCCCAATACTACTGTGTGTGTGTTGTTTGGGACTTCATCAAGATCAAAAGCTTCTGCACAGCAAAGGAAACAGTCAACAAAACAAAGAGGCAACCCACGGAATGGAAGAAGATATTTGCAAATGACAGTACAGACAAAGGGCTGATATCCAAGATCTACTCAAACTCAACACAGACAAAACAGATAATCACGTCAAAAAATGGGCAGAAGACATAAACAGACACTTCTCCAAAGAAGACATACAAATGGCTAACAGACACATGAAAAATATTCATCATCATTAGCCATCAGGGAGATTCAAATCAAAACCACATTGAGATACCACCTTACACCAGTTAGAATGTATGTTAATGATATGTAAACAATCATACCCATTCTTTTTATTTATTTTTATTGAGATAAAATTATATTAAAATTGTATTTTTTCAGGTATACAACAAAATCATTTGACATATATATGGTGAAATAATTATCACGCTTGATCTTAGCCAAAAGGCCGAGAAATGATGTGAAATAATTATCACAATAAGTCTAGTTAATGTTCCCTACCACACATAGTCATAAATTATTCTTTCTTATGATGAGAACTTTTAAGATCTCCCCTCCTAACAAGCACACACCTTCTTAACTGTTAATGTGGATTTATAGCTATTTCAGGTTTTTGAGACTACCTTTGGGGTGTTTTTTTTGGTTCAGGGGGTGGGTTTCATCCACTCTTTTATATGTAAAATTTCTGTGTCATTTTATATCAAGTGTAAATTTTAAAAGTATTTTATAGTTGGATTTTGTTTGTTTCATCTTCACATTCTTTCAGAGTTTAATCCATTCACATTTATTTTGAAACTAGTATAGTTGGTTTTCTCTTGTATTGATTTCAGATTTTATTGTTTTTTTTTTCTAAAGGTTACTCTAGACATACCAACATGCATCTTTAGCTCTTTCACGTTCTACCCTGAATTAATACTATATTACTTCACAATGAAATTAGAGTTTTTAAATTTTATAATGCCGTTTATCTGCTTATACATTCCTTATATTCTTATTGTCATCTATTTTACTTATGCATATATTGTAAATCCCATAATATATTGTTTTTAATTTTGCCTTAAATAGTCAATAATCTCTTAAAGAAATTTCTTATATGTTTACCCTTTCTGGCCAACATTTGTGTCATCTGTGGACCTGGTTCTGTTGAATATTTTTCTCTTGATTAGGAGGCACATTTTATTACTTCTTAGTACACCTCATGATTTTTTATTATATGCCAAACATTATGTGAAAAAGAACAGTAGAAGGTGTAACAAATGATATTTCCCCTGAGAAAAATTCATGCCTCTTCCTATGTTAGGCCTTTAGGGTGGAGGCTAAGTCAATCTAATCTGTAGTTGAGCTTGGTCTGGGGGATTTTGAAGCTTTAGTTAGATTTACTTTGCCACTAGTTTCAAATGTCATGAGGGAAGATAACGATTATCCCTTTATCAGTCCTTGGAATTTGTCCAGTGGCGAACTCTTTTGTCTTTACGTGGAAAGTTTACGTTACCTACTTTTTGAATCACTGAGTTCTTTTTCTCTCCAGTATTGTCCTCAGCTTTCTGCAGCTTGGAAGATCCCTCTCCCCTCTGATGTTCTGTCCCCAGCCTCTAATGAGCTGTTGCCTTGCACCTCATTTTAAACTTCATATGTTACACTTTTTTCCCAAAGGTCTCCTCCCACTAGACTAGATTCCCAAATGCTCTAGGATAGAGACCCTGACTGACACATTTTTGTTTCTGCTATGTCTGACCACAGTGACTAGTTCATAGTAGATGCCCAGTAATAGTCAACGAACTTAAACTGAGACTTGTTCATCCCTCTCCTGCCCTATAGTTCGATAATAAGGTTGGGTATCTCTTCCTCAGAGCAAATACTTCTACTTGTCCATGAGTCTGGGGCAGTGAAGCTGAGGCCGTAGTAACTCCTAACATCTGAATGCCCTTAATTCTTTTACTTTGTTTTGGGGTACTGGGTGGCTTAGTCAGTTTGGCCTCTGACTCTTGATTTTGGCTCAGGTCATGATCTCAGGCTCATGGGATCAAGCCCCATGCCCAGCTTTGTGCTCAACATGGAGTCTGCTTGTCCCTATCCCTCTTCTCTTCCCCACCTTCTCCTCTCCCCGCACCCCGCTCGTGTGCTCTCTCCATCTGAAATAAATAAATAAAATCTTTTAAAAAAATTCTTTTCCTTCATTTTGGGAGAGGCAAAGACATGTCTCAGATCCTTGCTTTAATTCAGTGATTTTTAGGCTTGCTAATTTGGTGTGGTATTTCTAAGTCCAGTTAGACTACAGAAATATTTATTTTTTTTATTCCAGAACTAATCAGATACTATCTAATACTTGATTTTAGAATAGACAAAGACACACTAGAAGACTTAGCAGTTATGAAAAAATTCTATGGAAAAAAGTTTTAATTGAGAGCTTTCTGTGTATGAATTCATTTTGTTTCAAGTTGGGAAAGACCAATATTAACCAATTTTTGCTGGTCCCTGTTATGGGACACCCGTGTCCCATAGGAACGACATTTGAGAACCTCTGCTCCAGTTAAACAAAATTGCAGTTAAACATGCCACTTATCAGCAGTAAGTTCTTTTATTTCATGAAAATGAACCAAGATTTTATTTTGACTAATGGTGTTTGCTTCCTGAAATAAGCTCAAAAACCTACCTTAATTATTAAAGAAAGTAACCATTTACCATCTTTTCCCTTCTTAGGCTGTGAGGTGGAGATTCTTGGGGTCAGACCTACTTACTGCCTAGAATATAAAAACGTCCCGACAGATAACAATTTTGCCAATGCTGTGAGCGATGCTCTTGACTCCCTCAAGTAAGTGTCCCAAAGTTTCAGCCAATCATTGTTCTTCATTATTTCCAGGACCACTAATGAATGCTAAAGTGAATTAAGAAGGTTTGATACAGGTGGAGTAATGTCTCCAAGAGGTGGTTAACCTCTTGCGTGTTGACCGTTAACTGCTACCAGAAAGTAATTGTGAGTGAGCCCTTTTAGGTAGGGGCACTCTTCATAAATGTTGAATCGAGAGCAAGAAAGTCCCAAAGGGTTTGAGACTTTCTTCTTTACGTTGACGGACCATAGAGAAGCAATATGAAGGTCAACATCTCTCTAGTTAAGATTTAGGGAATGCTTGAATTTCAGAAAATGTCATTATTTGGTTAAAAGGGTGGCTCTTTGGGGAAGTAAATTTGAAAAAATTGCCTGCTCTCCCACTTCTTGGCAATGTGTGAAACATGTTAGCACATTAGAAGATAGAGCCTTTTATTCCTCCCACATGGAACAATGACACAGAGCTTTAAAAATGCAGAAATCATTAATGGTGTCTACAATAGCACACAAGAGTCTGTCAGAGAATCTGATCAACAAGAAAGGTCAGGAGAAAGCCTCAAGGCAGTCTCAGACGTCGCTAGATGTGGAAGTCAAAATGGGAGACCAGGTGGGCTGTACCTGAGTAATCAGCAACCAAGAGGCCATGGGTGTTGGGAGCTCTCTCATTTCCAGGACAGGATTTGCAGTCACCTTGGCTGCTGAGTGGGTGTCCTGGGTAGCTTCAAGGCAGAAGACCCATAGCATTCAGTTTGGACACCAGGCAGGGACCGTTATCCTCCCAGGAGAAAGAGCCTGGTTTTCAAGCTGGGCAGACTCCAAGGGCCACCATATCCTAGGCACTGCGTACAACTCACCAGCGGAAACCGCATGAATTGGCCCATAGCTGAGATTGCCCCAGGTATAGAACTGACCAGTTATGAATCCCATTCTCGCCATCACCACCCCAAACATTGCGGGGAGCACCAGTCACCCCCACAGAACTGTACAAGGAGAAAACAACACCCCTCCCTTCACTGCTTCTTAGAATAATTCCACTTCCATGAAACCTACCAAGGGGGGTTGCTTTGAGGCACAGGAAGATTTAGGCTCTGACAGATTGGAGAAAAAATAGGTTTGAAATACTTTAAAACTGAGATGTAACAAATTTTAAAGTTTAGTTGTTTTTTTTTTTTTTTTTTCTGGAGGGAAGAGGGAAGGGACAGGGTCTGGAATGAACTTTAAATAAATATTATTAACTATTGAATAAATATTCTTCAACATATGGTTTGCAAATCATGTGTGTTATATGATCCTGCCTCCTACCTACTCTGCTTTCTTTTCCTTGCCCACAAGTGCTAGAAAACCACACACACATGTGATGGCCTGGAATATCATGTTACAAACTAGTTTGTGCAAAGCAGCAGGGTACTACATGCACAGCAGATGAGCAGAGCTAGAATTCTGGAATAGCTCTGTGTCCATACAGTGCTGTTTCCAACATAACCAAAAAGCTGGCTGCCCCTACAGACTGTGGCCACGCTAAATATGAACATTTAGAACATAGTTGTCATACAGATACCTCCAAAGAACCCAACACTCTGGGAGTGTAATCATTTTCACATTCATCTTGCCTTGACAGCCGAATGGTCCCTCACTGTATCCAACCCACTGATTCAGCAGGTGGGGAGGCACACAGACCCAGCAGCCTCAGGTTAGCCAGTGCCGGCTAGCTGGCCCATCCAAGCAGGCTTCCTCGTCCTGAGGCATCGCGGCATGCTGGAGAAACGAGTGCTGATCTCTGGCTCCTAGAGAAAGTTCTGCTTCTCTGTTTCTAGAGATGTTTTACTTTTTCCCTTTTCAAGCAACATGGCAAAGCTCTGGAACACTGGGGAACAACATCTTTACCTTAGGGCACAGCATTTAGAAAGGGGAAGGATTAGTGGTGTGTGTGTGTGTGTGTGTGTGTGTGTGTGTGTGTGTGTGTGTGTTTAGCAAAGGCATTGGGCTCCCCTGGACAGAAAAGGCTACCAAGAACTGCAGGCCCAAGAAGCTGGCCCTGGGCTAGGCCTCTACCTGGTGTGACCTGATGCCAGCCACCACATTGTTCAATTGGCACCATTCACACTGTAGTCTATATGAAAGGCCTTGAACTCCAGAGGATGGCATGCACGTGATCTACCAGGGAACGATGCTTCTGCAGTTGGGCAGTGAAGGCCTAGGCAGGATGGAATCAGGCCAGTGCAATTGTCTTGTGGGGTCTTCATACTGTCAAAGTTAACAGGGTCACCAGAAAGGGCCCCTGTGAATAGTGGTTGGAAAGCTGGAGAGCCACCATTTCTAAAACTAGTCAGGGCTTGAAATGAGACGGAGAGAAAAAAGGAAGAAAGACAATAGGCCAGATGATACCTATTGCCTGTGGAAAGCAGTAAGATGAGCTAGGCTCTCTTGCAAAGAAAAAGAAGGAACCTCCTTTAACCAACCTACACAGATTGATTGACTGATTGATTTAGAGCAGGTACATGAGGGGTAGAGGGAGAGGGAGAGAGAGAATCTTAAGCAGGTTCCATGGAGCCCGACATGGGGCTTGATCACACGACCCTGAGATCATGACCTGAGCTGAAACCAAGAGTCCGACCCTTAGCTGACTGAGCCATCCAAGCGCTCCTAACCTATGTGTTTTCAGAACATGTCTCATTACCTTCTCACAAAGTAGAAGAAAGAATTGACACTGGTGGGCCAACACAGCTAAGACCACTTTATATATAGCAACTTTTTCTTGTAAGAATGCAACTCAAAGGAATAATGAATTCTTTTGCTCTGTGTGTTAGGCAAAGACATATTAACTATTTATCTTTCCATCAGATGGCCCGCGAACTAGGAGCAAACTTTGGACTCCATAGCTTACCTCTTGGTTTCGGCTCAGCTCTGTCTCAAAATTCCTAGCTATCATTTGAAGAGTGCTTAGAGTTCACACGAGTGTGCAAACACAGGCACACACACATTTTTCCTGATCAGTACTGCTTTCAGAGTGTCTCTGTCTGCTCTGCTCTTAGTCTGAGAGGCAGAGAGAATGGGATAGAGGATAGATACGTTTTTACAGAAGGCAGTTAAGATTGACCTACGGACAGCGTTTCAGCAAAGGGTCCAGCTCAGCCAAGAGGCTGCACGGTTCTGTAGGAAGGGCGAGTCCCATTTCCATGTTTGATCTGGGCATTGCCTTCCAGGCCTCATAAAGCTTTGTTGACCCAAGTCATATCCACAGTAGATGCTACCTCAGCACCTAGACAACCTCTAGCCTAGAGGGAAGGAGAAGGTGAAGAGAATTCATGCCTTCAACACCCACCGGCTAGCATTGTGTCAGAGGTGCCATTGCCATTCACCCATTCTGCTGTCACACCTACTGGACTGCTCAGGTGTTGTCTTCCCCCTCTTACAAAGAGCCCGCTGACTCTCCCAAAGTTACGTTCGTTGCCTTGGGTCACCCACAGCTAGCAGGTGGTGGAGCCGGAGCCCAGGTCTGAGCGAGAAGCGCCTGGACGTTTCAAAGTCAACGTTGCAGCTCTTCTTCCGGTCTGCACCCATACCTCTGAAGTGCCCCAAAACCCAATCAGATGGAGAGGCTGGAGGGGATGGCTCCTTCCAAGTCACCCCTGTGGGACTGTCCTGGGTCCAGGGCTCATGAGGGCCTGAGGTGGACTAGCAGCCATTGTGGTCTGCCTGCTGTTTGCCATGTCCAGCAGTACACGGCCTCGGTCACAGGCATGTTAGGTGCCATGACCCCACACACGGGGACAGCGAAGTGATTCCCCCACCCACACAGCCACAACAGGAAGCTGTTTGCCATCACATCACTTAGAACTTCCTCCTGGAAGTTCTGTTTGTAGGCTAGTCATGCTTTGTCAGGCAGGAAAAGGGGCATGAGTAGCTCATCTGGGGGTTACAGGGGTGGGGGCAGCCACAGGCAGCCCTGACGGCCTGGAGGGGCCAGGAGACTGCCCCTAGGAGACGCCTGATGCAGCCTCTCGAAAGGATTCGTCAAGTAACAACTGGGCCATGGGGGCAGTGGACACAGCCCCCGTCCATTGTCAAGCTCCAGGCCATGGAAAATAGCTCCAGAGGAATTCATTAGGATCCCAGAACGTCAGTGGCTGCTGGTGACCATAAAGGAATGGACGGATGATGAGACGGTTCTTTCCACAGACCACAGGGCCAGCTGGTGCAAATGTCCTGGCCTTTGTCCCTCCTCCCCGTGGACTCTAAGGGAGGGGGCTCAGCACACAGGCTGACACCATCTAGCCGCATCTGGAAGGAAGAGAGAAATGGAAGTCATCCCCTTCCCGTTGCCTCCCTATTGCTGTGTGTCAAGCACTTTACAGACATCGGCTTGTTTCGTACCCAGTGTAGTCCTCTGTGGACGTCTTTCACACGGCACGTCGAGGTTTCCAGATATTTCTGCTGTTCTCGAGACCACCCGCATTGCAAGGTTCCCATCTTTGAACCCAGATATGTGTAATTCCAATGCCCTATCCAAGTGTTGTCTACAAAACTAACTTCTGTCATGTGCTCAGTACATACATATATGAGAATTATGCCCAAGTTCAAATCATTTTATTTTTGAGGGGACCCGGGGATGACCCGGCTGCTTGAATGGAGAATGTGAGAAACACATGTGTGAAGGAAAAGAATGATAGAGGATGATGGCATACGATTATCATGAAAAGCCAAAAATGCTTCCCAACTTAGAGGACAACCAGACCATGATCTTTGAGACTGCTTTCTCCATCAGGGAAAATAACCTTCATCTTACTGGCTTCCTACAGATTAACAGCTAAATTTACACAGTCTGGGCTCGAGTGGGTCATAAAATCTGGTGACCCATAAGTAACTTTATTAGACACCTGTCTTTTAGGACACAGGCATGACAGGCAGCTGTTTTGGGGCCCTAATTTCTAAGTTTTGGATCATTTTTCTTAACAATTGATAACTTCAACCATCCCTTTGAATTGCCCCCCATTTCTCTCTCCCTAAGTCTTCTCTTTCCAACTCACTTCAGTCAGGAAAATGGATGTGAGGTTATGAACTTTTACACTGAAAAGAGATCTGGACAGCATCTTAAGATGATGGGGGACCTGGGTGTCTCTGAGACCCTAGGGTTGGGGGCTCCTTGCAGCTCTCAAGTACTGGGCCGACAGCCACATGTCCTTAGGCTCGGTTCCTGGACCCCCTAAAGCTATAAATTATAAACGGCCAACAAGAGGTCTGCAGGCATTTCCACCCATCGCTCCTCACCCAACTGCTCCATTACAAATGAGCTGACCCGTGATGGAGACCAGATCCATGTGGAAAACAGTGCCGACCAAGAGTCTGTGCACTAAACTACAAACAGGCAAGAGCTCTCAGCCCTCGAAGACTTGGGTCCCTAACGAATCAACGGAGCTCCAACCTGGAAATCTTTTCCAAAGGTGCCCGCATAAATCCCTGACTCGCCCGCATCCAAACTCCAGTGTTCCTGGCACCTGGGGTCGACAGCTCCTTCAAAGGAAGTCATCAGGTGAATCTGTGACATTGGCTTCCCGATCACACAGAGATTTGTGGGTACGGCGCAGAGCCTGCAGGAGACTAGCCGAGGGTCTACTGCGTTCAGGGGAAGTATCTGCGTTGCAGTGACCTAAAAGCATGTCATTGAAATTGAAAGCAACTGTCAGCCCGTTTGTGCAAGTTTCCCCCGTGCAAGCCCCACACTGGAAGCGCGCACACTTGAACCCGGGATACCCTGTGTGAACCTGCACATCCGGGCAGCTACACGTGCAAGTGCATAAAGCATGTAAAGGCTGAGGCTCATCTGAGAGCAAGATTTTCTGGAAGGTTGCATCGCGTCCATTAGTTTATCCATGTAACCAACACAGACCTCACAGCAGTTTAGGGATGTGTATGCAAGTGCCATTTCCTGGCGAGACATTTTATCCGCCGCCCACACCCTTGCGGGCCTTGCGGTGACTTTTTGTTCTCTGCCATCTATAGATGGGTGAGTCATTCACACTTTAGCGAGTATGAATAATGATAATATCACTTTTGAAAAACACCTGACCCGGTCCGGGTTGCGGAGGAGGGTGGTAATGGTATTTGTTAAGGAAAGGCCGGTTTGCTGTGTTCTAAAAAAAGAAAACACCTGAACAGCAATTTCACTTAACTTGAAATGAATGTCCCCTCAAACACATAAATGAAGTGCCCCTCAGGGAAAGCGTAGAACGTCACAGCATCATTAAAGGGCATGCCCTCGTGGCAAGCAGGACCATAATGAAGGAAGACGCTAGGTGCGACATTGTCTGAAAACCATCCCCCGTGTAGTGAAAGGAGTAGACACGAACTTTCAAAAGCCCGGGCTGGTAGAATGGTCTGATCTTGGAGATTCACGTTTCCAGGTCTAGCTATGTCTCTGTGAGGCCTTGAGTAAGTCCTAGAATCCTTTCTGGCCTATTTCCCCATCTGCAAAATGTACAAATGCGTTTCCGGAGGGACGCTTCACATAGTAGTTCCGGAAATCCGAGACAATCCAACCCACAGACATGGCGCATTATCCATCAAGAAGGGTGAAATTCTTATAAGACAGTAAGGACCATTTCCACAAGAAGAATAAGCCGAATGCTGCTCCATTAGGGTGGGCCGTTGAGTTCTTAGTGGTTGTGGTCCAGGTTTTGTAGTCAGCCCAATGCAGGTTTGAGTCCTAGTTCCATCTCTCCCTGGCTGTGTAATGCAGGCAACTGTACTGAGCTCTCTGTTCAATGCATTCCTATCCTAAACGGTTGCTGCGAGGATTAAATAATGAAGGAAAAGCCTTCAACATAGTGCCTGACCAAGAGGAACTGTCATTTATTGAGCACTTACTATTAGTAGACTTTCAACCGTTATAGAGCACCAACTGTATGCCAAATGCAGTAGGCTACAACTGAGCTACAATAGAGCATGAATCGCCATCCCCCCAGAGAGCTTCACAGCTTAGAGTCATCAAGAGGCAACTACAGCCCAGCATGGAAGAGCGTTTACCAGGAGATGAGCCTGGAGAGCCGCAGGGGTACCCGGGGGGCTGCCCAGCTGAGCCTGGGCACCAGAGCCAGCTTCCTGGGAGAGGCACCATCTCCCCTGAGACCTGGAGGAGGCGTGGGAGCTGTTTTTAACTCTGGCCGTGCAAACCACACTCTCTGAACGTCCGGGAGGCAATTTTCCCTCCTCTGTGGATTGCAAGACCCAAGGCACAGCAGGCTCTGAGGTCACACGTTCTTTTACTGCTCGTGTTCCAAGTGTTGGGGCAGACTCATTGGGAGACACCATGCCATCTCATTGGTGTGTGTGCCCTTAAACTCTGGCTCTTCTGGAGAAATAAGGCAATCCACCAAGAGTATTAATTATTAGCTTTTGTGAAGTGCAAGCAGAGGAATTAGCTTGAATTTCCTCTGCATGGCTTCAACTTCTGTCAGTCACTGTAACTTCTCCCATCATTAGCGTCACCATCAGCAGGATCACTGTTTCATTTGGGTGCTTAGGGGGGAGTCGTGGGCAAAGCTTGGCGGGGGGGGTGGCGGTGGAAACCACTGTGTGAGGGAGGGAGGTACCTCACACCACATTTTTCTCCCCTCCCTGACTCTGCAGGCCTCCTACTCCAATTGAGATCACTGGTTCCTGGTCATTCTTAGCCTAGCATCAAGGGCTTGGATTATTAGTACTCTGCCATTATCAGTATTATCAGCACTCTGGCCAAGAGGGAGAGTTTTTCCAGAGCCAGGGTCTCCCTGGGACCCACAGAAGTGTGGTCACTGTTAGAATTCACTCTATGTTCACACTGGAGCTGACGATTCATTTCCTCTATGAAGGGTCAACTTCACGTCAGTGTCTGCTGACAGCAGTCCCTGGACGCTGACCTGTTTGCCTCCCCCAGGCCGTGCTAGAAAAGCTTACTCTCTTCTTGCCAGGGTTGAACACAGTCTGCTGTCGTATTTAGATAACTCCTTTAGGTCCAGCAATAATCGAACAGTCGTGATTCAAATGACTGCCTCTAGTTGTTCTGATCTTATGACAACAACGGGTGGTAGAGTAGAGCTACGAGAACTGTCCCCTGCCTGTTACTGCCCCCTCCAGCTCTTGGGGCATGACGAGCGATGCCACACGAGCCCAGAGCACAGATGTACCCTGACCATGCTCCCGGACTGTTGCACCAAGGAGCTCAGCATTGTCAGGCCCAGATGCAGCGGTCATGTTTCTTCCTTGGCAATCACCGTGTTCGCTTTAAGGTGTCAGCTTTGCCTGGCCCACAGGCCAGGGGTCTGGGGACCCCAGGGTTTTCATAGAGGACTGCTGGTTGGAGAGGGAGAAAGCTGCTGAGGGCCTCCCTGACCCGCGTCCCTCTCACTCTGCTCCCTCCAGGAGTGGCCGGGCGGACCTGGCAGCCATATACTATGAGCGCATTGATGTGGAAGGCCACCACTATGGCCCCTCGTCGCCTCAGCGGAAAGACGCCCTGAAGGCTGTGGACACCGTCCTCAGCTACATGACCAAGTGGATCCAGGTAACCGGCGACAAGGAACGTGAGGCTGAGCTCCCCTCTTGTCGGTTTCTTCCTGCCTCACTGGCTGTCATAAGCCCTCAGCGTCCTCCTTCTCGCTGGTCCTGGCGGATGAGGCCAGCACCAGGCTGGGATGGGGCTCTTTTCTTCACACAACCCTCCTCAGACACCAGGGGATCCCTTGCTTTACAACCGGCCCAGCAGGACCGAAATGGCCGGATTGGCGTCCTACCTGGCTTGTTAGCCAGCGCGGTCCTTTACCAAACCTAGTAAGTCTGTGAACCAGGTCCACGCGGGCGTGGAGACCAGACCTGGGTTCTGTCCCTGAGCCTGCCACCCCCTTGCCTGCTGATGCTCAACAAGGTAAAGCTTTCCTGGGCTTTATTTTCCACGTTTGTGGAATGGGGGAGTGACAGCTCCCATCTTAGCACACAGGTCTGCTGAAAGAGCCAAAGGAGAGGAGATCAGACAAAGTAGCTCAAAGGGCTCCAGCCCAGGAGGGATGATTTCTAGCACTTCTGGAAAGGGGAGTGTGCTCTCGCGTTGCCCCCCTCTGGGTGATTCTACGGTGACGTCCAGCCAGTCTCATCAGGGCAGAGGAGGAGATGATTCAGTCTCTGAGTGAGGAAGGATCCTTGCCCCCATAACTTAGGGTTTATAAGACCTGCCAGAGTGAGCGCGTCTCTGCCGGGTCACTGTCCTGATGGCCTTTGTCCGCCCACAGGAGCGGGAGCTTCAGGAGCACCTCAATGTCATCATCTTCTCAGATCATGGGATGACCGACATTTTCTGGAAGGACAAAGTGATCGAGCTGAATAAGTACATCAGCCTCAACGACCTGCAGCAAGTGAAGGACCGAGGGCCCGTCGTGAGCCTCTGGCCAGCCCCTGGGAAGCACTCTGAGGCAAGAAGCTTCGTGATGGGAGGGAGAAGAATGGGGGGGGGGGTCTGAGAGGGGGATGGGGTGTAACACGCCCCCTTCCCATGGCTCCACACTTGATCTTTGCCCTGGTGCTTCAGCGCTAAAGCAGGGATCTATGCCAGGAGCTGCTGGGCTGCCCAGGGCACGTGATCTACCTCGCGCTCCCTTGACCTCTGCCAAGCTGCCCCCTCCTCCCATGTGTGTCTTCTCTTCTCTGAAATGGGTGTGATGGACTCTGCTCCATAGATGTTGGTGGAAATTAAATGAGATAAAGGATGTGCGGTGCTTGGCATGTTAAGCTCTTAGCAGTTAGTAGGGCTGTGTTCTTATTGGCCGAAATGCGGCACTTCCCAGGCAAACCTGGGGGAGAGCGGATGCATGCAGAGAATGCTCTTTGGAGCAAAGCTGCCCGTCTGATCTGTTTTCATCAGGGAACTGGAGATACGAAGGTGATGAATGAACAGGGGCTGAGGCTGTGCGTGTCAAAGGTCAGCTCCTTATCTAAGGAGGCACGCTGCTTGGGTGCAAATCCCCGCCCGATCACGGACCTGTAACCCACGGCTCTCTGACCCAGCCCCTCTGCTTTTCTTCCGAGTCCACGTGGGTGCCGATGCCATCAGAGCTGTCCTCCTGGGCTGCTAGAAACCCACAGAACCATGCTGGACCCACCTCAAGGACGACATATGTGCCACTTATTACAGTGATCACCATTGCAGGGGGGCATTTCCAAGGGGGTGCTCCCCACACACACTGTCCTGCTCAGCACTCTGAGATGGCGAGACGTTTCTCACCCTTCTCTCCGAACCATAATTATCTGCAGTACTTGGCAAATCATGATGAGAAAATAAGGGACAAGCAGCATCTTGGCCTCCTGCTTCACCCCATGTTGCCTTGTCACATTCTAGGGCAAGCTCTGGGACTTCCACCCGCTCCCAGAGAACACTTCGTGCTCTGGACCAGGAGGCGGGTCACTTCCTTGGGGAAGGCTCAGACTGCTGTCCGTGGCAGTGCCAACCCCAGGGTGCCAGGAACTGGCCTAGGAGCCTGATGCCTCCACCCATCCTCATGGCATGACTGTGGCTGACAGTGGAAGCTCACTGGTATGGATGGGCACAGCCCGCGGGAGGCCAGCGTCTCTCGCCTGGTCCTTTCGACCTCCTCCTGCCCACTCCCATATCAAAGTCTGAGATCTGTCCATCTGGGGTTGGAGCAACACAGTTGCCAACAGTGCCGCTCCTCCCCAGCCTTGTCCCATTTCCTAGGTGGTTGCCCCTTTTTCTCAAGTTCCGTGGTCAGGAAGCGGAGGTGCTGACCATTTGTACAGCAGCTTGTGAAATCCCTCAGTATGGAGCCAGGAGGAATGCTCTACACATTGGCAGGCCCCCCAGAAAATGGCTTCTTGCAAAGAAGTGGTTTCCTTGGCGAGGAAGATGATCTCCGTCTCCAGCTTGGCGCTCGGGGGACGGGCTGCCTCTGGAGTGCCTGAGCGTCGGCAGTTTACGAGCTGGAAGAGCTTCTTCCAATGCAATGTTCTAGGCAGGTGGCTTCGAGCCGCCTGAAGCAGTTGGTAGATTATTCCAGAGTGGGGGCTGTGTTTGGGTGACAGTTCATCATGTGAAGGGCACAACAGTTTGTGCGACCCGGTGTGTGTCATCGGATTTTTCACAAATCTGAAATCTGGCTGCAGATGCGTCCTACTTCCCTTAAGAACGATGGATTTTCTCAAGTAGGAAATCATCACTCGTGGGGTCATCAGAAACGCTCTGCTTTAAGCCTCAAGGCTAATTATTCTCCAGAAGTGAGCTGAAAAGCTCAATTTTATATTCGCCTCTACCCAGAAAGATGGGCGTCCTTAGACTAAGGGCCAGTGAGTCAACATCAGTCCATTGATTTCAATGCCAGCGATAAATATTTAAGTGGCTGGTAGATATTGGAAATATGTGCAGAGTTTACACCCCTCATCATGAAATTAGCAGTGTAATGCAGACAGATGACTAATACTTTTAAGATTCAGGTGCAGATAAGATGTGCTCTAGGTCAAGTCAAAGGACAAATCCCCTTTCTTTGATCTTAGTTACATTTAACATTAGGCAGACCAATTCCTCATTTGCCTTTTTCTTTTTAAGATTTTATTTACTTATTTGACACACAGAGAGAGATCACAAGTAGGCAGAGAGGCAGGCAGAGTGAGAGAGAGAGAGGAGGAAGCAGACTCCCTGCTGAGCAGAGAGCCCGACTCGGGACTCGATCCCAGGATCCTGAGACCATGACCCGAGCTGAAAGACAGAGGCTTAACCCACTGAGCCACCCAGGCGCCCCCTCATTTGCCTTTTAATTTTGTTATAGAGTTTTTGACATAGACAAGCTTTCAAAATTTGTTTATTAACTGTTGAGTAGGCAAATTATTATATAATATTGAAAAGTATTAAGTTATCATTTCCATAATTCTCCTTATAGTTTTACTGCATATGTTCTTTAGTTTTATAGTTATTCAAACCTCAAATAATAATAATAATAATAATAATCCTGTCTGTATTCTTCTGCAACTTGCTCATTCTGTCTTCTCAAACTGAGATTCCTGAGGTGATGGCAGGTGCCCTGTGGAGCTGTAATCTGTCCCTGTTCGTTGCTGTATAGTATTTCCCCCAGAGAACCTCATGAGTCATTTCTGCCTTCCATGGTTGCTGGGCATTTGGGCTGTTCCCGTCTGCAGTCTATGTCCCTCTCTGTGTCTCCCGGTGCACGAGTGTGAAGGGTTCTTGCTAGGTCCCTCATGGCTAACTTTTTAGGTCACAGGATGTGTGGATCTTCAGCCCACCTTGTTTTCTGAGACATACAGAAGTTCCTCATTCTTATGTAGTCAAACGTATCAGGTGCTTTGGTCATTTCTTTGGTCTGTAAATTTCTCCCTCTCTTCCACGTGCTGTACATATTCACATATGGCTAAGAAAGAGAATGCCAACTGCTGACTCTTGTTCTCTCTGCAGATATATGACAGACTGAGAACAGTGGAACACATGACTGTCTACGAGAAAGAAGCCATACCGAACAGGTTCTACTACAAGAAAGGGAAATTTGTCTCTCCTTTGACCTTAGTGGCTGACGAAGGATGGTTCATAACTGAGGTAATTATAAAATCACCACAATATGTTCATTATACAAATTCTGTCAAACACCCAAAGGTAAGTAATTACTCGGCTTTTGCACATTAAAGATTTTGTTTTCACTTAAGTGCCCTTCATGGCCTTACTCCCATCTTTAGAGGCCCAAGTCGCCTTGATCTGGTGACTTTGTAGACACACAACGGCAGATGTGGACCCAAAGCCACTGTTCAGACTTCGTGGCTCCAGACTCACGACATTTTAACAAACTGCCCTTAACTCAATTACCCAGGCTTACAATCTAACCGATTCAGTTTAAAGTGCAACAATTACCATGAACCAAAGCCGTTGCTTCAGGGCAGTGGAAATCCAGGAGATGCTCAGCTTTGCTTTCACCTTTAAGAGAAATGTTTGACAAGGGCAGAGATCCAGGTTCCCCACTGGATTTTGTAGAGATTACCTTGCATTTGGGCTCCAAACCTCATTGCCTCGCACAAAAGGGACTTCAGCAGCTCCAGCCTGCCTGCCTTGACGGCCAGCTCAGCGGGCTCTCTGATCAACCTCGGATTGCGGGCTGGTGTGCCCCGCCCCGGCCTTCAGGGGAGCCGGGGTCAAGGCTGATCTAGAATCAGCACCCGGAGAGGGCGTGGCTTATCCTAGCCGAGTCTGGAGACCTCTCTCAAACAGACCAGCCTGCAGGGTGAAAGAGAATGGCAGGTATTGGCACCTGGGGGTCGTTGGTCCACGCCGATGAGATCTAAGGCCTAGGACTAGCATTTATCTGCCAGAGAGAGGATCAGCAGAAACGCGGATCAGGCAAATGGATGGAAGTCTAGGGACCTACGTGTGGAAAAATGAGTGGAATCGGGTCATTGAGGAGGACTGAGTCATTCCTGCGTGCTTGCAAAGAGGAGCATCTGGTCACCAAGGAAACAGAACAGACCCGGACAGAGCTGTCAGTCCGCACAGTCCTGAGACCCAGCGGGGCCCACCGAAGCAGTGGACTTTGGCTTCCACACCATGTGAGCGTAAATTTCCATGAAGGTCCCTCTGCCTCCTCATGCTTCTTTCTTCATTCTAGCACACCGTTTGATGTTTTCCCGGGGTGAGATTATTCTGGGCTCCCAGGATTTTCATGCACAATGGTTTGCTCACAGCTTTGCATGAACACATGGGCAGTCGATTATGTCACCTGGCTAGGTGTGTACACGGCTGTGTTCCGGAAAGCCAGCTTTCCCAAGTCACTCAACAGGGCTTGCATTTTGTAAGTTTCTCAGTTTAGGAAATTCTGGTTGAAAGACTTTGACTTGTTCAAAGCAAAGAGATGATGAGGGTCAGTCTGGGTAGCTGGCACTCATTTCTTAGGATGATTATGTGCCTCTCCTGTTTCCTTTCTCATATTTAGCTGAAATCAAGTGCACTGAGAAGCTGGTTCATGGTAGGAGGGGGCGATTGAGGTGATTTGGAGTAATTTATGGGAAAGCCGTCTTAGATGGGAAAAGTGGCAAAGCCAAAGACATGGCACAACTAATGAGATGCCATCTCCATTCCAGTAGGAGAGGCCCCAGAGCCTCCAGTAGGGTGGGATGAGCACCAGGAAAGCTGCTCTAGCTTTGAGTGCTTTTTGGAAGGTAAGAGTCTTAGCAGTAGCACATCCAGCAAGGAGATGCATGTTTTTCCAGGGAGTGACTAAAACACACTGGCGGGGGATCTGGAGGTATCATCAAGATGCTCCTCGTTATCACTTGAATACATGTGCCTTAAATAATGAAGTCTTGTTACCTTATATAACTAGAAGTTGACATTCATCCAGCAGGTCAATCATATCAGTCATATCAAGACCCCGAGTCAGCTCTTCTGCCATTCTTTTGGCTTTCTCTTCAGGGTTGCAAGATGGCTGCTGCAGCCCCAACCATCACATCCCTTCAAGTCATCCCAAACAGAAAAGAAAGGGTATGGCTTCTTCTTGTATGTCTCTTAGTTTTATTGGGGAACAAAAAATATAACCCCAGATTCAGAGGCCGATACTGGTTTCATGGAACTCTGACAATTATAAAATTTGAAAAGAATATGTAATTATGAGTACAAAATTAGGTGTAAGGGGGTGCCTGGGTGGCTCAGTGGGTTGAGCCTCTGCCTTCGGCTCAGGTCATGATCTCATGATCTCCGGGCCCTGGGAACGAGCCCCACATTGGGCTCTCTGCTCAGCAGGGAGCTTGCTTCCCCATCTCTCTCTCTGCCTGCCTCTCTGCCTACTTGTGATCTCTGTCAAATAAATAAATAAAATCTAAAAAATATATTAAAAAAATTAGGTGTAGAGACTCAGAAGAAATTCATGAGAGTGAGAAGCCCTGATGATTAAGCTTCTCTAACTGCACCGTTCGTTAATCCACTTCTGCCCAGACCCCAGTAGCAAGCCTCCTCATAGGTTTCATCCAGAAACAGCAGTTTCTAACAGTTTCTAGCAGTGTGGCTAGAAAATTCCTGCCTCAAGTCCACTTCGGTCCTAAGTTCTAGCACTATGCTGCAATGTGGACTGACCCGCGGCCACAGTCACAAGACAAAGGTGATATAGAGGCTGCGGAATGAGGCACACAATGTCCCTGAAACCTAGATACAAAGAAGAGGAGTGAGAGGAGAATGAGGACAAACATGCTGGCAGCAGCCCACTCACAGAGCCCAGTGACAGAGCCGATGGGGCCCCATTGCTGCCTCCCTGACCTCCCAGCACCCCTCCCCTCTGCACTGAGGGTCCACGCACCTGCTCTTTTGCAGGAAGTCTGCTGACCAGTGTGTCTTCTGAGAGCCAGCCCATACTGTATTATATACTATGTTACCTTATATTACTTTTGCAATTACACAATACACATACATATGTTTATGTGAATCAGAACTAAGTCAGGGGCTACCCGGTTAACTGTATGGCTTCAGAAGCAGGGGAGAAGCCACCAGAACAGAAAGGAAGAATGTCTAACAGCTGATGATTACTTGAAAAGCTTTTTAAAAATATATAATTATTTCAAAAAGGAAATTTGGGGTGATTTTTTTAAATATTTGAAGCAGAAAGTGGTTTTGGTTTTAAAGAAAAAAACCAGAAGGAAGATCAATAAGATGTGAAAAAATAAGATTCTGAAAGGTTTAGTGTTGACCCACTAAATATCGGGACTATCAGTGTTATTATCTCTTCCCACTTTAATTACTGACGGGTGTTATAGAACAAATCTTTACTGATCATTACTGGTTCATTAGAAGCTTTAAAATGACTCCTCCCCCACAGTTTCAATGACATGAACATAAAGTCATTTCCCCTTCTGCAGGTAATAAATCCATTAGGAAAAATTTCTTCTTAAAATTTTGGGCAATGACAACAATAACAGCTATTTTGAATAAATTTCCCCTCCCCACCTTACTGTTTCTGTTCCTTTCAGTGACTCTGCCTGGAAGATATTGTTAGTCCTGAAAGTAGCACAGCACAACATAACACGGAACACAAATATGGTTCTGAGCTTCCTAGCAGCCAGTTCAAAGAAGGAAGCACACTCAGTGACATTAATATAACTTAGAGGGTCATCACACAAAGACACAAATGTTTCTCTGAAAAATTCTAGTTGTCCCTAAGTCCCAAGAGAGATTAGCTGTCTTTCAGCCACTCCTTTTTGTACCTTAGTTTCCTAGACTGAATGAATACCTTTATCCTTTGACTCCTATCCTTGAATTCATGGACTTTTTTTCTCAAGACTCACAGGTAAAAATTATAATTTCAGATTATACCTTGATAGAACATGGAGTTTTATCTCTTTGTCTTCTGAAAAATCCTAGAGACAAGTGTCCATTTCTTTCTTGTTGCCTCGGTCTTTTTTCTTTTACATCTTTCTGTTGGTCATTATGCTTACATGACACAGAGACTCGAGAACCCTGCTCACCATCTTTGCTCCCGCTTTGTGCTGGCCTCTCCGTCTCCCCCCATGGCTGTTTGCAGAGTCTCTCCCCAGCGGTAGAAGAAGGCTGTGCTTTGCTCCATGACCTGCACAGCAGCGTGCAGCACATGTGAGGTTGTTTCTGTGCTGGACCGTACTTGGGGGTGCAGCAGGGGCCAGCTTCTCAGGCCTGAAAGCAATCTCTCCGGGTCTGGGTTTGAGCGGCTGAGGCATTCTTTCTGAGTTAGACGTGATTAGAAACACAGCCGAGTCAGGACAAATTGGTGCTGGTTGGGGCCAACAAAAGAATCCCATCTCCCTTTCCTCCCCCGTACGGCCACCATTCCGCAACAGGCAAGACTCGGCTTCCTTGGCAACGATGCGGTTCCCATCTGAACACCAACATTTTGCTCCCGCTTTACATTTTGCAGACTCTAAGCCTTGCTGCTCTACTGGGAACACTTAATTGAATTCATTTTTTTTTTAAACGGCCCCTAAGAGAGCTGTCACCGAAAAAGAGAAAGACAAGGAAGCAGGTTGAGCCGGTCACCTGGCATCGCACAGTTCCCCGCGTGGCCGCTTTCGCGGCCGCAGGAAAGCCGGCTCCGGCCAGCGGCTCCCCACAGCTTGCTTCCGCTCCCGCGCTCTTCAGTGTACGGACTGGCTTGCCACCCACTGCCAGCCCTGGCCCTGGCGTCCCCCCCTGCAAGGGCGGCGATCTGAGGAATCCGTGTTCCCAGAGGACGGACCACACATGAAGGGTGGGAACACCCAGGCCACCCACCTAGGTCAAGCCCCGGCCTGGCACACCTGCCTGGCTCCTTTCTTCAAAATGGCTGCCCCCGCCCTCCCTGTCTCCCTGAGACCTGGTCACTGTGGGAACCTCTTTGCTTGTGCTTGCCAGGGGTCAAGGGCCACACTCTTCACCAGCCACCCCACTCCCCTGTCCTCTCCCGAGGTTTCCCTCACCCATGCTCTACCCACTCCCTCCTCCAGGGGCATCGGCAGTGGGGCTGGACATGATTTCATCCCTATGTGGTGGTCCAAGGGCCCTCAGGAGGCGGGCCCCACGTGTCCTCGGCATATGGGATGGTCAGGGACAACACAGGGAAATGCAAAGGGGGCAAATGCTAAGGGTGGTTTCCGCCAGACTCAAGTGCATTCTTCCATCCCCCACTCCATCCTCTACCTATAGGCAGCATCCCCCGCCATGCGCCCCCTCTGTCCGGAAGCAGAGTGTCCCTCCGAAACCCTTCGTAGGCAGAGGTGGTGCAAAGCCAAGACAGTTACCATTACTTCATATGGAAGAAATTTTTGAGCGCTCCCAGACCCAGAAAATCACCTCTTAGGCTTTTTTGATATCTTAGATCCCTGTCTTGCTATGGACGCACAAAATAAATCGAGATAAAGCACAGATGCTCGCAGACACAGTTCGAGGCTCTGGTGGCTTCCTGCTGAATGTGGTTTCCAAGGAAGGAGCAGGTCGGTGCTCCCCCTCCCACCCCCCACCCCCCTACCCCCCCACCCCCGCCGCTGCTTGGCTGCACGAGGTCCCTATGAAAACCCAATGCTGAACACCATTTTGCTTTTCACCTTTATTCATAGAAGCGAAAACCCTCCTCGGATTTCTTTCGGTTAGCTACCAATATAGTAGCTCTTTTTGTAAAAGCGAAGTGGTGTCACTCGAACTTTCAAAAAGCAGGGGACACCTGTACCTAAAAAAAAAATCAGCCTGTACTCAGCGGGCTCTGGTAACATCAGTCAGAACCCCGGGTGCCCTTTCCTCCTCGACTCCCACCCGTCCTTTAGCCCAGCTCAAACACCGTCTCTCCCAGGAAACACCCAGCTCTCCCTTAATTTCCTCCATCCTGACATTCCCACGAAAGCTGGAATCACTCCCCTGCAGGCTGCATTTGTCCATCTGCCCTTGAACCCCTCCTTCCCAGGCTAGAAACACCTTGCAGGCAGCCCCGTGGCGTCTCCGCCTTCGTTTTCCTCCGTGGAACCTGGCACGTGACAGAGGCTCAGTGCATGTTTGTGGAATGTGAATTACTAAATGAATCAGTACATATTAAGGCGGTTGATTCCGGGTTCCTCTTCCCAGGCCGTTCGTTTTATATCTGTAAATCAGTAACCAAATAAACGGAGAGGTCTGCTGGGTCAGGAAGGCCTTTCCTTTGGGCTCATTATCAGTAGCCAGAGAAGAAACTTGAACGGGGGAAGGTGTTCAAACCAGTGATGGCAAGTCTAGCTTCCGCGAGTCTACAGCTGGAGCCCAGGTGTGGGACACACCGGCTCTCACCAGTACCCCCTCCCCGCTGCTGCAGGGGCTAAGTCCCGTAGCCTCTCCTAGACAGCGTCCCCCTCATGCCACAGTGCTCAGAAAGACAGGATGGTGCCCCAGCCCGCTGAAGGATTGTGAAACATGCTGCTCGCTGTTGATCTTCCGGACTCCTGCCTGAGAAAAGTGCAGCTAAGCCAGACCCAAGTTTCTCAGGGAGGCCAATATTTGTCTCCAGAGGCAAGATTTATTTTGAAAACTGGCAAAGGATATGAAATGCCAGGCTCAATTCTAAGGCCTGGGGTTGAGTGGCAGTTAGGCGTGGACCCAAAATATTTGGGGAAATCAAGACAATCTGGAAAATGCGGCTTCTGAGTGGTAGTGGCAGCCAGAGGGGTGCTGTCCAGGCCCAACTAATTGAGCTTCAGGAAGTCGGATGTCGGGTGCTGAGAGCTGCTGACTTTCTGGGGGTGATTAGTGTCGTCTGGGAGCACATTGGCCCCCCCCCCCCCCCCGGCATACTCCAGTAAACACAATCCCAGGGGGAAAAGGGGGAAAAAAAAAAGGGAGCCCAATCCACGCATCTCTAGCCCTTCACTGAAGCTGCTTTTCCTGTAGGGCATTTTCTGCTCAGAGGGTTGGGCTGTGTGCGGCCGCCGGGCTTTCCAGGGTCACACCAGGGCCGAGGCCCGAGCAGTTAGGTGCTGTATTAGAAACACAGGCTCCTAAGACACAGAGACACTGTTAGAGAGACATCTCTTAGCCCGGAGTGTTCCCCACCACCGTTCCCACACGGGTCCAAGGACCCACGGCAACAGGAAGCATCTCCGGGAGCAATGGGAAATCCAAGAAACAGGTCTGTGATCGAAACCGTTGCTCAAACTTAACCCTCCCAGCAAAGTCACCGGAGCCAGCCAAACTGTCGTCACTGCCACCGAGTCTGAACTGAAGCCACCCCCGACTTGACGGTATCGGGCGCCTCTTTCAGTCTGAGGTGATGTCAGAAGCTCATTTTGTGTTTTCCAGGACCTGGGAGGTTTCTCTTCTAACCATGTCCTAGGAGAATAAAGTAGATTTCATTTTAGATAGGTGTTCCCATTTTATGTATTTTAATCTGACCAGATTTCCCCTGGGTTCCCCAGAACCCTGGAGATTCAGAGAGAGACCTCCTCAAGAGAGGGAGGGGACAGACTTTGGTGCCCAACCCCACTTCCCCTGGTAGATTTGTACAGTTAGTGGTTGGAAAGAGGGATGATGATTTATCCACTATAAATAAGAAGCGTCCTTAGAAAAGGACAGATAATTTGACATAGCACAGGATGGCTGCCTGGTGAATGGTTTCCAGGGGTTTCCAGACCTGACTCTGCATCCTGATCAGCTGGGCAGAGATGATTAAACAGAGAGATTCCCTGCCTCCTCCTGGCCTACTGAATGCAAATACCCAAAATCAGACCCAGGATAAGCTCAGGGCAGTGTCTGCACGGCCAGGCGTGGGAACCAGCGGTGTAGACAGTGAGCGCTCCCAGTGTGAAAGACTGGACCGGAAGTCAAACGGAGCAGGAGACACCAGACAAAGCCCTCCACAGCTCCCCCCGCCAGGGAGGATATCCACGAAGGGTGGATTTCCGCATCCTCAGCCTCCCCACACAGAGTCATTTTGGGGTGCAGAGCAAGAGCTGGAACCCAGATGTTGTCCTGGCAGCCAGCAGCCCTCCCGTCTCCTCAGGAGTATTTTTGTCTGCAGCTTAGCAACCATTTTCTGATCTACACTGAGGGGAAATCGGAAGGAAGAGGCAAGAGCTCTACGTGCTAACGGAGCCCCAGAATGCAATAATGAAAGAAAAAATGAGATTTTTTTTTTTAAATGAGATTTTGCTAAAGCAAAGACTTCAGCTACGTGCAGACAGGAACCATCGACACGGATTGTTCCAGCTGCTCTTGCTGCTTGTCCTTCTATCCCTCCCTCTGCCTTTACCCTCACTCCCAACCCTATCCCCGTATCTGACCGTGCTCCCTGTACCTCTCAGCTCAGCACCATAACGGACTGAATCCGCCATAAAATGGCGAATTCAGAGATGCCTCCAGGCAGTGTTGAACAAACTTCGTTAACTGGTTTGCTGATTTGGCAGTAAACAGTAAACGTGACTTTTTTTTCTTTCTTTTTTTTTTAATTTTATTTTTTATAAACATATAATATATTTTTATCCCCAGGGGTACAGGTCTGTGAATCGCCAGGTTTACACACTTCACAGCACTCACCATAGCACATACCCTCCCCAATGTCCATAATCCCACCCCCCTCCCAACCCCCCTCCCCCCATCAACCCTCAGTTTGTTTTGTGAGATTAAGAGTCACTTATGGTTTGTCTCCCTCCCAATTCCATCTTGTTTCATTTACTCTTCTCCTACCCCCTTAACCCCCCATGTTGCATCTCCTCTCCCTCATATCAGGGAGATCATATGATAGTTGTCTTTCTCCGATTGACTGATTTCGCTAAGCATGATACCCTCTAGTTCCATCCACATCGTCACAAATGGCAAGATTTCATTTCTTTTGATGGCTGCATAGTATTCCATTGTGTATATATACCACATCTTCTTTATCCATTCATCTGTTGATGGACATCTAGGTTCTTTCCATAGTTTGGCTATTGTAGACATTGCTGCTATAAACTTTCGGGTGCACGTGCCCCTTTGGATCACTACGTTTGTATCTTTAGGGTAAATACCCAGCAGTGCAATTGCTGGGTCATAGGGTAGTTCTATTTTCAACATTTTGAGGAACCTCCATGCTGTTTTCCAGAGTGGTTGCACCAGCTTGCATTCCCACCAACAGTGTAGGAGGGTTCCCCTTTCTCCACATCCTCGCCAGCATCTGTCATTTCCTGACTTGTTAATTTTAGCCATTCTGACTGGTGTGAGGTGATATCTCATTGTGGTTTTGATTTGTATTTCCCTGATGCCGAGTGATGTGGAGCACTTTTTCATGTGTCTGTTGGCCATCTGGATGTCTTCTCTGCAGAAATGTCTGTTCATGTCCTCTACCCAAATAAATAAAATCATGAATGAAAGAGGAGAGATCACAATGAACACCAAAGAAATACAGACAATTATAAGAACATACTATGAGCAACTCTACGCCAACAAATTTGACAATCTGGAAGAAATGGATGCATTCCTAGAGACATATAAACTACCACAACTGAACCAGGAAGAAATAGAAAACCTGAACAGACCCATAACCAGTAAGGAGATTGAAACAGTCATCAAAAATCTCCAAACAAACAAAAGCCCAGGGCCAGACGGCTTCCCGGGGGAATTCTACCAAACATTTAAAGAAGAACTAATTCCTATTCTCCTGAAACTGTTCCAAAAAATAGAAATGGAAGGAAAACTTCCAAACTCATTTTATGAGGCCAGCATCACCTTGATCCCAAAACCAGACAAGGATCCCATCAAAAAAGAGAACTACAGACCAATATCCTTGATGAACACAGATGCAAAAATTCTCACCAAAATACTAGCCAATAGGATTCAACAGTACATTAAAAGGATTATTCACCACGACCAAGTGGGATTTATTCCAGGGCTGCAAGGTTGGTTCAACATCTGCAAATCAATCAATGTGATACAACACATTAATAAAAGAAAGAACAAGAACCATATGATACTCTCCATAGATGCTGAAAAAGCATTTGACAAAGTACAGCATCCCTTCCTGATCAAAACTTTTCAAAGTGTAGGGATAGAGGGCACATACCTCAATATTATCAAAGCCATCTATGAAAAACCCACAGCAAATATCATTCTCAATGGAGAAAAACTGAAAGCTTTTCCGCTAAGGTCAGGAACATGGCAGGGATGTCCGTTATCACCACTGCTATTCAACGTAGTACTAGAAGTCCTAGCCTCAGCAATCAGACAACAAAAGGAAATTAAAGGCATCCAAATCAGCAAAGAAGAAGTCAAATTATCACTCTTTGCAGATGATATGATACTATATGTGGAAAACCCAAAAGACTCCACTCCAAAACCACTAGAACTTGTACAGGAATTCAGTAAAGTGTCAGGATATAAAATCAATGCACAGAAATCAGTGGCATTTCTCTACACCAACAACAAGACAGAAGAAAGAGAAATTAAGGAGTCAATCCCATTTTTTTTCTTTTTTAATTCTAAGGATGATTGAGACAAAGATCTAGGCAGGAAACTGTAACTCGTTATCTCATAAAGATGCCCCTGGCGCACGTGGAAATGCCTACCCTCAGCTTGCTTGAATTTGGGAAGCAGGCACCGAGATCAAGGAACACAAGTGTATGAACAGAATTACCCTTTCTCACAGCATTTCTGCTTGTGGAGCTCTTTCTGGTTCTTTCCTGTTAGAAATGATTAATTAGTTCAGTAGCTCATCAAAGGAAGGTCCCAGCACGTCTCCCTACCTGTGTATAGAGGAAGGGTCCCGGAAAGCTCTGGAACGTGCTGAACAAATTACATTTGGTGAAGATTTTATTTAAATTTCCAAGATAGCATTCACTGGAGAATAGCCAGCATGTCCTGGTTTTCCCTGGAACTGTCCTGAAGTGTTGTGTCCCAGCAGCCCCTCAGTCCTGGGCAGAGTGCGATGGTTGGTCGCCCTGTTGACTGGCACGACCTCAGGCAGGCACTGAGAGTGGAGAACGCCAGGTCCTCTCTCCTCCTCATGCAGGCCAAAGTTTCTCTGCCGTGGCTGCTTCCTTATGCTTCTCCCGTACGAGGTGGGACAAGCTGTCCCTGCCTGGCCTGGCCTTCCCCCCAGCCAGAGCTCCCAGAGGTTCATTGCTGGGGACGCCTCGGGACCTGCCCACACTCTGTTGGAGCCATCTGGGTGGCCTCTCACAGTGGGTCCCCCCACTATGCAGGCTCGCCCTTCCCACGGACAGTGATTCCCACCACAGTCCTCCCCAGGGCCTCATGGTACCTCACTGACTGTCCCGGCCACCTCAGGAATCAATACACAGAGGCCGTAACCCCTCGTCTTTCCTCACTAAAGATAAGCTCTTTCAGGGGAAAGAATGCCTTCCTCCTCCGTGCCTCTCAGCCAAAAGCCTAGCAGAGAGCCCAACACATTCAGAGCTCAGCGCATGTCTGCTGAGCTGTGGAACAAAATGGACAGGCTCTTAGATCCCTGCTTTCTCCCCTGGAAGACAAGGACATCTCCCACCCCTGTTGGGGCTCCTTTCCCCAACAAGACCCTGCGCCTTCTAGATTCCCCCTTTCACCTATTCATGAGGGGGAAACCCCTTCCAGGTGGAGCCCTTATTTGGGCCTTCTATGACATGCTGCAGGAGGACCCGGTGTTTCCTGGGAACTGGCTGCCAACCCCACCATGAGCCCAGTTTTCTTAGTGACCCCAACTTAGGAACACTGCCCTCCCCCTCCCCCACGGACACACACACAACACCACTCCTCTACCCCTGTCTCAGCTTTGACCAAATCTGGAGGCTCTGGGCACCTCCCCAGACATGGTGATGTTTCTGTGGCTCTGGTGGTCTCATAGGTGGTCTCATAGGTGGGTGCCTGTGGCTAGTCCCTGGGCCTGCGAGAGTCGGGCTGGGGTTAGGTATCCTCGCCCAGCAGCTGGAGGATCCGCAGCCTGGGGATTTCTACTCTGGAGGCTGAGCGACCTGGGACACACATTCATCAGCAGGACCTCATCTGTAGGCATCTAGGGTGACAATGTGGGGTTACACAACAAAAACAGGGGAAGCCACCAGGAAAGGAAAGGGAGAAAATCGTCCTCATGCCATTTGGAAGTTAAGGCTGCGCATGTAACGTCACCCATTCAGTCACTTCCGGGATCTGCTTAGCTTCTCCCATAAGCTGCCAGATCCTTATTACTTTTAAAATCAGTAAGAGCAGTTGTTTCACTGGAGCAACTTGTGACTTTAATAAAAAGGAACGCATTTACCTACGATCGGACAAAGCCCCAGTTACCTTCAGGCTGAGGTTTTCAAGGCTCTATGTTTGTGTTCGTGGACTCCAGACTGGAATTTGTAAATCAGGTATAATCCGTCTTCGTCTCCCTTTCATCTGTCCCTTTGTCATGGGGCACATATGTCCTGTGGGGGTCACAGTTGGTGAGGTCGTGAGTAAGAGAATGTTCTATCTGGTGCTGCGGGAATCAGTGCCTGGGAGCCCGACGGGCGAAGCAACACCTCCAATTAGCCGACAAAGCTAAATTGAGATGTGTTGTGATCATCACCATAGACAAAGAACAAAAATGGTATAACAGGTTAGAAATGCAGTAAGTTACTGAAAACGTTCCCATGGAAAAATACAAGCTACAGCTGGGGAAGGAGGGACAGGGGATGATGGAAATTCAGGAAATGGAGAGTCAGTGAAATAGTGTGATTTGGAAAGCAAGGGAGCGATTTATGGGGTGAGATGGGACGGGTGTGCAATGCAGCATGACAGCTAACTAAGCAAAGGGGACTTCAGGCCCCACAACCATCACTGCCCCACTGTGCGGGACCAGCGTACCCCGCCCCACAGCCAGCGGCATCTGGTGACCATCCCACAGCCATTTACTGAGCATCTACTCTG
Source organism: Enhydra lutris kenyoni (assembly GCF_002288905.1). NCBI lineage: Eukaryota > Metazoa > Chordata > Mammalia > Carnivora > Mustelidae > Enhydra > Enhydra lutris. Next base: position 14,758,993 of record NW_019154095.1, on the reverse strand, counting down.
TGCCGGGCACATGGCGCACAGTCCTGTCCTCCTCCGGAAGCTCTGGGAGGCACGTATAATAACACCCAGCGGGGAAACAAGCTCTGAGAAGCATCTTGCCCAGGATCTGAGCCAGCGTGCAGAACCAGAAAGCGACAAAGTGGAATCCAATCTTAAAACCTTTTTTTCTATACACTTGAGAACTGGCCACACTCCTTGGTGAGTAAAGAGGCAAGGTCACAGGCAGTAACCTTTGGCCGTAGGGGACGTGGATGGTACATGAAGACCAGGAGACAGCCCACCTGGGTTCCAATCCCAGTCCTGCCTCTCCACAGCTGTGCGGCTTTAAGAGGGTCCCTTAACCTCTCTGGGCCTCAGTTCCTTCAACTGTGCAGTGGGAAGGTCATCCACGGTCAGCACAGGCTCTCAGCGGACTAAATCACTGGTACTATGACACGTCTTATGAGCCGACCTGTGAATTCCTGGGACTGGTGCTTCCCTGCGTTGGCTATGACCAGTCCATTCCACTTCCTGCATCTGAAGTGTTTGAGATCTCAGACCCTGCTCAGCAGAGGTGCCTTGACCGTCAGGCATGAATGTAGTCCGTGGGGAAGGGCGAGGGACATGTCCAGCTGGCAGCGGCCCCCTCAGGACCTACAGCTGTCGCATAAGCCAGCATCTGCCATCTAAGGAAGTTGAGTTCTGAAGGAAAGAGGGTGACAGGGAAGTGATGGTTCTAGACCCCACCCCAAATGGAGGCCGTTGGAGGAAACGAAGGTGTGACCAGCCTGGGTAAGAGGAACGGCCATGCCGTCTTCGCACATTTGACTGAATGGAGAGGAGGAAACTAACTATCCCCAGTGGGTCATGAGGGTGGGGTTCGAGAAGGGGAAAGATGGGGGTGGGATGCGGTGGCGGGAAGGGCTCGGGCTTTGATGGCTTTGCTAGAAGAACAAGGTGATTCAGTTCAACACTGTGTTTTCCAACAACTCTCCGACAGCAGTCGGTGTCCTGCGGTTCAGTCCCAACCCCGGAGCTGGAGCAGCCCTTCACGTTAGGGGTCTCCGTCCCACCTGACTGTCCCCACTTCTGACACCAGCCCCGGGTCCTGTGTCCCCAGGCTACACACTGTGTCTGGCTTGGCTACAGATTGGAGGATTCTTACAACCCTTTTCAGGTTCGATAAATGACCAGAATGGATCACAGAGCCTAGAAATGTGCTCTATTTATGACTAGTTTTCTTACAGAGGCTACGACTCAGAGAGGCATAGAGCAAAGGATGGCAGGTGAGGGGCACAGAGCCCCCAGGCTGCCTCTGGGGTCGCCACCCTCCGAGCACGTCAATTTGTTCATCCATCTGGAAGCTCCCTGAACCACGTTGCTCCAGGGTTTTTACACGGGTGCCACTGCATAGGCACAGGTGACTCCATCCTTGGCCACAAGACTGAACGCAGTCTTAGAGGTCAGGGGACATCTCCATCTCACGGTTGGTCCCTCCAGTGACCTCCTGAAGCTCCGCAGCCTCCCACCCATCAGGGATCTCATTAACAGACACTCAGGTATGGGAGAAAGGGGCTCATTATGAATAACAAAAACGACCCCATCACTCCAGAAATTCCAAGGGTTTTAGGAGCTCTGGGCCTGGAACCTGGGACAAAGGCCAAATATACTTTTCTCTACACCAAAGATACACTTGAACATCCCTTCTGTCTTTCACGTGATATATTTAGTGACTTTCAAACTGAGTACGAGGTACCGTCCTGCTCAGAAAATACCTTTATAGGTAGAGTTCTCTGGCAATTTCACGGGCTGCCTCCCAAGGTCTGTGCTACCTGGATGGAGCAGGACATGATCTGAGGTTGGAGAACCCCAGTGGGGAATGCTGAGAAGGAGATCCCACGGTGGGTGGGCCCGAAGCTCACTCATCACGATGGCTGGGACACAGTGTAATGTGACTGTCTCTCTTGGTTTCAGAATCGAGACACACTTCCTTTTTGGATGAACAGCACCGGCAAGAGGGAAGGCTGGCAGCACGGGTGGCATGGCTACGACAACGAGCTCATGGACATGAGGGGAATCTTCCTGGCCTTTGGCCCCGGTAGGCAAGACATGACCACATGCTTTGTCCTCCATTCCCAAGGAAGCGGTCTCCAGGAGGGGCTGACAGCACTAGTAAAGGCTCAAGTGATCTCTTTACGGACCCTCTTTATGAGCAAAGCTGAGTAAATCCAGCTGGTCTCCACGAAACATCTCTGGCTGGCCGGCTTTCAGATGCTTCTTAGGTTTGGCAAACATGGCCAAATACTTTTCCTTGTAAATTTTAAATCTTGAGTGCGGTGAAGAAAATGGATTCCACATGTTTGTGATTCATTTTTTACTTAATTCATCAAAATGTTATTTCACAGCTAGCTGATGTCCAGGAAAGCTTATCAGACACCAGGTTGCCGACAGCTGTGAGTCTGAGCTGACGTGATCACGTCACAGGGTCTGACTCCTCCGCAGGTCCTCCCTGTCTAGAGCACCCAGCCCTGTGAGGGTGGGTCATTCGGTTTAGGGCCCAACCAGAAGCTGGGATGTGCTCAAGACCAGGCTAGGAAATGACCTTGAGATGGACTTTGAATGAGCCAGAAGGCCTAGGGACATCTGGATGTCCTTGGATGAAAGCAAATTTACTCTGCCTTCCTTGACCAGATACATTTCTAAGGCTGGAATAGAGGGGGGATGGAGAGGGTCTGTTTGGTCATTTGCTTTAACTGACAGAGGACTGTGAATTCACATTGTGGAGAAGTTTATCAAATACTCAAAGTCCATACTATGACCCAAACACTCCTTTCGTTCTTAAAAAAAAAAAAGAGAGAGAGAGGCATTCAGCAGCCATTAGCCCTCAGTTGACTGGCTCATAAGCTAGTCTCCTGTCTCACTACTGTCCACTGTCCTTATTAGATGTAGTCACTTACCCTGACGTCCGTATTCCAAATGCTGTTTTCTGGACATAGATTATAATGTTTCAGCCCATGACAGTCCGTGCTTCCCTTTCCAAGTATAGGTTAGAAATCATGCCTAGAAGGTCTGCTCTTCTTCTTGATGTAGCAAGACAAAAGATCTATGTTTGCCTTGGGTCACTCTACTTACCGCAAAATAGCTGCTGACAACAGCTGGTTGTCCATTTCTGCGTGCTCCGCCTCCCGAGCCTAGGGATCACATTAGTCCAGGTCCTTTCTCATATGTGATACGAGTGCCCAAGTCCTGAAGCAAGTGTGAGTACCAGTGGCAGCCAACATTTACAGAGTGCTAACTGGGTTCACAACATTGGACCAAGAGAGTTCAGAGGGTGTCCAGGCACACGGCCATGAACTAGTGAGAGTTAGCGGGAGCGCCCTGTCAACCACGCCTCAGGTCAGATTAACCTCTTAAACTACATTCAACACGAGTTCACCAAAACTCAAAAACGTAATGAATGACGAAGGAAGCCTCAAGGACATTGTTGAGGTCAACTGTTGGATGGATTAGTCTGGCGACTTTCCACGGCCTCGGCCTTTAAATGGGAGAACATTTAATTTAACATCAGGGCTTTCATTCAAAAGCGTAACTTTTTCCTTCCTCAGAAGAGAGAAGTAAGATCGTGAATGCAAACCAGTTGTCAGCAGAAGGAGGGTTTATAAGCAGCAGTCTCAGGCATACAGCAAATCTAGCCTCAAACCAAAATTTTAAAACAAAGTATCCAAAGCTACATGAGCTTAAAGTTAAATTCAGAGGGGAAAGTTTGTCCGTCCACAAAAGCCTCCATCATAGGCTCCTATTAAACCAAAAGCGGAAGCCTTTTACAGAGAGAGAGATGACCCCTGATGGAAGTGGACTGGGCCCATTACAAAAATGCTTCTAGGCAGATATCGCCTTGAGAGCCTCCCTCAAACCATCACGTTTCTGGCTCCAGTTCTCATGAAAGATTGAACAGCTTTACACACTGACTGTTTACTCTGAAGAAAATTTAAGAGTGAGGCCTTTAATAGCTATCTAGCTGCACTTTGAGATAAAGGTACATCCTTCCTGATTAATTGTATGCGCTTCTCTCTCAGGGAGGAAGCCGGGCATCGTTACGGCTGCTCAGGTACAGCTTAGAAGTCAGTAAGTCTGGTCCAGCAGAAAGAAAAGGAAATAATTCTGGAAGATAGCCTTTCTCTGGTTAATCCCGGTTTCTAATTTGAACCACCTAATCTCGTCCCCAGAGAACTCCACATTTCAAGACAAGACGGCAGGAGTGTGAGTCGGTGAGCTGCCTGTGAGCTAGCGAGCCTCACCCGGAGAGCAGCCCAAGGTGGCCAGGCATGGCGTGCGGCTGCAGAACCTTCTCTCTTTAGGAGCAACAGTTTCAATATCTGGAAAATTTAAATTCATGGAGATAACCTGGATTGCCAATCCAGATTCAACATGCCACCTTGAGTTAGTAGAGCTTGGCCGGGTCCTCCCCAGCTGGATCTGGTATTGTTCTGCTGTTAAGGAATTTTCTAGAAGCTCTCATTCTAGCCTGGATCCTCTACTCATTGGGCCCAAAGTCCTAGCACTGCAGCATAGGAATTCATGACCCAGATGGAATGGGGAGGGACCCCAAATCTCCTTCCTGCTTACGTGCAGAGGATTTAACTTTGTACTTTCAATGTAAAATGTTTTCTAATAATTTTATTGTCAGTAGAGCTTGATCTCTGTTTTTCCCACTGAGTGTTAAAGACACGGGCATTTGGAAGGCTGGGGAAGGACATGTTGGGTTTACTTTGTCTGCCACCCCCACACCATCCCCACCCACACACATGACAAGGACATGGCCACCATGTGGCGAGGCAGTGTGGTCATCACGCCCAGGTCCATGGCAAGTCACAAGGAGGGAGACGAGTTGCTGCCACATGGCTGGGACAAGCTTTCCATTGGTTTTTCATACCGCAGCTGATTCTGCTCTGGGAAAGTCTCACCACTGTCCTCACCTCGTTGCAATCCATCGCCTTGATATTGAGAAGGGCTGTGATTCTGGGGCAGTCCTAAATCTCCTCTCCATGCAGGTTCCAGATTTTGACCAGTTTTTACCATGAGGTGATGCTGCCTTATCCCTTATCCTTCCTGCCCCCCAAATAAAATGAATCCTCCGAATAATTTATAGGGTAAATATTTCCAGTCCATAGTTTGCCCTTATGGGGTGTTTATTCTACACACTTATTACTAAGAATAGCTACCGCTCATCGAGCAGATGCACTGTGCCTGGAACTGTGGTTTAGGTAGCCTTCCCATGCCCTTTCCTGGGCTTGCCCAGCTACTAAGCGGCTGTGGGCTGGTTGTGGAGCCTAATAACTTCTTATGCTAGAGTCAACGTTACCTCTCCAAAGTCATCTCCCATCACTTGGGAAGTAGGCCTGGGTCGAACATACTCTGTGGGCGCGTTTTCTGAATAGAACTTCTGTGCTTGTGATTTCAGGCTTAATATAAGAGCAGCATTTGGTGCCGGCACTTCTGAACTCTGTTGCCATTGGTGTTTGTTTGCTTTTTAAAGTACTTGTGATCATTTGAGCAGAGCAATTATAAAGGATTATCTTCTGAGGGAGACAACTTGGCTTTACAGCCCCCAAACCACCCATTTCCTTTCAAAGTCTTATATGGACTGAAAGCGCTAGCAGAGGCCTTCCTGGTTAGATAAAACCTCCTTCTAGAATTCAGTCTCAATATAGCTCCAGTTTGGGGCCCAAAAGAGAAACTGCTGTGTACACTACTAACTTCTTACACTCACTCTCTGAACAGACATGGACTTGGCTTTCAGCCTCCTCTTTCCTCCTGTGGAGAAGGAGAAAGTGGACTCTTCTCTGCAATCCGTCCGCACTCACTAGGCTGTGAACGGCTGCCCCTGCCTTCTAGCATCCTGCATCACCACTGGAGTCTGGGGCAGCCGCTGGGTGTTAGCAAGCACAGCACTCTTCTCCCTCGACCCGAGGAGCTCTTGATGCCCTCACCTGGGTCCCCAACTCCAATACCAGTTTGCTCATTTTCCCCTCGGCTAAGTTGTTTGAGCTGCCAGTGAAAGGCTCCCAATGAAGGTTCCATTGATTCTCCAAACATATTTAAGAAACCATCGCTGTTGTTTCTGAGGTGGCCAGAACTGAGGAAACCATACAGGTTCACATTCCACGAAGACCTGAGACCTCAATGTGGCAGGAAAATGAAGGAATGTTCCTCAGTGGCTCAGGGGCCCCCTGGCCAACCAGCTGCTGCTAGATAGATGTTCTGGAAGATAAGCAGAGCGTATAATTGCGTTTGGGGAGCTCAGCAAGACAGTCAGCCTTTTTGACCACACCTGCTCTCCAGGGCTCGGCAGAAATGAGCAACAAACATGGGATGCCTTCTGCCTCTCCAGGATAGCTCTGTTGTCAGGAAGGGCCCACAGTTATGTACAAAGATAGTCTGCTGACTTGTCTTTCTAAAGAAACTCATCTCCCTGAGCCCTAGAGAACAGCTTCCTTTTGTAAGCTATAGCCCTTCCAGATCCCCTTCCAAGTTCACCGTGACTTGGCCGCGCCCCATTGACAGAGCTGATTTCCAATCCCAAAGCTGCCTGGAGCCTGAGTAGAATTCTATGTGTTGTGACTTGGCCCCTTTCTGCCCCGGCATGGCTGTGACTACTTGTTTGCTTGCCTTTCCCTTTCAGATTTCAAATCCAACTTCAGAGCTGCTCCAATCAGATCCGTGGATGTCTACAATGTCATGTGCAACGTGGCGGGCATCACTCCCCTGCCCAACAATGGCTCCTGGTCCAGGGTGATGTGCATGCTGAAGGACCAGGCCAGCTCGGCTCTGTCTGTCCGACTGAACGGCTGGGTTCTGGTCTCAATTCTCCTCCTACTGTTCGTATAGATGCTGCTATTGTTGTCCCCAAATGTTCAGCCAAGGGTGCCTCCATGGTGGGATGGTTTTCATTTTCTATTTGAATAATAGCTTCATTAACGCAATCAAGGCCACCAAAATTGTAAAGGTACTGTTCTTGGATGATTCCATACATTAAAGTCCTTACTTCTTAAAACAAACAAACACCAAAAACCCCAACCTTTATTTCTTCTGGAGGTAAGGAAAATCCAGCTCCTCATTGGTTCAACTCCATGTCATCTTCTGCATTGTCCCCATGCGGTCACTCAGATGAGCTGAGTAGGAGCCGACCCATGGGGCTAGCAGACCTCGAGTGGATAGTGCATGGAGTCTTGGGCCCGTCTCTGTCCTGCTTTGCACAAAGCAGGCCCTTGTCTGTGTCCACTCCACACCCAGGAGCCATCCTTGGGGTCTAGAGCTGCAATCCTGCCCTGCTCCTTCCAGCCCAGAAAAACGAAGCCCACACAAAAGCAAAGCTGTCTTCTGTTTCTGGCCCAGCTCATGGACTTGTGTTTTTTTGTTGTTTTGGGGGGGTTTTGTTTGTTTGTTTGTTTTTCATTTTATACCAAGTCCCAGAAAGGGCATATCTTAGCTTGGATCACCAATCAAAAGTACGAAGGACTGAAGAACTCATAGAACAAGGTAGAAGTTGTGGGTGCCCTCCCAGAGTCTAGAGTGCACACAAATGTCTCCCTTGGCTTGAGGACCCAAGCTTCTGTGACGCTCAGCAGACCCAAGCTTCTGTGAGGCTCAGTCTGTCCCATCATGGAGCCTGGCACGTGGCGGGCCCTGCATGGCTTTGGATCCCCAGATGGAGTGTAGGCTACAGCAATACCTGACCTATCATTACACATCTCGCTGATGACTCGTGGACATGTTTGCAGAAATCTCAGTTCACTGCTTGGAATGGTAGCACAGTAAGCCAAAGTTCTAGGCACCAGTAGTCTGGAGCAAGGCTCATGGAATACCACCAGCAAAGTGTATCCCGAGGGACCCAGAAGCCCGAAGGAAATGGTGGAGGTGGGGGTGGGGTGGGAAACGGAGAGAACTCGATGGAACCGCATCCCAGTCACTAACCAATTAGCCATTTGATTCGGAAACGGTTTGGTCCAAGTGCCACCTCAGGGACCTAAGTCCTTGGGGAACCCCTAAGAAGACCCACTGAGCCTGAGTTGAAATGTTTTCAGGTTAGTGATCTAGAGTTGCTGTAGGAAATCTTGCTGTGAAACAAAGGGCAACGGCATGTTTAAATGATCAGAGTCACACAGACCTATCATAGTGTTAACAGTGAGTTTACACTAAATGGGGACACACCTGCAAAAGAGACTTTCCATCAGGAAGAGACAGCCCAACAGGTCTGATGATGCATGATGAAGCCCCATTACAGCGTTTGCCTTGAGAAATGAGAGTCAAGGCTCACCCTGATTGGAGAAGGGTGGGAACATCTCTGTGCCTTGAATCATGAGAGCAAAAGATCGCTACTTAACAAATACATATACCAAATCCATGGTCGCAAAGATTTCTAGGGTTTTAGGTAATGTGTTTTAAAAGTGCCAGCCAACCTTCCAATCAATTAGAAAGAGGACAAGCTGGCCTTTGTTATTTGGCTGAAAACAAACAGGTGCTCTCAGAACATTGGGCAGTGGTGTTGAAACAGGCATCCATTGTTCAAAGTGCCCAGAACCCAGTGGAGCCCACCTTCCTCCCTTGTGAAGGAAGGATGGCTTAGAGATACCCAAGTGATTCAGTTAAAAGGGGATCATGAAAATCAAGAGAGTACAAACAGGCACACAGTCTTACCCTTTGTGTTTCCAGCTCTATTCTATCATTTTCCCCTCACTCATCCCTAACGACTTCAAGTTGCATAATAAAATCTCAGATATCTGTCTGACAGAGTGTAGCTAATAAATAATCTTAAATAGATGAACAAGAGTAAGGTACTTTTGGAATCATAAATACTGGTAAATAGTAAAGAAAATCCAGACACTAAATGGAGAAAATAACTTTTTCCTAAAATAATGCCTACATTTTAGTGGCTTAATTATTTGGCTAGAATTTTTTTCCCCTTTGATTTATATTTCAAAGTTACATTATTTTCCTCAGGAAAATTTCCTCTAAATGTGTTCTGTTCCTTTCGAGTAAAATCTCGTACATATAGACACCTCTCCTCCTGGAGTATTTTGCTACTTCACTCCTAATTCCAGGAGGAAGTTAGTTGGACTGACCTGCAAATACCGGAGATAAACCAAAGGAATGATCCTTACGTTAAAGATGAGATAAATGGCTACTTTCCCTGCCCAATGTCTAATCTCCAGAACCCAATTCAATTAAATTCTGAAGACCTAAGCATCCATTAGAACAGACCCAGGGAATTCTTTCTAGCCTCCAAGAGTCCTGATTACAGAGTACCAACTCTTCCTACTTTTAAAGAGAACTTGGAAATCCATGTGGATCTGAGTCCAGTCACTGACGGCCATTTGCAAAGTTCCTGGGATTGTAAGCGCCATCTGGCCTGCTTCCAGAAATGTAGATTCAGAAAATCTGGGTGGGACCTCAGCGCTTGTAGGTTTGGGTTTGCTCTATGGAGAGAGAGGTTCTGGTTAGACCCTGGTAGACCTGAGTCTTCTGACAGCATTTTCATAATCCGCCAGTTTCTCCAGAAGCCATTGGACTGGCATCGCCAGCTGATCCCAGCAGGGCCAAGCCTCCAGCCCTCTCTAAGCCAAAGCAGATCTTCAAGCCCCAGGGATGGAGACAGGCACCCAGAGGGGCAAAGTTGGCTTCTCCATACCCCATTCCCATGAGTCTAGGATTCCCAAGAGCGTTTTCCAACAAACTCATTGTTGAAGATGTAGGCCTGGTTTATGGATTTTCTTTAAAAAAAAAAAAGTGTTTTTTCCATTTCTGTAAATAGCAAAAGATTTCAAAATGTGATTGTGCATTTAATCTTTTTAAACAATTTGTGATAGACCAAAGTCAGCTCTTGTGAACTACTTGCTAGAAGGAAGGGCGGTGGTACCCTTGGACGACTGGTTCTAGAACATGTGAAACTCGGTCTCAGGTGTATGCTGTGAAAAATATCCTTGTGTGTGTATTGCTTGGAAATCATAAAATAGCACCTAGTTCAGTGCCTCAGATGTTTAATAAATGTTCCATAAATATGTGTTGAATAAAAAAATAAATCTCATGAAGGAGACCTGCTTACACTTCAGATATTCTCTTCGTCTATAGTTCCACAAGTTAAAAGAATGATTCATTTTTGACTTCCTATCTTTTATCGCCCAACTGATAATATAACTATACTTCATTCCATTAAGCATAGTCCATCCCAGGCTTATGAATTTGATAATGGAAGGAAGGGAGGAAGGAGAGAAGGAAGGAAAGGAAGGGAGGGAGGAAAGAAGGAAGGGAGGAGGGAAGGAAGGGAGAGGAGGAAGAGAGATTAGATTTTGAATATACTAAACACAATATACTTTTAGAATAACAGCTTTATCAAATTTAATTCATATACCGTGTAATTCATCCACTTAAACTGTATAATTCAACAGCTTGAGTCTAGTCACAGAATTGTGCAACCGTCACCACCATCAGCTTGTGAACAATTTTATCACCCCCAAAGAATTCTATATCCACAAGTATAATATTAGCGGGTCAGTCCCCATTTCCTGCCCACCCACCCCCCAACCTGTCTTAGGCCACCACTAAATTACATTTTGTCTCTATAGGTTTCCCTATTCGAGGTATTTCATTAAAATGGAATAACAATATGTTGTCTTTTGTGGCTGGCTTCTTTCACTCAACATAATGTTTTCAACATTTTAGCATGAATCAGTACTTTCTTCCTTTTATTTCCAAATTATACTCCATTGTATGGAGTGGCTACATTTTATTTATCCATTTTCTAGTTGATGGACCTTTGTTTTTTTCTCACTTTTTGGATAGCATGAATATTGGTACTCTGAACATTCATGTATGAATTTTTGTGCACATATGTTTGCATTTGTTTGAGGAATATACCTAGAGAATAATTGTAGGATCACATGCTAACTCTATATTAAACTTTTGAGGAACTATCAGACCATTTTCCAAATTGACTGTACCATTTTGCATTCCCACCAGCAGTGTAAGAGGGTGCAATTTTCTCCACATCTTCACCAACACTTGAATCATGTCTTTTTTTATTATAGCCATCCTGGCAGGCATGATGTGAGATCTCATTGTGGTTTTGATTTGGATTTCCCCAAGGATGAATAATGTTGGGCAACTTTGCATGTGCCTACTGGCCGTGTGTCTATCTTTATTGAAGAAATGTTTATTCAAATGCTTTGCCCATTTTTTAAAAAACTGGGTTTTGGCCTTTTTATTATTGAGTTGTAAGAATTCTTTATATATTCTGGATGCAAGTCCCTTATCAGATACATGTTTTGCAGAAACTTGTATTTCCCTGTCCTGTGGATGTTCTTTTCACTTTTTTGGATAGTATCCTTCATGGCACAAGTTTTTAATTTTGACAAAGTGCAATTAATCTATTTTTCCTCTCATCAGTTGTGCTTTTGTGTCCTCTCCAAGAAGGCTTTGCCCAACCCAAGATCATGAAGATTTACTCCTCTGATTTATTCCAAGAGTGTTATGGTTTTAACTTATATTTAGGTCCATGATCCCTTTGAGTTAAGTTTTCATTTATGGTATGAGGAACTGATGCTTCCGCATTCTTTTGCCTGTGGATATCCAGTTGTCCCAGGATTGCTTGTTGCCAAGCATACCAACTTTTTAGAGAAATGTGAAAATGATTCTGTTGGATATAAACACTTTAAAAAAATAATAATCACTCCAAAAATGTGAATTTTTTTATACCTCAACACTGGATATGCAACACAGTGTTTATTCCTCATACCACGCCCACCGACCAGGTTGGGCCCCCCACCATACCCTCCCTGTATACCCTGGCTACAAATAACATCCTCTGTTGTTCTCTGTCATACACCGATCAAAATTCTAATCATACAATAAATAAAGATCTTGTTTAATATTGTCTATTTTTCTCACTGGAATTTCAGTGAGAGAGGGACAGTGTCTATCTTATTCACCCAGCGAAATGCCCGACGCACAATAGGTATTGAATGGATATCTGTTGAATGCATACATGACTTGGTATTTTATTGCATTTTCTTCCCATTTTTACCACCGCCCCCTACATCCCCACACACAGAAATCACGAACACTTTTTAAAGCTCCCGCTTCACCATTTTAATCTCACTTCTGACCTTCTTGATCTAACCCCATTTTTCCTAAGTAATTACTTACCTTGGTTTTCCTTTGGCACTGAAAAATATTGTACCTCGCAATTATCTTTATTTCTATTTCCTTGAATTCAACACATCTATTTTGCATGAGTTTGTTTTGTGTGCTAAATATGGGAACAATTACATTTTCCCTCTCTGACTCATTAGATTATAGTTTTGAATATACTAAACATAATATGCTAAACTATAATATGACATATTATAGTTTTCTTGGAAGAAGAGGGCTTCCTTCCCTCCCTCCCTCCCCCTTTTTTCACTCCTTCCTTCCTTTGGAAGGTCAGGACTTTTGGGGACCCTAATAATTGACATCCCTGCTTCCTAATTAATTTTGTATGTAATTGAGGTAGACCCAGTGTTTGAAAGATAGAGAGTGAAACATCACCTTTATTACAATAAAGCTGATAGTTATTGGAGAATGCGGGGTATAATACCACCTCTGAATCACACAGATTGGCCCACCAAGGCCCTAGACCTGTAAGTGCTCTGCAGCCTACCAGAAGGGAAGCAAATGGTCTATCAAGACCAAAGGCAAAAAGATGAATCCACAGCGGTTCCGAGTTAATTCCTTGAACGCTAAACATCTGCTGGGAGGTTTCTTCTCCCGGCCACCCAGCACACTTGCTTGAAGGGCCAGGCCAAGTTCCTTCGGAGCACCACCGTGCCAGTTCCGAAGGTCACCAGCGTGATTCAGGAGGACTCAGTGTGGCCTGGTTCATGGTGAGGCCCTGCAGAGCTGCCTATAATTTGGCCCTTGGAAAGACGCTCCAGGTAATTCACTTGACTTTGCCCTTGCTCAACCCTCCCGGCCCTGTGGGCCGTCCTGGCCTTCCTGCTGGGCTGGGACTTGGCGGAACTCCAAATGGGTTTCCCATTTTTGCCAGAAGCCCAGGGAGATAAAGCATAGTTCTGTGAGATAACAGTCTCCCATTTGTGTGTCTTAGCCTAACTCCTGGCAAAAGAATGATTCATTTTAAATCTTTTAGTCATGTAATTGCCGACAGAGTTTGTGATACTCTTGGCAAGTTTAAAACACAGTCAATTCATTTTATTTCATCAGAGCAGAGCCCAGGTCCAGCTTACCTCTGCATATCTAGATCCTGGAACAGAGGCCCCTAGAAGGTTCCCACACGTTGGAAGAATGGATGAGTCCAATTGTTTTTAAAAGAGCACACTGAGGGGCACCTGGGTGGCTCAGTGGGTTAAAGCCTCTGCCTTCAGCTCAGGTCATGATCGCAGGGTCCTGGAATCGAGCCCCACATCGGGCTCTCTGCTCCGTGGGGAGCCTGCTTCCTCCTCTCTCTCTGCCTGCCTCTCTGCCTGGTTGTGATCTCTGTCTGTCAAATAAATAAATAAAATTAAAAAAAAAAAAAAGAGCACACTGACTATGTCCTACAATCCTTGGAAGTTCTGGGGCTGCCTTGGGAACAGCCTGCCTCGTGTAGAGTGGGTCCCTTCAGAGAAGGTACAAACTGTTAGAGACACAAGAATAGCGCACAGCACGCCCTTCATTATGGGTTGAATTGCTAGCCCCACGGCCCTCAAAAACAGTTATATGTCCAAACCCAAGTCCCTGATACCTATGAATGTGACCTTATTTGGGAATAGAGTTGTACGGATGTAATCAAGACAGAGGAGGTCGTACTGGGTTGGGGTGGGCTCTACTCCAATGACTGGTGGCCTTCTAAGAAGAGAGAGATTTAGATCCAGCGACACAGGGAAGAAGGCCACATGGCAGAATGGGCAGAGACTGGATAACGTGTCTATAAGCCACAGAGCAGCAAGGACCGTGGGCAACCACCAGCCGCTGTAGAGGGCAAGGAACGATTTTCCCCTAGAGCCTTCAGAGGGAGCACAGCTCTGCTGACACCTTGATTTCAGACTGTGAGAGGCTGCGTTTCTGTTAAGATACCTCATAGGTGCAGACTTGTTACGGCATTCATGGGAAACTGACACACGCTTCATGTCACTTTTAGCATCAGTCCAGCTCATCAAGGAGTTCTTGACCCCTCCCCTCTTTCACATCAGATACTGCGAATGTTTGGGGAACACATAGAAGAAAAGATGCCATTACTGGCATCACTGAACTTACAAGGTAGTCATTTAATTTCTTCCATTTTTGAGCAGAGTTTAATTCTCCTTTCTGTGCAGCAAAATGTTTCAGTTGCTACAGGCAATGCACAGAGAGAATTTCGGAGAAAACGGGAGTAACACAATGAAAGAAGGCTCTAGAGCCAGAGAGCTGGAGGTGGGAGCTCATTGGCTGGTGCTCCTGATGGCACCTTGTCTGTTGCCTCCGGTGGGATCTTACTCCTTGGCCATTGGATGTTCCTCCACCGATTTACTCTTCACCTTCCCTGTGGAATTATCCCTCAGTGAAAGCAAGGATGATCATGCTACACACCTGATTAAAAACCACTCTTATGTCTTTCATTCCTACAGAATTAAATTCCAAATTCTGCTTCCAAACCATGTCCGTGGTTTGACCCCTCTGTCTGGCACGCCCCTTCCCACTCTTTGTCTGTAAACTTAAACTCACCCTTCATGGCCTGGATTCTCTGGGAGACCTTTGTACTTTCATGTCCTCTTCTTGTTTCATTTATTACAAAGCAAGTCACAGTGCAGTGTAATAATTTTCTTGGAAGTGTTCTCCAAACAGGGTGTAAGCAAAGCAGAATGGTGGGATGGTATCTTCCCATTTTTGGAGTCCCCGAACAAAGTCTGGAGCACCAATGAAGTTGACCATGAAATAGTTGGTAATTGTCTGGTGAATGAATAAATGAATGAATGAACAGAGAGAAGAAGTTAGTACATTCTAATCAGAAAATCCCCTGAAGTTTGGACAGAGCTCCTATAGCAGCGAGGGGTTGGGAGAGCCAAATGCAGGAAGGTTTTGTAGAAAGGATCAGGGTTTGACAAATGACTAGCTGTGTGACACGGGATCCAGAGGGCAGGAGTTTCTCTCTCAGCATTTCAGCAGGCCCCCTCTTCAGCCATGAACAAGAGGAAGTGAAACAGATGGGAAGAAAAGAAGAAAAGATAAATTAGCTCTGTCTTCACCACGTTTAATTTGACTTTTCAACAAGACTAACACACGCTTGTACTGTCATTTGCCTAGGCTTGGAGGAGACAACAGAAGGGAGTTCAGAGCCTTGAACACCCAAGATGTAGCAGATGGAGAAAGAGGAAGAATCCCAATCACCGTTTCCCCCTTCCCACGCCTTCTGAGTCCGATCTGCCTTTGCTTCTGAGAAATGGGCAGTGGGAGACAAGAGGAGGTGAAGGGGAGCTTTCAGAGGAAGGAGAGGGGTGTTCAAGAGATCCCCTTCTGAGGACAGCTTTGTTTACACCTCTCCTCTCTCTCCTGTCCTGCTGCTTAGGATAGTCTGACCTCAGAGTGGGGTCAGGGGGACAAGTAGGAGCTGAATTTCTGCCACATCCCAGAAGAAGGTAGTGCCCAGAAGCACCCCTCCACTCCCACAGTCAGCGACAAGGGCCAGAGGGACAGGACGGGGGTAGGACGGGGAGGAGGAAGGGTAGATAAAAGGAGACAAGGAAGCCATTTTGCCTGCTCTTAAATGAAAAGAGCAGAAGGAACTCTGGGACTTATCAGAGTTCAGGCCACAGTCCATTTCAACAACATGAGAGGTATTTGGGGGTTGAAGCTCCAATGAGTAATGAGCATTATTTCCCTGGACCACTGTTGGGAATCTGCATGATTCCCATCTGCATTCCCATCAGTCTGCATGAAGTGGTACCTGGCTTATGGAGAAGGATTTGAACACTCCAGGATCCAGGCTACTCTCTCCATCTGAAACCCTAAAACTAGCAGCCCCTCACCCAGTGCCTGGTGTTAGGAAATGCATGTTACACACAATGTCTCCTGTTTATTGCAGGCAATCGAGGAGCCTGGAGAAAGACAGGTGCAGGTCAGTAGGAGTCTGGCGGACAAGCCCCGGCTTACTTAACCTGCCCTAGCCCCACCCGTCTCCGTCGGCGCTCTTGTCTCAAGCCCCCACCCCAGAAACACCCAAGGAAGGCAAAGCAGGGAGCTTTGCCAATAGCTTCAGACAATGTCTTCAGAACCCCCCACAGGCTGACACTGTTTCTGGAGCTTCCACTGGTGACCCCAAAGCCCCTACACATGGCCTCTATAAGCTCCCCAAGGAGGAATACTATGTTTGTGGACATGCCTTGTGTAATAATCTTGATAAATTCAGGTTTTTAGTTTGGGGCATTGGGTCTCAAACCTGGCCACCCAGAATTACCTGAGGAATAAATCTCACCAAGTGATTCTAATGTTCGACAAGAAATGAAAAATACCCATGAGTAAGAAAAAAACGTGATGAAAGAAGAAAAACGTGAGTACAAGTTAGGGCCTCTTAAGAATCCGAAGGGAGCATGGATGGTTTGCATAATTTTAACGTTCAGATTCATCTAGATTAAGACATACATGGTATTCTGCCATGTTACAAAAAATACAGCTCGGCATGCTAGAAGTTCTTTCGTACTTTATAATAAAGATCAAAGTAATAAACCCAGAAGATGGCTTTGGTTTTTTACCAGACCACAATGGAGATGGACACTCTCCCTTCGGGGAATCACAAGTTACTTAGAGCCCTCCTGCAGGTGGCGTACCACTAATCCTAACCAGAAATATCTAGCAGCCAAACAGGAGACAGGTCCTCTTGTGTAGCCAGAACGCAGTACCCCGGAGAGGATGACCGGAAGAGCAACAGGCCTTGTTTGAGGCCACAAGATATGACATGCCGTGGATGGTGAACTTTAATCTGTCTTTGGGAGAAATTGTCTCACCTGGTTTACTTGTCAGTTTGAACAAAGAAAATTAAATCTAGTGATTAAATTAACACGGACTGACTGTAAATCCAGCAGGGACCAGACAACTTAATGTCGGGAGACCCATTTAGAGTCAATAAAATTTACTGTGCAAATACTCAATGCAGGGATTTTGTGTCTTGAAACGTCAGACCTGTTCCTTTCTAGGAAAAGGCTGTCCTGAGTGCTCTCGGATGTCAGCTCAGTGCCACAGGCATAATGGAGCTGCTGTTGCCAGGAGTCCAGAGAGGACAGGAAGGGCCAGCAGAGCCACGGAGAACACTTCTGAGAGGCTTTGAAGGTCGCCACATAACTGTATGTGTGCCTGTTGGAATGGGACACAAGCATCCTCTGTTTCTTTCCCTGTAAATGTAGTATGTCCTTATGCCAGCAAAAGGCTACTACCCCAACAAGGAATGTAAGTCATCAGACCTTCAAACCCTGGTTGGGTGATGGAAGAGGGGAGATGAACTTTTAAAGCTTAAGAACCATCACAGCTAGAGGGTATTAGGCTGAGCAAAATAAGTCAGTTTGAGAAAGACAATTATATGATCTCACTGATATGAGGAATTTGAAAAACAAAACAGAAAGAAGATCATAGGGGAAGGGAGGGAAAAATAAAAACCAGAGAGGGAGACAAACCATAAAAGACTCTTAATATCAGGAAACAAACTGAGGTTTGCTGGATTGGAGGTGGGTAGAGGGATGGGGTAACTGGGTGATGGACATTGTGGAGGATGTGTGTTGTGGTGTGTGCTGTGTGTTGTGTAAGACTGATTAATCACAGACCTGTACTCCTGAAACAAATAAACAAATAATACATTCTATGTTGATTTTTTAAAGGCAAAAAAAGAAAAGGAAAGGAAAAGAACCGTGACAGCAATCATAAAGGGCAACATAAAAGTTTTAAACTTCTGTATGTCAAAAACTAAACAAAATTAAGTCAAATGGATTCCCAAATGACAACAAAAACACACTAAAAAGAATTACAGTACCTATGATAAATGGCAGAAATCCTTAATCTTAAAAAAAAAAAATTGGGATCAGTAAGAAAATCATTAAGGCCTCAGCAAATAAATGGATAAAGGGCATAGATTATTACATACAGATATTTAATAAACACACAAAATTATTCTATACTATATATAAACTGTATATGTCATATAATATATATAATAATTCTGTAATTTCAGGAGTAATCAGAATTGAAAATAAAGAAGATCCTATTTTTGTCTCCCACATTGGGAGAGGTTGTTTTCAACAGTTGCAGTGGGAAGCTGTAGGGGACACTCCCCCAGTGGATGTCCACCCACCTGGCAGGGCACATCAGGAGGAGAAACGTGACTGACCATGGGAAACTAGTGTGCCCCCCAGAGAACAGTTTGGCACTGTATAGAAGAATCTTGAAAAATAGGCATAATCTCTAATCCAGCATGGCTTTCCAAATGTTTTCCCAAATTATTTACAAAGTAACAATGTATGCTCATGTTCAAAAAATCAAAAGGTGCCGAAGGGATGATAATGAAAAGCAGCAATCCCATGCTTTGTTCTTCCTACTCCTCTGGGCTTGACTCCTAGGCTTGATTTTCCAGCAGTTTTTTCCCCTCTAATATTTATCCCCATATTCTTTCCATAACCATCGTGCTTATGACACTATCTCTTACATTTTTAGACAATATCTATTGACTTTCCTGGGCCCACTGCTCCTGTCTTTTCCTCTCCTGCGATTCTTTCACGGGTTTTCCTTAGGGTGATCACCAGGGTTTAGAATATTGTTGTGTTGACATTGTTTACTTTGCTATATGATCTCCACTCTCAACAGCTGTGTTTTGTTTTGTTTTGTTTTTTAATATTTTATTTATTTATTTGACAGACAGAGATCACAAGTAGACAGAGAGGCAGGCAGAGAGAGAGAGGAGGAAGCAGGATCCCCGCCGAGCAGAGAGCCCGATGCGGGGCTCGATTCCAGGACCCTGAGATCACGACCCGAGCCAAAGGCAGAGGCTTTAACCCACCGAGCCACCCAGGTGCCCCAACAGCTGTGTTTTTTCCCTGAGTTAACAGTTGCCTTGGTTTTTTTTTTTTTTTCTCATTTGCATGGTTTTCTGTATATTGTTGACCTTAAAAATAAAACTGTCAGTTATTTTACCAGCAAGAATGGGTCCATCCAGGAATAGCAAAGAGTTGTACTTGGTGATATGCAAGCTATGGCAAAACCACGGGCAAGACCAGAGAACAAAGGAGGGGACCACGCTTTTATAATAAGGGAGAGAGGGGAGTTGGGAAGGGCCGTTATGAGCAAAAAGTTCACTGGAGTAAACTGGGAGTTTGGAGTGGCCTCTCATTAGCTGAGGTATGACAGTCTTTCATTGACTGGGTTGTTGCTGGGCAGAGAAAATCTTTCTTGCACTTGCTGGGGTAATAAAGTACAGACATCTTCCTGTTGGGTGGGCAAAGGCTTGCAAAGGGTGGTAGTCCATGAAATCACCCTCTTCGGCCCCATGACCCCATTTCAAATGAGGTAGCCTTCATTCAGTTTCACAATATTGATCCTTAATTATTTCCCAGTGCTCTTTCCCACGTGCCATGCATGAACATGAACCCCAAACTCTGTGACAACATGATATTCAAAACACTTCACATCCTGCAAAACTGTGTACTAAATGTCACAGAGCTCATGGGAAAAAAATGTTGAAAACAACTTCTCAAAACCTGTACAACTTTATAATCAGAGCAGCAACAAAAGCAGTAATTGGTACCTTCACTGAAAACACAGGTGAGTAGCTCAAAAAGGTGGAACTTAAAAGATGTGAAAAAAAAAATGGTGGCTGATGGGTGGGCACTGAGATGATACAGGTGAAGATGCAGTTCTGCGCACATTTAAAATTTTTCTTAAAGTTGGAAAGGATTCTGGGAAGATGATGAGTGTGGATGAGAGTTTGCTTTTTTTTTTTTTTTTACATCTTCCTGAATCCTCACATTAACAAGGCAGGACAATCAGAGAGCAAAATCAGCAACCCATGGTCAACATTTGCAACACAATGAAGTTACAAATTATCTTCAAGAACCCCAAGATTCGAGTGAAAGGGGACAAATGACCAATGCCTCTAAAGCCTGCGTCATGACAGTGTTTGTGAGGGAAGGAGCAAACAAAAACATGGAAGCATCTGATGGACCTAAGAACAAGGTCAAAATAATCAATGTGTGTTCACTGAAGAGCAGAAAATGTCATTTTGAAGTCAATAGCTGAAACTGAGTGGGCTTTGGTCAATCTGATGGAGGGAGTGAGCGAAGTCTATCCACTATGAACCCTTGAAACTGATGAGCCAGGGCTCACTTCTAGGACAAGGCCCAAACCTGAGGAGAATCTGCTGAGAGTTCAATCAGAATCCAGCAAGATAGGGACAATAGAAATGAGGGAAAGAGAAGATCCAGATAAGCATTGCAAGAAAAAAAAGAGCCATTCTAAGAAAACAAGCCTCCATATTTTTGAGTATTACATGAAACTAACAGAAAAAGATACTGTACAAAATTTAAAAAACTATCCTGAACCACATCTCCTAATGTGTAGATAAAATAGTTTCATATAAAACTGTGAGAACTATTAAAGTCATACCAAGTCTAAAGTCATCCCATGTTAAGATACTATTTTGAAATGACAGGAGCAGAAGAACTGTGCCAACAGTCAATGAAATTGTGCTAGAAAGGCCTGATTACAAGATGAATCAAAACCATCACTTACCACTTCAAGATGAACTAAAATACATGAAGAAAACAACAGAAGATATGAAAGAACAACATAAATCAATTCATTAAAACTAAGAAAGGACTGAACTCAAGAAAGAATAACATATTGACTCATATGCTTTAAGCTCCATTACTTAAACGGTAGTCTCAGAATAGCAATCCGAATATCCCACCACCAGTAACATGGATGATAATAGTTAATTTGGGGGGAGAGAGTATGCCCCCCATTGACCTTCCCCCATTTGAAAACCATTATTCCATGCCTACAGTGTCAAAGCACATAGCCACAACCACACTGCACTCTCTCCCCAGTTGGATAGCAACTGTTACTTGGTTCCCAGGCCTATTGTCAGTGTTTCCCTGGCCATACTGGTTGTCTGAATTGTGTTCTCCAATGGTGTCATCAAGGATGAGCTCACGGCTCAAGTGCAGAGACTGATGAACAGCCTCCACGCATGCTCTGCAGGCCTGGGATGGGTGTGACCCCACCGCCTGAATGGGGAAACCCGGATGTTCCTGGACAACACCATGTACATCATTGGAAGGGCTGTGCTCCTGTTCTCAGACTTCAGGGTGTATGAGAATCACCTGGCGATATTGAGAAAAGCTGAACTCCAGACCTTACCCCTGGAAATGATCATTGGGTGATCTAGAGCTTTCCTAGGAACCTGCACTTCCATAAGCCAAATCTGATGAATCCCAAACTTTGAGAATCACTGGTCTAAATTTTACAGTCCAAAGGTCTGTAGTGAACTGACACCTCTGAAGGCAGAGATGGGCTGGGCCTCTCCAGATTCTAAGTTTTGCTTCAGAGTGGAGAGTGGAGAGCACAGAGGAAGCACAATCTTCTGGGGGGCGAACTCCTCATTTCCACATCACTCTTGAATACAGTCACTTGTGTACCCAGAGCAACAAATGGTCACTGGCTGAAATGACATGGTCAATTGAAGCAGATAAATATTCTATATTCACACTGTCTCATAGGGTATCCACTAGCTGCATGTGGCTACTGAGCACTTAAGATGTGGTTAGTCAAAGCTAAGATTTAAAGTAGGTGTGCAGGATGTTGAAAAAGAAACCCAGAGTTGGTGGCATCACAATTCTGGACTTCAAGCTCTATGAGACAGCAGTAGTCATCAAGACAGTATGGTACTGGCAGAAAAGTAGACACGTGGATCAGTGGAACAGAATAGAGAGCCCAGAAATGGACCCTCAACTCTATGGTCAACTAATCTTTGACAAAGCAGGAAAGAATATCCAATGGAAAAAAAGACAGTCTCTTCAACAAATGGTATTGGGAAAAATTGGACAGCAACATGCAGAAGAATGAAACTGGACCATTTTTTTACACCACACACAAAAATAGACTTAAAATGGATGAAAGACCTAAATGTGAGACAGGAACCCATCAAAATCCTAGAGGAGAACACAGGCAGCAACCTCTGTGACCTTGGCCACAACAACTTCTTGCTAGACATGTCTCCAAAGGCAAGGAAAACAAAAGCAAAAATGAACCATTGGGACTTCATCAAGATAAAAAGCTTTTGCACAGGGGTGCCTAGGTGGCTCAGTGGGTTAAAGCCTCTGCCTTTGGCTCAGGTCATGATCTCAGGGTCCTGGGATTTCTGCTAAGTAGAAGCTTTCTGCTAAGTAGAAGCTTTCTTCCTCCCCACCCCACCCCACCCCCATCTGCCTCTCTGCCTACTTGTGATCTCTGTCAAATAAATAAATAAAATCTTGAAAAAAAAAAGTTTTTGCAAAGCAAAGGAAACAATTGACAAAACCAAAAGACAACTGACTGAATGGGAGAGGTATTTGTAAATGTCTTATCAGATAAAGGGCTATTAACCAAAATCTGCAAATAATTTATCAAACTCAACACTAAAGAACAAATAATCCTATCAAGAAATGGGCAGAAGACATGAACAGACATTTCTGCAAAGAAGACATCCAAATGGCCAACAGACACATGAAAAATTGCTCAACATCACTCTGCATCAGGGAAATACAAATCAAAACCACAGTGAGATACCACCTCACACCAGTCAGAATGGCTAAAATTAACAAATCAAGAAAACAACAGATGTTGGCGAGGATGCAGAGAAAGGGGAACCCTCCTACACTGTTGGTGGGAATGCAAGCTGCTACAGCCACTCTGGAAAACAGTATGGAGGCGCCTCAAAAAGTTGAAAATAGAGTCACCCTACGACCCAGCAATGGTACTATTAGGTATTTGCCCAAAGATACATTGATCCGAAGGGCATCTGCACCTCAATGTTTACAGCAGCAATATCCACAATAGCCAAACTATGGAAAGAGCCCAGCTGTCCACTGACAGATGAATGGGTAAAGAAGAAATGGTACATATATACAGTGGAATATTACTCAGCCATCAAAAAATGCAATCTTGCCATTTGCAATGACATGAATGGAACTAGAGAGTATTATGCTAAGCAAAATAAGTCACTCAGAGAAAGACAATGATCATATTATTTCATTCATATGTGGAATTTAAGAAATAAAACAGAGGATCAT
Source organism: Enhydra lutris kenyoni (assembly GCF_002288905.1). Lineage (NCBI taxonomy): Eukaryota > Metazoa > Chordata > Mammalia > Carnivora > Mustelidae > Enhydra > Enhydra lutris. The sequence continues at coordinate 14,735,699 of NW_019154095.1, read as the reverse complement.
AGGGAAAGGGAGGAAAAAATAAAACAAGATGAATTCAGAGGAGGAGACAAACCTTTAGAGACTCTTAATCATAGGAAACAAACAGGGTTGCTGGAGGGAAGGGGGATTGGGGAATAAGATCACTGGGTGATGGGTGTTAGGAGGGCACATGATGTAATGAGTAGTAGGTATTATATAGACTGATGAATCACTGAACTCTACTTTTGAAACCAATAATCCATTATATGTTAATTAATTGAATTTAAATTAAAAAATAAAGTAAGTGCAAAAAGAAAAGAATATATTTAATTAATGTTTTGCTATTTATTACATGTTAAAATGATGTCTTAGAAATATTGTATTAAGTAAAATATATTATTAAAATTAATTTCACTTTTTTCTTTTTCCTTTGAGGTTACTAGAAGCCCCCCCCCACCACCAACCAGGACCAAAATTATTTTATATATTTTCCTAATATCCTTGAAGCAGCCAGAAAGAGGGTATTATTTCTTTTCATGTAATCTGCTCATGGAAAAATATTCTGCAAGCAGTAAGTCATTTTGCCTGATTGAAGGTTACTGAAAGTTTCTAAATGAGTCATGTGACTCACATTGTATTTCTATTGGACAGTGCTGTTTTCGGTCAGTATGGTGTCCGGGTTTTAATGATAGAATTCCCTAATCTCAGTGTGCTCCTTCTGGATAGTACCTGTGTGCCAAGAGTCCCTTCTTCACTGCTGTCATAGCGGGGTGACCAATTGTAATGGCCCCTCTAGAGAAAAGAGGAGACAGGCCTTACCCAGCTCACTCATTAGTTCAAAAAAAATGGCCAGACATAAAACCCTCACAATACGGAGAGTCAAAAGGCATAAATGAATTAATAACTGAAAAGATAATAGAAACCCCAACAACATCCAAAGCTTGTGACCATAGAGGGCTGGAGAGTAGCTCCATCTCCTGGTGCCCAGCTCCTACCTTTCCCACGGAGAGGGGATGAATGGGGAGGGATGCAGAGACGGGATGAGGGAACTGGTACCTCAGCTCTAGACAGGACATGAGCAAATGGGGGCCATCACACTTTCTCCCTGGAGGAGACCTTCTCCCTGATTCAAGCCTATCCAGTCAGTCTTACCTGCAGTGACTTGAAAATACATTTTGGAAGAGTATTTTTTTTTTTAATTTAAAGCAAGCCATTACACATTACATTCAGGTTCTTTTATCATTGGCCCAGAAGCCAATAAAGATATGATGAAAGCACAAACAACATTCTTTTCAAATGACAGAAGCAGCAGAGATAAATGTGTAGGTTATTTGGGAGCATTACAAATTTTACACCTAGAGAAAAGTGTAAGGAGAAGAGATTCTCACCTTGATAACTAAACTAGAACTGAAAATAAACATTCAGATGTGTCCTGCCTTCCTGGCTGCTTTGGGTGCCATGACGCCCAAAAACCCTAAAAAGATTCTAACACTCCTGCCACCCTCCATCTTTTGGGGGAGCTCATTTGAACTCCTCTTCCTGTCCCTTCTGTCCTAGCAGTTTGAGAGACACCCGCCACACCCTGACGAGCTCTCTGCTTGAATCACAAGATGCTGGGGGTCACCCAAACCTAGGTCTCAATTCAGTGGCCGAGGTGACTTCACTGACTGACCCAAACTGTAACAGGCAAGAGCTTCAGTTCATAGCACACAATCACCACCACCTTTGCAAGAAACAAACAAAAAAAACATACGCACACAAAAACTCCCAAAACCAAAATAAACCAAATCCTCACCTTTTCAACAAGTGAAGTTCATAACATCTTGTCAGGCCTCTGCATCAGGTGTGACCTCATTTACCCAGCAGAAGGAACTGGACCAGATGAGAAGTTATATGATGTCATAGAGAGGGAGACCGTACTCGCCCCCGCTCAACCCAGCTAGCTCACGGGACAGCATTCAATGGGCATCCTCAGCCTCTAAGTCTCCTTGCACTGAGTTCTGCTACACTGGAGGTGGCAATCTAGTTTAAGCAGCCGTGTGTCAGAGGTCACAGGCAGGCTTCACAGTCACATACTCCAGGTGGCAATGCATTTTTCCTCAGCCACGCAGGTCAGAGGCCAGAGAGTCACCCAATTCCGCCATTTTTGTTTTACTTATTGTGGATTTTCTGACAGGAAATGGGAATTTGGTTGATAATGACCAGGCTTATAGATAAGGTTTCCTCATTAAAGTCTCATAAAACCGTGCAAATAAATCTGCAAGTGGGGAGAGAAAGAAAATCTTCTGTTTAGACTTTTTTCCATGACCGTTTAGGCCAATTATTTTTCCTCCTCCAGCCCAGTGACTTTATTTTCAGCAAGCACAGGGCTTGATAATCAGAGGAAAGAATTTAGAGACCTCACAGAACTTTTCTGATTTCAAGTTAATGGCTTGGTATGTCAAGGCTAGGCCAGGCCTGGCAGAATAAATTATGGGAGTGCAGCTGAGGAAACACAGCAGAGGAAACCCATGTAATACTTGTCAGCAGATAGGATAGAAACATAAATAAATACTACAGTTTCAAGGAGATCCAAGGGGTCCATTTTGCCTGTCCTGGAGATCAAAGTTTTTAGGGTCACAGGAGCCGTGACAGTCCCAATGGAGGCTCCACTAGAAATGGAAAGAGACCACCGTCCCCCACCCCAAACACCCCGCAGGGTGTGTCTTCCCTCTCTGAGCTTTTCAGCCAGGCTGTAGGGAGCCCTGTGTAGCACGGTTTCCCCCCAGGAGCTCCTGGCATTTGCCAACTCTGCCACAGGCCTGGGGACTTTCTGGTATCTTTTTTTTAACCACCATTTCTCTGGTCCCAAGTCCTAGCTTTGCAAATATTTTGCTTTCTCCAGAGTCAGTCTGCCCAGCCAACCAGAAACAATGGCGTTACTGGATCCATGGCGGTTAGCAATGGCCTTCAAGCTTTCACCCAAGGTTCTGAGAAATAGCAGACCCTTGGGATGTTACGACCTTTCCCAGTGGAGCCGGGACCTGCCACCCACTTCCTCATCAGATGCCCCCAGGAGAGCGAGGACAGAAACGCGCACTGAAGCCAGTTGCCAATTTCAGACTGAAAGGACTCCAGATTATTCCTAAACCATGTTATTAAAATGAAGAGACCCAGGGCCGATCGCTGGGTGGTAGGGTGAGAGACCAACCTGGTTCATCAGGGACACAGGGTTTCCCGAAGCTCGGACCTTCAGTGGGAACACCGGACAGACCCAGTGTTTTCTCGCTTCTACTGAAAACCCCATTTCCTCTTGTCCAACTTTCTAAGCGTGCTTCTCAATCAACGCCTTTTGGGTGTGCCTGTCACCTGCCGCCTCTGCCTTCAGATGACTCCCAGAACAGCCTCCCTCCGACCCAAACTACCGGATACTGTTGCCAGACAGCCTCTGTCTCCACGCGCCTTCAGGTCCCCCCCCCGCCCCCCCCCCCCCCCTTCACCCCCCAGGGGCTGCAGCCTGGAGGGTGCATTGATGGACAGAGTAAAGAAAGTCCCAGAGGCAGGACCACACCCCCTTTTGTTACCTGGCCACACCTCCAGCGCAGGGCTTCTGACCCAGAAAGTTCATTTCCATATAATTGTGGAAAGCCTCCAATTACCCAAATAACTTTATTCATTTCCCTCTCCGTGTCATCGGATAAGGAGGTGTGGCCTATTTTTCTCTCTTCTCAGAAGTTTTCATGTGCCATATCCAAGTTCTCTATTCTAGGAGTTTTTCACTGTAGGACTCTGCAAATGTCGCCCAGTACAGCTAGGAGGACCCTGGGCATCATCTCTCTAGTGTCCGGATCTATCTTGCTACCTTTTGTCTGCAGCTGAAAACATCCAGGCAAAAACACAGTCCTAAATCTAAGTGTCAAGAGCCCATAGTAAGTCCCTCACTTCCTTGATTTTCATGGAAGCGACAGTGAGACTATTTTCATAGGTTTTGAAGCTATACATCTGAGGCTTTCCTTATCTGCCATGTATCAAATGGATTCCCTCCTGTTAAGGGTTGTGTGTGACGCTGTAGAAGAATGATCTCATTCATCCCAAGTAGCTTAACTATCCACCCAGATAAAGTACCTGGCAGAATGTCGTGCCCACTCTGAGGGAACGTTCGTTGAGTGACTATGTGAAGGTTTGATTCTGCTATCCGCTCTGGCATTCACGCTCTTGTTCATACTGGCTATGAGCTCAGGAATGATGAAATGGGGAGGAGCTTTAAATAAGATCTCCAGCAGACGGGCACTGTTGGCTACTCACGGGAACATGCCTGGCGTTCCAGCAGGAACTCTGGTTCTGCCGTGGATGCGGGTTGCACCCTGTAGACGCTGCTGCAGCTGGGACAGGCTTTCAGCACACAGAGCCCACGAACCTGTTTACCTGTATTTGGACCACTGTGCTGCTGAACAGACGGCCGGGCCATTCAAACCTGAGAGGCTGGCTGTGTCTACAGGAACATCCACCCGGTTACATAAGTAGCACAATTCAGTCGTGGGAACAAGATTTTTCAAAACTTAAAAAACAGGAAAGGAGACAAAAAAGAGCAACTTTACAGCAGAGAAACCCGGCAAACGCTGCTTTAGGCAGGTGACCAAGGTCAAGGTCCATAGTCATATATTACGTTGAGAGGCACCCTTAACCTCATGCGAGGCAAATGGCTCATTTGTGACCTTCCTTTCAAAAAACCTACAGTCCAGTCTAATCACGGGAAAAACATCAAACAAATTCCAATAGTGGGACATCCTACTACAGGCCTGACCCAAATCCCTCCAAACCATCAAGGTCGTCAAAAACACAAGGATAGCCAGAAGCTGCCACTGTCAAGGGGCGCCCAAGGAGACAAGACGTCTTGATATAAAGTGAGATCCTGAGTGGGATCCCAGAACAGAAAGAGGACGTTAGGTTAAAAACTCAGAAAATCTGAATAAACTATGGAGGATAGTTAATAATAATGTATCAATATTGGTTTGTCGATTGTAATAAAGATAGCATACTAATGTAAGATAGTGATAATAAGGGAAATTGTGTAAAGGACATAGTATATTCCTATATCCTCGGTACTAACCATCTGTATTATCTGCTTCACTTTCCTGTAAGTTTAAAACTGTTCTAAAATCAAGTATATTATTAATAATAATAATAAAACATATATAAGGTAGTGGAACTACTTTGCCAGGAGAAGGAATGCATCAAGAATAAATAAAATACATACTTTTTTTATTTGTTGTGCCTCAATGGACCTTGAAGGCATTAAGCTAAGAGAAATAAGTCAGAGAAAGACAAATGACTCTATGAACTTGTTTCTACGTGGAATCTAAAAAAGAAAAAAAAGAAAATAAAAAAACAAGCAAACAAACAAACTCACAGATACAGAGAACAGATGAGACTGGTGTGGTTGCTGGAGACGGGGAGCGAGGGGGGCAGACAAAATGGGTGATGGGGGTCAAAGGGTACAAACTTCCAGTTAAGATGACTAAGTCCTGGGGATGGGATGTACAATATGGTGGGGGACAAAAAGAACAAATAAAATACCACCATAGCCTTCAACAAGAAAGCTAAGGAGTGACACTTAATAATCTTACTAAGTTTAATGTTTCTTTCTTTACATAATGTGCAAAATGGTGCTTTAAAATAATAAACAGAGAAGTCAGACACAAAGGTCGCATATTGTATGGGGATTCACCCATAATTTCCAAAGTGGGTAAGTCCGCAGATAAAGGGATCACTGATTGCCAGGGCCAAGAGGAAGAAGGGGACGAAGGAATGGGGAGTGACGGCTGATAGGTCTGGGCTTCCTTTCATGGTGATGAAAATGTTCTGGGATTAGACTCACTGGCACAATACAGTGAGTGTAATGAATGTCACTGAGTTGTTCACTTTAAAATGGTCCATTTCATGTGAAGTGAATTTTACCTCCATCAAAAATCATTCATGATGATAAAATAATTTAATAATTTTAAAATACAAAAATTTTTTAAAAGATTTTATTTATTTATTTGACAGAGAGAGAAATCACAAGTAGGCAGAGAGAGACGGGGAAGCAGGCTCCCCGCTGAGCAGAGAGCCCGATGCGGGGCTCGATCCCAGGACCCTGAGATCATGACCTGAGCCGAAGGCAGAGGCTTAACCCACTGAGCCACCCAGGCGCCCCAAAATACAAAATTTTTAAAGAAAATCAATATGATACTAGAGTCATGACATGTAAATACTCTGCTTTTTGGTTATCTGCTATTTATTCTTTGAATTCTGAATGTTAATTTAGATTATAAAACTGTAAATGACCAGCTAGAATACAAGTCATTCTCACGTGGGAAGAAGTCAGGTTGCCATTGTTGAGTCCAAAAGAGGGTCTGAGCCCAGAACCGGAACCTGGCTGATGTCATCAGCCAAGGGACTGGGCCGACTTCGCAGCCTCCACTTGGTCCTTCAGCGACTGGGGGGTCTTCAGCAGTAACTTGAAGCTGGTGGTGCCCACTGTCTTTGTAAACCGAGAAAAGAGAGCCAGGGAGAAAATTCCCAGTGCTCTCAAGCAAAACATGAACTCGCCAGCGAGTGTGAATGTGGGCAGGGGTGAGGGAGAGGAGAGGGAGAGCTGGTGCAGGGGAGACTGCCCCCACTAAACCGCCTCTGGGTGTCACCTCCCCTAAACCCGACTGGGGTGGGGGATGGGGGAGGTGTGCCTTGCTGCAGGTGAGGTTTGCCAGGCCACAGGGCTCCCCAGTTTCTCCAGACACTTAACGCTATGGAATGGGATCAAACTTAATCTGGTGCCTGGTTGCCAGGATTCTCCTCCCTTTCCTGCAGCCTCTCCAGGCAGCGGGGAGGAAGGCCAGCACTCTGGGGCCCGCAGCCCAGCTAGGACATCTAAGGACTGCAGCGTGCGAGGGGGGTAGGGGAGAGGGATGGGCGCCTGAGAGATGGCAGGTGCACCTCTCCCTGCTCCCCAGCGCCGTTTCCTGGCCGGCTGATGCTGGGAGACGGTGGACGGACCCCACCCTGAAGGTCACTCCACACCTGGCAGGTGCGCCGCCAGACCGCGGCAGGAGGGAGCTGTCTTTTCCCACGCAGGTGCTCGCCCCAGGGGGAGGGACGCAACGCGACAGCTGCTGCCTCCCAAAGTCTTTTCCGTCCTAACCCAGCTGTCACCGAGGTCGAAAGCAAGGCAAGGCCTCCCCGCAAAGGGCCGCTATTACCTGACTCAGAGCTCCCCCTTCTGTTCCTCCGTCTAAGCACCAGGGCTGCCATGGGTGAAAAGCAGGCCGTCGCGGCCAGGTTCAGGTCAAGAGGCAGACGTGGAAAATCTTCAGCGCCTACGACAAGGACGAAAGCTAACAGAAAGCGTGGCGGAAACGGAGTCTGGTACCTATTTAGGAAGCCCTGTGAGAAGTATTTATAATTCACCTTCTGAAATGTGCCCCGGAGGCTCGAAAAGCTGCTAGATTCTATTTTAGACTTTTAAAATGGCAATGGGTTATAGTCAGATACCGCGGAAGTCGGAAAATGTCGGCCCTTTAAAGTAATGATAAAAAAAAAAAAAAAAAGATCTTGAACATTTCACATACCTTCCTCCTAACCTAAGACAACATAACAGGGTGGCATCTTTATTTATTTATTTATTTATTTAAATTTTATTTAGTTATTTGACAGAGAGAGAGAGACAGAGACAGAGCACAAGCTGGCGGAGTAGCAGGCAGCGGGAAAGGGAGAAGCAGGCTCTGCGCTGAGCAAGGATCCCGGCATGGGGCTCCGTCCCGGGATCCTGGGATCATGACGCCCAACCAACTGAGCCACCCAGGCGCCCCCAGGGTGGCGTTTTTTAAATATGACTTTCCAGACATGTTCGTTCATTTATTCAATGAATGTGTGTCCCGCGTTTAGGCTGTGCGGGATTCAGAAGGTAATGGGAATACAGAGATAAGGGCCTCCCTGCTGCCCTAGAGCGATTCAATCGGGCAACACAGCAGCGAGGAACTACAGCCCACTGCGAAGTACCCTACGGAGGTATATTTCCAGTGTTCCAAGAACACAAGTAGGAGGGATCGAGTCCTCCCTTGGGGGTGTTAGGCAATGTTTAGAGGAGAAGGGACACCCACAGCTGAGCCTGGAAGGACCTAACCTAACCTGGAAGGACCCAACAGGGGAGGTTGAGGCAGCCCCCAGGCCCTGGGAATAGGAATACCAGACCAAAGAAGGACCCCAACAGAGCCAGTCCCAGGAACCTCAGGGAGCTCTGTTGGAGCGTCTACGGACAGATGTCTTCTGGGTCCCAAGAGTGGTGTGGCACTCACATGATAAAGTGAGACTTGGTTCAGACACCTAAGCCACCACTGGTTACACTTCCCCCCTCACCCACACACCCCCTCAACACCCACCTGCACACACAGATGGTGTAACTGCTGTGCCACTTAGGATCGAGAGGTCTCAACAGGACACAAAGGTCCCAAGGGCCAGCAGTCTGCAAATAAGGCAGCTTCCCAGGGGCCAGCTAACATCTCAGAGGGAAGCTCAACCTACCTCCTTCCAGGTCTTCAGGCTTCACTTAGGGGACTTCCACTGCGCTTTTCAAACTCTATTCCTTCGGTCAGTACCCTTCCGTGACAATGTGCTTACTGGGCAATACGGAAGTGAAAAAGTAGGAACAGTGTAGAGTCTCATTTCTTACGAAGCTAAATAAATTCAATTTAAAAATGGGCCCTCAGTCTTGACCGCATATGTTTCCCCTTCTGCGGGGAGGTATGCAGTGTTTGCATGTCCTTTGTTTTGTAACATGATAGTAAAATAGAGGACAGGATTTCTTAAATGTCTTTTTGTGATGAAATTGCAATTTGGTCATTCCTGCCAAGCTTTCCGTTTTTGTTTTGAGTTGTTATTAGTTGATGAAATCTCGAAGTCTGAGGATCATTGCATTGGTCGTCTGGAACCAGAGTCGTGGACTATCTCTCAATGTCCTCACCTTCCTTGGTCAAAAGTGGACGAGGCTGCTGACGAAATCGTGAGTTACCTAAGATGCGTTTGCACGGATGTTTGCCAGGACGGCAGAGGCTACACTATAGTAATATAGTAATAGTAATACACTATAGTAATAGTAATATAGCAATATTGCAGTACAGAATTACTACAGTATAGTAATAATACTATAGTAATAGTAATACACTATAGTAATAGAATAAGCCTAAAATCTCAAAGGCTTGATGCAAAACCAAACTCATTTCTTATTTCTTACTCCCGTTACACCTCCAACGTGGGTCAGCAGGGGGCTCTACTCCACAGGATCCCTGGGACCTGGGCTGACGAGAGGTGCCACCACTTCCTCGTAGCTGCACGTGGGAAACAGGTGGCCTCTGAAGATGCCGTGAAACATGAAGAGAGGCCCGGGGAGTCACAGGGTGGCTGTGACAGCCAGGCCTAGAGGTGACAAGCCTTGCTTCTAACCGCATCTCCTTAGCTATGGAGGCCCATGTTAGCCATGGCTAACAAGAGAGGACTTTCAGTACATACTAACTTAATGCTTCTGCTAAACTGGGACTGTAGTGGGAAAAAGAAGCTGATCCAGTAAATAAGGGCAGGACTGGAAGGCCTTTTGACTTCCAGGTGGAAGGGTTAGTGCCCTACCCTAGAGGCATCAGAGAGGACCAAGGGAAAGACCAGTGTTTCAAGTGTTGCTTTAGAAAATATAAGCTAAACCCAGCATGAAAGACAGATTTCAAGAAGGCACAAGGGTGAGGAAGTTTGGAAGGTGTTGTAACAGTCTTGACATCTAAGGGCTGTGTGTCATACAAGGAGAGAGAAAAGTAAAGATGAACATTACATTTTCTGTAGATCAATTACATGGAATGTCAGGATTGGAAATCCAGAGTTTGGAGTCAAGAGGTGATAGGTGAGACCACAAGAGCCTGGGGAGACAGAGAGGGAGAGAGCAGAGGGGTCCAAGTGAGAGAGTAGAGGGGTCCACCCAGAGCTGTGCTGCCCTCCCCCCCTTCACAAGCAGGGACTAAAGAAGCAAGAGAAGTTGACTCCCTCAAGGAAGGCAAGTGCTGAACAGGCAAGATTTAGATTGGGGCATTCTCTCTCTCTCTCTCTCTCTTTAAAGGTTTTATTTATTTATTTGAGAAAGACAACATGAAAGAGAGGGAGAGCACGCAAGCAGAGAGGAGGGGCAGAAGTATAGGGGATCCCAGGACTCTGGGATCATATCCTGAGCCGAAGGCAGCCATGTAACTGAGCCAACTGAGCTCAGCCACGTGACTGAGCCGACCAGGTGCTCCCGAGCATTCTCTTTCTGGAAATTCCATATGTAATCTTAGGATGAAAAATTAAGGGACTGAAAATTAAAGTCAATATTTTTATTTCTGTATAAATCTGGGGCTTTCTGTATTTTCCAATTTATCTCATACAAAGATATGTTACCTTTATAATAAGTTTAGAAACTTCTGTTTTTAGTTTAGAAAGGGGGGGAAAAGTCAAGTTAAAAGCAAGTTTCCATCTCCATCAACTGTAAAACCAGTTATTCTTCCCTAGAAATCACACGCAGTTTAGTCTTGTGACTCCCATCCCGGCACACAACTCCTGGGAAACCAAGCACCCAAGGGAACTGGTTATGATGAGTTTGCAGGGGTGAACACATCATCATCACACACACACACACACACACACACACACACATAAACACACTGTTATGGGTAATTCAATGATTCTGTCAGTCTTTATCAAATCACTCTCTGACCCATAAAGCGAATTAGACTTACTATTGAGAATAGAAAACATCACATCCACTGCATAGTCTGAGAAATTTTCCTTTTCTAGTCTTTCCAAACTCTCTCTTTAGGCCACTCACCTCTGATCTTTATTTCATGAAGCTACTCTTTAAATGCCAAGTGCAAAATGTGAGCTACGAGGCACAAGACAAGTGTAACCTGTTCAGAATATAAATGAACAAGCAGAATTGTCTTACTGCTATTAAAAAAAAAAAAAAGCTCAAAGTGTGTGTTGTACTGGCAGAGTCAAGAGCCTTGTCTTCATATACAGAGGATGACACCCTATTAAAAACACAGTGTTTTGCATTTGAGTGTTTGATATTCTCCATCCAGGAGTCACTTTCATAGTCTCCGATATCAACATCCACGATAAACATAAGTGATTAGAAAAAACAAACAAACAAACAAACAAACCCAAACAGATGTGTTGGAAAATACTGACTTTGGATGTAATCAGACCGGAATGCAAAAACCTGGTTCTGTCACTCCGTCATCAGTGACTTTGGACAAGTCCCTGAGTCCTCTGTGCCTGTTTCCTAATCTGTGAAAGGCCAACAACAACCCCCACTGTGCGGGCCATCTGCAATTACTGAAAAGAGATAAGCGTGTTAAGTACTTAGCCCCATGCCTTATACATAGGGAGCCCTACCGTTGAGGAGCCCCCGTCAACATGTTTCCGTACAGATGAGAAAGTGAAACCATAAGTTTCAGTGACAGGACAGGGCTCAGTTACCCTTATGCGGCCCTGATTCCCTGAAGCCCCCAAGGCTTGCTGGTGGACGAGCTCTTGCATGTTGCTAGAAGACTGCATCCATCTTGGACATGTGGGGTGGGGGAGGCACAGTGAGCCTTCAGACACCAGGGTACCAAGAGCAGCAGCACAGCCAAGACTTTAGTCAACGCTAGCAGAGAAGCCAAGGAGCAAGATGGTTCTAGAGACACCATCATCTGATCTCGGAAGCTAAGCAGGGTCGGGCCTGGTTAGTACTTGGATGGGAGAGACACCATCACCAGGCTCTTGGTGGGATTTGCCCATTGCTCCAGACCCTAGGGCTCTGTTATATTGGGGATCCAGCCATCCCAAGGCCATGGCTGAATAGCCAACTCATCTTCCTGCTTCTGCTTATCCATGTTTCTGCCTATGCTCTGCTTCTCTAAACTTCCCAGAAGGGGCTACCGACATGGCAGGCACCAAAGGCGTCTTATACATAACTAAAGCACACTCATTATCTGAGAATATGTCTCTTTTTTTTCACGGTGGTGGTGGTGCAGGAGAGTGGCTAAAATGTTTCTGAAGTTACTGACCTTCAATGAAAGTCTGATGTATTCAGATCCATACTACAGGAATAAAAAGGATCATAAGAAACTTCTATGAACAGCTATACGCCAACAAATTGGACAACCTAGAAGAAAAAGAATAATTCCTAGAAACATAAAGCTTACCAAGACTGAATCATAAAGAAACAGAAACTCATAACAGGCCAATTACTAGTAAGAAGATTAAATCAGTAATCAAAAACCTCCCAACAGACAAAAATCCAGGACCAGATGGCTTCACTGGCAAATTCTACCAAACAGTTATAGAAAAATTAATACCAATCTTTCTCAAACTCTTCCAAAATATGGAAGAGGAAGAAATACTTCCAAATTCATTTTATGAGGCATTACCCCAATATAAAAACCAGACAAGAACATTATAAGAAAATTGTAGACCACAACCCTGATGAACACAGATGCAAAATTTTTTCAACAAAATGTTTACAGAGTGAACTCAGTGATACATTAAAAGGATCAGAGACTATGATCAAGTGGGATTTATTTCAGAGATGGCACAATGTTTCAACATCTACAAATCAATTAGTGTAATACACCACATTAACAACATGAAAGGTAAAAATCATAGGACCATTTCAATGGATGCAGGAAGAGTATGTGACACTCAATAAAGTGGGCATAGAGGTACCTCAGCATAATAAAGGCCATATACGACAGGCCCGTAGTTAACATCATACTTACTGATGAAATACTGAAAACTTTTCCTGTAAGATCAAAAACAAGACAAGGGTGCCCACTTTCACCACTTTTATTTACCACAGAACTACTAGATTAGCCAGAGTGATTAGGCAAGAAAAAGAAATAATCCAAATCAGAAAGGAAGAAGTAAAATTGTCTCTATTTGCAGATGATGTGCTATTACATATAGAAAAATCTAAGGACTCCATCAAAAAACTATTAGAACTGACAAATGATTTCAGTAAAGTTGCAGGACACTAAATCAATACACAAAAATCAGTTCCATTCCTAGATACCAACAATGAACTCCCAGAAAGAGAAGTTAAGAAAACAATCCCATTTACAACAACATCAACAAGAATAACATACTTAGGAACAAATGTAACCAAGGAAGTGAAAGATGCGTACACCAAAAACTGAGGACACTGATGAAAGAAACTAAAGGGGACACAAATAAATGGAAATATATGGTGTGTTCATGGATTAGAAAACTTAATATTGTTAAAAGGTTCATACTGCTCAAAGCACTTTACAGGTTCAATGCAATCCCTATAAAAATTCTAATGGCATTTTTCACAGAAGTTTTTTTAAAATCTAAAATCTGTATGGAACCACATAAGACCCCAAATTACCAAAGCAATCTTCCAGAAGAACATAGAGGTAATGCATTTCCTGATCTCAAACTGTATTACAAAGCTATGATAACCAAAACTGTATGGTATTGGCATAAAACAGACACATAAATTAATGGAGCAGTATAGAAAGCTCAGAAATAAATCCATGCCTATATAGTCAATCAATTATCAACAGAAGAGCCATGAATATACAATGGGGAAAAGATGGTCTGTTCAGTAAATGGACAGCTCTGTGCAAAAGAATGAAGCTGGACCCCTATCTCACACCATACACAAAAATCAACTCAAAATGAATTAAACACGACAACATAAGACCCTGCAGGAAAACAGAGAGTAAGCTCTGTGACATTGGTCTTGACGATGATTTTTGTTGTTGTTGTTTGTTTTGACATGAAAAACGGAGTCAACAAAAGCAAAAATAAACAATGGGACTACATCAAACTAAAAAGCTTTAGCACAACAAAGAAAACCATTGACAAAATGAAAAGGCAGCCTATGGAATGGGAGAAAATATTTGCAAATATCTGGCAAGGGGTTAATCTCCAAAATAGACAAGGAACCCATATAACTTAATGCAAAAATAAATAAATAAATAAACAACCCATTTTAAGAAAATGGGAAAAGAACCTAAACGGACATTTTCCTAAAGACATCCAAATGGCCGACAGATACACGTGGAGGTGGTTACTGTCATCACCTTAGGGAAATGCCAATCAAAACCAGGATGAGGTTATCACCTCACACCTGGTAGGGTATCTATTATAAAAAAGAAAAAAAATTTATAAATGCTGATGAGGATATAGGGAAAAGGGAACTCTTGTACATGTTGGTAAGAATGTAAATTAGCACAGCCACTATGGAAGTTTCTCAAGAAATTAAAAACAGAACTGCCATATGATCCAACAATTCCACTTCTGGATTGTTCAAAGGAAAGGAACACATTCCCGAAGAGACATCTGTCTTCCTATGTTCATAGCAGCATTACTCACAATATCCAAGAAACGGAAACAACTTAAGTGTATGTGGACAGATGAATAGATAAAGAAAATGGACACACACACAACAGAATATTATTCAGCCTTAAAAAAAGGAAATCATGTCATTTGCAAAGCAGTGGATGAATCTGGAGGCTATTATATTAAGTGAAATCAGCCAGAGAAAGACAGTGGCACATGGTATCACTTATATGTGGAATCTGAAAGAAAGAAGAAAAGAAAGAAAGAAGGGGGGTAGGGAGAAAGGAAAGATAGAAGGAAGGCAGGCAAACTACAAACTAACTAATAAACTAATTCTTAGAAACAGAGAGGAGAAAAGTGGTTTCCAGGGGCTGGATGTGGGGGAAATAGGGAGACGTTGGTAAAAGGGTACAAATTTTCAGTCCTTAGATGAGTAAGGTTTGAAGATCTAATGTATGATATGGTGACTATAGTGATAACACTATACATTATGTAACTGAAATTTGCTAAGAGAGAATTTAAATGATGTCTCTCACACACACACACACACACACACACACACACACACACACACACAAAGGTATGTGCAGGTACGTATGGGAGGTGAGAGAAGCATTCGTTAACTCATGGGGAGGGGTCCTCTCACAATGTACACATAAATCATCACCCTTTCTCTTACAATTTTGTCAGTTATACCTCAATAGAGTTGAAAAAAATATTCAGATCCTTATTTATTCCTTTAATTGAGAAAAATTAATTTGGGATATTCTGAAGTCGGCCACTGATTGCTCTGATCTCATTAACCAACTGGATATGCAGGTGACCAGGAAAAGAGGGACTAATCTAATTTCAATTTCTATCTAAGGACACATGGGTGGCTCAGTTGGTTGGGCATCTAATTCTTTTTTTTTTTCTTTTTTAAATTTTATGTATTTATTTGACAGTGGGGGGGGTGGTTACAAGCAGGTGAAGTGACAGAGAGAGGGAGAAGCAGGGTCTCACTGACCAAAGAGCCCAATGCAGGGCTCGATCCTAGGACCCCGGGGATCACAAACTGAGCTGAAGGCAGATGCTTAACTGACTGAGGCACCCAGGGACCCCAGCGTCCAATTCTTGATGTTGGCTCAGGTCACAATCCTGGGATCATGGGGTCAAGTGCCACATTGGGCTCTTGCTCAACAAGGTTGTGCTTGAGATTCTCTCCTTCTCCCTTATTGCCTCCCCTGCTCATGCTTGTGCTCTCTTGCTCTCTAAAAATAAATAGATAAATAAACAAATAAATAAATAAATCTTTTTAAAAATTCTATCTAAAATAAACCATTTGCTGATTTTTTTTTACAGTAGGAAAGATAATGGACTGAAAATTTCTGAAACATGAAATAATAGTAACTGTATGATTCTAGGCAGTGAGCAATACCACTTGGGAATTTTGAAAGTTTTCCATTCTCCCAGTCTTCACTGGGCCGATTTCCTTTGATTATCTCCAAAAGACATTTGGTTTTTTCCAGTTTCAAATATATACTCCATGTAAACTTCATTCAGTAACGTGGGTTAGAGAGCATCTCTGAACCAATTAAAATCCATCTGGACCATCTCAGAGGGCAAGAACTGGGGTGTGATTTAACAAGGGAACATGTCATCAACTGGACGGTGCCTGATTTGGAGGAAGACGGTGAATCCAAGCCAGACCTGGGGAAGGAGCTCAATGAATCTTTTCAGGAGTGTGGCTTGGCCAAGGGCTGAACACACAAGTCCAGAACTCAGAAAAAGAGGTAAGGCCAAGTGACCAGGTATTAACAAGCTTGATGGAGCACAACCCAAGCCAAGCCAGATGGGGATGACCAGCTGAGATGTAGTCAGAGTTGCTGCCCGAGCTGCTGTCTGTGGACCTGGGGTCCAGGCGACACTCACTCAACCACATTCAGCCTCTCCTAAACAAATCTCTCTCCTCATCTCTGAATTCTTTTCCCGCCAACCGATCTGCTGATGGTTTATTTAAATGCCTAGGTGAAATTCCAACTGGAGAAGAGACAGGAGCATAAGCATTTTGATCCCTGGAGAGAGATAAATATTTGGGAAGCACTGAAAAATGTTAAATGGGAAAGAGCTTCAGAACTGGTACCAAGAAATCTCTATTTCTCCATTGTTGTTTCTCTTCATACTCCTTCCAGAACACCTATGGATTTCAGAAGTGGCCATGAGCTTTGGGGAACGATTTGGGGGAAGATGAGCCTCACCGAAAAATCTGACCCTGAAGCCGGACTGTTCTCCTTTAAACGCTTTGTGCATCTGATTTCCTCTGTGACACGATCTCTCCCAATCCCATTTAAGATCACGGTTTCTGTTCACTTTTGAAGAACCGTGTAAAATAAACATTTCAGCCCATGGGACTGTCTATGAGCTTGGTCTACCCTGCTTCTGGGTAGAGCTGCTTCAGCGCTTTCCCTAGGCTGGCTTTCTCACCGTAGAACCCTCTGCCGTGCAAACAGGAAGTAGAATGTGCATCACGGTCCGTATCCCGGGGGAAGGGGAACATTTAGAAAGTCACCGCGCTAGCTGTGCAGCGAGAGAGCAGTGTTAATTATAATTACCTTGCTCCTGGCATGGAAAATACTAAAATGACCCGCACAGTGAGGATGTCAAATTGTCTTTTTTAATCCGACACCTGCACTGGGAAATGCTAGGAATCCATGACACTTAATAATTCAATACCCAAGATTACCAAACACAAGTTCAGACAGGGCTAATTTAGAAATTATTGTCAAGACTCACTGAGCGCAGTCATAATTTGGGAGGGGGAAAAAAAGGTGTAAAACTGAAAAAAGCCCCACAGAGGCACTGTGTACATGGTTTCCCCATTTGGAAGCTGAATGGAATGTCAAAGAAATTTACTTTATTTAGACTAAAACTCACAAAGATTAAAAGACGACTGGGGTTCAGAAGTATCTGTGGTCCCGAGCCATTTCCAAGGAAGAGATGCTATTTCTATGAAGAAGGAGAAAAGTCTAAATAATGGATCTCCTTTCTTTCCCAAGTTTTGGTAAAGGACAAAGAATTCACCCCCAAAGTTTTGTGTCAAAGAGGAATTTTTGCTTGACACTCGTGTTGACATTTTTCCCCCACATGGACCAAAACCGAGACAGGATGTAGTAAAAATGAAAGGGCCAGACCTTGAGGAAACCAAGATCTGTCCTAAGACATACTCAAACTCGAGAAGCCTTGCATCTATCCCAAATCATCTTTTATCGGAGAAAAAGAAAAAAGAAAAAAACTCAGAGAAGCACTTTTTATCTCGTAAATTATAGGAGACACTGGGTCCTCAGTACCTTACCCGGCTATGTGAAAATTCTGACCTGTTTCAAGAGACTGTCTATAGGAAATACTAGTAATCAGAATATGGGCAAATAAAGGCTTTTTGAACAAAATATGACTGATGCAAACCAAAGCTACGGAGTAGGGGGAAGACTGATTTAAGAACGCTGCATGCAACATAATGACGAACTACAACCTGGCCAAGATCAGATAAATTTTCTTCGGGGAGGAGAAAAAAAACCCACAAAAAAACCTGTGCATTAAATCATAAAGTTGAGTTTTCAGTTCAGCAGCTCGTGTTTGGACAATGGCAAGTTCAGGCTCATTACGAAGGTGGGTGTGGTGCTGAAGCCAGGTTGGTTGGCGGGGGTGGGGGGCGGACGTTATAATCAGAAACCACGTGGCGTCTATTAACCGATGACAGCTCCATAAGTGCCCAGGAGGAAGAACGGGCTGAGGGAGGCATGACAGGTGTGAGGGCAGGCCTTGTTTTTGAGAGCTTTCCACGCAAAATCGCAAAAAGGGAACAAAAAACCTGGACCCACGTGCCCTCCAGGAAGGCTTTCTTCCTCTTCACAAAAGGGGCGACCAGCCTGGGGACAGAGGGACACTGGAAGTTTAGAATCCTGGCAGCCAGGCTCCTCCTTCCCAACGATAAACCATTAAAATGGAGTTGCTACTTGTTTCTGACATTCCTGTGACTACTTTAAAGAGACGATCTCTCCGTTTCAGTCCTCAGATTACCAGCCCAAATGTCATAAACGCGGAGCATGCCTGGGGCGGAACTGTAAAGTGGGCCAAGTGCGTTTCTTGGGTGGCCCCAGCTGTCTCTACTGGAGCTGTGTCCAGGAGGTTTCCTTCCTCCCTGCCTCCACATGAGTTGGGGTCCGCGTGTGACCCCCGGGGACGGTGGGGATCCATTCCTGGATGTGCAGGTCTGGTGCTGATGCCAGTATTGGCCCCCCTGCCACTCTGTAAGTGCAGGTGGAGGGCACATCTGGAGAGTCATTTGTGGGGGGTTGGTCATCAGAGGAGGGAGCCCACCTTCTAACTCTGAACTTGGAATTTGGAGGGAGAGCCTCAGATAGGCAGAGAGAGAGAGAAAGAGACCGAGGTTCTCTGGGCCACAGATCTTGCAGGATGGGCATACTCTTGGCTTGAAGACAAGCCAAGAGCTAGAACTAAAGAACCTAGACAGGGTGACCCGGTCTGAGCCAGGCCTTTGGAGCTGGAAAGTCATGAGCCCAGCCTTTGAAAGCAGAGCGTAGAACGTTGCTTTCTTTTCCACCTGATTCACCTTTTGACAGTGTTTGAAGGGTCCCAGCCAACAGTAGCTGTATTAAAGGGAACATGGGGAAGGCAACGGTGTCCAGGCTGGGGCGAGGACTTTGAAGCATGCACAACACACCCGTGTGGCCAGGGACAGCGCAGAGCTCCATGAAACCAAAGAATCCCGGCAGAGGTGGAATCCTTTGGGAAGGGAGCACAGCTATCCCTCTCGGAACAGACATTCTTCTTCTGCGCCCAAGCCTTGATTTTCGGATTGGGATTCTGATTCTTGGTTCTGGATTTTGTTTTATTAGGGGAATGGTGGTTTTACATTTCAGGCTCTTTCCCCTACCTCCTAACAAAACCTGTTCCTAAGAAAAGAGTCAGAACTATGTATTCAGCAAAGACAGTGTAATTTAATATAATTTATTACCCCCAATCTGTTGTGAGCCCTGCGTGTTAGTGGGCAAGATATTGTTCAAACGGTTGTTAGGAGGTTTGACTTTGTGGTGTTAAAAGCCTGGCAGTTGGGGCCCAGCAAGTTCCTGCCTGTTAATTACTCACAGGGAAACAGATCAAGTCACCTGGTCACGTGCTAAACACCGTCATTCGACCAGTGTCGTAGAGTAGTGAACAGGAATTTAGTCAGCCAGGATCTGTGCCCAAAATTCGCCTTGCGAAGATCTGCTCGGCAGGCATCGTCCCCTCGTCCTGAGGGCAGACACAGCAGTTGCTCCAGTCAAAAACCAAGGAGTCCAATTCTGGATCCCGAATTTTTCCTGAATTTTCTATAGAAGGAAATCCTGTGGCTCTGACGTCAAAATACATTGACATCTGCCCATCGGTCACCCCTCCACTGTGTCAGTATGAGTCACTGATGACTCCTGCCTGATCACAGCTTCGTCTCCTACTGGTCTCTCTGTCTCTACCCCTGACGCTGTACGGTCTATTCTCAAAACAGCAGCCAGAGCAGTCCAAACAAACGTAAGTCAGACCATGTCAAAGCCCATAAGGCTCTTCCATTTCATCAGAGTAGAAGCCAAGCTCCACAACCCACAGTGTCCTGGCTTCCTGCTTAGCCCGAGCTCCCCAACGTCCAGTCACAAGGGCCTCCTTGCTGTTTCTTCATGCTGGGGAGCTCTTGCCGGGGCAATTCCCTCCCTCTCCCTTGGCCTTCCCCTACATGGAGCAGAGCAGACTCCCTGACCCCCTTCCAGTCTTAGCTCAGCTCTAACTTTCACTACACGGCTGGTTTTGACCACCAGATAAGGACTGGGAAACTGTCACCATCCCTTCCCTGAGCATTCCAGAATCCCCTTACCCCAGTCTGCTCTGCCTTCCTCTTTCTGCCTCTAACACACCACCTGCTTATCATGCTTACTGTGGGGCTGCCCCCAGCTGCCCACTCCCTGCTCCAGTAGCCCCCATGTTTTGTTCACGAACGTCTCCCCCTCACCTGGGCTCATCAAGTCTGCCCTACGGTTGGAGCTCAATAAACATGTGTTGATGAATGAGCAGATCGGTGAATGAAAAGTACAAAATTCTCTTCAACAACACATCAACAGATGATATTGAACGTAGGATATAAAGGAATTTATGTTTTTTTTAAATAAAGTTTATATTTTTTATAAATCCTTACAAACTAGTGTACCATTTTCTGATTGCTAAGATTAACTGTTCACCTTCTTCCTAAATAACCCCAGGGTTAATGCCTCTTCCTCGGGATCAAGTTTTTTCTGCACAGTTTCTAAAAGAAAACAATTTTCCACAAACGCATCCTTCTGGAGCCAGACAAGCTAGATCTGTACCCTGGCTTCGTTTCCCTCATATGCACCATGTAATAGTAGCTATCCCGTGTGGCCATGTGAGGATTAAAGGAATTAATTAATGCAAATTCCCTAGAACAGTGCCAAGCACATAATAAGAACTATCTAAGTTTTCATTATTTTTCTTCTCTATATTACTGTACCATGAAGAAATTGGTTGGTGAAAGAGAACACTATATTACTTTACCTTGGTTTTAAATTGTATTGATCAACATAACCAAAAAAATAAAGCAAAAAACCAAAAATCAAAGTTCGGCCTACCTGCATTATACGAGATATCCTGACAGGTTTTGACTAAATGTGAAATGATCTGACTTTAAATATAGACTCAGTGGCATGATAAAAATTCACTTTGGAAAAATGCCAAAGGAAACTTCAAAATGATAGGCAGTCTTTGTCCAGAACGTCAAAGACTCCAGGATAACAAAAGTCTCATTGAGCTGAGAATTAAGAGAAACGTGCTACAAATATTAAGATGCCACTGACAGAGGGAAATCAGAGACATTCTGAATAGAAGCCCTACACTGCGAGTCACAAGGGCAAACACTCCTGGCTGTAGATACTGAGTTGTTTTCCAGTACTTTCCCCATGAGTGACTCCATGCGGGCTAATCCAGGTGAGGCAGAAAGACCTAGTAAATAATGGTTAATGTTCCTGCAAAGCAACTCCAGGGAGATCATGTAACATGTAAAAATAAATCAATCCCTTTAGGGAAAAAAAAAATGAAATCATTCATTCAACATGAGGTCTGAGGAGACTCCTGGCAGATTGGTGAAGCACGTGCTTTCGGGATCGAAGGTCAACTCTCACGTAGGGAAGAAATTTATAACAGAATTTTAAAATTATAAGTGACTTTAAAAATGATCATTTTGCAGTTGAGAAAAGTTAAGAAATTGAGAGGTTAAGTCCATAGCAAATAGAAAAAAAAAAAAAGATCTTCTGTCTCTTGAGAGACCCTATAATGTAAGATAATAAAAGATTAAAAACAGATTAACCTACAGTGTCAAAGAGAGTAGAGAGGGGATATCTGCAGATGAATGATTTTAACAAAACTCTGTTGAGGCAGCCGGCCGGTGGACAATTGGTGAAGGAAGCCTACAAAGTGGAGGAAGGAAGGGTGAGGTGTTCACTCAGGGGCATTTGCCTCAAAGGGGGAAGTGGCTTGCCCCACGGAACTCCTCAGAGGCTTCAAGATTAGAGACTCTGGTGTGGCAAAACTAGGAGTGAAACTTGAAGCTGAAAACAAGTGGATTCCTTAAAGATAAATAAATTAAACAGTCAGTGTCCCAACCCTATCACATGGAATGCTGACAAATCAGGTTCCTTTTTCAGAAATGTGAGTCGCCGCCTCCACATTCTGGCTTTGGTTGACTCCGAGGACAACAGTCACCTCCTTGCCTGATGGTCCTACAACAAAATCTTACCCAAATCTACAAAGCTCCCAATCTACTTTTAGATTTTTACTCTTAAATATGAATGGCCAACCTGGGATGGATTAAGTTTGAGAAAGACAGTTCATGATAAACAGAAAACGTGATCTCAAAAGGAAGGGATAATATGGGGGGTAGGAAAGAACTACATACATATGAAAACTCTGGGACTCTCAAAGAAATTGGAGAATTATATTACATCTATAAAATGAATACAGGATGTTTTGATAAATGAATGGGTATAAAACAAGATAAAAATATTCTTACAAATTAAAAATACAAGACTCAAGAGGAAATAAATCAATAGGGTCTTTGGGAGAAGGATTAAGAAATTCTAAAAAAATAAAACTGATTGGCAATGCTATGAGAGAGATAATACATGATGTCCCATGTCTAACTCATGAGGGCTCGGGGAAGAAAGACTAGAGAAAATGGAGAGGTCAAAATTAGCAAGGATATCATACAGGAAAATTTATGAGTTGAAAAAATTCAA
Organism: Enhydra lutris kenyoni; assembly: GCF_002288905.1. Taxonomy (NCBI): domain Eukaryota; kingdom Metazoa; phylum Chordata; class Mammalia; order Carnivora; family Mustelidae; genus Enhydra; species Enhydra lutris. Next base: position 14,713,029 of record NW_019154095.1, on the reverse strand, counting down.
GTCTCTACACTTAATAAGCCCACTGTAATAAATGAACAAATGAATAAATGAAAAAAGACTTGTGTCCAGCACGTCACAATGAAATTTCAGAATACTATGAATAATAAAAAGAATCTATTAACTCTTGAGAGAAAAATCAAGTAACATACAAAATATAAAAAATCAGAAACTACACTGCAGACAACGGAAAAGCATACTTAATCTGGATTTAGGCAAATAATTAGTTTTCAGGTTGAATTACAGACATTTTCAGCATTACTTGAAGATATGCTAAAGTTAAACAAATAACTGAAAAAGAAAAAGCAGGGGGAGACAGAGGTTCAATCAAGGTGCAGAGGGAGGTTGGTTAAGGGAATTTCCGTGTAGCAGAGAAATTAACCTAGCTTGGACCAGAAGAATTGGGGCTGTGAAGGAAAGGAGTTTTTGGAGAATGTGGGGCACAATAGAACACCTAAAGTTTGAGAGCATTTGGAAAACATGAGAACATAATAAAGGAAAGCAATGCAAAATAATAACCAGAAACTTTAGGATAAACAAAAGGCCATATATAAAAAGAAATCTCATATGTGACTTTGTGAGTATAAAAATTGTGGTAAAATGCACATAACATAAAATTTACCATTTTAACCATAATACGTCGGCATTTGGTATATTCACACTGTTGTACACACCATCACCTCAATCTACAGTTGAACCTTGAACAACACGGGTTTGAACTGTGTGGGTCCACTTATATGTGGGTTGTTTTTAATATAATACAGTGTTATAAATGTATTTTCTCCTCCTTATGATCTTCTTAATAACAATTTCTTTTTGCTATCTTACTTTATCATAAGAATACAGTATAAATACCTATAACATAAAAAATACATGCCAAACTACTGTTAACATTATCGGTAAGGTTTCAGGTCAACAGTAGTTCATTGTGGTTTTGATTTTCGCTTTCTTAATGACAAGTGATGTTGAGCACCTTATTGTACATTTGTACATCTTCTTCAGAAAAATTTCTGTTCCAGTTATCTGTCCTATTTGAACTGCATTGTTTGGATTTTTGTTATTGTTGGGTTATAGGAGTTCTTTATATATTATGCATATTAATCTTTATCATATACGTGTTTTACAAATATTTTTTCCAATTCTGAGGGTTATCTTTTCACATTATTGATACTGTTCTTTGGTGCACAATAGTTTCTAATGTTGATGAAGTCCAATTTACCTATTTTTTTCTTTTGTTACTTGTTCTTTTGCTGTCATATCCAAGAAATCATTGCCAAATCCAATGTGATGAAGGTTTCCCCTATGTTTTCTTCTAAGAGTTCTATAGTTTTAGCTCTTATGTTTAGGTCTTTGATCCATTTTGAGTTAATTTTTTTGTAACTTTATTTTATTTGTTTATTTAATTTTGGGGGGAGGAGAGAGAGAGAAGGACAGAGAGAGAATCTTAAGCAGGCTCCATGCCCAGCAGGGAGTCTGACACAGGGCTCAATCTCACAACCCAGAGATGGTGACCTGAGCTGAAATCAAGAGTCAGACGCTTAACTAACTGAGCCACCCTGAAGCCCTGAATTAATGTTTTTATCTGGTGTTGGGGAAGGGTCCAATTTCATTCTTTTGTTTTAAGATATACATTTGTCCCAGCGTCATTTGTTGAAAAGACTATTCTGTCCTCCATTAAATAGATATGGGGACCTTGCCAAAAATCAATTGACTATAGATATATGGATTTATTTCTAGAATCTCAATTCTGTTCTATTGATTTATGTCTATTCTTATGCCAACACCCAACTTTTCTGATTACTGTAGCTTTATAATAAATTTTGAAGTGAGAACGTGTGAGTCCCCTAACTTTGTTCCTTTTCAATATTGTTTTTTTCTATTCAGGATCTCTTGTCATTTTATATGAATTTTAGGATCAGCTTTTCCATTTCTAAAAAAATGGGGGGATACATTGTGATTTTGATAGGGATTGCTTTGAATCTTTTCATGTTCCCTTGAGAAGAATGTTTATGTTGCTGCTGTTGGGTAGAGCATTCTGTATATGTCTGTTAGGTTAGCTGGTTTATAGTGTTGCTCGAATGATTCTGTGACTTTATAATGAGCAATAATCACATATTTTTAAAAAGATTTTATTTATTTAATGACAGAGAGACATAGTGAGAGAGGGAGCCACAAGCAGGGGGAGTGGGAGAGGGAGAAGCAGGCTTCCCACTGAGTAGGGAGCCCAATGTGGGGCTCAATCCCAGAGCCCTGGGATCACGATCTGAGCCAAAGGCAGATGCTTAACAACTAAGCCTTCCAGGCGCCCCATAATTACATATTCAGAACAGTAAAAACACTTGCACAGGTGAACTCCAGATCAGCCTGAAGTCTGAGCCTGCTAATCCATCCTCCTGGGAAATTCTACAAGAGACAAACAGCAAGGGTAGGCAAATGACTGACCACAGATGAGTGAAGCAACGTTATAGTAGAAGATCAAATAACAGACAACAGAAATTGAGTTGGGAGTTGTATACATCAAAATCTCCTCCAGCAATAGTTACTGAAAGAACATTAAGTAGAGCTAAGAGAAACCCACTCATCCAAAACTCAAAATTACATAGCTTACTCTCTATTCGAGGATGAATAAACAGAAAATAACCAACAGAGTTTCTATGGAAAAAGCCGTAGAACACAAGGGATAGAATGTAATTTTAATGATGCAGGAGAAAAAATTTATTACAACCAGAAAAATCCCTGGCATTCATAATAGAAGAATCAACAGGAAGAATCAGAAAGACAAAATGAAGACTTGACAACTCAATAAGCTGCAAAAAATAAAGTGGAAATGAATAGATTGAAAGCCACAATTTCAAAATTAGAGTTACAATTGTAGAATTAAAATCTGAATTGGAGTCAGTAAAGAGAGATGTTTTGCTGACGTGGCTCTATCTTGGCCTACTTGTTTCCATTTCTTCCTTAGCACACAGCAATATCTCCATGGCGCCATGACTGAGTTCTGGCCAGTAAAACACGGAGTGAAGAGATACACACCACTTCCAGGTCAGGCCCATAGAAACATCCTCCACGCGCTTTCTTTACTTGTCAATCAGATGCTGAGGATCTAGCAGAGACCTCTTGAGATTCTAGCAGTAGTGCGGCTGTAAAATGAATTTAGGGAGGCCTAAATCCCTAAATCACTACTTGAGAAAAACCTTCTCTCCATTCCTAAACACTTTTTTTTTTTTTTACCTGAGTGAAAAATCAACATCATTTCTATTTTGCTTAAACAAGTTGAAATTTTTTAAATTATTTTTTAGTATGTTAGTAAACAATGAATCTTAGAACACTACATCAAACTAATGACGTACCATATGGGGACTAACAAGTTCGATTAAAAAAAAAAAAGTCCATTATACTCAACTACTGAGATTTGGGTTCTAGCTAATTAATCCAAACTGGTATCATGTGTGGAAAACTGAAGTAGTGATATCGAGGACAAACATCAGACATTCTCTCAGGCCACAGAGAAAAAGAAGAAAGAGGGATATATAAAAGAGATGATGGATAGGAAGGAAAAAGAAGAAAGATCCCAATTCTTTGTTAGAATATTTTTTAAGGGGCACCTGGGTGGCTCAGTGGGTTAAGCCTCTGCTTTTGGCTCAGGTCATGATCTCAGGGTCCTGGGATCGAGCCCCACATCGGGCTCTCTGCTCAGCAGGGAGCCTGCTTCCCCCTCTCTCTCTGCCTGCCTCTCTGCCTATTTGTGATCTCTGTCTGTCAAATAAATAAATAAAATCTTAAAAAAAAAAGAATATTTTTTAAAAAGCTGAACCAGAATCAATTATCAAAGACATAATCAAAAATTTCTGGAGTAAAAAATTAATCTGGGCATAAAATTGGAAAGAGCACATTATATTTTAGGCATCATTAATAAAAAGGTACACGTGCCTGTGGAGAAATCTAGGTTTGAGGAAAATGGGAGTCAGTTGGTTCCAAGTCCCCCCTCCACCCATCCAGGAACCAAAAAAAATCAACAAAGGAAAACACAGCAAAGGGAGAAACACATGATAAAAAGGGCATTATTAGGTCAACTGATGAAATTAGAATATGGATGGTTAGAAAATATAAAAATGTGTTTTCAGTGCTCAATTTACTCAAGTCGCAAATAGATTCTCCCTAGTGTTGAGAAATTCACTGATGTATTTAGGGGTAAAAGGGACACAAGTTAACCTCAAGCAGTTCAGAAGCGAGTTGTGTGTGCGCATGCGTGCACATGTCTGCAGAGGTGTGCGTGCGCGCGCAAGCTTGTGCGCATGTGCATACACGTTGTATATGCATGCTGTCTCTGTGCGTGTGTGTGTGTGTGTGTGTGTGTGTGTGTGTGTGTGTGTCCGCGCATGCATGTGAGTGTCCCGCTGAAAGCGAGAATGAAGACAAATGGGGCCGAGTATCAATGAGGTGTGAGTCTGTGTTAAAGGTATTTGGGTGGTTTTATACTAATCTTATTCTCACAACTTTTTTTTGTAATTCTGAAATATTAAAATATATATATATATTTGTAAATGTCCAACAAATAAAACAATTCTAAGCACCTTTAGTTATAAAAGAGAGGGCCCTTCAAAAGAGAACAAAAATCAAACTGGACTAGCAAACCGGATTTAGATTTGGGAGGGTTACATTGGGTAACAGAAGAAATGAAGTAATAATGCAAGTTTGGGGTACTGTCCTTGTGGCTTGAGATTTTTATCCTCAGTCAAAAAGTTATTTTTCCTTTGTAAAGACCTCAGGAAAACTATCTTGTACCTTCAAGAACTCAGAAACCATACCCTCTCTGTGTTCTTCTTAAAAACTTACCTGAAGATGCATTGCAATAGACTGAAAAATGTTATCAATCCAGTTCTAGCACGCGTGATTTATTGAATAAAAGAACTAACCACCTGTCGCTCAAACCAATGAACAGAGTTCAATCTCAAAAAAAATGATTGTAAATAAGTAAATGTAAATGAATTTGGATTTTTCGTAGTGAAGAAGATATATAGGGAAAGCGATGTGAGAAACCACAAGCTGGATTCTTATTAACAAAGTCTGAAAAATTGGGGAGGGAGGTGGTAGAAGGGGAAATATGGGGGAATTTGCTCATTTTATATCAGGGAAATTAGGATTATGTTTAATGTTGACTTTGGTAATTGGTGAAAAGTCAGTTGAGAAGCATAGAAACATTGAAACGTAAGGGTAATAAAAAGATCACAATGCTGGTGCTGTGAGTTGTTAACCTTGAGTGAGGTCAGAGCCAGGAAAAGCCCTTATGCTGATCAAGGTGCAGAGCAATGGGTGCTGTTGCTTGACCCTCATGGCTCCAGAAACGCCACGGTGCTTGAAGGCCTGGGCAGATCAGGAGTTGTTGGCGGCCTGCTGCAGGCTTCAGTGAGCGTGCCAGGAGTGAAGGACTTTAAGAGTTATGAGCAAAGCTACGCCTCCAGCAAATAATTCCTCTGTTTTTGAGAGTAACAGCTCCTGGCTTAGCATTGGGCCCTGGAGGAGACAGCGGACCATGCGTGGGACACGAGGTGACCAGATACCCGATACTAGCCATTCACAAGCTGGTTGTTATTTGATCCGCTCGGCCATAAAATTGGAAATTCCAAGAAGTGGTCAACCATTACGGAAAGATGATATATTGATCTATATAGGCCCAACCCTACCAGTTCCCAAGGCACAAATAAGGCACAAGAGCAAGTCACTCATGTGCTCATGATGTGTGCCGTACCCTGGCCACACTGGTGGCCTCACCATTGGCCTCACCATGGTCTCGTGACAGATTCCCAATGACCAGCTGACTACAGAAGAGTCAGTTCAAGCCAGATTAGATGGCTCTGTGCCGTATGCCAATGCCAGCCCAATGTGGACTGTTTTGATTATGGTCCCACGTAAGGGTAGCCTTGAACACTGGGGAAAGGAGATCCTCCCAGTGGGTAGCACTCTGCCTGTAAGAGGAGCTGGCCTGGAGTCAGGTCCTGCACAGATCCACGGAGCGGCTGACAGCTGGCCATATGGTCAGAGACAATGCCAAGGTTAAAAAAAAATCCTACAACTGTATATATATATTAGTCTAATTTAATTATATAGGATTATATATAGTGTATGTGTCTAGATACATTATATATATACAGTTCTAAAATTAAAACTGTATGTCATAATGTTAACAGTATGGGTGGTTTCTATTTTCTTACATTTTCCTAAATTTTTTTTCAGTGATTATTATTTTTATAAACAGAGGCAGCAAAGATAAATATTATTTTAAAAAGAAACTTTCTTAGGGCCTGGCTTCATAGGCATTCGGCATGGTTTGCGTAGTTTATTTTGCTCTGAAGTCTGTCTTCTATAAGAAGCATTGTGGTTAGTCCATGAACATGTTCCCTTACGACACTTGGTGAAGCTGCTTTGGCAGGCCATATCTGAAAGACAGTGGAGTCATGAGCTTTATAACTGACTCAGTCATATAAATAGAACGCAAAGGGAGCAGCTTTCTGTTGATCTAAAAGTCCATGAGGCAGTGTGGTATTGAGAGATCCAGGCTTTGGGGAAAGACTGGCAGGCCTTTGATTCCCAACTCTGCTGTTACTTAGCCATATGATTTTGGACAGTACAACTGACCTCCAAGTACAGATTTCCTTCTCTTGGAAAGGAGAGGTTTCCAGCCGCTTTATGCTATCCCTATAGAGTGATCAAAACAGTTGAAAGTGGTATGCATGTAAGTTGTCTGTCTACCAGTACTGAGCCCAGGCAGGAGCTCTGCATCTGTTCTCTGCACGCATGCGCGGTAAGGGAACATGGGTGGTGGGGCTGGAGCTAGGACCAGGCTCAGTCTTTCTAGGCTCTGGAAAGCTGCTTACTCTCATCAGCAAGAGAGCGAGTGGAAAGTCTCAATTCACCCTCTGCCCAGCTACCTACGATTGACTAAGTTGTGAGCACTGGTAGGCTAGCTGAGAGGGATGAGGAGAATCCTGGCACGCTCCCCTCTCTCCCCTCAGAGCCCAGTTCCTCCAAATAAGAGTGTGAATAAGTCTCCAGTCACCATCTACTCCTACAGTTAGATGGGAAACCATAGAATAAGAAAGTGCCTCGCACAGATTTATAGTATTACAAGGCAAGTCCACGGAAGTGAGGGCAACCAGGAAGTGCTGTAGCATCCATTTTCTTTCCTCTGTTCTCTGGTTTGAAAAATGCCTTCCCTGAAGAGAAATTGCAGCACATCCCAGGTGCATGAAGCTTAAGAGCAATAAAAGAGACAGCCTTGCAATGAGATAGAAGAGAACTTTCTAGACCCTGTCCATGTTGCCGGGAAGCTTGTGAAATCCCAGACTACAGGTGCACCTGAGACATCACCATGGCTCCCAGAGCAGACTGGGTATACCCTGCAAGGGTGTAGGACTGGTGGCCTCATGCTGACAGCCTGACACCAGCTGTGCTGATCGTACTTACTACCAACAGGCCACTGAACATGAGCTTTAGAGTCAGACGGGTTTGGATTCGTAGCCTGGATTCCCAATCCCATTAGCTTTGTACCATGAGTAAAGGACCATGGGCTCTCATGAATCTTAGACCCTCATCAATGAAATCAGGGGATGTATCCATCATTAAGGTCATCATCTGTATGAAAAGCTTAGCATAGTACTGGAGAAATAAGGGAAGTTCAGGTATTATTGAGTTCACTCTCCCTAAGGCAGTTGAAGACTTTCTGGAATTTTCTAGGGAGGTCTGTTAGCTCTCCCTATGATTTTAAGGCAGCAAGGGATAAAGCAGGTAGGAAGGAATCACCCACAGCTCTTCTCTCCAACAAAGGATTGCAGGAGGCTCAGCCATGGCTACAGATGGCCAATGGACCACTGCCCTGAGGTGCTATTCATCCCATAGTCCACTCCATGTTCCTGCGTGATGACCAAGTTTGCCATATCTAAAATACCTCCAGCCAACCAACGTCTTGTAGCCTTCAGTGCCTGGAATATGGGGCAGGTTATTCCACAAAGTGAGGTTATTAGTCAATGTTCAAGCCGCGAGAGAGAGATAGAGAGAGAGAAAAGAAGGAAGAGGAGAAGGAGCGGGGAGGATGAGGAGGACAGGAGGAGGAAGGGAGGGAGGGGGGAAGAAACAAGAGGAAGGAAGGTGGAAAAAGAAAGGAAGGAAGGATGGATGGAAGGAAGGAAGGAAGAGAGAGAGAGAAAGGAAGAAAGAAAAGGAAGAGGGAGGAAGGGAGGGAAGAAAGAAAAGAAGGAAGGAAAGAAAGAAAGGAAAGTAGAAAAGAAAGAAAAGAGAAAAGAAAGAAAGAAGGAATGAACACAACTCTTTATTGTTGGTTTCCCTGATGTAATCTATTATGTCTGGGAATGACAGTCTTGCAGAACGTTTGGGACTCATCATCTACCTTCTGCTACACCAGAGAAGGGATGATTTCTGGATATTAATCTAACATGGGGGCACTCTATAGGCCTACCAAAGGGAACCGCAGGCTTTTCTAATTTATTGTGCCAGATGAGAAAATTTAGAGATTTGAAGGAAAGTTTTCATTGCAGTGTCAAGGTGGGAGTCCTCAGGATTCTCCCCATCCAGATAAGCACAAGCTCCATCTGTTTCAGGGAAGACTCAGGCTGTGGAAAACAAGCTCACATTCTTTGTTTTGCACATACACTCGAAAGAATAAAGTTTCAAGGACTTTTGAGACATCAGTCAGCTGGGGTGAGAACAAAGTCTCATTTTCTAGACTCAGTCAAGCCATTTTCAACTGAGATCCTCTTCTGTAGATATTGATGATTACTAATAGTTTTAAAAGAATCACCTACAGGAAAGACAGACATTCAATTAACCTCTAGCGGAAATAAATTGATTCAAGTAGAAAATCACAGTCTACAGCTGACAGTGACTTTCCTAGTGTGGTTCAATTAGAGTTCACTTCGATCTCAACAGGCCTTGGGAAAGTTCTAAAATTATTTCCGTGATGCCTCGATTTCCTTTAAAAAGAAAGAAAACTGCAAGTTCAGAGAGCCTGTAAGAGAATGATCAATGCAGAAACAGATGATTAATAACCATAATAGACATCAGCATAATTACCAGGAACCATTATATTTGCTGCCTGCGTGCATAGAAAAGATGGTTTTAAGTCAAAAGGCAGCTGAAAAAAGTGATCTTTCCTTTTGAATGTTTTTTAATGAAATATTTGTAATATTTTTAAAAACCAATCATATGCTTATTGCAAGGAAATTCATTTGACATTTTATTTTATTTATTTTTATTTTATTTTATTATTTCATTATATTTTTTAGAGAGGGAGAGAGGCAGGAAGAGGGAAAGAGAGAGAGAGAGAGAAAGAATCCCAAGCAGACGCCACACGCAATGCGGAGCCCACCACCAAGCTCCATCTCAAGACCCTGAGATCACAACCTGGGCTGAAATCAAGAGTTTGACGCCTACCAACTGAGCAACCCAGGGGCCTCAATGGTTATTTGGATTTTACATTTTAAAATTTTTTTGTCTCTGGATTTTATGTGTTAAAAATTGTAAGTGTTTACTGGGGGCATGGAACCAAAAGCTCTCATTTTACTGAAGCTTATGACATATACTCGGCTATTAACCTTTAACAGTGAAAACAGAACACTCCTTCTAAGTTCTAGAATTCGATGAGAATCTAAACATTTCCCCCCCAATATTCTTTGACTACAGACAACTTCCAGTTCAGTGAGAGTACACCACATTACAAGACAACATTTGAAACACTAGGGAGAAATATTTTTTAAAGTATTTATCATCCTATGGGGTTTTAATTTTCTGCTGACTGTTACGACTCGAGAAGAGAGGGCCTCACTCTAGCGGGGGTAAAGCTATTTATGAATAGTTTGTGACTTGGAGCAGCTGCTTTTCACTATATATCATCCTTTTTTGATAACCACAGTTTCAGAAAAAGCTGCCACTAATAAGCAGGTGCTTACTAGCTTATTAGCAGCAAAGCTGTAACCTTGAAAGAAAGATGTCCGATAAAAATCTCCTCCCAGGTTTGAGTACCCTTGAGTTTCTTCATTATAGGGGAATAATAAATCTGAAAACCTGTTGCATCTTGGGAATCTGCTGTTACTAAGAGAGAAGAATACTGTCTAGTAGTTTCCATGCAGCTCTCACTCCGGGCTAAAATGAAAAACATCTTACATGAGACATTGCCTCCTCATGGGAATTCGCAAGGTTCTCATTCAGCCATACAAACAGGATGAAACTATCTGGGTTGTATTGCAAATGTTTCCCCACCAAGCTGGAGACCAAATCATACTCGCCTCGTGCTTGGGTACTCGGCAATGGGAAAGTGGAAACAATTATGAATTTGAATATGCTGTTCCTGGCCATCCAGATGAAAAAGACATAAGCAAAATAATGAGTTTCTCTCAAAATATTTATGATTAGAAATGAGTAATCCACTTTCCCGTGAATTAAACAAAAAGTCAAGAATTCCTTTACCATCCTACTGTTTTGTTAAAACTTAATTTGGAGATGTGTGATATGTTTTACTGCTGAAGACTCAGCCAGTAGGCGGGGTCACTTCACAGAGTACATACCCTGGAAACCCAGCAAGTAGCACAATTGCAAAAGTGCCAATGAAAGTGACCTTTAAGTGTGTTAGAGAATAAATTCTAGGACGACTACCGGCAGGAGCGTAAGTGGATGTGGCAAATAGTGGAGGGAAACTTGACAGTGTATTTTAAAAACCTTACGCATGCATAGAGCTCTTGACCTAGGAATTCTAATTCCAGGAAACATTCAGATTTCTTCATGGATGTCTGCCGCGGCCTGAAAATTCAACATCAGGAAAATGTTTAAAGAAATGTCCTACAATGAAGAACAGAAGGGAAGTGATTCAAGGAAAGAACTATCGTGCAACCATTGGGAGCAATGTGGCAGAAGAAAATGACAAGGCATGACAAATGTTCATGATAACTATGGGGAAAAGGCAAGTTGTGAAGGCGTTTGGACTGTATGGTCCCAATTTTGCTTGAATATATATATACATAAAACCTTAAAAGGGAATGCGACCTATCTAAAATAATACTTGTGACCGTCTTTGGGTGATGTGATGATACTTAGTTCTTCTTTGCTTCTTTTCTGCTTTCCTATAATTTTCCTAGGATAATAATCATGTATTAGTCTTTAATCAAAAAATGATAATAAATGTTAGTATCAAGGAAGCATAACAGACAGATCAGACATTCCAAGTGTTTATCCCCCGCCCATGAATAGCTCCCCAGTTCTGCACGCCCTTAGTGTACCACTGCCCCAGGGCTGCGTGGACAGGGAGTGCGTGCACGTGTGTTGGGACCTCTCGGGCATGCACAGGGCAGTGCCAAGGTGCTACACGGGTCCACAGTTCAAAGGCAAAGCTAGAGATGGTTCAGGATAGATTCATGTTATAAGCCTAATTCTGATTTTACCCAAGTTATCTTTTAAAGATACGACTATGTTCTATCTCAAATGCTTTTCAAATTTCAGTCATGGGTTTTAAAAATTACTGAGAACAGTGCCCCCTGACAAGGTATCCGCACCACAGCTGCAAGATTCCGCTTACAAGCTTCTCGAAAGAATGGACCTCTGTCTCATAGGCTCTTCATTTAGCTATTTCGAGTTTGAGACGGAACAACAAATGAGTGCCCGGTGACCGGGATACATCTGGGACTTTGTCAACGTCAACCCACTGCTTTCATTCCCCACCACTCCTGCACAGGCGTTCATTCGTTCAGGCACACATTCATTCATTCGTAGACATTCCTGTCTCCGTCAGCACAGAAAATGCGAAGAGGATGAAGACACAGTCTTCCCACCCTCTTCCACACCCCCACCAGCAAAGAACTTCCATACAGATGGCTGGGGCAGGCAGACACAGAAGCAGGTTATCATGAGATTACATAGAAGGTCATGATCAGGGTGCCTGGGTGGCTCAGTGGGTTAAAGCCTCTGCCTTCGGCTCCGGTCATGATCCCAGGGTCCTGGGAACGAGTCCCGCATCAGGCTCTCTGCTTGGCAGGGAGCCTGCTTCCCCCCGGTCTCTGCCTGCCTCTCTGCCTACTTGTGATCTCTCTCTCTCTGTCAAATAAATAAAATCTTTATTTAAAAAAAAAAAAAAGAAGGTCACGATCACCAGCATCCTCCCATCGCACATTCTTTTATAATGCAGATCTCTTCCGGCAGGAGAAGTTCTCTAGATCGGCACTGGCTTCCCTCCTGAGTAAGAGAGACAAGGCTGTAAGACAAACTGATGGACAGGACGCGGAAAAGAGGCCCAAGACAAAGTCACCTGTTTCCCATGTTGCCACGGGGCAGGCTTGGGTTTGGCTTTGTCTTCAAAGGAATCATAGAGGTGAATGTGGCTTTGAACCCAGCTGTGGCTCTAGGGGTCTGTGTTGGCGGAGAGGCTAGCATGGTATTCACAGGTACTGGAAATCTTTCCATCTCCAGATAGTGGAAGACCCAGGGACGAGGCTTTCAGTTCAAATTGGATTCTTGTAATTGTAAGAAGGAATTTTTTTTTTTTTAAGAAGATTTCCTGTCCTGGGAAAAGGTTGGTTGTTGCACAGGCTGTCTCAGTAGAATGTTCTTCAGCTTGGCTGTGATGCAACTTCATGTTTGGCTTTTTAGAACTATGTCTGATGGGGCCAAGAGTGGGGGGAAAAAAAAAAAAAGGTTCCCTGATTCCTGAAGGCCATTTTAGGAAATCTCCACCAAACTTGAAGCTACTTCTTTTTGGGGGAGGGAAAGGGAAGGTAGTGAGGGAAGCAGACTTTGGCAGCATCTTCAAAATACTCCCAAGCTGGACACCACTCTAGATTTAACTCAATCAAAATACTGAGCAAATAGGGTCTCCTTGGGGGCCAAGTAGTGGTACCTTGAAAAAGTTTCTCTGGTAACTAAATCATGCTACCCATTCACTGATGAGAACTTATTGCTCTAGACAACCTAGATGGTGACTGATAGTTCCCAGGAAAGAAGTTGTCCATTGGGAAGAAAAAGTAACACTCAAAGACTACGAGTAGAACATTTAGTCAAATGGAAAATTAAGACCTCATGTTCTGCAGTTCATTAACTTACTGGCAAATATTTATGGAGAGCCTTGTAGGGGCCAGGGGCCGCAGAAGGCTTTGCAGGTGCAAGGAAGACCCAGAGAGCCTCCCTCCTGGTTGTTCCAGAGCTTACGGCCACACAGAGAGGAGAGCAAAGCCAAGAGGGGGAGTGGCTGCTCTGGTTCGTACCCTCCCCCGCCACAAACCAAGGCCTCTGCTGCCGGGGGTAGGGGGGTGCCATCACGCAGGCCACAGATGGGCTCTCTTCCAGAATTTGTCTCAGGCTGCCTTGCTTTCTCAGGGGCAGCCTGCCTCCAGTGACTGACAGGTGTGGGAATGAAGAGGGCAGCTGCCCTCTCCCCATGGGGAGACCGGAGCATTCCGAAGGATCACCTGGATTTGGAGCTTCCTCTGGAGGAACCTGCTGAGCCTGCATCACAGAAGAAAGGAGAAAAGACCAGGCCATGTTCACGTTCACAGCTGGGCCACGTTCTGCTCCTGCGGGACACAAACAACTTCGCAGAATACCACACAAATGACACTACTCTGAGATCACAATAAAACAAGATGAAACAAGCCCTTCCATGGTTTCATTTAAGCCTAAAGACAAGGTCACTGTGCCCCTCAGACAATAACAAATTCTCCCCTCCCTACTTCGTGACCAGAATGAGCGGCTACTACTTCTTCACCAGTTACAGCCAGATTGTCATTCTACCCTTCCCCGCTACGGTAAGATTTACGGAGATGGCTGTCATAGACGTGCTGCCATTTTGTTTTCTAGATTGCTCTGGCAACGTCCAATCTAGAGGGAACCTTAGGTCTTCTCCCAACTCTCCTAACCAAAGCCCAAATGCTAGCTACTGGTGTCTTTCTAACACTCATACTGAGAGGCCTGTGGTTCTCCACAGTGTGTGTCTCACACTCTGCGGCGAGTCATAGACTCCCAACTGTGGAACCCTAGGTATGTCATTCCTGGTGGTCTTTAGCTGAAGAGGATTGACACAGCCCAACCCCTCCTTGGCCAGGCTTGTTTCTTCCCCTTCTCTTCTCAAGGGGACCGATCCCCCGAGCATTCCCTCCAATACAAATCTTCATCTCAGAATTTGCATATCAGGGAAACTAACCAGTGACAAGAGACAGCCCCCAGCTCCGAGCAGGAAGTGTCAGGCCTTCTCAGGCTCTGCAACCCAGGGAAGATTCTTGCGATCCAGTCAGTGATAACCTGAAGATTGAATAGTGAACGGGGCTAGGATGGGGCAGTGGGTGCGGGAGAGAAGGCTCCATTCTAGCTGCCAGGCTTTGAAATGGTTTGGAGGTGGCAAGGAGCCCAGGGAAAGGTTCTGGCTGGATCAGTGGAAGGCAGGGATGGGAGGTAAAGGCAGCCACCAGATCAGGAGGCACCTCACAAGCCGCGGTAGAGTTGCATCTCATTGACCTAATTTTGACCAACGAAGGGATTTAAGCAGGGGAGTAATAGGCTCAGACTTAGATTTTGGGTTCAGAGTCGAATTCGGTGTTTAGTCATTTCAAGTCAAACGTAAAATACAGGAGAATCAGGGCATCTTGTCATTAGTGACTCTCACATGGCAACTCAGCATCAAATTATAGGTTTATTAGAAGTCTTAAAAGTCTGTTGGCTTTTCCTCTCCCCAAGGGACTCTGTGGAGGATACTTGGAAAGCTATCAGCAGAACTGCAGGGTGGCGTTGGGGGGTGGGGGGTGTGAGTGTCAGAGGGCATCACACCAACAAGGAACTCAGTCGCTTGCCCGGTTCCGGGAGGTGGTGTGCGCGCAAAGCCTTCCCACCTTCAGGTCCCTTGGGATCCAGCTGCGGGCGCGTGATACATACACAGGAAAAGGAAGGAAAGCAAAGAACACAAGAGTGTTCAAATGACTGGAAGGGCATGGGCTAAGAGGGCTTACCGTTCAAAGTTGAGACAGTAATCAGAAACAAGGATGTATGGGGGCTCCATCTGCGGACAGAGGCATAAAGACCGACACACCACACATTTCCAGCGCGGCCCCTTCCCATGATTGGTTTCAATGTTCCGTAGCAAAATCAGGTTAGAAAATGTATATGTAATGTTAGCTCCTCCCTCCCCCCCGCCCCTGCATGCACTTACAGCATTTATGATGTTAAACAGTCAGTCTAAAGGAAGATTAATGATACATACTCTGTCTTGGAAATGCATCTTTGCCACTCCCACTTTTCACATGCCGGGAATACTGTTCAGACCCCTCCGTCCTTCCTCTTGAAAGGTCCAGCTTAAGAATCCATCCGCCAGAATAGTACCGCAGTTGTGCGCCATCTGCCCTGAACCTGCCCAGTGGCACAGCCCTGGTTTTGTCCCTTACCCAGCATGTGGGGTTGCGCGGGTTTCCTGTCATCCTCACAGACACGGCGGTGAGGGAGAGAGGGCGGAATCTAGCCCAGTTTCTCTAACAGACCATAGCGCGGAACCTCAGAAGTCAGAAGAGTGAAGCTGGTTGCAAATCCCACAGTTGGTGAGCGGGTGGGATAGTTCTGGAACCTGGAGTCACTCCAGGCGGGTGCACTTTCCCATGCTATCCTGAGCATTCCACAATCTGGCTGCATTGCTACTTTCCCAGGTGTCGGGGCGACCTTCCCTTCTGAACCCCCTAGAAGACGATGATCATGTCTTTCACTTTGTGCTCCCAGAACCCACCAGGATGTCTTGCAACCAAGATGAAAGCGCTGAAACTTTGTTGCTCAGAACACCTGTTGTATCAAAGTTAACATTCCAATTCTCCTACCATACAGGAAGATATTTAACTTTTCCTCTGACCGAGGTTCCTTCCTCAAGTGGTATATTATTTCTGAATTGACAGAAACAGTATTCAGGATACTATTAATTTTAAACTTCATTTATTTCGCTAGTTTTGCAAAAACTAGCTTCAACAACAAATCAAAAATAGTCTATAGCAATGGGCTCTAAATTTTGAAAATGCATCCCCTTTAATGGACTACCTTTGGGTGGTAATATTTTTTAAAGTGTATTATTTAGGGGCACCTGAATGTCTCAGTCGGTTAAGCGTTTGACTCTTGGTTTCGGCTCAAGTCATGATCTCAGGTTACTGAGATGGAGCCCCTGGGCCTGGGCTCTGTGCTCAGCAGGGAGTCTGCTTCTGTCCCTCTGCCCCTCCCCCTGCTCAGGTGCTCACTCGCACTCTCTTAAATAAAATAAATCTCAAAAAAATATGAAATCTATGATTTAGATCTATTTACTACAAATTATGATAAGGATTAATTAAACACTACGTGAATTGACAAGCATTAGTTTTCCAGGCATGGTAAGAACTATCTGAAGTTTCCCACTTAGATTTGGAGGAAAAATGAGTTCATTGCAACAAATCATTGGGGAGAATGTTTAAGTTCTTGAGTAACGAATAGGGAGAATAAATCAAGCACCAGGTTATGAAGGCTACGGAGGGTTCATTTGTCTCCCCTTCATAATGGCTTTTACTCTGGGCCTAAAGAAAGAAACAATCCCTACCTTGAATCTTGGCTTTTCCCCATCTTAACCCTACCTTAAAATGAAGAAATTTTGGATTGTACTTTATTGAGACCAGGAGAACATTTTTGCTCTGGAAAGCAAGGAACACATTGATCTGCAATTGGGAAATCAACAAGCCTTTTTCTACTCAAGAGAAATCCGCAGGCTTCCGAGTTTCGCCCCCAGCAGAGGCCAAGAGGCCCAGAAAGGACGTCCGAACCCCGAGATGGACCTAAGTCTCAGTTCACGACCTTTCTTCTCTGTATTGTATCCTCAAACATTTTATGTTTTCAGAAACAATGTTCTGACTTTAAAACAGTATACGCTTCTTGTAGAATAGTTGGAGAATACAGAAAACCAAAATTAAGAGGTACATGTTCATAGGGGCGCCTGGGTGGCTCA
Organism: Enhydra lutris kenyoni; assembly: GCF_002288905.1. Classification (NCBI taxonomy): domain Eukaryota; kingdom Metazoa; phylum Chordata; class Mammalia; order Carnivora; family Mustelidae; genus Enhydra; species Enhydra lutris. The sequence goes on along the minus strand of NW_019154095.1, from coordinate 14,696,045 downwards.
GTGGGTTAAAGCCTCTGCCTTCAGCTCAGGTCATGATCCCAGGGTCCTGGGATCGAGCCCCGCATCGGGCTCTCTGCTCTGCAGGGAGCCTGCTTCCTCCTCTCTCTCTCTCTCTGCCTGCCTCTCTGCCTACTTGTGATCTCTGTCTGTCAAATTTAAAAAAAAAAAAAAAAGAGGTACATGTTCATAAAGGTCAGACTTTCAAGGTCAGATTTGGAGGAGACTGTGCGACACCGTGTCTCCCAGTGGGAACTTGATTCTGTAGTCATTCAGCTCACGCTGAGCCAAACCAGGCTCCCAGGAGGCGACTCCAGTCCCGGCTTCTGCACCCTGGTGACACAGAGCAAACCATCGTTCCAGACACTCCTGTTGAGGACCCCATCCTTGACACGGTTGGTCAACTAGAGCCTGGGAGACTTTTGGTGGTAGGTCAACCCAGGGCATGACTTTATTATTTATTTATTTTGCAGCTAACCTGATATTTGGAAGTAATAGCAAGTAGTTCGTCAGTAGAACTCCCTGGCTAAGCTTTTAAACTACCCACAGTTCAGCTACTAAATGAGTTAGCTATACAGCTAGGCACACTGTTGTAGGAAGCTAGGAAAAGGGTTATCAAGAAATGAAAATCCAGGACATGTTTTAAAAGTGTATGAGAAGGTAGAGGGGAGAGAAATGAGAACATTAAAATGAAAAATTGGCCACAAAGTCTCACAGACGCAGAAAGGGAAGGAGCAGGAGATTGGGGGAAGAAATGACAAGAAACAGAAAGAAATCATGTGGCTAAGATGGGGGGGGAAACTCAAAATCAAGACAGAAAACAAATTTTTTGTTACACTTCTGTGGAAAGTTTGCATAAACAATAGTCAGCTGTCTTTAGATTTAAGATACGGTTAAAAGGAAACATATTGTGGCCACAATCATAAATAGTCCCACCGCCTCGGGGAGCCCTGCAGAAACACAGCTTCGGGGACACAGAGACACAAACAGACTCTACACACTCACGGAGCAGGGTCTGGCCCTTTCACACACAGCCAGCGGCTTTCCGTGCCCAGCACATTCCGGGGCTTTTGAGCACGTCTTGTAATTCCGCTCCCATCTTTGTTGGCGCTGAGTGAAACCCAGTCCCTCCCGAGGCCCTGCCCGGGCCCCGACGAGCGAGCTTCCACAGTGCATGGATTCACAAGAAGGGACTAAAGCTTTCCACTCTGCTTTTAATCTTGTGACAACTTTTTGACATTTCAAAAGCCATCCCCTCCGTGTTGCTTTTCTTTTGTGAGAGAGAAGACCCACGGAGGCCGAGGGGTATGGCTAGGCAGCACTTTTCCAGAAGGCTGCTTAGCTTAGAAGCTGGCCTGAGCAAAATGCTCAGGGTTTTCACAGTCCCGCCGGGAACATCATGCGGAGCCCATTGCCTGCACAGTCGAGCCTACTGACAGTTTCAGGTATCTTAAGGGCCACAGAGAACAATGACAAGAGGGAGTGTGTGTCTCCCCCAACCCCTACCGAAGCTCAAGTAAATATCATACAGATGGCATAAATGGTTGAGCTGAGGTCATGGTCTTGGGCAGGAGTCTGAAGTCCTGACTCGAAGAAATTGAGAACACAGTGTTGGGAGTGGTAAGTTTTGTAAGAAAGGGAAAGAAGCCATACCTTTCTCAGGGCATGGACGTGGAAAGGGGTGTTCAGAGAGGTCTGTGCAAGAGAAGACATTTGGTCTGGACCTTGAAATGTGGTTAAAATTTGGACATGCAGAGACTGGAATGGAGAGAAGGAAGTGGGGGCTTACCCAGCGTAAGATCTGTTATTAAGCCAGAACACCCCTCTCCCTACCAGTACTGATGGTGCGGCATAAGCAAAGATACACATTAAATGTTATCAGTAGTGACCTTTTCCCCTCTGAACCTTAAAAATTTTGAACAGCCCCATCAGACCAATGGAGTCCATTGATAAGCTTACGATCTTCCCTGTTTTGCTTTAAAAACTCAATGCAAGTACTTTAAATAAGCAGTCTACGAAATATTCTGACTGCTAACATCTTTAGGGATGTGTTAGCATTTGGTAGTGCTCTCTATTAATTGGCTAGAACAAAAGTCAGTTCTAAAAGATAATCTCTCAGACCTATTTGCCTGACTGCTTAAGAGGCCCGCCGGTACCCCCAAACCACCTAATTCGATCTCTTTTAAATGGACACAGAAGGAAGCAGGGGAGGACATTGACTGTTTCCAAGACCATCACTCTGTCTCTAGGAACCCTGATACCTTCCACGTCTGAATATCAATTTGACATTCAGCACAGATGTCTTATGAACCGCCGTCAAGTAACATAGGAAGGGGGCGGGGGGAAGACCCTATCATCTGCAATCCATTTAAGGTTTGTTAACCTGTCGCATGTCTTGCCAACAGTAACAAACAATAGAAAGCGACGCTGGGTGAGACAGACCCCTGGTACCTTTGCAATCTGGCCGGGTGCAAATAGGGAAATCCTCTGCTGGTGGAAGATATTTGAGAATGAGATTTGAAATGCTAGAAACCACGGTGCTGTTGTTAATTTTAAAGGAAGTGCCTTTCAGGGGGGATACCCTGCACCCCCCTCCCTGACCATCTAGGGGATAATAAAGAATGGCAGATGCTGGCTTAAAGCACAGATATAAAAATGTTCAAAGATAATTTCCCAAGATAATAAATTCTCAACACATCATTAAAAGGGAGTCACACAGAAGTCAAAGTATAACTTCTTGTCTGACATCTTTTGTTTCATTGCCATTTATAGACTATGGTGATACAGAGATCTTTGGTTTCATGCAGGATCTAGCTGTCCATCTATCATCTACCTATCTATCATCTCTGGAAATTGCCAGTGATTTATCAGACCTTTGATGAATCCGCTGGTGGCAGATTTCTATCCAAGTGTTGGGAGAACAAAAAGCTCTTAGTGCAAAGGTGAGTGGAAGTGAGATTGAAGGAAGACAGTGGCCTTGGATCCAAGGAGGATAGGGCAATATAAATATGAAATTTCAAATGCCAGCTATCAATCGTAGCCACATACAGATTAGGTATATAGATTATATATCCTAGAACACAAACATTTTCTATCTATAACATATATGATACTATGTAAATATATCAACATGTGATACATCCATCTATATAAAAATAATAAATAATAAATAATCGAGACCAGGAAAGAGTCTAAACATGAGACCAGAAAAGCATAACTACAACCAAACAAACAAAAATTCTTGGTCAAGCATGGAGAAAAGAGTGATAAAGCAAAATAAACCCAAGGAAATAGAAAAGAAAAATAACGCGTGGAGCTTTGAGACAAAGGAAGAGAAAGAGGAGAGACAGGAAGGAGGGTGACCCGGGAGGAACATGCTCGGCGGAATCTGTCACCTCTAAAGGGACATATACACAGGCCAATGATGGCCGGAAGTCCGGGACCTTCCCTCCGCCTACCCACAGTCACTAGCTCCAGAGTCCTAGATCTGGGGAGGAAAGAATTTGCCAACCGTCGAACATCGGCAGTTCGGTTTTGTCCCTTGAATTCGAAATCGGCATCTCTGACCTCACCTCTCTTACCAAACCTATGGCATCTGCCACTAACTCTCTATATCGATCTTCCAATGCAGTTCTTTGAAGAAGATTCACCAGGAAACCCTGCTCAGCCTATCTGGAGGGCAGGTGCCTCCATTTCCCTCGCAATTGCCGTCTGGTGCAGAGTTCTCTGTAAATATCCATCACACACACTTATTCCATGTGTTACATGATTAACTGTTTGCTTTACAGGAGAAGTCTGGAGCCACCGGGCCCAAACAGGGGGAATATCATGAAATCCAAGTATTCCCACAGTAGGGATACGATTTCATAGTTAAATAAATTATTAAAGTCAGGTGAATACCTTCTTTTTATTATTCAGTGGCTCTCAATTTCACAGCTGTAACAGGGCAGAAGGCGCTCTGCTTGGCTTTTCTTTATGGAGGAAAAAAAAAAAAACCCCACCACTCTAAACACTTAAAAATGAGTTAAAACCATACCATTTCCTTTGGAAAGAAAAGATTTTTATGAACTGTGACCATTCTCTCAAAGGAGTCAGAATCCTGCTTTCCATCTTCTTAGCAAAGTCACCACATTTCCTCCATGTGTCCTGCTCACTGGCTTGCTCTGAAGGGAACATACAGTTAGTTACCCAGCTTTCAGCACAGTAGCTTCTGGTCCTAGTGTAAAACCCACAGAGTCTTCCAGTATTCTTGTTCTCCCGAACTTCAGGCTTATAAGAGGACATGTCTGAATTGAGACAGTTTAAAATATCTATAGACAAACGTACACAACGGAAGTCAGATTTGTCCTTCAAAGCGGTCCCCTTGGGTTGTCCATGCTTATCCAGAGGACGCTGCCATCAGAGGTCCGCTCTGGGGTTGCCTTTCCAAGAAAATCAGGCTCAACCCTACAGCTTCCTATTGTTTTTGACTAATAATGCTGTTTCCTAGCTTCATCGTTTGCTTGATGGCAGATTTGGTTTGAAAAAGGGGAGTCCATTCTCTAAGGACAAAGATTTGCTAGTGGGAAGGACAGCCAAGATAGTATCTGATAGATTCTGGAGGTGGTGAGACACAGAGGGGAGGAATTCCCAACTTGGGAATATGTAGCTAGCTCCCGGGTGTTCCCTGGAAAGGGGATCACATTTATTTTGGGTATAGAAGTTGTGATTTGAAAGCTAACAAAACAGACCAACCCCACTGCTTTCTGATGTCACAGAAAACACAATTCTGGGCATCCCTAAGCCTGACTCTGCAAAATTTGAATAGCTAGCCAAAAAAACTGTGGCTTTTTCAATATTCCTGGAAAAAGATTTCTGATCAGGTATTTCCCTTTTCAGTTGTTTTCATTCAAAAGCTCTAATAACAAAGATTGTATAATAAAAAAAATTGTTACAAACTCCCTATTGAGAGAAATGAATCAGTCTCACCTGAAGTACTTTTGTACCAAATACCAAATACCAAAAAAATCCACTTAGACATATAACCAAATGTTATTTAATATCTTAAAAAGTAACACAATCCAAAATGGATATTTCACACAACACTACATAAACAACATGAACACAATATTACCATATGGAGGGACTTTCAAATATAGACTTACAAAAATCCCTGTGCTTTTTTTCCTCTTAAGTTATTATACTAAGCATGACAAGCCATCATCATTTACAATATGGCACACCGACACGATAAAAACCATGTTACAAATGTGCTGTCGTAAATCAGTAACATTAGGGAAGACATTTCATGAACTGTAATTATTTCATATGAAATACTATACAATATAAACAGAACATCCATCTTGGATGACCTTTACAGCAACCAGAGACCAAGTAATTTAAAGTTTTTTTTTTTTCAGTGCAAACACATTTTATTCAAGGCAGTCTTGGCTGCAAAACTCCTTTCTAACATACAGTAAATCCCACTTGCACTTCTTAATTCATTTACCCCAATGCAATAGTCACATTCAGTCACTCGGAGAAAGATACCTGCAGAATTATGATCCCTTTAAACTTAACGTTGAAATGTAATTCTCTTCTAGAAAGTAGTGTCAACTACTCTAAGGACCTTAATTTGTAGCTGTCAATACTTACATGAAGGTGACCGGAGGGCAGCTCTAGTCCTCACCCATCACATGTGCACGATACCACACACCGTTTTGCCCTTCCATGGTGGAAACCGTGGCAGTGGATCAGTGTCTAGGTGGGAGAGTGGGACAGAGGCAGGGAGGAAGGACCTGGGAAGACAGGTGGGCAAGGAGTTGCTGAGTGCATACTTCGTGAATTTCCCATAACTGCAGAGGACTGATACTGAAGGAGCTCTCAGATCTCAGATTTGGTACCTCTTCTGGGTGGGAGCAAAGGAACTGGGATGCCAAGGTCAGCCTTTGGTCAGGGGGGTAGGCAGCTGTGCATGGACCAGCCAACCCTCTAGCCTTACATTTGCTGCCTCACTTGTGAAACTCCCCTTCCCTCCTTGGCAGGGTGCGTGTGTTCTCATTGGAAGCCAACAGTGAGCAGTTGAAGCCCTATAACTGATAATATACAATCATAAGGTTTAGTCCCCCTTGAGCCTTATAGAATTCTCAACCTTGCCAATCAGCAACTGTAAGTCATGGAACAACTGTGAAAACACAGGATTATGTGTTAGAGGGTCAATCACTGGGGGATCTCTCTCTGGGCTGCTGCCGCAAAAGATACAGAGACGAACTCAATCGGGGAGATGCCAAGCCTATTTCAAACACTCCAGGAAATTACATCATGAAGTTTTTTCGCATATATAATTTATGAAATGTCTCCAGATAAAAATCTATGGGAAAATACTGGATGTATCCTTCATTCTATAAAACCTTCTGAGAGAATGACAGAGTGACAGCTGATTCTTTAATCTAACTTGGCAAAGACCAGACCGATGGTAATCTCCTTCCTGCCTGTATTTTACTAACCCCAAGCAAAACAAGGTTTTCCATGCTTTTGGATTTGTTCTTCCTGTGTTCTAGCTTCCCCAAGCCCTAAACATGTGCAGACACCTGGCTTGCTAACAGAAGAGAACAGGCAGGGTGGTGGCTGGGGTGGGGGGTTGGGTAGGTGGGGGATGGGAGGCGGGGGAAAGGAGAGGACGGGATCACTTCTGCTTGGGACTCCACTGTCTGTGTGACAGCGTGCTGTTAGCTGGTTCTGTGACTGGCCTGTGGCAATGGAGCAGGTCCTCAGCAAGGATCTGGTATCCCTGACTTTGAGGAAACACTGAGAACTAGATTGGCTCCCTTGGAAATCCAGATTCTTCCGGGTAGGACTCAATATATTGTACTGAGTTTCTAGTGTGCTCAAGTAGCACAGCCAAGAGTACTTGATAAACTTTTTAATTACAGTTCCTGTTTCAGCACCTTCCACTGCCCGGAGCAGTAATGTTCTTGAAGGATGGTATTTCGCACAGGAATTACCGAAGCCCAATAGGAAACTGTAAATGAGGGTGTACGTCTAGGATCTGCCTCTGACCGCAACAGCATTTGGGTGGGTTTTGCAAAATTCCAAACACCCTGAACTGTTTGAATGAAAATGGACAAGAGTGTACAGTTGTTATTTGTTTTCTTTGACTTTATTAGCACACATCAGAAAAATAGCATTGTATTTAGTGATTTCTCATGAGGGTCTATCAAACAGATAGAAAACAGATCACTGGTAGCTGCCACGGAAATTTCTGGGTAATCTGAGGTCCCAACTTCTCTCTCTCCATTTCAAGTATGGGTATTACAAATAGGACCTGCTTAGTTAACTGTTTGTCAATCTGAATGCTTTGGAAGCACTTTGAGATCCCAAAATGAGCTGGCGAAGTCATGATCGCTTGTTGACTTTTCATCAAGCTCAAAATACTGCCTGTGTTATAAATGGCGAGACTTTTCAAAATAGGTTCACTATTGTGAGCTATACGCCTATAATTTAGGTTAAAAACTTTATTTTCAAGTACACTTGGTGGGGATAAGTGGTTTATTCTGGGTAGGATTTTACAAAGCTGTGCCAACCTAAAACCAAACCAAACCAAACCAAACAAAAAACCGCACAATGCTTTCCTTTTCATCCAACAGGTTTTTCCTCCCCCTGGTGGTTGCGATAGAATTTGAATTTACATCCTCGAACCGATGGTTGGGCTCTGAGAAAGGGAGACTTGGGAACAGCTGGTGTTCAGATCATTGTTAGTCCAGATTAACTTTGAACTTATGCCTCCTGAACTTGCACTTCACATCAGAGAAGCACTAATTTGGTATTTTTATCTTGGTTGGTCCCCATTTAGCTCCTCTAGCTGTCTTCTCTATTTGATGGCACCCCCCCTTTTCATATGCTCATTGAGGTCCCCTGAGATGTGCAAAATATATAAAATGGAATACAAAGTATTTAACGGAACACAGCTCTTTTAATTAAAATGACGTTTGGGCTCGGGATGCTAGCATGTGAGTGAAGGCAGAGAGGCCCAAAGTACTTCAAAGCCGGCACAGTCCAAATTTGTTGTGTGTCTTCAGTTACTGAAAACCTAGAATTTCCACATCCAATTCTGACAGAACTAAAGAGCTTGCTAAATTGTTTACCGATTGGCTTGGCTCTTCCCCCGGGGGGAGAACTCTTAGCAGGAGTGGGGGTGGGTTTGGGGGCAGTGGGGAAAGACCAGAGATTCCAACTTCCTTTCGTTGGTAACAAAATCAAGTGTGCTTTCGTGGGAAAGAGAGGAGAGACAGGTTTACATCTGAAAGCGCAATAATGCCGTGAAACCAAACCACGGCCATGAAGAAGTCACGAGTCTACAGGGGCAGTCACTGACACACACACGGAACGCCATGGCCTCATGTCTACGGAGGTTTTCAACTTTGCTTTTCTGAACAATACACTTTAAACACACTGCTGCCGTTTCATCAAATTTATGGAGGTAGTTATATGTAAAAAATAAAAATTGCCATAAAGTAATATGCTGCATCATAATAATACATAAGTGTGCAAAATGCCGACAGACGGGTTGACCCTTTAGAGTTGAACGCTACACAGAGATTCAAGCAGACTCAGTTCTGTAAACCTTTCAGCTGATAAACTCTAAGTGAAGACTAGATCAGCAGCCACGTCACACAAAGCTCTATCAGTTCAGGGGAGGACAAGGACGTTGGCAAAGCTTGGCGTGGGCTGAGGGTTTGGTCACTGAGAAGCTCGCCCGCCGTCGGAGGACCGTCTCGGGTCACATCTGTAACAACGCTTCCTGCCGCCATGCCTCCCCCATCCAGAACTCCTCATGAAATGCAGACGGGGACACTTCCAAACAGATCGTCTGCTTACACTGTAACATCTTTAAAGACCATCTTTTCTACGATAATGGCTCCAGGTCTAAGGGAGTCGTTGTTGTTGTTTTTGAAATCATGTACCCCATAGCATCGGGCAAATGGTATACACGTTTTATTTGAATCATGTCTTCTGTAAACCTATTTCTTGTGGAATACTGATAAATTCCTATTTTAAAGCTTCTCTTAAAGGTAATGCTTTCCTTTCCGGTCCACACTGCGTTTGATTACTATAATGGCTACTTTCAGAGGATCAACGAGAGGCTGATATATTGTTTGAATGGTTATGTTATTTATGAACTGATGGTACGATTCGACACTCGAGAGCAGGTTTTTTGGAAAAAAAGGAATTTAGACAGAAGAATTTGGTAACCGTATGGTATATAACTCCCCAGGGAAACAGACTGTGTGTGTAGTCTATTAGTTACATTATCATTCTTCCTGGACATATTTAAGCAATGAGACAAATAGTGCATTTCTGGGCAATCGGGGCATGCCTTGGAGGAAATAAGGCATGAGACTGAAAGCCAACTGACTTAAAGCATTTTAGTGGGGGGGGGGTTACCAAGAAATGTGCTTATGTTTCATACTAAGCACAAAAAAAGGAATCTAGACTAAACTTGAGGAGTCCAGTTTGACCTAATGCGACTTCCACATATCTGAAAAAGCATGAGAGACCATCCACATGCTTCAAGAATCGGTCTAATTATGTGTCGGAGTGCATTCTTTAAACAGATCCCTAGTGATTAAGCCTATACTGAAGCAGAAATGTTGCACACATTTTTTTGCCAATTACCGTAGTCTGAGGTGGAAAGAGTTTAGATCTATTTTTGGATATATATTTTATTATATGGCTCCAAACAGCACATGCCACTGAACTAAACTTTTGGTCAGACCATTTGCTTGAGTCACATGCAACCCTTCTGCAAGTAATTTGTCATTATCGACACATTTAGTCCATTGTTCTCATAGAATAAAATGGGGAGTTTTGAAATGTCTCTTTTCTATAAAGTTGAAGCTCAAGATTATTGGTAATCCCTATGCTGCTGAGTCTTCTTTGTATTCAACAAGACATTGTAAACCAAAGCAACGTGTTAACAAACCATTTTGAAATAAGTTGGGCTAGGAACTATACATCCACCTAAAAAACACCTCCTGAAATTGGTTACAAAGTATCTGTAAACATTACCCTGGCATAGTTCATGTATGCATAATTGTTACTCTGATAAATTTTAGGGGAGTACAAGTTCGGATTATACCATACTTGCAGAATGAGCACATTCTGTTGGTAATTACATGGGCACATGTAAATTTCTAATCAAAAATTATTTTAAAGTTTTCTCTATAGATATCTTTCCAGGAATAAAAGGCCTGAAGTTCAACTCTCCCTAACTTTGCTCTTTCCTATAACCACTAAAAATGATCTCCCATAGCCTAATTTAGGCATTCTATTTGAAACTACATAAAATAGATTAATGTCCTTCCATTAGAAAGAATAACATCCCCAGGCCATACTCTTCATTTGTATCACAAAGAACATTTTGCCTTTAAACAAACTAATCATTGTATCTATTATAGTAAGATAGGATCATCATAAGGATCACAAGGAGGAAATTATCATCCTTAAATATTTGACTGACACCGTTAGAGAGTCCACATTTCCCCTCTTCCATCCCTCAGTGCCGTGCCCCAGCCAGGCTGGGGATCCCCTTCCTTCGCCCACTTCAGAATCAAAGGCCTATATTCCTGTTCATGATTATGGAAGGTTCAAAATCAGACAAGCATCTGTTTCACTTAAAAACAAAATCCTGAAAAAAAAACAAACACTCCCAGAATTTCGATCACGACCCCTTCTGACACACTTCCACGGGCTCCTGCAAAAAACTGTGTCATGAAAACTCACAGTGAAAAATGACGGGTGCATAAATAATTCACACACAAAGGGCTGGGGTCCCTTCCGGTCAGTTTGACATTGATCTGCCTCAAGCTGGACCCTGGCATTGGTCATTTTGTGGTGCTTACGCTTTTTTTTGTCTTTTTGTTTGTTTGTTTGTTTTTGGGAAGTGTCAAGGATCAGTTCCGTGGCACCCTCCGACCACAGACTGGGAGCAACACGCATCTGTGGCATTTAAAAATGGAATTGGCAACTTCATGACATTGGAATGCATACCACACTTACAGTGTCTAGACTTTCCTATGTGTGCTCAGTTACAAGTAGTGAAACAAACGTATACATATCACCCCTACTGCTATTCGGTTGCTACAGAGCCATAAATGTGAAAAGCAATACTCTGAAATAAAGATTTTTGTTTGTTTTTTGTTTTTTTTTTTTTGCCCTAGCCTACTTAGCAGCACAGTTTAAGTAAACACAAAAACTGTGGTCGAGATGCTTGTCTTTCCCCAGATGTAAACATCAGTCCCAGTGTCGTAAACTTGGCTGTATCGAATGAGACAGGAGATCGGAGACAGTACGACTCTCACACACTAGTAACAGAAGCTTGCAAGCAGTTGGAAGGTTTCTGTAATTTCTCAGCTTCGTTGGTTGCGGGGTCCGTGCTCGCTCGGAAGTTGAAGGCCGGGCCAGCTCCGCCGTGGACTGGGCTCAAGGTAGCGTTCTGACGCCGGTTACTTTCAACAATGCTGGACGTGTTGGAAGCCAGGCTCTCCCGAGTGCTAAAAGAGTAAAAAGGGTTTGTTTTGTTTTGTTTTCAACATAAATAATTATCTCTTGAGCCCCAGAGGAAGAGCAAATGATGTGGTTAATGGATTTCCTCTGTTGGCTCATGATGTCATATATACACCATCTCCCACTGATTATTCACATATGCTTGTCCAATGTGGGCTCCAGAAATTCTCACACACGTTACAATCCACGGAACCCTGAATAACGGGTTTTCATCCAGCTAAGTGCACTTTAAATGTTTTCCCTTTCCTTCCCCATTCAAGGAAATCGCTTCCAAATTTGATGGGCTCGATCACTATCACGTTCATTTAGAAAAGAATCCTCTTAAGTACACATATGTGATGATTGTATTTCAGGCTGGAAATTCACTGAATAAATGAATAAACTCAATTTTGCCCCTAATGATTCTGTTTTCATTCCTGATTAGCAGATTTTGACTTTGGTGGACTTCAAGGCATACCATTAGCTAATTTGGCACTCTGATGGGAATAAAATTCTTCTTAAAACACTTCACACCTCTGTTTCAAATGTTAACACTTTCATGGAAATACATTGTATTTCCAGATCAGGAATCTTAGATTTCCCCCATTCATTTGTGAAGTTTACATCCCCTCCCCCCACTTTGGTAGCAATATTTTATTTTTCAAGGCTTCTTATGGACAGAGGTGATTCAAAGGTATTTCTACTTCTAATTTTTAAAGTGAGAACTTCTTGAATCTTGATTCAGAACATCAACATTTTAAATGTGTAGGGCAATAGCAGAAATAAGGTTACTTAGCCTGATGGATAGGAACTGGACAGGTTCTATATTCAAAGTCCTCAAAATAGGAATAAGAAACTTAAGTTTACAAAGATACTGAAGAAACCACAAGGATGCGCAAAACATCCATTCACCCGACTGGGCAGATTCGGAGTTTAGAAAATACTCTATGAGAGTCGGCCCCCCATTGCTGATTTCAGCCTGCTGAAACTAGTCAGCAGGTCAGACTGCTTCAACGGACATCCTCACCACCTCTCCGTCATTCCCACACTAAATTAACAGCCATTTTGTCTGAACCCCGCATAGATTTTTTTCCCACTATCGGAGTGCAGGGTGTTCATATGAAATCTTCTGTAAGCCTAAACGTCAGGAAGGGTTTACACGTGCTTTCCAAACGCTCGCCATTAATGCCCTTCGCTGTTACAGAAGACCCATGTTAGTACCTGTTTTTGCTGAGTGTAAGAAATCCGAAGATTTTTGCTTTCACGAAGAAAGCTGTTACTAACATAGGGTCTTTTGTAAAAGTGAAGGGATGTTAACACAAAGTTTCAGAAAGCAGGGGATGCTTGTACTGTGTTTGGCGGCACTTCCTAGATAGTGGATTATTTTATTCTAACCCTTGTGGCCTTGAGTGTGCCAAGGGGTAGTTGTTTAAAAGGAAGTTCCGTCATCAACTACCAAAAAGACAACTGGATCTTTCTTGACTGCAAAGGGCACCTCCAGAAGGTTAATATGTTTACAGAAATAAGTCAAGTTCTTTCATTGTGCTTACGGTAGATCTGAGCATACCTACAGAATACCCCAAAACATCACCACTAAAGCGATGTTAAGTGTTAGACTCACCTACTTACCTGCCTTACCCTTTCCCTAAGAAAATTCATCAGGGACTTGCCAGCACCTTTGCTGGGGCCTAGGGTCAGGCGGAGGAAGGAAGAAGGCAATCGACACCTAGAACCCCAAAGATATAGTGACACGTTCCTTCAGTTTCACTCTTAACTGTGAGAGTAACTTTTTACAGTATTCAATATCCCCATCTCTAAAATGAGGAGGGTTAGGAGATTAACCTACTCACAGAGTGACTGTGAAGAAGTAAGCGTTGATGAATCTGTACGCTAAAAAGCTAGATACATTGTAATTATTTCTGTTGTACATCTGGCATCTAATGAATGAAGCAGCTACTATGACTTGGTTTCAGAATGCCTCTGTTACTAGTGACCCCTTTTTCTATGGAAAAATGCATTTTAAGGTCCAAAGGCCCTTAAACCCGCTTAAGCCTTTGAAATCAGCTTTCAAGGCAGGGTTTGCATTCATCAGGCACCCGCTGTATGCCAGGCACTGGGCCAGGCACTGTGCACACACATCACTGCTAAAGACCATCTAAGCTGGGAGCTGTCTGTGCTCGAAGATGCCTCTGACCACCTCTGGGCAGAGTCACTCATAGTGATGAATAGATACAGCACGCCAGTTTCTCCAAACGGTATATATTTCGTTACTGCTGTAATAATGAGAGCAGGGTGCCACGCTCCTAACGAGGACTCTGGGTGTGATGAAAAAGCTAATGGAGGTAGAGTATTAGCAGTAGAAATAGTCCTCCCATTTAAAAGTTCTTGATCTTTGTTGGAAAAGAAACCCCATGGAATAAGAGGACAGGATTTTAGAAGCAGAAGTGAACAGATCAGGTATGGGGCTCCTCCTCCTGGATGCGCGCGCCTCCCTCGGCCCCGCGCTCCGACAGCGCATGCTCGCACCCTATGAAGCGGGCATGTCCCTGGCCGCTCTGCACCCTTGGATTTTCACACTGTGTTTGTCAGCCTGTTTTTGGCCTCAGATTTGGAATCGCAGGTTTTTTAGGTCAAGAGTTTTCATGTTCAATATCCGATCTCAGAGCAGAATTGAAGCTTCTACCTTTTTTCCTTCTAAAAACCCTTGCAGTCTCAACAAAAGGGACTGAAGAATTTTGGGAATGTGGCTGAACACTTCTGAGCTAGCATGGAAAGCTCGGAGTGTGGGGATCACCTTTCTTGGTCTTTGGTGTTGTTATTGGATCTTAGTTGCTCAGTGGAGGAGGTACTAAAAGACTCAAATAAATGACCCACTTAAAGTTTCTGTATCTTAGGGCAGTGGAGACGTACCAGCCTGATAATGCTACTTGGCTAAAATCCTCCTCGTGCTGGAGAATAAAACTCCCTAGAACTCAAATATTCTCCTCCACAGACCACGATCATGCATCAGAAAACAACTTAGTCGATTAACTGAGGTGTGCCGAAAATATGGTTTAAAATGGCTGTGACCTACTTTCTAACCATGGGATATTAAATGCGAAAGAGGCAAAATTAGGAATTATTCTGTAGATTATCTAACTGCATGAAATTTATGGGCCATCTACGTATTCCTACGGAGAAAATTCTACCTAACAGTAGTGGAGAGACATGTAGGTAAGTGGGAGAAAGTTGTCCTCTCAGGACCACTGTATCTCTTACCGTGACAAAGCATTTAACCTTAAGTACCTTATTAAATATATGAAAATAAACTCACTTCCAGAAATAATCCCATTCACAAATTCTATATTATTCTGCCCCCCCGAATTTAGAGATAAAACAATACATTCTGTGGCAAGACTGGTTCAACGATCTCATGAGTATTTGTGTTTATTTGCCCCCAAACAAACCAAAAAACCTTTCAATATTCTGTGGTGGTAGGCTGTTGCGTTAGAACCCATTAAACTACTCTCAATGTCTCTGTAGCAGTTATGTCTGGAGGACAGCATTCTGCCCTCTGTGGTGGTGCTGGGGCCAAGGGGCACCATGCAAGTTCAGAAACCAATGTGTAAAGCATGAGGGAGGCAGAGTCTACATAGTAAAAAACAGCTGAACATAAGGTACAGGCAGATAAACCACACCTTCCATAAGCCATGGTTTTGAACTTCTACCGTCAATTACAGACCTTCGATCATGCCTCCCTGGTAGCCACTGTTAGAAATTCAAGAGGAAAAAAAAAAGAGCAGAAGAGGGAAATAGAAAGAAAAGGAGATATAAAATAATTGGTAAATAAATTAAAATTTGATTGAGGATTTAAAAAAATATATTTAGTGTAAGTTATTTTGTAGAAAAGTCACTCGATAGGCCAGTCGTTTTCGGATGGAGGGCATGGCTCCCTGAGGTCAGTTAGGGCTCCATGAGGGAAAGGCAGAGGAGACTTGGGGCTCCTGGCCTCACACCCACTTTAAGCAGAGCACCATCTCTGGTTTGTTTGGTCATTAGAATTCCACACATGTGTTAACTTAGATAAAAAGGTTACATGGCAAAAATAATCCTCATCATAATCAAAAACTAGCCCTTTAAGAAATAACAAAGGCCAAATATGGGGCCGATTAGAGATTCCCAATTCTGATCTGGGGATGTGCTGTCCGCAAATTATCTAGAGATAAAGTGAAATGATCACAACAGAACTAAGTTTCATTCTTAATAATTAAAATAAATGAAGTTCATCATCTTATCTGGGTACTTGTTAAAATGATCAGTATCGCAGAATCTTGGGAATCGCAGCTAATGAGAAATGTCCACCTCTCAGTAGTATTTCTGCATCTCAGAGTCACCAATCTGGAGTAGAATTTAGAAGGAGAATTAGGTCCCGAGTTACCCTTGGAGGAGAAGGAAGAGTTAAGGAGGAAATAAAAGGAAGTTGCATAGACTCTCTTATGCTTTCTTAACCCCTGAACCACTTCAGTGCGCCGGACATGACTGTTAGGCATCGAGTGCACTCTGTTAATCCTCTCTGAATTACCAGCTATGATTAGAGGGCCTTAATGGTCTGTATCAGTGCTGCAGGAGGAGAGAGAAAAGTGTGGGCACACACTCTGATCTAAGGGAACAGAGGCTCCTCACTGTTCTGTGAAAGACACAAGACTCTATTTCTCTGTGGACGTGAAGTGTATGAGCAGGGGGAAGGAGCACACAGGGTCGGGATTAGAAGGGCAACTAGCATCTAGCTCCCCCAGCAAGGTGCTGCGATCTGCTCCTCCCACTAGAAGGACCCTCTCCTTGAGCCAAGAGATTTATACCCAAGACCTACCCAAACCCTAGGTGACTACTGACCACTCATTCTACTCAAGAAATTATTATTTTTGAGGACCTAAAAAAGACAAAACAAAACAAACAAAAAAAAAAAACCTTCTTTTATCTGCACGGTGCTAACAGAAACATAGAAGAAAAATCCTGGAAAATGTTTGTCCTAGTTAGATTGGCCTGATGCCAGTTTGAGGGAGGGAGCCAACCCACCAGTCCAGATTGGTGATCTCTACAGCTGCAGAAACATTTGTTTCAATTCCTGAAAAAGAAGTCAGAAACAGGTTGTTAACAGCGCAACTCACACAACCCTTAACCCGCATTCACAGAATTAAAACGGTGACACTGGAAGCTTTTCAAGTCATTTATATAAAGCCCCGGGCCCCGGTGGGTGTGTGCGTGCACGCACGCGCGTGTGTGTGTGCGTGTGCGTGCAAGCAGCAATTTTTCTCCCTACCGTGGGGAGTTGAATCCACTGTCCACAGTGATGCTGCTGCTGTCCATGCTGTCAAGGCGTGCCGAATGGGTGGCTCTCTGGTTGCTGCTGCTGTCGGTTTCTTTTGGGGCCAGGAGGGTGAGGTTCTTCTCAAACTTCCTCTGCAAGTCTCTTTCCTTCTCCCTCTCAAGGAGCCACTGCATGGTGCCTACATCATCTCTGTTTTTTTCCTCTTCCGTGTTTTTGTTGGCCCCTTCCTCAGAGTCGTCGTCGTCAGAGACGTTGTAATAGTCGAAAGAGGCTTCCTGGTTCCCCCCTGACTCCTGCTGACGCTGGGAACCGGGCATCGCTGGTGCCACCGAGGTTCCCAGGGACGGCTCCAGTTTCTCGCATCGGCCTGGCAGTGTGTCGGCAGGGGTCTTCGGGAGAGATTTGAGGAGGGACAGGTTCGATTTATGATAGCTGTTGACAGACAAGGTGCTGTGAAGAGGTTTGAACAGCGTGTCTTTGCTGAATATCTCTTTCCTCTTGTCCAGGCTGCTGGGCTCAGCGCTGTGGTGCTGGATGAGGCGTCCATTGGCCATCCCTTCTGCCCCTGTGCCCGAAGCGGCTGGGCCCCCACCTGGCCCTTTTGGTGACTCCTCCTTGTGCCCTACGGGCTCTCTGGAAGAATGTGGGGCCTGCCTGTCGGGCAGAGGCAGCTTTTTCACCCCTTCCGCCAGAGTCAGAGTGTCATGATCCTCTTTGTTCTTTCCCAGAGGTGACGGCGCTGTGAGGACCGTCTCACTGGAGGTGTTGCACTGGAAATAGTCATCTGTAGCTGTTTTGGTGGGACAGGATGGCAAACTCTCAGGGGGTTTGCCTGGCTCCAAAAGGCTACAAGCACTGGAAGGCTCCTTGCTGCCACCGACTATTTCTGGAATACACACCTCTTTATAGCTCGTGGATGAAACATGAGCCCTTTGATGACCAATTGTTTGTGCAGGCCTTAAAGTACTGTCGTCAATGTAGGACTGGCTGGGGGTTTGGTCATCTTGGCTACAGCCTTCAGCCAGGTCTTCGGGTGTCCCTAGAGAAGAAGCACCCAGAGGGCCCTTTGAGTTATCCATCGATCTGGATCTCTCCTTGGCTTTGCTGGGTCTCTCATTCCTGGACCTTCGGTCCTGGGTATGGCTGTGGCTTCGGTGCACTTTTGAGTGGGAGCTTCCCCTGGAAGGTTCAGGAAAAGGCATCTCAGTTCTCCTTTTGGCCAGTTCCCCAGACACATCCCATTCTGGGGTCATGGGGAAATGAGACTCGATCACGTTTGTGTTGCTATGCATGATGAAGTTATCTCCTTTGTGTTCAATGATGAAGCAGCCCTCCCTGGGTGCCCTGGTAAGAGGATCACAAAAGTCATACTCTCTGTCACCTGGGAGATCCAGATGAGAACCATCCGAAGGGTCTCCTTTAGACACTCGTGTCTTGCTGTGTGACCGAGATTTTCCATGGGACTTTCGATGAGTCCTACTCTTTTTACTTCTTCCACTGTGATGGGCAGAGGACCCAGCTTTACTCCTATGTGCTTTTTCTTCTTCTAGTTTCTTCATTAGTGCAGTGTGCCTCATGACATTTTCCACAGTCAAGTCCGGGTTAATGCGCCTAATGATTTCCATTTCCACTTCCCTGGGGATGGTAGTTGGCGTGTCTTCATCTCGCAGGGGCCACTCCTCAGGAGGAAACTGGGCCGAGAAATTGGCTAGTTGTTTGGTCTTATCTTTTTTAAAACTCAGCCGGAATAATTTGAGCCCGAATTTTTTGGACTGCTTTTCACCATCTTTAGGTTTTGAGAGAGTTTCTGTCTTATAAGAAAAGTTTACAGTACTTTTGCTCTTTTCAGTGGGTGGCACCTGGCATAGTGAGGGAGGGCAATAGGGGTCTTTGCAGTCCTTGGCGGGTTTCCTCTGCAGAGTGGAAGCAAGCATGCTGTGCATGTCTTCTCTGCAGCAGTGGCAAGAGTCGCAGTGGTTTCTCGGTAACGTTCTTTCCCTGACGCAGCCTGAGGCAGAGGGCGTTATGGTTCCCGGTTGCGGAGAGGTACACTGAGACCTGTCAGGTATCCTCTCGTCCAAATGGTACCATTTACTGTTAGTTCTTATGAGAGAGGGAGTAATGAAATAAGTCTGTGGGGTCACGATGAAATAGCCATCCGGAGTTGGGTAGATCTTCCGCTCCCGCACCAGCGTGTTCAACGTGTGCCGTAGAATTTCTTGACTTGGGGTGGGAACACCTGAAACCAAAGGAATAAAGACTCTTAAGAACATAGAGGGAATCTGCTGCTGCTTCCTGATTTTTTCCGAATCTGCTATGGACTGAATGTTTGGACCCCCACCCCCAATATTCCTGCGTGTGAATCCTAATCCCTGATGTAAGGGTACCAGGAGGTAGGGTCTTTGGAAGGTGACTAGGCTTAGATGTGCTCCTGAGGGCGAGGCCCTCGAGATGTGCCCTCGTAAGAAGAGGAAGAAGTGAGAGCCCCCTCCTCTTGCCATGTCTTCAAGCCAGCAAGATGGTCCTCACCAGACACCAAATCTGCTGGTGCCTTGATCTCAGCTCCTAACCTTCCAGGACTCTGAGAATTAAATGTCTGTGGCTTCAGCCCCCCCCCCCCCCAAGTCTATGGCATTTTGTTACAGCAGCCCAAACTAAGACAAAATCCTACCAACTTTGCCAAGCTTCCGAGTACTATCACATGGCAAGTCAGCAGGACCCGGAGATGTTCAGGAAGAGAGATGGAAACAGGTGCAATGAGACTGGTACTTTTGTCACGAACCTTTACTGAACTGAGCCATCAAAGGCAGAGTGTTTTTAAAGGAGGGGAAAATGAAAAATGTTTTACATGATGTAATATACGTTTACCAAAAAAAGACTTCCTCGATAGAAAAAAAATAGGGAAACTGGGTTGAAATAGCTGTCTTGGCACTTGAAAATAATCAGAACATGTACAGAGCCTAGTGTATACCCTGGAAGCTACACTACACACTCATTTTTCAAGACTAAGCTTACTTAATAAACTTAATTTTGTAAGTTACATAAAAGGGCAATTAGACTTGACCATGGCTCATGAAGCACCCTCCAATTCTGAAACCATGACTTTTGGTTTTAAAAAGGACAACAGGGTCGGTCAGGTTTAAGTGAGAACATTCTCCTTCTCAGACCGGGTCTGTAGGAAGGAGGTTACCTCATAACCCAAAGGCCCTAAGAAATACACCTGTGGAAATTTAGATGCTCTATGTCCATCTGGTCACTGCCAAATATGCCATATTCACTAGTATAGAAATTCCAGAAGAAAGTGACAGACACTTCCAGGTACCAGGACTGATACTGTTTTCAGAGGTCTTTGTGTGCATAGCCCTTTCTGTGTTTATGCCTTGTCTTTCTTAAAGGACAGAATCAAGAGTCCAAATTCATTAGAGAGTATAAACTTTCCAGACTACAGAGCATTCATGTATTTCTAGCGCATTCTCCATCCCTCAATGCCAGGCCCACGGAGTGTGATAGTACTAACTGATTTGACCTGCATGACAGAGTTTGGAAATGGGTCGGGTTGAATCATACTGCCAATGTTCAACTGTGTCTGACCCACAAAATGACAATTACATGTGACACAGCCTAACATAGTTAGGGCAATGGAATGTGGAGACCGAAAGCCTGGAGCCCAGGGCCACGTGGCTAGATTCAAACTCCAGCTCCATCACGATGAGCTGGTGGTAGTGGTTGAATTAGGCAGCCTCCCCTGCCCACACCCTTCCTGTGTTTACACCTAATGCCCCAAACCTCAGAATGGGACCTTGCTTGGAGATAGGGCCTTTGTAGAGATAAACAAGTTAAAATGAGGTCATCGGCGTGGGCTCTTCTCCAGCATGACCAATGTCCTCCTACAAAGAGGAAAGTGGGCAGAAGCACATGCACACAGAGAAGACAATGTGAAGAAGCATTGGTCGAAGATGTCCATCCATTAGCCAAGGAGTGTGGTCTGGAGCAGTGTCTACCCTCAACAGACCTCGGAAGGAACCAGCCAACTGTGCTGATATCTTGATTTTGTAGTTCTAGTCTCCTGAACTGTAAGACAATAAATTTCTGGTGTTTATGCCCCCTGTACCTTGTTAGGCTGTGCTAGAAAATGCATACAGTAGTTATTGCCTTAGGCAACTTAACTAACCTGAGCCTCTGCTCACGGTCATCAGAATGTGGGTGACAGCAGGTACCCTCACAGGGTAGTTCTGAGTTTAAAGGAGTTTAATGTATGGACAGCAGTACCTGACATGTAGTGCAGGCTCTAGAAACATTAGCTAGTAATCGTCTCAACTTTGGGGCAGGACCCATGGAAACCAGATTACCTTCAGAGAACATCATGTAGCAACCTAGAAGAGCAGGGCAAACTCAGTTTGCCACAATCCTTCCAAAACTACAAAAGTGGGATATGAAAACATGAGTAATGGCCCAGGAGAGCGTCCCATGAATATGATGTGACCTGTCCATCCATCCCTGCTACCATCTTCAGAAGGCATCCTTTGTGACCAACGTGGGAAAGGCAACATTGCTTTTGAATAATGTATTGTTTAGTATAATCATCTAATTTTTGCACTGCACGGTTTCCCTTTAGTCTAGGGCTCTACTCTTGAGAGACGTAGTACGTTGGTGTTTACACAAATGGCTTTCAGGCTGGTACAATAACAATTTTTTAAAAATTTTATGATAGTTTCTGCACAAAATGAACTCCACGTGAATTAGTGATACAACCCCCACCCTATATATGAAATTCTTGAGTGCCATCATAAAACACGCATTCACCTAAGAGAAGCCACTTAAAAGAGCTTCTATGCCCTACTCCCAACCAGGGCCTTTGGCTGAACAAGTTCGGGGGCACCACTCACACAGACTGCCACTCCCAAGATGAGACACTGTGCCCACTGCAGCCCCGTGAATGATGCCCACTGGGCTTGGGCAGCATTGCCATGTGGGTTTCAAACCCATACAGAAAACGAACTATATCTGACGTGGCAGCATGCTTGTGATCACTATTGTCACAGACGTAAGTTCTTCCAAAAAATTGGGAAGGCTAATTTATAAGCATTTGTGATTGACCTGTTGACTCTGCTGCTGTAATAAAGGAAAGCTAAGGTGTAATCCAGAAAAACAACTTGTACTATAAACAGAATTTGCTGACTGTAGGCCTTCCAAGCACTGATCACAGAAAACTTAGGAACCTGCACAGACTCATAACCTCAGTGTCATCATGTTTACTTACCATTAAGAATCAGTGCTCAGCTACTGGGTATTTACCCCAAAGATACAAATGTAGGGGCACGTGCACCCGAATGTTTATAGCAGCAATGTCCACAATAGCCAAACTATGGAAAGAACCTAGATGTCCATCAAAAGATGAACGGATAAAGAAGATGTGGTACATATATACAATGGAATACTATGCAGCCATCAAAAGAAATGAAATCTTGCCATTTGCAACAACATGGATGGAACTAGAGGGTATTATGCTAAGCAAAAGAAATCAATCAGAGAAAGACAATCATCCTATGATCTCACTGATACGAGGAATTTGAGAGGCAAGGTGGGGCATCGTGGGGGTAATGGAGGGAAAAATGAAACAAGATGAAACCAGGGAGGGAGACAAACCATAAGAGACTCTTAACCTCAGGAAACAAACTGAGGGTTGCTGGAGGGGAGTGGGCTGGGGGGAGGGATGGGGTGGCTGGGTGATGGACATTGGGGAGGGTATGGGCTATGGTGAGTGCTGTGAATTGTGTAAGCCTGATGATTCACAAACCTGTACCCCTGAAACAAATAATATGTTATATGTTAATTAAAAAAAAAAAAAAAAGCTCTGGGGGAAAAAAAAAACAAAAGATAAGTGCTCGGATCATTCCCGAAGGAAGGAAGAAGAACGAGTTTCCAAAGAGAACTTACATCTAAAGTTTTCTTGTCTTGGATTTTCAGGTTTGTCAGTCCAATCATGTTTAATTTGAAAAAAACATACTAGAAGCATTCCCTGTCCAATCCACTCTCCACACTTCTACCAGTAGGTTTTCAAAGCTTTAACTGCAAGTCACTGATTTTTAGGATGATTATTTTATTACGAAGCCTTGTCTAATGACTGGTATTTTTAGGTGTCTGTGGAATCCAAACTTGCACAAGAAATCGGCAGGGCTCACCTGGGAAAGAGATGGCTGTGATGGGTATTTTCAGTGTTTGCACCTTCCACCACTTCCAGATTCTAGTCCCAAAATTCACCATGAATTTGGATTTTGAGGACTTAAAGAACAAAGATAAACTTTATATCCAAATAGAGCTGAAAGCTGACTTGTCTCCTTTTCCACACCTTCGCATCTTTCCAAAGCAAAAGCAGATACCTAAAAGCACTGCTTGTCAACAGGACGCTTAGACTTGTAAGATCCCTTTAATCCCGCAAATCCGACCACTGTCAGAATGGAGAGCACATGCCCACATTCTAGCATTTTGGACAGAAACTCTCGTGGGCTTCTTTGGATTATTTCTTCTCATGTGTGGAGAACGCTGGCCAAGGGGGAATTCTGCAAGAACTGAGGTAACGGGGTGAGTTGGGAGATAGAATGCGGGGTATACAACGTTAACATTCTCCGGCAAATTTAAAAGCCAACTTCAACCCCATTAGCAGTTCTTTCTCTGAGGGTCACCTTTCTTCCCGGGGAAATTCCAACTACAACAACTCAACAAGTATTAGTCTGATTTAAATGATCATTTGGGATGGATGGACGAGGAGTGCTTACTTAGCTGTTAAGCAAATATTTCATTCTTTTTACACCTTAAAAAAATTCTTGTTTCTGTAATGGACACTGGTTGACAAAAGTTGTTTTCAAAAATTCAACCAGTATAGAAAGGTGATAAAAGGTTTTACATTAAAAAAAAAAAAAAGGAGGGGGTCCCATTTCAGTATGTCAGACATTTTTACTAGGTTTTTCACTAAAAAACATTCTTTAGAATATGGATGTAAAGACCAAAATCTAGACCTTTTTTTAAATTTATGACATAGGCATTAAATATGAGAGTTCAAATATTTTAATAATATTTGGTTAGACTTCAAAACTCTATTTTCAAACGGTAAGCTACAAGAAAGTAAATAGTCTTACCTTAAGAAAACAAAATAAACCCCATAACCATGGTATTTAAATCCCTCCAGAGTTTTAGCACTGTCACTGAAAAGACACTTTCAAATAGAATTTGAATTGTGTTAAGTTTCTAAATTGTTTCATTCTGAAGTACCTTAATGCTTGCAAAAGAAAGGAAGGAAATCAAAGGAAGAAAAGAAAAGAAAGGAGGAAGAGAGATAAGGAAGAAGGAAGACAGACAGGAAACAACCTCATTTTATGAAATACTAGTCTAAAATATGGAACTGTTGCTAAACAAAGCTTTAAATCATTACTACCATGCCCAAAACCAGTGGCTGGCAAACTTTTTCTGGAAACAGTCAGAAAATAACTATTTTACTTTGTGAGCCATATGATCTCCCAGCTGCACGTACTGAGTTCTGTAGCCAAAGACAATACGTAAACAATTAGGCAAGGCTGTGTTCCAATAAAACTTTATTTATAAGCACAAGCAGTGGGCCACACTTAGCCTGCAGCCATAGTTTGCCAAATGCTGCCCTAGACTCGGGTTTATGCAGTGCCCCTGCCATCTGGGGTTGAACAAAGAGTCATCAGTGTCACAAAGATGAAAAAGGTTAAGTTCGCTCCTCTCAGTCTATCTGACAATAAGGTCTTGAGATGTAAGTTCACTCACCATAAAAGCTAGCAAAGCGGTTGTTCTTTTAAGTACAGGTGACCTATGAATTTCTCTGCAAAGTATTCCAACATAGTGATATTATAATCAGCTGCTCAACAATTTATTATTTTATTTTGCTATTTTTCACAATTCACTATTACATACTGGCCCTGTGTTCTTTCCATTCTCTATTTTATAGCCCAGTAATGGGAGAGATGTAACCAACTTTAGAAAAGCGATGCGATCTCTCATGAAGCTACATGAAAATAGAGGGAGTTTAAAAGCTACCGGGACGTTTGATGTCAGAAGTGGTTAACCAGGTATAAGGCTGTGAGAAAGGTCTTTCTTCACAAGGGCATTCCATCTGGGAATCTGTCTCTTTAGATGGCTCTCACCTGGGACTCTGCTTATGTTACCACTGAAAGGAAAAGGGTTTACCTGGAAGTTAACAAAGAAAGACCATCAGACAGTTAAGAATATTCAGAGATAATGTTAGAAAATTCAAGGCAATTTATAGATTGCGAAGGTGAGTCCATGTTCTTAAACGGTATGCATAATTTTGAAACATGTTAATTAGAAAATAGAAGAAGGAGAAAAAAAATCACTGGGAGAGAACTATAAAGTTCTGTTGGGGCAAAAGGAAAAGTGGGGAGACTCAACACAGTAGATGAATATTTAGTTTAGAAGCAGTCCTTCTGCCCACCCCCCATGGATAGGGTGCATTTTCCTACATCTCAACCTTGAGTTCAGCCAAGTTTGCTTTGGCCAATGAAACGGTAGCGGGTATGGTGTGACCTAAGGGCTGCAGAAAGCTTGGACAACTGGGCCCGTTCTCTTGTGCCTCTGCTTGTCTCCTTTTCCAAAGAGGAGGGGGGACGGGTGGAGCAGAGGCCCCTAGAAGGTCCAGCCTGGGTCAGCTGACTCCTGGGGAACCCCCGGATACCTGAGCTAAATAAATGTTCATTGCGGTATGCCACTGATGCTCTGTGATTGTTACCCAGCATCTCAGTAGCAAGAGCTAACGGCTACAGCCTCTAGCTTCTACTGACCAAGGTCACTTCTAGGTTGAATGGAACCTGTGTCATGGGTTCATTTTTAATGCAGCCATAAGTAGAGTCCCAGCCAAGCTGGCCAACTGGGGGCAAGGTAATGTGTTTTATCTGACTTGCACGTGTGTTAAAATGTACACGCACACACAACACAGACACACAACGGCCAAAAGTGAAGGAAGTCTATAGATTTCACATAAAACTGAAAGTCCAGATTCTCTTGAAAAGGTAAGAGATTTGCAACTCTCGCAGGGTTCTACATTTTTGGGTGGGGAGGGGTCGATGCCCTGGAGCTGAGTAGTGGAAGGCCTCTCTGGCCAGAGGGCATTCAGCCCTGAGCTCTCACCGTCCCTAACGTCTTCGGGCGCTGGAGGCACCCAATGCCATTTGTGCAGCAGCTGGCCCGTTCTTTTCATAACATTTAAGAGAAAAGGAAACATCTGAACTGATTTATCCAATATCAGATGATAAAAACTCATCAAGCCATGACTCAAGCAGACAAGGCCTGTTTATTTTTGACATTACTGTCTTTTTAGCGTAGTCCCTTGGGACCCAAATTGTCTGACCTTTTCCCATGAATCCTGATGTTCATGTATTTCAAGAAGAGTATGGGGAGGTTGAACAGAACCTTGCTAGTTTTTGCTAGAATTCTGCACGGATTCTGCTTAAATGTCTTCTTCTCGGTGCCGATTTAAAAAGGACTGCCGTAACACCCGAAGATAGCAAATTACTTTTGAAGGAACAGGGGTGCCTCGGCTTTGAATGACAGAACTACGAAAAGTTTCTGGCGCGTTTTGGCAAAGAATTTTTTCCTATTACATTTAAATGAGAGAAATGGTCCGTGGGACATCTTGCGGCGAAGGAACACGCCCCTATCTGGAAAGCGCTATGTTCTTTTCCCGTTACCTGGGAAACACGTGGTCAGGTGCTCCATCAGCGCCTCTTGGGTGACAGGTTTCCTGGCGGAGTTCATTGCCGAGATGGCCAAGCAAAGGATCTCCCCGAGGGGGATAAACTGAGATTGACTGATGGGAGACATGCTGATTGGTGACACATCACCTGCAGAGAGACAATTTTCAAGTAAGCAGTTCATTCAAGGACCTGGCCTTTCGTCCCACACACACACCTGCACACACACACATGCCCCTCCTTGGATTCTTCCCCGTTCCCTTTATTAGGAACGGGATCCACTCTGAACGCCGAAGTCTGTTACGGCCACGGCCACGGCCAATGCCATGCAGGTGGAAGGACGGCTGCAGAGCAGCAGACGCTCCAGCGGCCTCGACTACTAGAACCCGCCTTGCAAACCCGAGGTCTCCCTGCCGCAGGCTTAACTACCGAAAGGCGTACAACACGAAACTGAAAAGGGATCTCTGATTTTATTAACTTGGGGCTGGCTTATGTCTAACTGCCATTCCCATCTCGACAAACGCACTTGCTGAAAACTTGGAGATTCATTCGATCCGATGCTGAGTGCTCTTTCCGTGTCAGGCATCTGCTGGGGGCTTGGGGTTTACTCGGGAGAGGGAGTCATCTCTCCTCCCCCGGAAACACCTCTGCTCTCAAGGAGCTTCTGTGTAAGCTGAGGAGACAGACAAGCAGACCGAAGTTCACAGTTCACCGGAGAAGGTGAACAACGGAGGGCTAGGGCTGAGAGGGCGGGGTGGGGGTGCAGCAGCCCCTTGGGGGGAAGCAGTGGATGGGGGAGGGGGCGGGGCTTAGAAGCCGGAAGTGGGTGGTTTCCCCGTGGATGAGCGGCCTGAATCCAGGGATGACGTAGGAGTGTGCCTGGTGGCTGGGGGGTGTGGGGGATGGTAGGACCGGTCAGCAGATGTTTTCTGGGGAGTAGCAAAGAAGGGGCACAGGTGTGCAGGGACAGCCATGAGTGAACAGCTGAGTGCCCAGGGCCTTCATCCTATGAGGGATGCTGAGCCACCGAAGGCATTTCAGGAATGACAAAGTCAGATGTGAATTTCAGCGACAGCGGGGACTGGAGGGAGCCGCAGAGAGCAGATCGCACATGGGACCGCGGCCGCCTACACGTGTCTGCAACTAAAGGAGCCAGTGGAGGCTGGGGGCAGGCTGAAGACCCCGCAGCAGGGGGTAGACACTCCCGGAGAGTCAGCATGCCATGTGTCTGTCTTCCTTTCCGTGATCGTCATGTCACGGTGGGGTGTTTTGCAAATTTTGTTCCAAGGACTTCTAGAATTCCCTGGAAAGACTTCTGAAATGGGGAGAGTGGAGGTAGGGGGGCCCAGCAGAGGGAGAGGCTGGCAGAGCAGGGAAGTCTGACCTTGACACCTGGGTACCACCTGTGTCAGACACAGGAGCTTTGTAAGGTTTCACTGGAGAAAAGGCCCTACAGAAAGAGGGGGAAGTTTCAGCAGAGCAAGTTTCTGTGGGCTTTGGAGCTTACTTCCCACACGTATTTATGTAATCTCTCCTTTTTTTGTTTTCCTAAGCATGATTTCTCTCTCCAGTAAACTACCATGGCTGGCCAGATCCCAGACTCAGGTCCACCTGTGGCCCAAGCAGCATGGCTATCAGGGACCAGCCTCCTCTCTGTCGAGGCATGGAAAGCTGTGCCCAGCCACGATCCCTGGTTTGCTGGGGGCCCAGAGGCCCTTGGAGAAAGAACCTGAATGTGCTTTGATAGACTAGATGGGAGAAGGTTTGATGGACAAAACCAGGCCAAAGGGGCCTGGCAATGAAAACCACCAGGGTAGGGTTAAGCCTAACAGGCTCGTGAATGAAGCAGCAAGACCCCAAGGTCAAAGGTGGGAGCCCCACACCTCCCATGAAACCCAGCTCAGTTCAGTGCTTTCCTTTCTCCTGCCTCACTCAGGGC
The DNA here is from genome assembly GCF_002288905.1 of Enhydra lutris kenyoni. Lineage (NCBI taxonomy): Eukaryota > Metazoa > Chordata > Mammalia > Carnivora > Mustelidae > Enhydra > Enhydra lutris. The sequence continues at coordinate 14,667,550 of NW_019154095.1, read as the reverse complement.
TCCATTCTCTGCAAGATGGGGGTGAGAAGAGCAAATTTTCCCAGTGGTCGGTGGGGCGGGGGGTTGGCAGTGTTGGACCAAAACCCAGCACAAGAGAAGAACAGCGAAAGACAGGAACTGACCTCACTGAGAACCCATGAACTTGGGGGGCCTGCGGGATAGAAACACCATAAAGAGGGGCCTCTTGCAAACATCGGGTGGGGGAGCAGTGGGTAGAAATAAGAACACGGAATTGTGCCTATCCCTGGGGATCTGAGTTTCTTTCACTGGCTGGGAAAGCTCCGCTCATACTGGTGACTCAAAAATGACGGCTTTGTGTGGGCTGGGACCATCTCAGTGGGCAAGTGCGCTACCGCCCTAGAACACTGTGTATCTTTTTAAACCCGTTGTGCCCTCAATTAAAACAAAACCTCATGCTAAAGCCTCCTGTGTGACAGACGGACCAGGGGTGGCTGCGAGGTGTGGTGGAGGAGGGAGTTTGGAGTTCCAGATCTTTTCTGGAAATCCTTCTCTCTCCCTCCACCTTCTCCAGGAGAGGGTGGGGATGCTGAGGCTGGGTTCCTGATGAATTGGCAGGTTAGCCGCGTGGACCTCAAAGTCACTTGAGATGATTTGGAAAATGAGATGAAAAGGCCACGGGAGAGATCAAAGCAGACTCCAGCCCCTTTGGACCCGCGTACCATTCGGAAGCTGAACACCTTCGGAGATTTGCCTACCATGATTTAGGACTTCTCAGAAGACCAGGGATACAAAGCCACTAAGTGGGATGCTTTTTTAAGTGCAGGTCTACTTTAGAATTGTGTATAGGTTCCGGGAAACTCGTGCTCTCTGTGGAAAGCGAGGACAGTCAGCAAAACTAAACACTGTTTAGGTCAGGCTTGTCCTTCTGCTTTTGGCGGAAATTATGCGTTGAGTCGAACTGCCATCTTCTCCGTCCGTTTCTTCACGTTCGTCGCTGCCAACTACAAGAGCCAGCATGCTTCGAGTGTGTCTGAACTGCATTTGTTTTGGAAAAGCTCAGTTTTGCTCTAATAATGACTCTGTGCCATAACTTTTTAACTTAGGCTATAGAACAGAATGGAATTTGGATGCTCTAAGGGACTCTCTCGTCCTCTCGTTTTTATACCGCACTAAGATAAATTATTTCCCACTCGCTTCCGGTCTCCAACCCCATCAGCAATCCTCATCCATACTGTGCCCAAATGCTCCGGGGTGGGCTCCTCCACTCTGACTCCAGTATTACCCCTCCCCCAAAGCACCTCCCCACCCCCCGCCGGGCCCCTGCCCCCTGGACTGGCTTGATGACTGTCAGCTTTCCCTTCTCCACAGAGCAGCCATGTCCCAGAAAAACGGGAAACTCACCACCTCCGTGCACAAAGTCCTGGGGCGACAGCCCACTGCACCCAGAAAGAGAGCAGAACGGTTCACCAGGTCTGCAGTAGCCCACGGGGTCTGGGTCTGGGCCTGTCCAGCTTCCTCTAAGACCAACACCCTACTGCTCCCCACCCCCTCCCTCTTCCACACTCACAACTTCCTCTGTTCTTTGAATGGGACAAGCTTTTTCTCAACTCAGGGCCTCTGCATCTGTTGAGCTTCTAGAAGGCTCCTTGCACAGACCTTTGCTGGAGTGACTTTGCCTTTGAGTCTCGGTTTAATCAGGGAGCCCAGTCCTGACCACCTGATCCAATGCTGTTCCCACCTGCAGGGGACACCCTCTTATATTACCTGAGTATGATACGTGACGTATTAAAAAAAAAATACTTATCTGGTCTTTATCCCCATTTCCTGCACAGGGTCCCTAAAGCCTGCAGCGTTTCCCAAGTGATGAGAGAGATAAGGTGTCTTGTGTTATGTTGATAAGGTGATTTTTGGACCTGAAGTGGAGGGGGCAGGGGGTGGGGTGCAGGAGAACTCACCCTGTGGTTGCAGGTCAGAATTTGCAGTCCTCCTCCCCAACCTTTGGGAAGGGGAGAGGGGCTGGACAGGTTGAATCAGTCACCAATGGCCCATGACTTAGTTGATTATGTTTCTGTAATGAAGCCTCCACAAAAACCCAAAGGATGGGGTTCAGAGAGCTTCCAGGTTGGTGGACACATGGGTATTTGGGGAAGAGTGGTGTGCCCAGAGAGCAGGGAAGCTCTGCGCACCTTCCCTGTACTTAACCCTACTACACAGCTCTTCCCTGTGGCTGTTCCTGAGTTATATCCTTGGATAATAAACTGGCACTCTCATCAGTAAAAGGTTTCTCTAAGTTCTACAAGCTGCTCTAACAAGTTCCTTGAGTCCAAGGGGGGTCATGGAAACCTCCGCTACAGAGCCAGTCTGTTCAGAAGCACAGGGGACAACGTGGGCTTTCCATTGGTTTGGAAGGGGGGGCAGTCTGCTAGGAGTGAGCCAACTCATAGCTACTTTGCAGCTAACAAATGTTTTCTGAGGCTCCGTAATTCATATTGTTCTAAAAAGAAAGAGTAAATAGATTTATATCAGCTTTATTTTCTTACAAACTTCCATTTAAGTACAGTCCTCAGGGAACATTTGTCAAATCCAAAATAATTCAGATAAAACCTGTGGGATCTGATGCTCTCTCCAGGTAGACGGTATCCGAAATCAGCCCAGTTGTAGGCTGGTGTTAGAAAAGTGCTTGGGGGGCGCCTGGGTGGTTCAGAGGGTTAAGCCTCTGCCTTCAGCTCAGGTCATGATCTCAGGGTCCTGGGATTGAGCCCTGAGTCGGGCTCTCTGCTCAGTAGGGAGCCTGCTTCCTTCTCTCTCTCTCTCTGCCTACTTGTGATCTCTGTCAATTAAATAAATAAAATCTTTAAAAAAAAAAAAAAAGAAAGAAAGAAAAGTGCTTGGTGGTGTAGAAAAACTACACATACCCCTGACTTGGCACCAGAATCTAAGCAAACTACTGTCTTCACTCTCTGAATGTGTGTGTGTGCGCACGTGTGTGTGTACTGGCTTACCCCCCCCACCCCCCCCACCACAACGATAAGCTCTGCCAAAGAAGAACACAGAAACGCTATATTCCAACTATATTCCCAGGCCCTAGAGTCAGGCAGAGGTTACACCAGACACTCAGTAAACGTTTGTTGAATGAAAGTATGAGTGAATGACTCTCCATTCATAACATTGTAATCCTAGGAATTTCCCAGGGTATTTTAAGGATTGTGACTTTCCTCACATATTTTTGCTAAATAATTGCAAAACAAACAAAATAACAAGAGACCAAATACACCCAACCAGGCAATTTCTAAGACTCTTAGTTTCAACTATCAATAACAGTGCACCGAAACACAGCAGTTACCACAGAAAAATAATTATATATTAAGTGAGGATCAGGACATGCATTTAAGATCTGTATTAAAGCAATCACAGATATCTCTTAATGCAATACATTAGTCAAGTTTACCATGATTTTCTATGGCTCTTTTATGTAAGACCTGCTTAATGAGCGAGCAAGTCACTCTTAAAACACTAGAAAATTCGGGGCACCTGGGTGGCTCTGTTGGTTAAGTGTCTGACTCTTGATTTCAGTTCAGGTCATGCTCTCGGGGTTGTGAGATCGAGCTCTGTGTTGGGCTCCACACTCAGCATGGGGTCTACTTAAGATTCTCTCTCCCCCTTGCCTCTGCCTCTCCCCCCACTCATGCATACTCTCTCTCTGTCTCAAAATAAATAAAATCTTTAAAAAAAAAAACAAACAAACCAGAAAATTCTTCCAGCAACTGGACCACATTTAATGGTTAAAGAAGAAAACAAGGGAAAATACCGGTCACCATAATCTAAACTGCTAAAATACCAGTCACCATAATCTACAGAAACTACCACATTGTGTATAAACTATGGTTACTTGTCTGTAATTTATGGGATGGATTTTTCTTTTGTCAGAATGAGTTCTGAACGCATTCGTAAAGACAACTCATAGCTACCTTGCGGCTAACAAATTTTTTTCTGGACCGCCACAATTCTGTTCTGTTGTTCTAGAAAGAAGGGGTAAATAAGTTTTATTTCATCTTTTTTTTTCAGCTTTATTTTCTTACAAACATCCTTTTAAGTACAGTTCTCAGGAAGCATGTGTCAAATCCAAAATAATTCAGAAAAAACCAAGCACAGTGCCCGGGACAGAGTAAGCATTCCAGAAATTTCTGGTAAATAAATTTAAAATCTGAGAAGACATGACAATATTCCAGCTGTGAGCACACCATTTTGACTTTAAGAGCATTTAACATTAAAGTCAAAAATGCCTCACTGAGTATTTGGACATTGCTTTTGAGGTACTGGTGAGCTGAGAAACATGAGGGCAGAGGAAAGCCCCCGGCGCCAGCTGGGAGGAGCATGGGGAGGAGCGTGGGGAGTCCGGCAGAGGAGGGAGGGCGCGCATGCGCAGGTGGGCAGAAAGCAGCGCAGCCTGGGGTGGGGAGGCTAGGCACCCCTGGGCACAGCTGGACCATGCTGGGGGTGGGATGGCGGGAAAAACAGGAGTCAGAGGGATTCTGGCTGACCAGAGGCTTACATTTAATTCTCGATGCTAATGGGGAAGCTTTGTGTGTGTTTGTGGAATGACCTGACCTGTTGGTGTCAGAAAAATCACTCTTCTGCAACTGTGGGAAAAAAAACCCCGCAACGATGACAATTGCCCAGGCAGCTGACAAGGAGGGTCTGCGACGACAAGCAGAAACCATGCACGCGCCGACTTTCTCTATCCTGTACTGTCTGCCGCAAGTTATTCCCACCTCAGAAATATCTTCATCACGAACACACATTTTTACCATCCCCCCCCCCCCACTTCCTTCCCAACTTTTGGCTAGTTCCTTTAGTTGGAATTATTTCAAAAAAATTTCTTCCTCACATAATTCATCCTTTCAAGAAATACATTTGAGAGCCTGTTATATATTTAATACCTTTAGGCACTCAAGTTGCAAAATGGGTCCGATCTCAGTTCTATTGGTGTGCCAAAAAAAAAAAAAGTACTGTAATAAAACTCTGTTCTTTATAAATGCCATTTTTTTTCAGTCATTAATTTAGGTTCTCGGTACTCTCCAACCTCTGCATCTGAGAGAGGGCAACACAGCTCCTAAGAAGACATGACTTTCACACCATATGCATCCATCTCCTCCCAGATGATATCCACAGCTTTCTAAAAGATACCTAGCTAGAAAAGCAAACATAAATCTATTTCCTTCCACCTTAAAGTACCCATCTTCACACAACTCTATAAGAAAAGGACAGCCAAAATTTTTCCAGAACTACATCATAATAAACTACACCTTTGAAAGGACCCCGAAGCCCATCTTCTATCTTAGCCTTCTTTAAATAATCTGTTTTTTTTTCCAACCACTAGCATTATGTTTAAATTATCCTGTTTTCCTGTTTATTTTTAAATAACAGTTTCTGCTGTGAATGTTGGTTTGAGCTGTACTCTGGATTAAAGAGTGACCTTTGACCCTAATGAAATTCATGAATCAAAGCAACCTACTTACCAACACAGTCCTGAAACTGTACTAATTTATAATCGGGAAATTCCCAGCACATAAAGGCATTCAGAAGGTATTCTAATAAGTGCCCAGTCTCTCATAACTAGATACAATTACCACTCTGCATCTGTTTCCTCATCTATAAAATGAGGGTTTGGAAATGATGTCAAAGATTCCTTCAGGCTCTCAATGATTCTATGATTCTATATCAATGTAGCAGAATTCTGGCATAAAAGCTTAACACGGTCCTCCTGTGTAGCTCTATTTCCGTCTTGTTAGAGAAACTATTTTAATACTCAATCCAATCTGAAAAAAGCAGGCTTTAATTTTAAAAAGAATAGCAACATATATTAGCCATTCATTTCTTCCCTTGTAATAAAAGCTTCATCATTTGCTCCTGCTAATTCAAAGTCTGGCTCAGCTTTGCTCCTCAGCACTAAAGCGCGCCTGTTTTTGTTCTCCGTGTTGCCAAAATTAACACTAAAGTTAAAATTATAGATGCCAATAAAATTACCACATGCAGTAGACACTGTGACTCATAAAAACGGTCAAACATGCCTATTAAATGGAGAGTGGGCACAGAAGCAATACAACTGTATTCCTTTGAATAAACTGTTCACAGGACTCCGGACATGCCAAGTTTTATCTGAAACACTCTTGAACCTGGGGAAATCAGAAGCTCTCGGAGGTTACGTGAACAACGTCTCTGATACATCGGACAGACCCTGGGTTTTACAATGTAGTTCAATTTATTTTCCCCAACTTTATGTATGAGTGGTGTTTGGTTCTCTTAACAGAGGGTCTACCACAATATTTTTTAAGAAGCTGCTCTAGAAGAACACGTATTCCCCTCCCAGACCCTCTCCAGCAGACAGCAACCCCCTCGCAGGAGGGCAGCGCGTACACCCCCATGAACTCACAGGCTGCGACATTTTAAATAGTTTTCCCTTGAAACCAAACTACTATCCTTGACTTAGAAATGTTCGCATTTGAAATCTAAAAGGAAACTGGCATTGAGAAAAGGCCCCTCTACCAGTTTACTATAGGTTTGGTTTCAATGCCACTGATTTCAGAAATTTAAGGCTGAGCCTTCACTGCAATCATTGATGGCCGTAAAGACGACACTTTTTTTTTTTTTTTAACATAAGGTATTTTAGAATATTTGGAAATTCTACAATAGCTGTTCTAAAGTTACCTGGTACTTTATTTCAATACGTGATGGATCTCTTACAGAAGGTCCAATTCCTAAGCTATCGTTTGCATAAATCGTCTTAATTCAAGAGAGATATGTACATGGGGGGCTCCAATTAGTAATGCCCAAGTGAATGGTGTCCGCCACTTATGATTTTACTAAGAAACTCTGCATGACGGTGTACAAGAGCAAACACAGTGGTCTACGGTGCACACGCACACACGCAAGAACACGCGAATGGGCTGAGGTCCATCACATCCCCTGCATCTCCCTGCTTAGCGTAGACATGCAGCTACGAGGTATACAATGACAAATCAATCAGTTCACTGGCTTATAGGAGAAACCCATTCCCTTCATCACTCTACAAGCTTTCATTAGTCATAGTGGCTATTGCCCTTGCTCCTGAGATCTGACCACTGATAAAGAAAATCGTTGCCAGATAAGCAGAGACGCCTAAGCCAGGAAGGGTGGAGAATGGGGTAGAGGAGGGTGACTAATGGACCGGGATGGCTGAGTACCCCCTTGCAGGGAGTCCGCTTGTCACCATCACCAGGGATGACCACCGGCACCTCGCTAGTCATAAGCAACCAATGCCACTGGACCACTCCGCTCTTGCAAGAGATTTGTCACTAAGAAGTCAGGACGGAAATACGAGACATCAGGCCAATGACATGCTTCAGGAATTCAAAGCTTTGCTCAGGCTCTACATTATGACCCACATGCAGCGTACAGTGGGCACTATGGAGTAAACCCTAGAAGTGTGCTACTCACAAGCGGGCACTCACATGCTTATTAAATACCAAGGTACTCCACATACAGACAGGCAAGTTGAGACCCTGCTACTGTCAGACATTTCCATCACCAGCTGCCCCTTTGCTCTCTAGACGCTCATCTAGGGCTAAGTTACAGCCATTTACCACCAGGAAAAAACCACGATGACATGCCAGTCCTAGCTGACAGCCATTAATAAGACCTCTCAGAGGTCCCGCGACCCTGGGACGTGCTCGGCCAACGGGAGTCCCGTGGAACGCGGCACCTCCTCCTCTTGGCCAGACGTGTGTCACGCAAGACAGGATTGACGTGCCTCTCTGAAGCTACCACGTGCTTCTCTTCCACCGCCATCCTGTACCAGAACCCAGCCGAACACCAGAGCCGCACAAGACACCGCAGGTTCCACTGATGCTGTTTCTCAACAACAATTCAGTACGTCGGTCTGACATCCCCAGGGTCATTCGCTTCCACTGTTTACAAGTCAGATTCGCCCCAGCTGTTCTCAGCCTCTGTAGTCCCTGCTTCGCCCGTTCAGGTACGCCAACCACACTGTGACAGATTCCTCCACAATGCAATTATGCCAGAACCAGAAGGCCCAATTAGATACAGTTCAAATCTATATAAATGCTGACAGTTCCCAAATTACAGCAAAATTATACTGAATGACTGCTACCGACTCCCCAGCCGCTGAACACTCTTAGCTCCCCTTCCATTAGCCACGGAGGCTGGTAGGAAAGAACACGTAAGAGTTTACAGGGAGGAAGGCTTGCAGAGGCTGGAAGACACCCACCGAGAACACTCCCAACTCCCTGTGCCCACGAGGAGCTTCTCTCTCCGAAGGCTGGCATCACGAGACAGGGGCCAAGGCCTTGGACTCCACAGCTGACACTGCGGGTTCGAAGCCTAGGTCTGCTCCTCGTTAGTTGTAGGATTTGGAGCAAATTATTTAATTTGGTGGGGGGAGATCACAATTTCTTCTTTGGTAAGGGGCACAAAGGGATGTTCACTTTACAGAGCTGAGGGGATTAAAGGAGATGGGGATGTTGAATGCTTACACTGTGCCTGGGACCAAACAATATCTGGCCAATAGTAATAGTATTATAATTGCCTTCCCTGAGCCTATTAAATTTATTCAATTTACTCTTTCATGGTGTTTGAATTTCTACCGATAGGAAAATCATTTGGACCTAAAAAAAAATTTTTTTTTTTTTTTTTTTTTAAACAAAACTGAGACATCTGCAAGAAGGCCTAGAGGCTACTGTCTTTGTTACACTATTATGAATTAGTCTTATTGGACTGCTCACCTTTTGGGTTTTAATGTGAGCATGAGCATTGAGCAAATGGAAGAGCTTGACTGGGAAGCAGAAAAGATATATATATGTAAACATACAGCATTTGGCATGTATTAGCGGGCTGGGGAAGAATGGTCTGAAAGCAAACAGGAAGCATGCATGACCCCAGGACCCTTGGAGAGGAGGGCACCAGAAGCCAGGGAATTGTATGCGTAGACAGTTACAAGGACACCAAAGAAAGTGGGCCTATTTCAAAAGTTCGGCAGGGCCAATCTCTTCCCCGAGAAAGGAAACTCAGCACCTGGGTTTGAGCACGCTTAGTACACCAAGAGCTATATAAACTTTGACAGAACCATGACGGTCACCTCTTGTAAGGAACATGTCCTGTGGGATTCAGGAGAGTCACTTTCACATAAATATTCAGAATTTGGCACACTGCTTACCTACGGATGGCTTGTCGGATAATATCCTTCCTCATCGAGTAAACCATAATCAGTGCCCCCACGTAAGGGCCTCATGTTCATGTTTGTTCTGAACAGTAACAACCCTTTACAAGCAGCACGTGTCACCATCTGTAATCATTTCCCAAGGTTAAGTCCAGTCATCATTTCTAGGGTCTGAACTCCCAATGTCTACCCTACGTTAATCTGCTCCGGGAAGACCCTTAAAATGAACAGAACAGATCATTCTCACCCTCCATGACAAATGAATGCTTTTAAAGCTGCCACTTTCAACTCTTCACCATCAACTATTTCCTGAGTGGTTTCCACATGTAGGGAACTGCCAGGAAACATGCATTGTGGAAAAAGGCCTAAATCTGGATCCTTGCCTTCAGTGAGCTTATGATTTAGGTGGGGAAACATAATACAAATGTGTGAAAATAATTAGCAATTCTAACATATTCAAATTACTGTTTACAATATCCTTAGAAGAGACACAAGAAAATACAGGAATGACTAGCAAATTAACTCCTACGATAGGAACTTATTAATATATAATTATACTCATCTCTCCATAGAGAGAAATAGTAATTCTCTAACAGCATTAAGAAATGACCTCCTGTTGAGTAATCAGGGAAAACTTTATGGGAGAGGGAGACTTTGAATACCATCTTTAAGGATGAATGGAATTGATGGGTGCGGGGACCCTATATAATTATTGTATATTCTCAACACACTATGATGTCACCAAGCATCCCTTAAAGCTGACTCGACACCCTCCACTTTGCTTGGAAGATGCAGAGCACTGTCACACAGAAGGGCCATCTTTGACCATGAAGAGAGGAAGCATGCTTTCTTCCCCTCCACGAAAGGGTGAGCTATGGGGATGGATATGAAAGCAAAGGGAAAAGAGATATTCAAGGAGCCGATCCCATATATAGTTTGCATTTAAAAATGCTCTCATCATTCTTACAAATGACAGAAGGGATTTAGTATCCTCAGAAATATCTTTGATTGCTAAACCCATAAATTCGAGAGGATGGTATACCCATGCTTTCAGACATGCCAGGTTTCATTCTGGAAACACAACAGGTAATGGACTTTGGAGACCCCATTCTGCCATCTCACTGTTTGAAAAAGAGAAAGCTTTCTTGTGAAAAGCCCGCGGATGTTGGACGAAAACAGCTCTGCAATAATTTGACTCCTCAAGCAGACTTGGAAGAAACGGGCTTGCTTCCTTCGTGGTTAAACATCCACCTCAGTCTGATGTTAGTCTTGGAAACAGTCCCCGAGCGTATGAATCAGGTGCTCTTGGATTTTAGTGCACTGCATGTAGGTAAATGGGCCAAAGAACACGCCAGATTTCAGGGCCTATATTAACTGAGAAGAAAAAGATGTCAAATAGTATATTGCGAATGCCTCCATCCGCACAGTGGAAGAGAGACCATGGATGATGGAGATCTGGAGCAGTTTAATTATTCCCTATTTGCAGATCCTACAGCTGTCTGACTTTTCAGTTCTGACATGACTGAGGATGAATCATGCATCTGGTGGGCAGCTTAGGCGAGGCGCTTCTGCTGCCTCCGACGGCGGTTGCACGGGGTTATAACAGCAAGACCGCCTTGCAGAGGACAGCGCACCCTTCTCAGAGCGGGCGTAGACATTATACCATATTGCATCACACACAGCAACTCTTGAAAGAAAAGCAGGGGAAACCTACCTGACCCTTTCTGGACTGGCTCCATCCCCGGGGTAGCTTTGACGCTAAAGCCTGGTGCATGCTAGGGGGGCTTGCATCCAGGCACAAGAAGGAGCCAGTAACAGAAACGGACCTCCTAGAATCTGGAATAAGAAGAAAGAGTAAACCTCCGAGTCATCGTAGCCCCAGGGAGCATTTCAGATGGGCTACTGAGGGCATGTGGAACACAACGGGAATCTGGTACTTTACCTTCGTGGATCTACTTTTAAAAAAATGTGTGCCAGAACTCTCGGCTCTTCTTACAATTGAGGGTTCGAGATACTGGTTGGAGTTTGCTTCAAAAGCTGGCGAAAAGCACCTTAAAAAGAGGCTCTGTGAATGTACTTTGCTGGCGAAGGATTTTAGGAGGAAAAAGAAAATCCTCTTTACCATTTTTTCATCCTGTTGGCATGGAGCAGCTGGGATCTGTCCCATGCCTGTCCCACACATCAGAGCCCCTCGCCCTGAACCAACATCCAGCTGCAGTGCCTCGGGAATCTGCAATGTCACTCGGCTTCCGCCTCGTTCTCTGCAAAGTGAAGTCATAGGGACGGATCAGCCAACCTGACTTCTCACTACCCTGCCCAGAATCCTTTGTGAACTGAAATGAGTCATCGCTCCAAGAAAAGCTACAGCCTCTGGTGGTCGGTGCAGGCTCCTTTGTCTGTGCAGCAAGGAGACTCCGGGCTGGGACTGTACCCCAGGCCTGGGGCTGCGAGGGGTACATCCTCCTCTCCAAGGGGTCCAGGTCCCCTCCCGTGCCTGCACTGAGCGCCAATTCAGATATTTTTTTCATCATGAGAACAGCAGGAAAGGGCACACACTTCCAGATGCTTGAAGGAAACACACACACACACACACACACACACACACACTAAAATGGATCTAGCATCAGATACTCACCAGTCCGTAATTATAAACCTGACCCATTCTCTCTCTCTTTTTTTTAAGCCTGGCTTTTCATGGTGATGAAGGACGCATCTCCTTCCTGTGTGTAACAGGCGGTTCTACTGTACACTGGATCAAAGTTTAGCTGCAGTGAGCTATTTGTCATAAATTCCAGTCTCCGCGCAAGCCCTTGCAAGCCTGGCCCTCCTCGTTCCCGGCACAGCCCGCAGGCTTGCAGCAAAGACGGCCCGCCGCTCGCCGCCGCCCGCCGCCGCCGCCGTCGCCGCCGCCGCCGCCGGGTGCAGCCTCTGCGGCCGCCCGGGGTAGGCAGTGTTGGGAATGAGGTCACTATGTCAGGAACTCGTTTGCGACGCCTCTCCTGAGCTGGCAACACCCCTGGAACTGCACCCGGGGGCAGGCCTTCGCCTGGTTTTCTGGATCGCCGTTTCCTCTGCTTTTTTTTGAAAAACAAAAATCCTGCGTCTGAGATCAGTAAAGGCAAAAAATCCAAAACAAAACCAAAAGACCCCGCTTGTGCATGTGTATGCAAACGCATGTTTCGGGGCACTGTTTGGGTATCATGAGCCCTGCACCGACTACCGCGTGCACACGCACGTGTGCGTGTCATATTTATAGACACACACACACACACACACACACACCCCGAACCACAGAGAAAATGATTCATCTCTATTTAGAGTATGAGACACCGCATATAAACAACTGGAGAGGAAAGGGGGGGGAGTTTGGCAGAGGGGAGAGGAGGAGAGGAGTCTCGTCAGTCACGTTCGAGCCACAGAAAAATGGAGTCTGGAGGAAAAGCATCATTAAGGAAGAAGCGAAGTCCGCTGTGTGAGTGATGACGGGGTCCGACTGCCCCCAAAGAAATGACACCGTCGTGGGCGCCTCTCACACTGTCTGCCCTCGGGAACAAAACAGGTGCCAAGAAATGACCCGATACGTAGGAACCAAGTAGATTTGGGGGGCGGAGGCTGTTTGCACAGCCAAGTCCCTACATCCTCGTGAACACAGCAGCTCGCCCACGGCGAATACGAAGCAGAGGGCGCGACCAGAGCTGGCCGCCCAGAGATGTAACGAATCTCTCGTTACAGACCATCCCAAATCACCGAGGCAGAAGGATCCCCAGGCTCTAGTCCCACCATGATCACACTCTCTCTTCATTTCTGTGATTTAGCCGATGGTCCACCTCTTCCCGCAGGAGCCTGTGCCTACCTCACCCCCAACACCCCCAGGACGAAGGTTCTCCCTCCCCGAGCTGAGTCCTATGACCCCACACAGTGATTCCCATTCTGCCCTCGGAAAATAAAAAATTTATAACCCTCTTCTGCCCGACAACTCATGAAGCAGCTACAAATAAAAATCCCGTCCCTACATTCCAAATCACTTCTCCCACCACCTATGGTTTGAGACACATTGTAAGTAGGCCCGTTACAGGCTCATTTAGTGACCGACTGATACACTTGGTCTTAACACTGTTAAATAAAACTTCTTCAACTCCTCCAACCATCTGACATTTTCTAAATCCTCTGCCCTCGTGGTTTCCCTCCTTTGCTTCTGTGGGTCGGTTTCCCTCCTGAAACGTTGTGCGGAGGGCTGGGCACCCTCTGGCCCTATGACTAGATCTAAATAGAGATACCTTTAGCTCTGGCAAGGTAAGACCCTCTGGGGAAACTCTGGACCACCAGACCACCTCTTGATAGCTAAAATTTCCAGTTTCCTCTGTGATACAGAAAAGGTTAAATAAATGGATAAAGAGGGGCGCCTGGGTGGCTCAGTGGGTTAAAGCCTCTGCCTTGGTTTGGCCATGATTCCAGGGTCCTGGGATTGAGCCCCACAACGGGCTCTCTGCTCAGCAGGGAGCCTGCTTCCTCCTCTCTCTGCCTGCCTCTCTGCCTACTTGTGATCTGTATCTGTCAAATAAATAAATAAAATCTTTTTAAAAAATAAAATAAAAGGATAAAGAAAAAAAATACCCCCCCAAAAGATGGAAATTTACCATAAAAACGTATTCAAAATTTCTAATATCCAAATATGTAAGTTTCTACCTAGACATGGGTCCCCTGTGCCCATATTAGAATCTCATCTAAGCTTTCCAAGGACCCAGCAAAGTAAGTACTGTTATTATCCCCATTTTCAAGAGATTCCCTGGGACACCTGGGTGGCTCAGTCAGGTAAGCCTCTGACTTCGGCTCAGGTCATGATCTCAGGGTCCTGGGATCAGCCCCACTTTGGGGTTCCCACTCACCTGGGAGACTGCCTGTTCCTCTGCCCCTATCCCTGCTCATGCTCTCTTTCTCCCTCAAATAAATAAATAAATAAATAAAATCTTCCAAAAGAGAGAGAGAGAGATTAACTGTCTTCCTCAATTTCCGCAGCCAGTTAAGTGACAGAAGCAAGATTTAAACCCTGGGCAACAGGCACCAGGGTCTATGCTGGGTTTTGGGTTTTTTTTGTTTGTTTGTTTTTGTTTTTTTAATGAAGGACTTTATTAATTTTTTTCTTTCAAGATTTTATTTAATGATTTTTATTTTATTTATTTGACAGACAGAGATCACAAGTAGGCAGTAAGGCATGCAGAGAGAGAGGAAGGGAGGCAGGCTCCCTGCCCAGCAGAGAGCCTGATGCAGGGCTTGATCCCAGGACCCTGGGATGATGAACTGAGCCAAAGGCACCCACTGAACCACCCAGGTGCCCCTCAAGATTTTATTTAAATTCAAGTTAGCTCACATATAGTGTATTATTAGTTTCAAGGGTGAAATTTACGGATTCATCAGTTCCAAGTAACACCCAGTGCTCATTCCATCACGTGCCCTCCTCAATGCCCATCACCCAGTTACCCCATCTCCCACACCCCCTCCCCTCCAGCAGTTCTCAGTTTGTTTCCTGGAGTTAATAGCCCATGCTTTTAACCAACACACATATTGCCTCCCGACTATTATCATAAAATTACCACTACAAACAATTTTTTTTAACCTATACCTCTATTTTTACATTTAAATGGAAGGCCATTCACTTCATTAGCACATGAGGCCAGGGAGATTAAGTTCACAGGCGGGGACCGTGGTTACCTCCGCCAGTTCTGCCAGGAGTGTTGGGCTGCCCTCCCGCCTCACCCCACCGCCAGAGTGACTGAATGATGGTGCGGAGGATGGTAACTGATCGGCCAACACAGTAACCATAAGCCCATCTTGCTGCCCTACTCGAAGCATGGGGAATTTGATAATGGACAAAATCCATCATAAAATAAAGGCAAGAAAGGCCTGATGTTTTCTGATGTTTTCCATACCAGTCTGATGGGGAGATAAACTCAAGAAACCACAGACAGGGGGCGCCTGGGTGGCTCAGTGGGTTAAAGCCTCTGCGTTAGTCTCAGGTCATGATCCCAGGGTTCTGGAATCGAGCCCCAAATCCGGCTCTCTGCTCAGCAGGGAGCCTGCTTCCTCCTCTCTCTGCCTGCCTCTCTGCCTACTTGTGATCTCTATCAAATAAACAAAGAAAATCTTAAAAAAAAAAGAATCCACAGACGTTATTAGCAGTCCTCCTCCTCCCCGCTCCCCGCCCCCCGTGCCTCTTGCTACTTTTAACAACAGCTTTGGTGTCACAGTAAAGGTTCACAAACGTCCCACAGACTGTCGCGGAGGTGCTGTGCTCCGTGGAGGAGGTGTGCACAGGCGCTGTCCCTGACACCAGACTGGACTGGTTCCTTGGCAAACGAGCACACCGTAGCACCCTCCCGTGATCCAGTCACGTGGGGTTTTACAGAATGCTTTGATGACCAGACGGAGGAGCACAGTTCAAGGGCAACAGTCTGAGGCAGCCCGGCAAGACTCTCAAATCAGTTAAAAATATGCATTGGGTACCCAGGTGCAAAGTCCTAGTGTAAGTATGGAGATCTGAACGTGTTTCAACAGCGCACCTAACGCAGGCTACGTACACTGGTACACGCAAACTTTTTTACAAGCAAATGACATGGTCTCTCCTCTCAAGAAGCTTGTAAGACACTTGAGGGGATGAGATAGTCACGCATCAAAAGCACAAAGAATACAAGACAATGTCTGTCCAAGAGGAGGAGCAGTTAGCAGGTGCCTCTGAGAATTCTGGAGTAAAGCACCTGGCCAGTGAAGTCAAGAGTGGCTCAAAGGTAAAGGCAAATCTCTCCTAAAATCTGGGCTGGTGAGAGAGAAGAGAAAAGGCACACTCATGGGAACGTGAGCTCTGTGAAGAGAGTCTCTGCATGCCTCGTGTTTACAGATGTGCTCCGGAGACGTGGCCAGCCAATGGTAGGCACGAAGTAAGCACGTGCTGAATGAACGAATGACCTGGGGAGGGCAGGTATGAAGCCAGGAATGGAGGTGCTGATGCGGGGAGGGGGGAAGCATGAGGTGGACCTGCCTGTGGCTGAGCGGTCATCCCGGAGCACAGAGGGAGGGAGGCTAAGGGGTGGCCTAAGATGAGATTAAGAATGGTCTCTCATGGATTAGAAAATGACCCAGGTTGTATTAGCAATGAATTCTGCTTGGCATTTGTTATAGATGTTAGTAAGTGTCCTCCTAAGAAGCACTACCCCTGCAGGAAACCCTCATTCTCCAAAAACAAGTGTTTATAAGCTTAGTGGCCCATAAGAGGAACGGAATGTTGACAGGATGACCAGACATTGCCTCCCGCGGGGCCTTCTCTGCACCTCCCATCACCACACAGAAGCCTGCAATGCCAAGACTCTCTCTGCTTTGCCAGAACATACCAATGGAGGAGGGGAAAAAATCCTAGTCTGCAACAATATTACACTACACTTACCCTAATTCGATGTAGCTCAAGTCAACAAACATTTCTTAAATACGACATGTAAGACCATGCTTGTTGCTGACGAAGTTATAGTGTCCAGCCCCACAGCTCCATGTCAGTCTCTGCGTCCTTCAAGGCAGACAGGAAAAGCGTACCGTGAGACCAAAGAAACCCGTTGATTTCTGAGCCAAGACCAAGGTGGCCGGAAGCACGGTGGGAACTGGGGAGGGCTAAAGGAAGGAGGTGGCAGCTGAGGTGGCCCCGAAGATGGGTAAGCAAAGAGGGAGGGAGAAGAAACCTGGGGATCTTTCGAGACAGCAAAGCAGTGTGCTGAGAGACCACGTGGCTTTGAGAGTACAAACAAGGTGCTTTGGGGAAGGGCTGGCGGCTGACCTTGCTGGACCAGCAGGGCTGAAGGAGATGGGTACAGATAAAGCCAGAGCAGTCGACTGAGACAAGAGTTTGAAGGGCAGAAAATTGTTGGAGAAGGGCATTACGGGTTCTTATGGGGGCGGAGGTGCTGTTCATGCTGTAAGTTTAGGTTCCCAAGGGAAGAGAGTATAGGAAACACCCAAAGAGAGAACAGAATGAATGAGCGACACAACGGAAGAGCCTGTTGAGAGGGACCCAACAAGCTACCTGAACAAGGAACACAGAGAAGTGCAGAGATGTGAGATACTGTTCTGTTTCCCAAAGGAACTGTCCAGAAGGTCCGGCAGGAAATATTAAAGGTACCATTCACAAAGCATTTCTAGAAGCATCGTGTACACCTACCATGACTTGCCCAGAATTGATCCAAAAGCCTGTCTGGGCTCGGGTGATAGTCTGACATCTGAAGCGGTGCCCAGAGTAGAATATTAGTTCAAATTGAGAAATGAAAGGAAGAGGAGAAATCTGCTGAAGAGAAATCCCTGGGCACCAATAATGGACCAGAACTTCCTGGTTGCATGAACGCTGATTTAAAAAAAAAAAAAAAAAAAAAAAAGGCACAAATTTAAAATTCAATGAAAGTGATTTCAGAAACAGAAAGTTCTGAAGTCTTCAAGGGCTTTATAGGCCAGGGTGTACCGAGGTGAGTGGCTTATTGTTAGGTGGCAGAAGAAACTGCAGTTATGGTTGGGTTCAATGCTGCAGAGCACAGGCAAGCAAACTAAGTATTTTAAGAACAAATAGACTTGTGGTATCCCAGCAGGCAGTGGGGTTCGCCTACAGGACCACAGAGTGAAGAATAAAGTTATTCTACATGACTTCCTAGAATCCTCAAACGTCTCGATTTGGGGCAGCTGGGTGGCTCAGTTGGTTAGGCGTCTGCCTTCGACTCCGGTCATGATCGCGGGGCTGGAATCCAGCCCCACATCCAGGGTCCTGGGATCGAGCTCCCCATCGGGCTCCCTGCTCCATGGGGAGTCTGCTTCTCCCTCTCCCTGGACCCCTTCCCCTGCTCGTGTACTCATGCACTTGCTCGCTCTCTCTCAAATAAATAAAATCTTAAAAAAAAAAAAAAAGTCTTTGGATTAGATCAATTCTCCTGGCATTAGGAAGACACAATAATGATATTTTATGAGCTGCACAAGGCACGGAAAGTGATCTTGTATATCAACATTTGACTGAAGAAAATCCTGGGGTCCAAATGGGGGGGGATACTTGCCCAAGGTTACCGAGAGTTGGTAGCAAAGCCAGAGGTAGCCCCCAGAGGTCCTGATTCCTAGTGCAGACATCTCTCTATTATTCTGAAATACCTTGTAAAATTTATTAAAAGAACATTAAATTCCAAGGCTTTTCTGGATGCATTTTGGCTATTATAAATGAAGCAGGCAGATGTCCAACTTTCCATTCTTCACTCTGGTATAAATTATTTTTCTGCCCTTGGTTCTTCTAATCAACATCCAAAGAAGATAAGGAAGGAAAAGATAAAAGTGAAGTCAGAAAAACTGGGAGCCGGGGAGTTTTCAGGTAAAAGACAGATTTTAAATTTGATGTTTTGATACTAAACTTTAAGAAAACTAGGGGAAGGGGCGCCTGGGTGGCTCAATGGGTTAAGCCTCTGCCTTCAGCTCAGGTCATGATCTCAGGGTCCTGGAATTGAGCCCTGCATCGGGCTCTCTGCTCAGTGGGGAGCCTGCTTCCTCCTCTCTCTCTCTGCCTGCCTCTCTGCCTACTTGTGATCTCTGTCAAATAAATAAATAAAATCTTAAAAAAAAAAAAAAACCTAGGGGAAGACACGGGGAAGTGAAATGATATAATTTAATTTAACATCATATAATTCCATTATAATTTTATTACAAAAGCATCTGCATTTGTGGACTATTCGTTTCCAACACACTGGGTGGAAAGTCACCTAGTACATCCCAGGCAGTGGTACTCAGTATTTTCAACTTCAGAGGATGGGGACATGGGCCCAAAGAAAGCCCACACAGTCAGCCGGGAAAAAAGATTCTGTTTTGAAGTCTTCCCCAAATTCAGGCAAGCTATATAGTACACTCTGTAATATATCACTTTTTGTCTTAATAGTAAAAGTTTAAAAAAAATGTTTCCCCTGAACATCACTCAACATGACTTTCCGAAACCTACAAGGGAACGAGCTCAAGGAGGCCTGTCCACATTTGTCTCGAGGTTGTATAAACTTGCAGTGTAAGTCCCAGTCCCCGGAGGCAAATACGACCCCAATTGGAGAGGCAACAACTACATGTGAAAACACACCAGAAAGTGGTATTTCCCAATTCATTTTCAAAGTTATCCTCCGTATTTCTGCAGCTTTAAAGACAGACGATGATAGAGTCCTAGAGCTCTGTTAGCTGGAATTAGTTAGAAGGTCAAAGAGCTGAGAAACTGAATTACTTTATCACTGGCTTATTTAATTATGGCCAAGTTATTCTCTCTGTGGGCTGCATTCCTCCTCTGTAAGATGGAATCAGGAAAAACGAAAAAAGAAGGAAAGAAAGAAAGAAAGAAAGAAAGAGAAAAAGAAAGAAAGAAAGAGAGAAAAAGAACGTTGCAAAGCCTGCCATATTTTTTAAAAGGAGACATATCTATAGAACTAACCTCTGACCTCAAGGTGCTTCCAATTAACTGAAGAATGAAAAGTCAACACACATGAAAAGAAGGTATCACACTACCTCCCCAAGAAAACTATGAATAAGTGGGGAAAAATTACGGCAAACCAAGTCCAGACGGAGTGTAAAGAAATACCCCAGCCAAACATTTTCGATCACAGAGCTGAACTCCGCACGCCTGGGTTGGGTTCCTCCTGCTTACAGGTTCCAACAGAATGCCGTCGCAAGGGGGGAGCCACTAATCCAAACACACGCTTCGGGGGAACTGGGGTCCCTCCAGCGTGCTGCTCGTCTGACACATCCATAAACCCTGGGCTGACTCGCACGTCTACACTATTCCAACTGACTCAAGTGAGAACAGGATTTGGACTGTACTTCCTGGACTCTACAAAGTGTTTGAAAACAGTGGTTTCAGCACCTAAAACAGGCAAATAGCTATTGACAGAAAAACAACAATAACATTATGTGGGCTTGGGTTTCCTCTAAGTAGTCATTTCACAGACTTCTACTTATCCGCTAACTGCTTTGGCTGACGTTAGTCCAATCTTCAATGTCATCTCCACATGTCATCGCAAGGAAGTCAGAGTGTACATTTGTATTCACAAAGTGTTTACGAAACTAGGGAAAAAAATCATAAAGTTCTGGAGTCAAAAGATATAAGCCAGTCGTATTCTCTTTTATCTGTCTAGAACGAATGCATAAAAAAATTAGAATTTCTATGCTTAGTGATCCCTGTGATTATACACTCATCTATATTTGCTCTGTCCAATACAGTAGGTACTAGCCATGTTTGTTTTTGTTTTTAACTTTAATTTAATTTGAATTAAATAAATTTAAATTTAGTTCCTTGGGGCACCTGGATGGCTCAGTCTTTAAGTGTCTGCCTTCAGCTCAGGTCATGATCCCAGGGTCGTGGGATCGAGCGCTGCGTTGGGTTCCTGCCTCAGAGAGAAGCCTGCTTTTCCCTCTCTCACTCCCCCTGCTTGTGTTATCTCTCGCTGTGTCTCCCTCTCTCTGTCAAATAAATAAATAAAATCTTTAAATAAATAAATAAATAAATGCATTTATTTTAGTTCCTCTATTTCAAGTGCTCATTAGCTAACATGGGGCCAGTATGCACCATACTGGGCTTGGCATATATGGAATATTTCCATCATCTCAGAAAGTTTTACTGGACAATAATGATCTAGTTAATCAACAAGCAAGCACAAGAATATCAGGTACCATTCACTATTACCATAAAAACCTATAATTTTTAGATGTAAATTTTTTAAATTAACATACCCAAATCAAGGAATTTCTTAATGTTCAACATCTATGGGTTTGTTCTTTCTTTTTTTTTTTTTTTTTAAAGATTAATTTATTTGACAGAGAGAGACACAGCGAGAGAGGGAACACAAGCGGGGTGAGTGGGAGAGGGAGAAGCAGGCTTCCCGTGGAGCAGGGAGCCCAATGTGGGGCTTGATCCCAGGACCCTGGGATCATGACCTGAGCTGAAGGCAGCCACTTAATGACTGAGCCACCCAGGTGCCCCAACATCTATGGATTTTAACGCATATGTGGATTCATGTAGTTATACCAAGACCAGGGGAACAATTCCATCACCCCCTCCCTCCCAGAACTCCTTCGTCCCTCCCAAAACACTCCTAACCCCTGGAAACAAGTGGTATGCCCATGTTGTTGCATGTAGGAGGAATGGGATCGCTGGGTCATATGGTAAGAGTGTATTTACCTTTACAGCAAACTACCAAACTACTTTCCAGATTGGCGAGGCAATTTTGCAATCCACTGAGCAGTGTATTTCTAGAAGTTTTTCATAGATTTCTTGAGATTTTTCTCCATGGTCACTCACGTTGTCTGCAAATAGGAACAGTATTATTACAACCTGCAAGCCTTTTAGTTCCTTTTTCTATAGGAAGGTTTTTTTTAGGAATTCTAGCATGTTGTTGAATAGGGATGGCAAGAATGGACATCCCTGTCTTGTTCCCAGGGTTAAGGGGAAATCGTTCAGTCTTTATTAAACATGATGTCAGCAGCAGAGTTTTGTAGACGTTCTTTATCAGGTTAAGGAAGTTGCTTTCTATTCCCAGATGAGGAGATTTTATCATTACTGTATGCTGAATTTTGTCGATTACTTTTTCTGAATCAATTGATATTATCATGTGATTTTTTTTCCCCCTCCTTTAGTTTTTTAACATGGTAGATTACAACAATTGATTTTCAAATGCTGAATTCGCCCTACATTCCAGGGCTAATCTCCACTTGGTCACGGTCTGTTATTCTTTTCGTGTATTGCTGGATTCAATTTGCTAATATTTTGGGGAGGATTTCTGCATCTAAGTTTATGAGGTGTATTGGTGTGTGGTTTTACTGTACTATCTGTGTCTGGTTGTGGCATAAGGATAAGGCTGGTTTCATAAAATGAGTTGGGAAGTGTTGCCTCTTCTCTTTTCATGTCAAATCGGTGGTATTTCTTCCATAAACGTTTGGTAGAAAACTTTTTGGACCTGAAGTTTTTGGAAGTAAAATGTTAACTGTAAGTTAAATGCATTTGAAGGATAGAGAACTATTCTGGTAACCTACTTCGTCTTGAGTGAGTTCTGATAGGATGTTCTTTCTAGGATTTGGTCCATTTCATCTAAATTGTTGAATGTATGTGCACAGACAAGTTTGCAGTACTTACTTTTTTTTTTTTTAAGATTTTATTTATTTTATATAGAGAGAGACAGCAAGAGAGGGAACACATGCAGGGGGAGTGGGAGCAGGGCTCAATCCAGGACCCCCCCGGATCATGACCGGAGCCAAAGGCAGATGCTGGCAACTGAGCCACCCAGGCACCCCAGTAATCACTTATTTTTAATGTCTGTAAGATCTGTAAGGATATGCCCTCTTTCACTCCTAATAGTCACAATTTGCATCTTATTTCCTGGCCAATTTGGCTAGAGGTTTATCAATTTTACTGCTATTTTTGAAGAACCAGCTTTGACTTCATTGGCTTTCTCCATGAATTTTGTGTTGAAATTCCTTGATGTCTACTCTATTATTTCTTTCCTTCTGCTTGCTTTGAATTTGTTTTGCTCTTGTTTTTCTCGTTCCTTAGGCAAAAGCTTAGGTTGTTCATTACAGAGCTATTCTTCTTTTCTAACATAAGCACTTAATCTATATATTTCTCTCTAAGCCCTGCTTCATCTGCTTCATATGAATTGTGATATGTTATATTTTCATTTTTGTTCACCTCAAAACACTTTCTACTTTTCCTGAGACTTCCTCTTTGATCCATGGATTATTTAGAAAAGGTTGTTTAATTTCCTAGTATTTGGGGATTTATCAGCTACCTTTCTGTTGTTGATTTCTAGCTAAATTCCATTATGGTAAAACAGCACACTTTGAATTATTTCAATTCTTTTAACTGCTTTTAGGTTTATGTTTCAGGATATCATCTATCTTTGTGAATGATCTCTGAGGATTTGAAAGGAATGTATATTCTGCTATTTTGAGGAGGAATGTTTTAAAAATGTCATTTGGATCTAGTTGATTAATGATATTGTTCAGTTTTTCTATATTCTTACTGGTTTTCTACTTACTTACTCTATCAATTACTGCAGGACTCATGTTGAAGTCCCCAACTATAATAATCTATTTCTCTTTTAGTCCTATCTTGTCTCATGTACTTTAAAGCTCTGTTATTAAGTACAAATATTTTTAATACATTCTTTTGAAAAGACAAAATTTTTTTGTAAGAGTACTTAACCATGAGATCTGTCTTCTTAACGGATTTTAAGCGTACAATACAATACTGTTCTCCAGGGGCACTTCTTATACATCAGATCGCTAGAACTTATTCATCTTACAAAACTAAAATTTTATACATGTCATCAATGAGCAACTCCCCATTTCTCCCCTCTCCCCCCAGTCCCTAGCAAACACCTCTCTATTCTTTGCCTCCATGAGTTTGCCTATTTTAGATATATTAAGTAGAATCCTGCAGTATTCATCCTTCTATGACTGGCTTACTTCACTTAGCCTGGCATCAGGGTTCATCCATGTTGTTGCATATTGTAGAATATCTTTCTTTTTCGAGGCTGAATGATACTGCATTGTATGTATGTATGATCTTTTGCTTATCCTTCATCTGTCATGGACATTTAGGTTGCTCCACATCTTGCCTATTGTGAACAGTGTTACAAGGAACACAGGAGTGCTAATACCTCTTCAAGATCCTGCTTTCAATTCTTTAGAGTAAATAAGAAGTGGTATTTTTGGATCATATGGCAATTCTATTTTTAATTTTTTGGAGGAAATTTTACACTGTTTTCTATAGTAGTCGCACAATTTTGCATTTCCACCAATGGTGTACAAGAGTTCCAATTTCTCCACAACCTCACCAGCACTTGTCTTTTTTGTTTTATTTTGTTTTTTGATAATAGCTATCCTAACAGGTATGAGGCAATATCCCACTGTGGTTTTGATTCCCATTTCCCTGATGGTTAGTGTGTTGGCATCTTTTCATATACCTGTTGGCTACTTGCATGTCTCCTCTGGAGAAATGACTATTTAAGCCTTTAGCCCATTTTAAAATCAGGTTGTTAGTTTTTTTATTTTTGTTTTTGCCACTGAGTTATAGGAGTTCCTTATATATTTTAGAAATTAACCTCTTCTTGAATATATGGTTTATAAATATTTCCTCCCATTTTAGAGGTTGCACTTTTACTCGATTTTGTTGCTGTGCAGAAGTTTTTTAGTTTGATTTAGTCCAACTTATCTAATTTTGTTTTCATTATCTGTGGTTCTGGTGTTAAATCCAATGACAATCATTAAAGTCACTGAAATCATTCAGTGGAAAACAATAAAATAATTTCCAAGACTAATGCATGAACCTGCCTGTTTTCTTCTAAAAGTCCTATAGTTTGAGGTCTTACATTTAAGTCTTAATTCCATTTTGACTTCATTTTTGTGTATGGTGGAAGAGGTACATACACTTTTTGCATCATCCTTGTGAACGTACCCATTCATTTTTGTGCAACAATCCTCTTTATCCCCAATAATTTCCCTTGCTCGGAAGTCTCCTTTTTTTGACATTGATATAGCCACTGCAACTTTCTTTTGATTAGTGTTTACATGGTATGTCATTTTACCTTTTACTTTTAACCTAGTCACATCATTATATCTAAAATGTATTACTTGTAGACAACATATCCCTTGGTCATTTTTAAAAATTCACCCTGACAATCTCTGTTATTTATTTGGTATATTAGACCATTTATATTTAATGCAGTTGTTTATATGTTGGGATTTACATCTACCACTTTTCATGCTTCTACCCTCATTTTGTTCCTGTTCTCCTCTTATTTTCATTTGGAATATTTGAATACTTTTTACTATTCTATTTTAATTCACCTGAGTTTCTATTAATTTCTTTATATAGTTGTTTTAGTTGTTCCTCTAAACATTTCAGTATATATGTTTAACTTTTCATAGTCTGATTAGAATTAATATTTTACTTCACTTCAAGTGAAAAACCTTACCACCATATTGGTTCCTTTACTCTCCTGTTTTTATGTTATAGTTTATACACACTGCAAAGTTCAGCACCTTTTTAATATGTTATATTTTTATATACATTTTTCATCATTATACATATTTTATAGAACTTAAGAAAAAAAAAGTTAACTATATTTAGCCAGATACATATCATTGTTGCTTTTCTTTCATTCCTGATGTTCCAAGTTTTCCTCTGGTATTTTCTGTCTATCAGTATTTCTCTTAGAGCAGATCTCTGGCAGTGAATTTTTCTTTGTTTTGTCTTATTTTATCTGAAAATGTCATTATTTCACCTTTGTATCTGAAGGATATGTTCACTGGATATTTTAAAAATATTGTTCCATGGTGTGCGTGGGTGGCTCAGTTGGTTAAGTGTCCAACTCTTGATTTCAGCTCAGGTCATGATATTATGGGCCATGAAGCTGAGCCCTGCACCAGGCTCTGTGCTCAGGAGAAGTCTGCTTGAGATTCTCTTGTTCTTCTCCCTCTGTCCCTCCCCCAACTTACACTCTCCCCACCAATCTCTAAAAATAAATAAATAAATCTTTAAAAAATATATTGTTCCACTCCATTCTGGCCTTCATGGTCTCTAAAGAAAAATCTGCAGTCATTCTACTTGTTTTATTATGTATCATATTTCTCTAGCTGCTGTCAAGATTTTTTCCTGTTTAACCTTCAGCAATTTATGATGTATCTGGGAATGGATTTATTAGAGTTTATCCTGTTTAAAATTTGCTGGGCTTTTTCAATCAGAAAGTCTGTCTTTTGCCAAATTTAGAAAGTTTTCAGCTATTATTTCTTCAAGTATTTTTTCAGATCACATTAGACCTTTGATGACAAAAATGTTAGACACTTTGGTATTGTCCCAAATCCCCCGAGAACTGTTGGTTTTTTTCTTTCAATATTTTGTTCTCAGTTGTTGAGACTGAATAACTTCCATTGATCGATCTTCAAGTCCAGACTTTGATTAGCTCCATTCTGTATCGAGCCCTTGCCTAATTTTTAATTTTGGTTATTCTAGATTTCAATGCTAAAACCTTTGATTCTATATTACATCCTCTATCCCTTTCCACTCCACCTTCTTATTCTTTTTCAAGAGCGTTTATCCACGCTTTTTGAACCATAATTATAATAGCTGATTTGAAGTCTTTGTCTAATAATTTCAACATGTGACACTTCAGCCTGGCAACTGCTGACTCTCCTTTACCATACAAATGGAGATTATCCTGGTTCTTCATATACTAATTCTGAGTAATGTTTATTAATATGTTGTGAGTCTCCAAGTCTTTAAATCCTAAGGAAAAAGTTGATTTTTTTTTTTAAAGCATGGTGATCAACGTGGTTAAGTTCAGGCTGCAATTTCCAAACCACCTCCGTCAGGTGTGATTTGAATGTCGGTGTGCTCAAAGCTTTTGCAAGGCTATTTGGATCTGTCCCTGTACATACCATTGAGTAGTCAGTCTGAGAATTTTGTTATGGTCTGGTTCATATGTCACATCTCAAAGTGTTTAGAATGCTGCTTAAGGTCCAGATCCACACATGTGCTGCTTAGAAGTGGACCCAGGAGTTCACACAACATTTTATGTGACAGCTCTCTTGGTGATCCCTCCTCTTGGTGATCTCCTCAACACTTACCAGTCCCCTGAGGTCCTTCTGCCAAAAGGCTGGGGCTTTGGTTTCCTTGCTCAATCATGTACTTCTGGCTACTGTCTCAGTTAGACTGGTGCCAAACTGTAGGAGGACAGAGTGAGGGAAAAAAAGTAATGGGAATTTACCCCACACTCTTGGGACCATGGTTCCTCTCATCAGAGAGAAGGATTCCCCTATCCTTACAATTTGAGATGACTACCCACCCTGACTGCTGTTATCTCTCTGCAGGATGACTATAAGTTGGACAGGAGAGAATGAAAAAAGAAGAAACAAAATAGTGCCTTCTCTCGCTCATCTGAACATAGGAGTCCACTTTTCTACTTTTCAGACCAAAAAGTGAGGACTTCTTTTCAAGATCTTTCTGTTCACACCATTGTGCCTTACTGGGTTTTGGGCCACTGTTGAGTCTATGCCATGTGATAGCAGAGAGGGTATAAAGAAGAAACTCACAACCAGTTGGGTGGTACTTCAAATTCTGGTCTCCTTTCCCATTTGCCTGCTACTACCATTTCTTTTCAAGTGTCCTCACGTGGCAGCTTAATGTCTTCTGTGCAAAATTCACAGTTCCATTCAGTAGGAAAGACGGGGTGGAGTATGCGTATCCATCTTACTCACAAATGGAATCTTCTTTTTATTGTAATTGCTTTTTCTTGTTTAAAAACCATAATCATAAATAAGTCAGCACTGTTGACAATAAAAGCCAGTATGTTAACTTTGGTCTTTGTTTTCCTTTTATAAAAACTTATTTTCATTTCAGGATGTATTTAATGAAGATGGTTTTTTAAATTGTTTAATTTTAGCTGCGAAAAGATTTCACTTCAGCTCGTCCATTTCTCACATATCAAATACCTCCCCCTATCCCACCTCGGTGATAATGGTAGATAGACATGGTTAACTTAGATTTACTGCCTTTTTTGTGGCCTCTTTAGCACAGTGTTTTCTCTAAAGTCACATAGAGAAGCTAACATGATTGACACGAGTGCCATTCTCTCATTCCCTGCATCCAGCCTCCGGCACGAGGACTAATGAGCTTTGTCATCAGTGTTAGATGGATCAGGGGCAGTGAGGCACCCACACTCCCCACAAACGAGATCATTAACATCAAATGTCATTATTGCGTTCTCTGCTTCCCTCTTTGACCCTCTCTCTTTTATCCACACTACACATGGCGTGGTAATAGGTGCTTCAAAGACTCCCTTCTTTGCTCTGGCTGAAGCCGTTATTACTGAGAGGAGAAACAAGCATGGCCGGATACTTTTACTCAGATTTGTTCAGTTCTCTTACTTTTACTTTAGACTGTTGGCCTCTGTGGTCCCCAGAGGCATGCCACTCACTTTATGTGGTACACGAGCATGACTAGCCTCTGTACTCTACCAACTCCAAACATTCCAAAAAAAGCAAAACTCCCAACAACATAGTCCCACCCATAAGTCATTTTACCGCCATATTCCAATGGCCTTCTGACTGGGGGGGAGGAGTAGTATTACCTATTGACACCTTAAAAACGGTCCATGAAGACAATTTTCACATCGCCGATATCATTCTGTGTGACAGAGCTGGGGCAGTTTAGTCATCACAGGACAGAAAGCACCTGTTGAACAGAAATCGCTAGTGGGCACATGAAGAGTAGGCAAGGCGTATTTATAATTCTACGCTCCTGGGGACGCCTGGGTGGCTCAGTTGGTTATAATTCTACGCTCCTGTGGAGTAAAAGCGACAAGTCCTATCTGCAGTAGGAGCAGATTTGATAGAAAAGGTTTATGTATCATGGATACACTTTCCTCCTCAGCCCAAATGAGGATCTTAATTCGGGCTACTGGCAACCACGCTGTGGTGGGGGAGAGAGCAAGGGAGAGAAGAAGGCCACTGGGCTCAAACTGCTTCAGACAGCACCCCCGCTGTTCGTGGGAAGCCACCATGTTCCTTCAGCTACGAGGTGACTGCCCTTTGTTCTGCATGACTCTCTCCATGACACGTGAAGGGTACATGCCCCCCTGGGGAAGGGAGGCTCAATGATGTGACCTGGGTCAGGGAATGAGGCCCAGGAGCCTCCCCCTCAGAGAGTGACAAGCTTGCTTGGTCTGTTCTAGAGTGTGGTGGCCTGTGGAGTTCCCCCACCCAACTGAGAAAACACAGCTTTTGTGTCTATGCGGTGCCTAGGGAGTCACTTAAACTGAGTTACCAGTGCAGATGTCTCTGAGAGGTATTCACATGGCGAAGGCCACCAAAGAGGTCAGTACAATCCTTACTGAAACAATGACAAATTATAAAGTAAGTAAAATTTGATTTCTAACTCAAACGGGGGACAGAACTGCTCAACCTCTCCCCCACCCCTCATTGCCCCCCCACCACACACACACCCTGGCGCTACAGAGAGCAAGAGAACTGACAAAGGGCTAAAAGTATTTTCTACCATTGGGCAAAGAGCAGCGCCTCACGGTCTATCCGGAGAGGGGAAGGTGGCCGACCAGCTCCCTTACACTCAGGTTAGCTTAGATGTCCAGACCCAAATCAATAGTTTCCACAACCGCAGATAAGTAAGTTTAACTTATAAGAACTGCAAACCCTGCACATTAAAAAGCCAGAGTTCACACACCAGGAATAAGTACAAATCAAACTAATGTACAAAGTGAATGTATCCGAATATTAAGCTGTTCCTATAAAATCATTCTAAGTCCATGAAATTTATCAACACAAGTTTATCCATAAGCTTTTTTATAATAAAAGAATAATAGTACAATTTTGCTTCCACATTTCAATTTTTAGCCTTTTCCTTGCTGATTAATCACTGCACATTCAAGTTTTTAAATTTTATTGTTTTTTTCATTGGTTGGTTTGTGTTTTTTTTTTTTTTTTTTCTGGAAGTAACACCTACACTGATGAAGGAGGCCGTATTCTTGATGATCTAGTTAGATAAGTAAAATTTTTCTGTTAACTTAAAAAAATCAGCATGTCTACCACACCCAAATTTTGAAATAATGGAGTCAAGGCACATAGGAATAGCAAAACTGTCCTTTTCAGGTTCCATACCCTATAAAACGCCGGTTTCAAGACCAAATGACTGATGGAGGACAGTATTCCCATCATGATACTATATAATATTCCTTCATGCTAATAATCTAACATATTCTCACCTATCTTAGTCATACTACTTAACCATCGTATGCATATAAGTTTTTGCTGTCTTGTGCTTTACGATTTACCCTTTATCCCTTCTATCCTCACTCCCTCCCTAGCCCAACCTAGTCTCAAGAAAGAAAAAAGAAATCCCGTGGCAACAAAGCTCCTTTTGGTAAATTGGCCTGGGGACTTAACAAAGTGGTCTGGAAAAAGTGTTTGACTTTTCAAGCACTCGGTTTGTAGCAGTGGAAGTGGCAGGATTTCTGTCTCCCAAGCTGACCGGGCTGCTGGTCACCTGGGAGCCCGAAGATGGCAGTTGGACCCAGAACTTTCCAAATTCTGACCCCATATCTGTGTTTGTATGAACAATGCAAGGTCCCCAATGCAAAGAGGGAAAAATTGAACAATGTGGAAAATTTTTCATCAAGGTAACTCTACTAGATTTAAAAAAAAAAAAAAAAACCTCTTTTAGGCTGACAAAGTTTGGTGCTTTTAAAAAAGCACTTACTTCCGGGGCGCCTGGTGGCTCAGTGCGTTAAAAAGGACTTACTTCCTAGAACTGAAAGGGCGTAATGTGATGTTGGTCCCCACAGACTTTATTGAAATGCTTTTGGTCTATGAAGCCCAAACCTCACCCCTTATATTTGATTCCAGATGGGTGGGAGGTAGAAAGGCAGAGGGATCTAGAATTCTCACACATCCTGAAACCATCCCCATCCACGGGTGATGCTGAGTTTGGAAATCAAAGTGCCAATGACCCTGATGACCTTTAATCCCTTGGATTAAAGAAAGGTATTTTTTTAGCCATTTAATCAGTGTGTACTGATGATTTTTTTTTAAAGTAGATGGCCTCACTATTTTTCCTTAAGCTTTGTCTTCTTCATTTTGTTTTCTCCTGCTTTTCAAAACACAGGACTTTCATATTTCTGTCTCAAAGATTAACATTACTAAGTCGCTGGTTTATAAACTTTGATGTTCCGTAGTTTTTTGGCACTTTCTAGTTTGTAATCCAAAGTTCATGATCTTTTTTAATCCAGTACAATGTAATGGCTTTCCTTCTTAGCATAACCATTTTCACCATATCCTGCAATCCTCCTATGTCTGACTTCGGGAAATGAAAACAAAACGAACAAAACAATTAGAGCACTGGGAAATCAACAAATTCGGTTAGGTATGCCGTGGGTCCCAAGTGTCCAACTGTCTGGACAACAACTCAGGTGGTGAGGGTGTGTTTTAGTGTCTTCCCACCCATCCTCACACACCCTTAAAGACACCAGATACACTCAAATTTCCCTTTCTTTCCCTTGTACCATTTACCCCTCCAATCATGCCATTCACCACCACTATTTTCTCTGGGTACACACACACCCATTACCTTTTAACCACTGTCCTCTCTTGATAATGTCTACCCCCCACCACCTCTGAATATTTCTCCCTTCCCTCCTCCTGTTGATAACAATGTCCACATTTATTGAGTCCCCATATGTGCCAAGCATTACCAAGGGGGCTTTCCACATGCCTTCCTATTCATTTGTCATCAGAGCATTAGGAAATAGATACTATTATCTCCATTTGCTGGACGAAGTCCAGGAGAATTTGTGAACTTGCTTGGGGTCCCAGTGCATAAACAGCTTTAATGACAGATCATCACAAGAGCTATAATATTGATGTAGTTATATCCAGGGAAATTTTTTAAAAAAAGGTTGGAAGCAAAACTTGACAAACTCAAGAACAATGTGCTTGTTTTAACAGCTCTTGAAAGTAGAGATTAGAAGATCAAGTCACAATTTCCACATGTGTCCTAGGTCATTCCCTCTAATTATGAACTTGTTTATGCACTCACAGTGAAGAGAGCTAAAACCTATTTTTAATTTGATTTCTGGCTTAGTGTCTTCTTCCATTTTCCACAGCCATCTGTAGCACGTTTGGGTCATGAAAGTCGGAACCCACTGTGTGGTTTGGCCCGAGTACACAACCACCGAGTGGGGTTTCTGGGGAGAGTGCATCACGGGAAGGCTGCAGTGTGATGAAAAGGCAAGGTCTCCCACTGACCCGGGACAGCCATCAGTCTGTCAGTCAAACCCGGAAGGGCCGAATTACACGGCTGTGGCTCCTTCCAGCTTTGGCTTTTCAGTTCCAAACAGAAGTTTGAAGTTCCAAATTGACTTATCAATTTCTTTGGGGAAACGAGTCATGTGTGAATCATTAAAAGGCAATCTGGATGCTAAATTCACAACACGGGTCTGAGTTTCCCCTGGCCTCTTCTAGAAAGGAGTGTCTGCAAAGGCTCCAACTTTCACCCTCTTCTCTCCCCGCTCCCCCGGTACTCTATCCCCAGCAGAGGCACCCCCATCCGCTATCCCAGTTGTAACCCTCAGGGGTACACAACTGAGAGGGGCCAAACCTCCCTCTCAGGTCCTACAACTTAGCCCACACTTCCAGACCCTCCTGCCTCTCTCCAGACAACTCCATCTACACGTCCCCAGTGCCTTAAACTCAACATGTCCAAAACGAAATTGATCCTTCCCATAAATCCCACAATCCCTTTGATCTCCTAGTTTGGATTACAGCACCATCATGGGTGCAGACACATGACCCGTGAACGTCAGAGTCCTGTCTCTTCCTCACCAAGAATGCCACCCACTGCCAGCAATAATCTATAATCCATTCCCCATAATCCACAGTCAATAAAGTCAGTCTGTCTGCTCCCTGCCTGGATATTTCTAAATCTGGTCCCTTTCTTCTGCTTTGCTGTTGGCCCATCTTGGCCTCTCTGGACCACCCCAAAGCCTCTTGCTGTTTTTTTGTGCCCACCCTGAGCACGACTACCAGAATACGCTTCCTATCTGATGCTCACGTATTTACGGGACAACCTCGGTTTCATCAGCTTGAAAACAGGGATACAATCACCATCAAGTGCTCCAAATATGTTGATACCAATCACATCCCTATTTTCAAGATAATAAAACCAAGGGTGTTACTAGATACAAGGGATATGACTTTCTTATCATATCAGAAAGACGTTCCTCTAGAATAACTTATCAGAGTTGAGGAACAAATCATTCTTCTCCTATCCCAGCCAGAAAGAGACCCCATGAAGGTTAAAATAATTTGATCACTGTAGCAACTGAATGCAAACAGAAGATAGAGATAAACTACAATTTACTGAGTAGCTACTAAATGGCAGGTACTATAGTAAGTTACTTAAATTAATACAAGAAATAAGAAAATTCAGCTGGCAACATCGTTCAGATTTCATAGACCTCTCCCATTCCCTGGGTCTAAGGTCAAGGGTAACTTTTCCATAGAAAAACCCATCAATTTTTTAAGTACGTAAGATTGATGGATCGGTGCCTATTCTATGCTTAGGATAGGGCTCAGTACAATGAGGACAAAAGGAAAACCAAGCCATGATACTGGTCACCTGGAAGTAAACTGGATTCAGGGGCATCAGGATAAGAATGGGATCGTTGATGAAGGCAGTGTCTGCTCTTCCGTCATTAGGACATTGATAGGACACACAACCTCGCCACACAGTCAATCTGAACAAAAGTGTTCCAAATACAAAAGGATCTGACACATGAAAACCATGCAAATTTATAAATTAACACCATAATAAGGGATATTCGACAACATAAAGATCTGAAAACGGGTCCTTTGTAAACATGACATTTATTTGTATGAAGAACGTTAGTGAATTGCAAAGTTTATTCTCTACACAAATGCAACTTTTTGGTGTCAAAATAAAGCCCATGAGAATAGAGACCACCTTGTTCTCAAAGGGGGGAAGTAAGAGCTCCCCCTCCTCCTCATGCTTCCACGTGAAGGAATCTCCTTATCCAGGTGTGTGCCTCCATCCCCATCACCCCTGCCCTGAGGTGGCACTGATTTTTGTGATCAGTAAACACAGGAGAAGGATCGACTCAGAGGTGGGAAGTGACCAAAAAGTTTCCCGGAAGAAACATAGAACAAGTCGGCTTTTGTCGCACTGCAAAGCCTTCATACTTTTGATGATTCTACTTCCCAGAGCCCCTCATTTTGTTCTTCTTTTAACGTTTTGCTGTCCCTGCAACAACTTTTGCATCCGCTGCTCAATAAACCCCATTTTATAAATCTGCTGGGCTTTCATCTGTAAAGCGTGAATTTTTAAAGACAAATATCTTTAAACCCCTTGAATCCCTCAGACTATCTAAAATCCCGCCCCCCCGCCACACACACACACCTCTGGGCTTCCCCAAGCGTCATCTGTTTGAAACTTTACAAACCATCGATATCATCAATCCCACTTGGTTTTCATGAAATGCCAGGAGAGACGAGAGCAGGGCACCGCCACACTGGACCTGCCCCCAGTCTCTACACACCGGGCTTCACATCAGTCAGAAGTCATTTATCCTGGAACCTGTCACGGGAACTTAATGACTCGTGCTAGTTGAGACCTGCAACTTCCCTCTTCCAGAGGGCTCGCGAACTGGTAAACAGCTTATGAAACAGTAAATGAAGCCGAAAATTACTTTTGATTTTGCCTCATCTTTACTATGGCGCTTCTGCATGTGTTAAAGCCTCTAAAATGACTTAGTAATGATGATTTTGCAATATCATAATCCGATCCCCAGAGACCTACCCAATCACCTCAGGAAAAGAGATCAGAATTTTACTACCTGATGAGGAGAAACAGGTCAGCACACGGTTGCACAAGATCCAGGCAGGGATCTTTTGTAGCCTGCCAGGTAACAAAGGGGACAGTGACTGTTGGACTGCATTGCAAGAATATCCCATCTTGGGAAAACTCTGAATCATTAATGAAGCTTAAAACCGTTTAAATTAAGCAGGCAGGCCTGAGATTTGCAAGTACACAATTAACTTCTCCCCAGAGGAAGGAAGGTAACAAAACATCAAATTTCTCACAGAGGAAAAAGTGCCCGTCTTAATCAACAGGTGGGTTTTTCTCGCATGGCTCAGGGGCTCATTGCCTCCTGCTTTCTTGTAGACAAAGGACTCCAGCCCATTTCCAGGGCCTCCCCATTCATGAGGCTATTTGGCTCTGGCATTTGTGCCACTGGACGGAATCAA
Source organism: Enhydra lutris kenyoni (assembly GCF_002288905.1). Taxonomy (NCBI): domain Eukaryota; kingdom Metazoa; phylum Chordata; class Mammalia; order Carnivora; family Mustelidae; genus Enhydra; species Enhydra lutris. The sequence continues at coordinate 14,632,518 of NW_019154095.1, read as the reverse complement.
CGCGTTGGTGGGAAGTCACAGCCCAAGATCCTACTTGTGCCACAAGTATTTGAACCAATTACTTCAAACCTAGATAGACTCTCGCATGTACTTATCCCCGGTTCTGTTCATTAAGTCTTTGTTTACAACCACACAGAGGAGTAAAATGAAAGCAGGCTTTAAATTCCTGAAACGAATAAAGAAGGCAGGGGCGTTTTTGTGGCCAGACCAGATACTGACGGAGCCCTGCTGTGTGGCCTTGTATTTCTGAATGGTGACGGCTGGGCCGGCTGATCACCCGCTCCCCACCACATGCCCATGCCCTGCCTTCAGCTCAAGCAAGGGAGCTGGCAGAGTTCACGGTTTGTGCCGCGGCAGAAGCCATTCTGACCGTTATTGTTAGAGGTGTCTCATTCTTCATGTATCCATTTAAAGGCTTATAAATTTTTATGAACTCTGCAAGGTAAATACAACACGGCGGTGATATGCTCAGTCCAGAGGCCCGCTGCCGTGCCTGCCATGTGGGACATGAGGAACCGGGTCATCCCTCCAGCCTCCTCCAAGTCCAACACAGCATCTTGGAGCCGCTGCCCTTAACCTTGCCAGAGCACTAGGTTACCGTTAATGAACATGATAAAACATCCACTAGCCACCTGAAACACCCTGGAGGGAGCCCAAGTCCCTGGCTCCTAGAGGACCACGTTCAGGGTTGAACTCCTGTGCCTCTGTCCCATCAGCACCTGGATGGATTTGCCTCGCAAACCGCGGCACCCTCCCCCCACCCCAACACACACACACACACACACACACACACACACACACACACACGCGCGTTTCTAGATCTCTGCATCTGTAAATACAGCTCCCTTCAGAGCTTCGAGTTTAAACTGTCAAACCATTATTCAGCAGATAATTTTGGAGCTGTCAGGTATTACGTTCCGTTAATGACAACCTTTATGAGATCAATATTAGGATATTAAGCAGCCGATTTCAAGGAATCTCAGATGAGCTCAACCTCCTGACCAAGCAAACCCGACCCTCTTTACCACCTCCTCTCCATCTATTAAAAGACTCATCACAATGAAAAGACCGTACGAAGTCATCAACGCCAAAATATTCTCTAGAAAGGAACAAGTTTGCTTACCCAACACAAATGCACTTTAATACCTCATTTATCCATCAACAGATATTGTCACTGATGCCAGCACTCAAGAGAAATTCGACTCTAAGCAGAATGCCTAATATGGAGGGTCATCTCTTTTTTTAGAAGACGCGTGAGATTCTATATGCAATATACACACATGTTAAGTTACCTATCACATACACATGCACGTATCAAAGAACGAATAAAAGCAGCTGTAAAACTTCTTAACACGTTCGAGTCCGTAATTAACGCGAATAGGCATGACAACATTCTAGACTCTGCAGTCTTTTGGAGGCAGGAGCTCATAATCCCCAAAGATTCAGAAGCATTACCTCATTGCAGCCTTGAGACAAGCTGAGCGTTCACTCTAGGCCTTTACCCAGCATCCTCCGGTTCACACAAAGACAACAGAGGCGTGACCAATCACATTGTGGCTAGCAGGCACTGTTTCAAAGCCCTCTCCCAATATTACCCATTGACATGCTCGCTGCCAGCCTGCTGAACTTGTCGTCATGGCAACACATCCCAGCTGCTCACCGAGGCTTGTTATATTACTTTTCCTTTTCACCACTCACTTAGCTAATTAAAAATTTAGGACTATGTTTTGCATGTTGGACGCAAATCGAAACAATGCAGGGTCCTTTCTCTCTTTTCTTCTTTTTCTTCTTTTTTTTTTTTTCAATGGAGCTTTAAAAAATGCTGGGAAAAGCGATTCGAAGGACACTCCCATGAAGTCCCAGTATAACCAATCAATAGAGAGACTGCGTGTAGCTCTACCCAGATGGAATTTGTCGCTAAACCCAATCTGCAGAAAAGCAAAACCAAACCATGAGCGTTGCTGAAGATGTTCTTCCTGTTTCGAAATCTACAAGCCAATTCAGCACAGATGACTTACGTTGCAATATTCCCATTATTCTTGGCCAAAATGTTCTTTAAATATTTTTGTTTAACATGATTCTGATTTAAAGCAGCTTTACCCAGAATTCCAAAATGCAGAGTAAATAAATAAATAAAGCACAGAGGAAAAAAGCGCCTGTAAAAACGGCCAATATGGCAAGTGCTGGAAGAGGGTCCAGCAGAAAGCGTGTCTGTGGACCCTGCCATATGTTTTAGATTTGACCACCAAAAACGTGCCACTGTTGCAGGAGGATGAAAACAGCAGCCCTGCAGCTGAAAACCCGTGGAGAGAAGATGCCAGTTTTTGTTTACCAAAGCACAGAGAGATCAACAAAACCTCCCAAACGGGTTCAGGGATGATGGCTGCCTTTTTGCAAACTCCCCTCACGTTTCCACCTGACGACCAGAGTCCATACCACAGACGCTCTTAGAATTCTACAGAAAAAATTCCCCTTGCTTTTTTTCATGTCAGCTTTCCACTTAACATGTTTCATAGAGTAGAAAGAAAATTAAAATTGGAAACTCTGTTCATTGTGAATAAGCAGAGATAGCAGACCTCAAAGTGGTTTTGAAAACCCAAGTGTTAGAGTTTATGGGAAGAGTCTGTACTAATTTCAATTAAAGGAGGAAACCGAGATATCAAAAACAAGCTTGGAGAGGCGCCTGGGCTTCCGCTTCCTCCGGGGTAGGGCTGCTGATTTTCCTGTCTGAAGTCATCCACGACGGCCTGACTCGTAGCACTCTGCCCTCAAACACAGGGCAGACACATACTTAGACAGGCAGGCCATATTCCCCCCAGGGCCCCCCATATCTCTGAATTTTCATATCTACCACCAAATGCCACTGAAAGAAGTCCCACCCACTGAGATAGTTAGAAATGTCAAAGAAGCCGTATAGAATTCTAATGTGTCTGTGAGAGATATGGGAGCAATGCCGGCCTATGAAAGCCAAGGAGAGGCAATTGGCAGAGCTATTTTGGGTATTAAGGGCAAATACTGTTTACTCTCTCCCTGTCTGCCCACTTCAGGTAACCAGGCGAGGGAACATAAATGAGGCTGGTCTCCCTTAAACATGGGAGGCTGGAAACAGTACCTCCTAATTCTCGCTAAGAGGGCAGTAAGAGGAATGGAAAAGAAGAGAATGAAAGAGGAACTCATCAAATAATTCTGGAAGCTGGAAAAACAGATGGATGAGAGGTAGCAGGATGGAGAGAGTAAAGAAAGTTTAAATATACACGCGAGAGGAAATGCATCCACGGATGGCAGTGTGGGTGTAGTAATTCAGAAATGATGTTGTGTGTATGGTGAGATTGAGAAAGTGAGTAAATACATTGTGGGAGAAGGAATACACACATGCGTCCGGGGGGAAGGTGAGAGGAGGGGGCCCATTTCCCAGCTCTGTCACAGAAAATCTCTAGAAGCAATGCTACTCCAATAGCAACAAACCCACACAGTGTTCAGGATCTTGGGTTCTAAATACCATTCCACACCGAAAGGAAAAAAAAAGGATTCTCAGAGAAATGACTGATCTCCGGTCTGAGGCAAGAAACACACAAGTGAACCAGGGACATCTTTTTGTGCCAGAAAGCAAGGAAAGGCTCCAAAACTGATGGGAACACTTGAAAAGAGTTGGGGACCAAACTGAAGGGGTTTCCTTGGCCAAATCAAAAACAAATTGAACATCGAACTGTGTGTACACAAAACACGATATAACACACTGAATGAACAAAGAACCTACGAGTAGTACATTGTGATACCAAAACAAACAAATACAGGGTGTGCAGAAACAAAGAATGCTTTTTTTTGTTGTTGTTCAAAAATGAATACCAATTCATAACTTCAGAAGGAATTAAAGAATTAGAAACTGCCTTTGTAACCACCATTGTAATTGAAGGGATTGAGCGAGAATTAATGATGCATGATAAAAACACAGGATAAAACACTGTTGGACTACAAGTATTCATCCAGGCTCAGAAGTATCAACAAATAGATTACTTTTTAATTACAAAAGGAAAAGACAATGGTAAAGCCAGGTTGACACCACCATAACCAAGGGATCAAACTTAGCATCACCAATGAGACAAAGAGCTAGAGTATATCTCCTAATGTTGTGCAATGAAAAGCACACTCCAACCTATAAAATATCCTTGCCAAAAAAAGTTTAATCTATAATCTTGAAAAAAATAATCAGATATACTTCTAATTGTGGAATATTCTACGAGACAACCAGCCTGTAATGTTCAAGAAGGTTAATGTCATAAAAGCCAAAAGGAAGCAGGAAAACGGTTCTAGCTTAAAGGAGAATGAAGACACGCAACACATGGGGCTTGATTAGAGCTTAGGATTAAAAAATGAAAATTCAGGGGCGCCTGGGTGGCTCAGTGGGTTAAAGCTGCTGCCTTTGGCTCAGGTCATGATCCCAGGGTCCTGGGATAGAGCCCCGCGTCGGGCTCTCTGCTCAGTAGGGAGCCTGCTTCCCTTCCTCTCTCTCTCTCTGCCTGCCTCTCTGCCTACTTTGTGATCTCTGTCTGTCAAATAAATAAATAAAATCTTAAAAAAAAAAAATGAAAATTCAGGGGTGCCTGGGTGGCTCAGTGGGTTAAGCCGCTGCCTTCAGCTCAGGTCATGATCTCGGGGTCCTGGGATCAAGCCCCACATCAGGCTCTCTGCACAGCAGGGAGCCTGCTTCCCCCTCTCTCTGCCTGCTTCTCTGCCTACTTGTGATCTCTCTCTTTAAAAAAAAAAAAGAAAAGATGGGGCGCCTGGGTGGCTCAGTGGGTTAAGCCGCTGCCTTCGGCTCAGGTCATGATCTCAGGGTCCTGGGATCGAGTCCCGCATCGGGCTCTCTGCTCGGCAGGGAGCCTGCTTCCTCCTCTCTCTCTGCCTGCCTCTGTCTACTTGTGATCTCTCTCTGTCAAATAAATAAATAAAATCTTTAAAAAAAAAAAAAAAAAAGAAAAGAAAAAGAAAAAAAAGAAAATTCAAAGAAAACAGCCATAGAGAGCATTACTGGAATAACAGGACAAAGTTAAATATGAGTTATACACCAGATAACAGCATTAGATCAATGTTTAGCTTGCTGAATTTGGCAATTCTCATTTCTAATGGAAGATCTTTGTTCACCATAAAGAGGAAGTGTCATGATGCTTGCACCTACTCTCCAACAGTACTAAAGACAGACACATGATAGATGATAGATAGATGGATAGACAGACAGATAAGTATCTGGGTGGATGAATGGATGGACAGATGGATGGATAGACAGACAGATGGATGGCTGGATGGATGGGAAGGTGGATGGATGGATTGAAACAGAGATAAATAGATGGAGAAAAAAGAAAGGAAGGAAGAAAGTAAGGAAGAAAGAAAGAAAAGAGGCAAAATGTCAACAATTAGTAAATCTAGGGGAAGGTTATACTGGTGCCATTTCATTTGTTTTGTAATTTTTATGTTATTAGAAATAAACTCAAAGCTGGAAAGGGAAAAGAAATCTGGAAAATCTCTAGAATGTAGGTATCATTAAAGGTGAGGTATATAACAGACTGAAACAGGACTACCGTTTGAAAGCCTAGATAAGGTGGATTTGGGCACTTAGTCCCACTCCTCCATCTAAAATAGTTAACCTCTCCCTCTAGTAGACATAGGAATTTTACATTCTGGAGAGGTTCAACTTTAATTTAGGGAACGCAAGCATAGCTCAGGGAATAGTCAGATACTGAATAAAGTGGGATTATGTGAAAAATCCCAGAAAAATGTGAAAACCCCATGTGAAAAATTATATACTTCACTCAGCTTCTAGAATGCCAATGGCCAATCAGGAGACTAGCAGACTCTTCTGAGGAAGCTGACTAGGCAAGTAAAGAGACCCACTATAGCTCCTCCAGATCTCTCTGCAAAAAGGTCCAACAGGGGAAAACTCTATATCCCACAGAACTTCCAAACAGCATTTTAGTGCCTCTAGAGATCAAAACAAAAACTAGAAAAGGAACTCTTAAAAAATGGAGTCGGGGCGGGGGGCGGGGGCACCTGGGTGGCTCAGTGGGTTAAAGCCTCTGCCTTCTGCTCGGGTCATGACCCCAGGGTCCTGGGATTGAGCCCCTCATCGGGCTCTCTGCTCAGCGGGGAGCCTGCTTCCCTCCCTCTCTCTGTCTGCCTTTCTGCCTACTTGTGATCTCTCTCTGTCAAATAAATAAATATTTAAAAAAAAAATGGAGTCAGGGAATAGAGTAGAAGAACCGTTCTCCTAACCCTTAAACATTCCCAAAAAGCCATTGGAGAGATAGCCTGGCAAAATAAGGATGTAAACTGAGGACCAAAGACATGAGGCTCAGAAAACAGTGGATCCAACAAGAGTGGTGAGAAGAAAACTCCCAGATAACAGCTGTTTTCCAGCCTAGAAAGCAATTAGTCTGGATGAGAAAAGGAGGACAAGGTGCTCCCAAGGGAAACTCTCCAAGAGAGTAGGGGAATGGGTATCATTTGAAATATGAGAGCACGGGGCACCTGGGTGGCTCAGTGGGTTGGGCCTCTGCCTTTGGCTCGGGTCATGATCTCAGGGTCCTGGGATCAAGCCCCACATTGGGCTCTCTGCTCAGTGAGGAGCCTGCTTCCACCCCCCTCTCTCTGTCTGCCTCTCTGCCTGCTTGTGATCTCTCTGTCAAATAAATAAATAAAATCTTAAAAAAAAAAAAAAAAGAAAAGAAAAGAAATATGAGAGCACCAAAAAAAACACTGGTGGGTGTATAGCACATCTCATGGAGCACTGGGAGGGGGGGGGCAGAATTAAAGATGGATATACGAAAATCTATGCAGTTCAAAAAAGAAAGACAATCACTAGCTGTAGGCAAGACAAACAGTTGCGTAAGAGTAAACGGACTCACAGTGCAATTCCTCGTCCTTCATTAAACAAAAACTACACGGTCCTCATAACATGAACACTGATTACTGATTTATCTTTAAATTCTTATATAACTGCACTGGAAAGATCAGGGGATGGGAAGTGAGTTTACAAGGAACCTAAATCTTCATTTACCCTCCCAGGAAGACAAAAGATAAAATATAAAATTAATAAATTGAGAAACAGCATTACAAGCACAATTTAGAAACTGCATACCAAAGAAACACCTAAAAGGGTTGGCAGGGATTGCCCAGAGGAAGTAAGAATCAGAAACGGTGGTAGATAGAGGATGATAGCATTTGGGTGTGTATACGTGTGTGTGTACTTACTATCATAGTGTATCATTTTTTAAATTTTGTAAAAGGAAAAATTAAATTATAAAAACAGAACTCTGATGAATAGCATATCCATGGGTAGGGTAGAAATCAATCTATTAGTAATTCTTTTCTGAGTACCTCCTACGGGCCCATCACTTATTAGCTTTGTGACTGTGGGCAAGTTTTTAACTTCCTAGTGTCTTAGTCTGCGTACCTGTAAAATGGGTGTAAAAGTATCTCATTAATAGCACGTGGCACAGAAAATAATGCCCAGTCAAGTAAACTATCGCTCATACTGTTACGAATGGGGCTTCCAGGCTTGCCACTGGGGAGCACCTGTCCTCTAGGACCTGCTAGAGGCAATGACAACGCAAGGCCACAAAGGGGTAGAGATGTGGGGTTAGGAGATAAGTTTCTGTACTCTACTTCCCCTCAGCACCCCAGCACAAAAGATCAGCATTTCCAAAGTAAATTCCAGAAAACACTTCTTCAACAAAAGTTTTGTGGTCAAATCAATCTGGGAAACCACTACATATTACACCTGTTTCGGGAGAGTCACCCCTCCCCCATCCAGCATATTTATGGCTCTGCAGTCCTACGGGGTAAAGAAAAGGGTTCAAACCCACTATTTCTCAAACTGATTTTATCACAGAACTCTTTTTTATTCTAGAGACCCAAGTGGCACAAAATTATTGCTCCCGTGAGACATTTGGAGAGTCACGGCCATGGATTTCAAGACTGTCAAGATGGAGAAGACTTTTATTCTAATCCTACTATTTCATAGCCTTTTAAATTCCCTTTTCATTTGCCTTGATTATTTTGACAAATTTGAAAGTGGTAAAAATACGGATTAACAGAAAGCTCCCCTAATGAAATGACTTCTGTGAAAAGGAATCTAATATGTATTGATGAGATCCGTCTATAGTTCTGAAATTGACCCTATAGTTGATTTTAGATAATTCACAACCAAGACAAAGCTCCGAGAATGTTTTAAGAACAAAGGTAAAATCAGGAATAGATTCTTCTATCTAGAAGATAACTGTGAAGCGTGGGTAATTTGCGAAATGGGACATGTAATGGTTCTGGAAGCCCACAGAACAAATCTACATTGCAAGACCTCTGGTTAGAACACCTTTTTAGAAAAAAAGAGCAGGTGGGGTCAGCAGCAGTTTTCCTATTTTGAAATATGCATGACTCGGATTGCTTTATATTCACTTACTTCTCTTGCCTTTTGAGAAAACTCAAAATACATTCTCTCAGCACTGGTGCTTTCTCAGAAAGCGAGTCTGGAAGTCCAGTATTGTTTAGTTCATGAAAAACAGACAAACAAACAACTGCTTTTGTGTGTCAAAACGGAAAAGGTCAGAAGAAAATCCCCGGATAGTAAAAACAGTTGATTGCCACCTTTTCAAAAACTGGGGAACAGACTGTCTTCCCCCAAGTCACTGACGAAGACACTTGGGAGGAGGCAGCCACCATGACTTGCCTTTCCCCAGCCTTGCGCCTCTTCCCCCAAGGTCACCCCTCACCCATCCCACACGTGGAGGGAAAAGGGGCTTTCTAAGGGGCCTCAGCATGGTCATGTGAGTCCCCAGAGGAAAACCTTTCAACCACTCCTCTTCGTTCTTCTCACTGAAACTAAACCCTCTTTAACACGGCCTGTAGGGTGCTTTCTGCCATGACCCGAGCTAACGGTTCCTGGCCACTGTCCTCCTGTCCTGTCCTACGGGGCCATGAGTTCCTGAAATCAGTCCTTTCTGGGCTGCCTGTTCATGTGTCTGGAGTTTCCAGCCCCCTGGAAGCTCCTTGAGGTACCAGGTCTTAGAGGATGTCATGCCCCCATTGAACGCTGTGCCCTGATGCCATTCCATTTCCTTGGTATACTGTGATCGCTTTCAGACTCGGCCTCATCACGGCACCTGCCTCGCTGAGGATGGCCCCGTGACTCCTGGGGCGGCTGGGCTCTCCGTCCTGCCTCCCATGAGCTCTTCAGGAGCTCTAGCCACACTGGGCTCCACTCTGTGCCCTGCTGCCCAACACTCGGCCCAGAGTCCTGCCCAGGCCAGGTTTCATGGCTGCTGTCGTGTTTGATGTGGTCTCTCTCCCACTGAACTGCTGGTCCATGAAGGCCCTCTGCTCACTGGCAGATCTCCTCAAATACTCCCCAGACCACTGCCAGGCCCACAGCGACTCTCCATAAATGTCTCCTGAGTATATGAATGAATGAATGAATGAAACAGCAGTGTAATTTGGTAAGTGTAATGTAGTTGACACATTAATCAAATATAATAAAGATGCTGTACCATGTCCAGAAGACAGGCTTAAGATGAAAATTCCATGATGTTTAATTCAAGTTATTAACTTTCACGGGGAGACCTCAAAGCCCTCAGAGGTGCACGATGTGGGAAAAGAGGCTCCAGGAGACATGGGCATTCAGCAGAACAGAATGCTGACCACCGTGACGACTTTCCCATGAAAGCCTAAACCGTGAAGCATCACTTGGCTAAATTTCTAAATTTCTAAGACCCTCTGCCTGATACAACAGCAAGAACTCAATAAGGAACTGTGATTTACCAACATAAAAATATACGGTGAAAATGCGAAATAAATTAAAGCTAAATTTTTAAAGTACAGCAAGTCACAAGCCAAAAACATGGGGCCTATCATAGCAGTAGACCGAAATTAAAGGAGAACAGAAGGAAATGGTATCCTTGAGCTCCCCTGTTGAAGGAATCAATATATTTTTTTAAGATTTTATTTATTTATTTGACAGACAGAGATCACAAGTAGGCAGAGAGGCAGGCAGAGAGAGAGGAGGAAGCAGGCTCCCTGCAGAGCAGAGAGCCCGATGCGGGGCTCGATCCCAGGACCCTGGGATCATGACCTGAGCCGAAGGCAGAGGCTTTAACCCACGGAGCCACCCAGGTGCCCCAGGAATCAATATTTTGATTCTTTGAAACCTTGCCTCGAAATATGGCTCCTGACTTTTTGCAACTTGAGATCATTTCTGAGTGCTCCTTCTCTATTTGTACATTTCTCCATCTGCCTTTGGTGCCTAATCTTTAGGTCTGGTTGGCTGGTGCCTATGAACACCACTCCACCCCAGCTGTGACCCTAAGAACTTCAATTTCCCCACGAGGACATGCAAATAATTACCAAGATATAACATCACTACCATGTGGAATTTTAATTACAGATGCCACTTATTTTATTTTTCTCATGATCTCTAAGAATCCGCATCTTCTTCTTTTTTTTTTTTTAAGATTTTATTTATTTATTTGGCAGAGAGAGAGAGAGAGAGAGATCACAAGTAGGCAGAGCAGCACACAGAGAGAGGGGGAGGGGAAACAGGTTTTCTGTTGAGCAGACAGCTCGATGTGGGGCTCGATCCCAGGACCTTGAGATCATGACCTGGGCCGAAGGCAGAGGCTTAACCCACTGAGTCTCCCGGGTGCCCCAAGAATCCGCATCTTCTTTCAGCAATAGATAAACAGGGAGCAAGGAGGAGAAGAGATCTCAGATTTACTGAGAGCCACACCTTAAGTACCAGGCACAGTATTTTACCTGTTGTCTCATTAATCATAATGGCAACCCAAGAAGTTAGGTCTCATTGTCTCAATTGTAAGAATAAAGCATTAAAAAGTTAATAGCTTGCCCAGAGGCTCCACGGTCGCTAGAGCGACAGCCCTGAGAACACCTGGGTCCCGATCGAGTGATTATTACCTAAAGCAGGTGTCAGACTGACCAACAGTAGTGTGAAGCTACATTGGAAAACACTCCACCTGTCGATTTTGAAATGCTACATATGGGTTTAAGGACAAGTAATAAAAATGCACAAGCTAAAAACAGTGTATCTACAGGCTTCTACTTTTGAAAGGAAATAAGGCTCCACTACTTGCCAAGCGCTGCTCTCTACCTACCCTGAGATGGAAGCTTGTTACAACAACACCGTGTTACAAGTTAGGATAGCACAGAACCAAGAAAAAAGCCAGCTAATTATAACACAAGAAGCCAACCGCTATGTTAGTATGTACCAAATGGTACTGGGACACACAGAGGGAACATCAACTCTGCTTGGGAGAACCCCAAAAGTGTCCCAGAGAAAGGCGACCACCAGGGAGTCTTCAGCAAGGAGTAAGAGGCAAAGGCATTTCAAGCAAAGACAAGAATGCGTGTAATACAAATATTAGCAAATGCTTGTTAAGTACTGAGAGTAAGGCAACTACTACCACTTAAATCCTGTAACAATCCCACCGGGTGGTACTATTACCATTCACTTCTTACAGGCAGGGAAAGAGGAGCTCAGAGAAATCAAATCATGTGTCCACCTGGTGGAAGCATGCATCACCCGAAAGCTGAGACAACAGGGCGTATTTGGGGATGAGCGTTGGGTAAGAAGCAAAAGGCAGGTCCACTTCACAAACTACACCATTAATACACCAGTCAATGCGGAGACCGATAGCTAAGTATGACTTCTCGTTAGGTTCTTGCTATGTGCTTGGCACCTTCTATGTACATGACCTCACTCCTCACGTCAGTCGTCTCTGAAATATTCTTCCAATAACCATTTTATAAATGAGGATATCGAGGCTAAGAAAAGCCACGTAATATGTCTAGGAGCGCACACTAAATAAATACGGGATTCAGGTTTTGAAATCGAGTCAGTCAGACTAGAAAGCCCATGATTTCCACCACGATGCTATACTGCCTTTCGATTAGACACCAAGAGGTCATTCAAAACAATTAAAAAGTGGGGGTTTTCACCTCAAATTTGGCCAATACCTTGTATTTATTTGTTTTCGAACGAGACCAGTTACACGGAAACATTCCTGCATTCTTACCAAAATCATTTATGCTGAGTGCCCATTTACATAGAAAATATTTTAAATTGTTGCATTTAAAAACCTGTAGTCCTAAGGGAGCTCTGCAGCTACATTCAAAATGTATTATGCAGATTTAGAACATTAAGCATTTCATGACTGAAGTTTTATAAAGAGCTTCGAGAAATACATTCTAAAGGGAGGATACGATGACTGCAGTTCTTGGCAAGGAGAGAGGAAATGATGCATCCTAGCAAAACAAACTGAAGATAAAAGCACATACTGAGTGAGGACCAGAGCTCATTTCCAAAAGTCTTTGTCAGACCTGTTACGGTGTCTTTTAGCTGCTACTGAAATGACGTGCCCGGACTTCGGGGATCTAAAACGCCTTCACTGTAGCGGGTGACGCAGTCTTCCTCTATCCTCTGCAACATTCATAATCCCCCAAGAAGATCAAACCTCTGTTTTCACAAACCTTTTCTCCTAAGAAATGCCAGAGGCATCATTCTATGATGCCTCTTCCATGGGCACACAGAGCACCTCACACACCTCAGAACTGACTTGAGCACAACTCACTTCGGCTCAAAATAAATATACAGCCTGGAAACAATCTATAAAATCCAAAGGACAAAATGACTTACTGTTCTAAATAGGTAAATAAGTAAACTGCTCTATCAATACCCAATTAATAAGTCACTTTGCTGCGGCTTTCTCACCAATGAATGGCTGTACTGTGACAATTCTCTCCCCAGCTAAAATGAGATCTGTCTTTTGTCTTCCCCACCTCCATCCCCCACATTCTGCAACTGGGATTCTCCTGTGTTTTCCCTTCTTGGAGAAATTTTAAACACCCAAGAGACATTTTGAAAATAACAAACACCTTGTAGAGCCGTCACCCCCATGTTTTTGGAAATTGTTGACATTTTGTCATTATCCTCTCTATAGAAGAAATGGAATCTTCTGGGTAGACGTGATCGATTCATGGTCTCCATACCCACAGACAATCACTCTCCTTAACTTGCTGTCCATCCTCCCAGGATACTTAAAACCCTTTTATATATGTAAAATGTCTGCACACAGGATACTTGGAGTTTGTAGGTGCATAATAAACAACTTAACTCAGTAGTATCAGACCGTGGATTGTTCTGTGACTGTGTCTGTCTTCTTTGTTGAGGAACCCAGTATCTAGCACCAGGCCCAGATGTGGGAAACACTAGAAGACTATTTGCTAAATGAATGAAAGATAGGTTGATGATAGGACAGTTCCATAATTTGCTGAATAAGGAAGTTCTTCCAAACATTCTTCACTAGTAATCATCAAACTCAAATGCAAACAGAGAACTTACACAATTTTGCCCATGTGTTTTACGTGCAAGCTTGGTAAATGCCGGACTGAATAATGACATCACCTCAATGCATTTGCATGTTCGCTAGCATCTGGAGGACCCCATATCAGCCCCACATGAGTTAAGCACCGGCACTCAAAGAAGGGCATATTTTCCAGAATGTGGAGGGGTATGGTGGCTTCAGTCTCCATCATGCACAAGCTGGACAACACACTCATTTTGCAATAGGAATGACCTGATAAATAACTTTTTTTTTTTCCCTGATGTAGTGCTGACCACTATTTTGTGATGTATTCCCCAAATTCCGAGGATGGCTTCATTCTCTCCCACCCTGCACACTCTGTTAGAGCATTGAGGACACCATAAGTAATTTGTTGGGTTTATACATCTGCCTTCTGTACATCAAACCATGGGTTTTCTCAAGGGTAGTACTTACTTTTAACCATCTTTGCATCCACAGCCCTTGGCTCGATGCTCAGTCATAGATGGCTACAGCAGAGTGGATCTCCTCGATTTTTAAAATATCATAAAACTCAACAATGATTCTGTGCTTCCATAGCTCCTCATATGTTTTAAATTCTTAATCACGTTATTTCTTTATATTTTTATTTTTAAAAAATTTTTGACATGGGGACTTCCCAATATTCAAAAGCAGACAGAATGGTATACTCATGTACCTATCACCCAGCTTCAATAATTAACTCATTTTTATCCCTCTTTACAGAAACCAAAACCAGGTGTCACAGATGATATATTACAGGTATGATTTATTCAAGAAAAACTGTGCAAAATCACATGCAAAGGAGAGTCCTTGGCCCTACATCAAAAAGGTGTTTTCAGTTAAAATATTTTAGATTTTTATAAAATGACTCCCTGCTTCAGCTAGGTTTATCAATTAAACAACTACCTTCCGGTCCTGTTGGTGAAGCCGTGTTCTGGATTGTCAACTCTGCAGACACAGGGTCATGGTCCCATAATATCCTGCACCAACATTTAATGCTAGTTAAGTGTCTGCGTGTCGTTAATAATGAAGGATCACTGTTCCTTTCCAGCCCAAGCTTTCATCTGCAATAGTGAACCTTATTATATTTGGAATCTCCCGGTTTCATCTGTATGAAAGATTTCTGCCTCCCAGAGTCACACATTTCTCTAAAAAGTTTTACCTCCCTCCTTCTAGAACTGGAATTCAGAGCCCCAGCAATCAGACAGACTGATAAGTCATGGTAATACAGCAATCCAAAGACAGAGGCTGACCTCTTTATGAAATGAAAATATCTGACTAGGAGAATAATAATAATGAATTTCACTTCCATAAGCACTGCTTTCCAAAGAAAACTGTTTTTAGAAAGATGTTTTCTAAAGACCACCTGAGAGAGAAAATCCTTCCGAATGTCATCTGTCTCTCCATTCAAACCTCTACCAGCTCTGTAGCATTACAAAGGTCCTGTTTTGTTTTCTCAAGCTGCAACAGCAATTGGCCTGTATTTTACAAATAAAAGACCTCTTTCCCCCTCTTTGGGGAGTGCCTACAAAGTCAATTTACAAATGTAAATTATGCAATATGGAATTACCCTTTTTTTCTGAGAAAAGGAAGGATTTGGTGAAGGGGAGCTCAAGGACTAGCGGTTTTGCATATAGGTCACAAAAATTAAAGAGGGAAGTAGCTGTCTCCAAGATACAGAAGACTCAGAGGCCTCCCAGTGATTCTTAAGCAGGTGCACGGAGACCCAAATCTAGCAATCTCAACACTGGTCTGACGGGGTGAGTCATGAGTGCCCTATAATGATCTATTTTTCATTTTTTTATTTTGTTGTTTCTTTAAGCAAAAGCTTCGCACATATGCGTATCACAAATGTGTAGAAAGTGTTTCACGAATGTCTAAACTAAAAGGAAATTAGCTAGCTGATCAATCAATGGTAGATTTGATTGTGCCTCTGTTGACAGGTCTGCTCTGGGTGTCAAAGTTTATTTAACTGTTGGCTGCTGATCTGTTAACATCAAAATTACATTGATTGAGCCAAAATCAAAGATTCCTCTGCTGTTTACACATTAGGCATGAAGGCTAATTACTTACTAATCCTTGAGGGTTTCAAACACTTTTGATGTACTAAATATCCCTGAGGACCATACATACTTTTTAATGGGTTGAGGACAGATCCTTCAACACATGTGTAGTCTAAAAACCAAAGAGCATGTGACAAATGCCAACAAGGGAATCATTATGTCTCTTGTCATGGAGAAATCTCCAATTCTCTCTCTAGCCAAAGTTTACAATAAAATATTCACCATCTACTGATTGATATTTCATCTCTGTGTTCCTTCTGGTGGAACTGTTTAATGCATAAAACATAAACTTAATAATATTAATATTAATTCTACCTGCCATTTGCCGACAACTTCCTCTGCGCCAGGCACTGTGCTAAGTACTTACAGCACGCCCTGTGATATTTTTCTTATTACTACATGCTCAGGACGCTTAGTAGGGACAGATCCCCAGCAAACCACTACAGGGGTGCTCAAGGAATGTTTTCTGAATGAATGAAAGGACTGAAGAGGAGGAAGAGAGCCAGAAGGATGGGTAAGAAAAAATATCGTGAACACGTACATATTTCGCAAACGCTCCATCAGTCTACCAAATCCACAGTTCAGTACGGTCGTCTCACAGAGTGATTAATTCAGTTCATGGAAAGATACACTAAAGACAACCTAGTGGTTTTTTTGCTAACTCATCATCCTTACCTCGGGGCTTGTAAAAGAGGTTAGATCAGAGCCTGTTTCCTAAGAAAGTGGCTGGTTAGCCATATCAGACCAAAAACAAACAAACAAGCAAACAAACAAACAAGTAAACAAACAAAACACACACAGCGAACTTTGTATCGCTTGTGTTCATCTCTGTGTTAGCCCGCACCAAAAAAAGAGCAAAAAAACCCAAAAAACAAAAACACAAACAAAAAAAAACCCGGCATCTTTGGCAAGGTATTCATCAATCTGCATTTACTGAACAATTACTTTGCACAGGAATTAGAAAACGAAATTTTACAACGGTAAAATCAACAGGGTGGGAACTTAGGAAAAGGAATATGTTTAGAACAAGATATAATAGGGGTGCCTGAGTGGCTCAGTGGGTTAAGCCTCTGCCCTCAGCTCAGGTCATGATCCCAGGGTCCTGGGATCGTGCCCCGCATTGGGCTCCCTGCTTGGCGGGGAGCCTGCTTCCCCCTCTGTCTCTGCCTACTTGTGATCTCTGTCAAATAAATAAATAAAATCTTCAAAAAAAAAAAAAAAAGAACAAGATATAATATATCAATTATTTGGAGCAATCCAAAGTAGGAGGCTCTGTAAGAAAAAGCAAAGCAGGATTTTATGTCGCGGATTCGGGAGTAAATGTCATATAACCAGATGAGAAGAGAGTACTCGACCTCTGTCAGCTATCGCGCCAACAACCAGCTTGGGTTATCGGAGAGCCTCGGATGAGATTGTGCTACATTCCTGTTGATGGCAACATCTCCGAGAGGCCGGCGCTGGCATGGCCGCTGTGACAGAAAGCAGTATTGTGCAAAAATCAGTGTGGCGCCTGAATGAGGACGGCAATGTCCGATCTCATTTCCAGGTTTGGGAGCTGGTGCAGTGCCCGACATATGCATACTTCTCCTTAGTAACTGGAGTTACTAAAGAATAAAACACTGTCTTTCAAATTGTTACTAAGTTGTTAGGACGTCCTTGAAATCCTCATTTTAGTCATCGGGACCTAAATTAGAGAGCAGAACGACGAGGTATTTCTTTGGCCTTAGGAATGCCGGGACAAAATGACCAGAGCTCAAAAGTCACCATGAATCCACAGGGTCAGGGAACCTGTGGCTCCCTTCCAGGGGCACTCTGATTTCAGAATGGAAAAAAAATGCATCCTCAAATAAGAGAATACCATAGTTACGATCATGGCGGATGTATGTGCCACACAGCTCAGAATTTTCAGGAATATTACGTCTCCTCACCGTGTGGCTTCGCAGATGAGGACGTTGAGACACAGAGAAGTTAGGAAAGAGGTCCCCAGGGCATGGAGCTAGGAGGATGTGAGCACGGGACCTCAGACCGGGGACTGTCTCCCCCACGTCGGCACCCTTCCCTCGGGCACTGCTCCCAGCCCTCCAGCAAGCCTATTACGGCTCACACTCCACAACACTCAAGAGACGCACAGTCCCTGGAAAAAGTCTGTTACCATCTGTGGTGGACTGAGTGGCGGCCCCCCAAAAGGATGCATGGACATCCTAACCCCCAGAACCAGCGAAGGTGATGGGATTTAGAAAAGGGTTTTTAAGGTAAGGATCTCAAGATGAGCAGATCATCCTGGATTTGCTCGCCGGCCCTAAGTCCAATGACAAGTGTCCTTCGAAGAGACAGAAGGCCGCGTGAAGACAGAGGCAGAGACCTGACAGATGCAGTCACAGGCCAAGATGCAGGAAGAAGAAAGAAAAGATTCACCCCTTAGAGCCTTCGAAGGGAGCAAGGCCCTGCCAACACTTCGACTTCAGACTTCCAGCTTCCAGACCTGCGAGGGAATCGCTCTCTGTGATTGTAAGCCACCTCATTGACGGTCCTTTGCTACAGCAGTGCGAGGATACCACAGCACTCTCCACGGAGCCAAATCGCCAATGACCAAGTTGGTTATAAAGCACTTGAAAAATCCAAATAGCCTGGTCAACTACTAAGAGCTGTTACCACTGCAGACTCTGAAAGTGATCGCCTACCCCAGAGATACCAAGGAGCTGAGTCTTGGCCAGCTTCATGACGTGGTTCTCATTTTTTTTTTTAAAGATTTTATTTATTTATTTGACAGAGAGATCACAAGTAGACAGAGAGGCAGGCAGAGAGAGAGAGAGGGAAGCAGGCACCCTGCTGAGCAGAGAGCCCGATACGGGACTCGATCCCAGGACCCTGAGATCATGACCTGAGTCGAAAGCAGCGGCCCAATCCACTGAGCCACCCAGGTGCCCCAGACGTGGTTCTCATTTTAAAAATAATTTATTCTCAGAAAAAATATTTATAAATAGCAGCCTATTAAAAGACTGGTATTTTATTTTTCTTAAAGGTTTTATTTATTTGCATGTGCGTGTGAGAGAGAAAACGAGAGAGAGAGCAAGAGAGCTCAAGCCAGGAGAGAGGGAGAGGGAGAGGGAGAAGCAGGCTCCCTGCTGAGCAGGGAGCCTAACGTGGGGCTCGATCCCAGGACCCAAGCCCAAGGCAGACACTTAACTGACTGAGCCACCTGTGAGCCCCAAGACTGATATTTCAAATCAGAGCTGATAGACTGTAACAACAGATATTACAAGGCTAGAAAAGACACCTGAGATGCATTTCAAAATAATCGTCCTAAAATGAGACAGAATGTTGTCTCCAAGGTGAGTTACAAAAACCAAAGTTATCACACAGAAGCCATGGCATCTGAAAGGACAAACTCGGGGAATAAAATAGATTCCTCCTAGAAACAAACTTGTGGAGAAAAATAACTGGGAAGGAAACAATCTACCTTTATTTAAAAAGAATAAAAACAATGGTGGGGACCCCACAGGTCATGGG
The DNA here is from genome assembly GCF_002288905.1 of Enhydra lutris kenyoni. Taxonomy (NCBI): domain Eukaryota; kingdom Metazoa; phylum Chordata; class Mammalia; order Carnivora; family Mustelidae; genus Enhydra; species Enhydra lutris. The sequence continues at coordinate 14,613,545 of NW_019154095.1, read as the reverse complement.
AAAACCACAGGGTACAAGTAATCCACCACTAAAAGCTCTTAGAAAAAGGGTGTTCGTAAGACGTGCAAATAAAGCCAAAAAATTGTAGGTTTCCTCAACTTCGGAGGGATTCATTATACTCGTGCTTCTCAAACTACCTGTGTCAAGGATGATTTTGTAAAAGATAATAAAAATGAATTATTGGGGCAAACGAAATTTAAAACCAAAAAAAGGAAGCCCAAATGTTTTCATTTCTAATTTTTTTCCAAATTTTTATTGTATGCAGATATCCTATCGCATTTCAGTAAATATAACCAGAACAAATAAAACATAGGCAGAAAAGACACATCGTGCACATTGTTCATTGAAAAGACCATTAATTTCAGGAAAAGCTATTAAACTCGCAATTCTTTGTCTTTCTGTAATTGCAACAGAACACAATTTATGAGAGAAATGGTATTCCTCGTATTAAATGCCAATAGGCACACCCTGAACAAACTAAGTGTATCAATGAGGTTTTTAATGTGACAAATGAGCTTGCTTCCTGCTCGTTAAGTTACTAATCTAAGCTGAATGGATGACAATGCTCTGCAAGAGCTAATACGTATCAAAAACGCTTCTGTGTTTTTGTTTTCATAACAGTCATAGTGGAGAACTAGGTCTCAAAAAGGTGCGTTAAATGGGAATGAAGGAGATTTCAAAGCAATTCAGCAAATTTAGGCTTTTTTTTTTTAACATTTATTTGAAGCCAGAGATACTGTATTTTCAAAATTTACTTTTAATCCTTCATCCGTAGTCAATGCCCACAATTTATGCAGTGAAGTCAAAACTAAGTTTAAATCATCTGTCCAGGACACCTGGGTGGCTCAGTCGGTTAAGTGTCTGCCTTCGGCTCTGGCCATGATCCCAGGGTCCTGGGATCAAGCCCCACGTCGGGCTCCCTGCTCAGTGGGGAGTCTGCTTCTCTCTCTCCCTCTGCTGCTACCCCCTGCTTGGACTCTCTTGGTCAAATAAATAAATAAAATCTTAACAAAAAAAAAGAAAGAAAGAAAGAAAGAAAGATGGGGAATACAGTAACATCCTACCAGGTCAGCTTCAACCACACCTGAATTCAGTGAGACAGTCCATGAACAATTGCTTGGACGTAGCTGAAATGTCAACCCCCTCCCAGTTTTAGACACCTACTCTCAATGTTCTTAAATATTTTAACCACTTTCTGGAGGTAGGATTGACATACAAAAGGCTGCACATATTTAATGTATACAGCTTGATGATGTCAGAGAGAAGCGTATACCCACCCGAGGAGCAGCATTTTGCCTGTAGTTCATAGCACGGGGTTCTATAATTAAAAATTTGCCAAGAGGATAGATCGTACACTAAGTGTTCTTATCACCCAGACACAAAATACTAATAAATAAAGAGGGCAGGAAGAAACGTTTGGGGGTGATGGAACACTATTGTATTTCAGTAATACAATAATCTATAAGCATGCAACTCACAACCTCACGTATACAGCAAGAGACGAGAGCGTGTTTTAGATGGCCATGGCTAACGCAATTTCTAGTTCTACCTTCAGAAGAAGACTATGTCTCCCCATCCCCGTTTTTATTGATGTATAATGACATGTCTACTCTTAATATTTGCATGTAAGTCCTGGTTGACCTGTCCAACAACGCCACTCAGAATAGCTTTCAAGCAAACTCTTGAAATCCTTAAGGAAGAAGCATGATTTCATCTAATAAAGGAGGCGGCTTTTTATGGCTTCCTGGGTGTCTGAGCTAAGGGGAAAAAGCATTGTCTTCTCTCCCCTGGAAACTCCTTCAAGTCAGATGAAGAAATCACTACAGCCTTTCAAGAAAGCGAAGTCTACACAAGGAATTGAATTAACTAGGGGAATTCTGGATTAATAATTTCTTAAAAAATGACAGATTTTTATGTCAGCGGAAGCATCCCATATGTGAAATACTAGCTTCAATAGGTTTGGGGTTTTCCTTGCATGCTACGGAGCATGCAGGGAATGGAAAGGAAAACCGCAATGAATGTCCATCCGATCGGTGGAGGCGACCACAGTCCCCCACCAAAGGGCGGCTTTAACTGTATATCAGACACCCACGCACTGATCCAGTGCATAAAAATCCATGCGCGTGGGGCACCTGGGTGGCTCAGTGGATTAAGCCGCTGCCTTCGGCTCAGGTCATGATCTCAGGGTCCTGGGATCGAGTCCCGCATCGGGCTCTCTGCTCAGCAGGGTGCCTGCTTCTCTCTCTCTCTCTCTCTCTCTCTCTCTGCCTGCCTCTCTGTCTACTTGTGATCTCTCTCTGTCAAATAAATAAATAAAATCTTTAAAAAAAAAAATCCATGCGCGTGAAAATTTAAGATACTGTCATAATTACTTCCCTCCCTGCTTAGGATGCCCTATCCTGGAGCCTGTTAAAATTAATAAGATAATGCCTTTGTGAAAGAAACTCATAAAACACAAAAGCATCAATCCTCTGGCCACAAAATGACATCTCAAATTGTTTTAAGGATTGTTCATTGTTATAAAACTTGTTTCAATTACAGTTATAATGGAAACAAGGTAACAGAGCATTTACAAGACCTCTAAGTGGTGACAAAGCTAATACTACAGGGGGTTAGGAAGTAAGACAGCGACACACAACACACAAGTATGACAAGTATGACAGCACACAACTATGTCTAGGAATCCAAGCAGGCTGGTAATGCCACATGTTAAAGGATTCCATGCACTTATATTTATTTCTTCCTTAAGTAAGCTTATTTATGATTAATACTCAAAAAGTCTTTAGTTCTTCCTACTCTTGGTTTTTCATTCATGGTCTTCAGACACTGTTGTTCCTACAGAATGTTCCTGTATCATCACAATTTCAATGCTTTGGTCCATAGTTTCTGCTTTGAGCAACTTAAAACCCCATAAGGTCTTATAATATAGCAAAATAATATATGCCAATAAAGTAAAATTGTCTTTTCAATAAATTCGTGACCCACCGTAAAAGAAAAAAAAGGCACAATCTTTATAGGAGAAACATAAAGTGATAGACATCGATCACAGCCCTCTGACAAAGAAAAGCCTTGTGGAAGCCATTAGAAATGAGTAGAATCAGGTTAGCAGGGCTGCCTCACCAGGATAGATGACAAAGCGTCACATGGACAGGGCACAGAGCCTCCAGGAGGCAGAACAGCCTTGGCCAAGGCTAGGAGGCAGACTGTAGCAGCACTCAAGTCTAAATTCTACTCACGTTGGTTACTCTTAGGGAGCTGGGGTGGGTGGTAAGGATTTCAAGTTTAAGTTTATATACAGGTATATTGTTTGAAGTTTCTACGGCAATGCGTTTCTTTTGTAGCTTTGAAAAGTGAACTTTTTCTCCCCAAGGAATGTTTTTAAAGTCACAAATCCAAATCTGAAATGCAGAAGGTCCATTTCAACAAAAACACAAGGGGCTTCGAGGTATATAATGTACCCTATCTCGGGTTTTTGACCTTAGAAATTAAGAACCTAAGACATTAAGAACTTAAAACCTAAGCACCTAGGAAAAAATGTCACCTAATTATTACTCTTACCTCCTGGAACGCAAATGCCATTGTTCTAAGTGGCTGTAGGAACAGAAGGGAGCAGAGGAAACCAACAGGTTTTAGGTCCACCCTAGGTCCCAGGGACTATGTGAACTACTCAGTGTATCACCACCCCGTTCATTCCCATAACCGCCTTACAAATGTGGCACAAGTACTTGTGTCACAGGTGAAGAAAGAGACTCAGAGTCTAAAAGGATTTTTCCAGATAATCAAGCCAAGTGCCAGGGCTGGGATTCACTTTGGTTTGACTTCCCCAAGCTCCCAAACTGCTCTGCCCTTCTCGTGCCCGGCCTCTGATCATTCACCCCCCTTTCATCTCACCTGTTTCCTTTCTAGTCTTTCCGGAACAGGTAGATCGACATATTCATCCTTATAATCCTCTAAGCAGTTGAGCCCCAAAAACTGCACTCTAAACCGAAGGGTAAGACAACCTTAAATATGGATTTGCAATTAAAAAAAAAAATCTTGGGGCGCCTGGGTGACTCAGTGGGTTAAAGCCTCTGCCTTTGGCTCAAGTCATGATCCCAGGGTCCTGGGGATTGAGCCTTACATTGGGCTCTCTGCTCACAGGGAGCCTGCTTCCCCCTCTCTCTCTGCCTGCCTCTCTGCCTACTTGTCATCTCTGTCTGTCAAATAAATAAAATAAAAATCCTTAAAAAAAAAATCTTCTTCTTCACTTTCGGCAGGGTAATGCCCATTAGAGATGTTTTGGACATTCGTGAGGCAATTTTGTTTGCTGTGACCCTAGAGAGGGTGTCATTGGGCTCAGTGGCCAGGGTTCCACTGCATCACGTGGGGCAGACCCCCAGAGGGCATGTTCCCGTGTGGACTCCCCACGTCCTACCGGACACCCATTTGGTGAAACATTTACTTGCAGTTAGAACAGAATTGCGTTTTTATATATCAATATAAATCCGTTTGTCCCACCTTTAATACACGCTGACTTCTCCAGGAGATTACAAGTGGACACGGAAGAAACACTGCTTCATTTACAATGTGGCCTTGAGTTATTCCTCACTGCAGAAAATTGTGTCGATAATGGCATTTAGCGCGGGAGCCAGGAGTGGCCCGCGTTTGCATTCAGGATGACATCGGACAGGTACAGGCATCTCACCACTTCCTGGGGTCTTCCAGCGAAACCCTATCCAAGAATTTGCATATTAAAACACCCATCATTCTTATTATTTCTCACTTCTTTTGCAACTAGGTAACATACTGGGTTTTTGAAATGATGTGTGTAGGTAAGATTATATTTCTGGATAGGAAAAAAAACATTACCAAGGCATTTGTTGTAATGAAAGGATGTCGGGGGAGTGGGGAGTGCTAAAAGGGTTGCAAATCACTGTTCTACATCAAAGAATCACTGAGTAAGAGAACGGGGATATTTATTTTAGAGAACTTGGTCACTAACTGCTGTGTAACTGGACAAGTCAGTAAAAGGAGACAGAGACAAAGGATAAGGTATATAAAAATAAGAGAGGCCTATACACATAACTCAAGATGCTTCAGTAAGTCCCTGATTCAAGAGAATGGGGGTAGGGAAGGACATCAGAAGTGACGGACAGAGATTGTTCAATTACATATCATATTTACATTTTACCTTTAAAGAGGTGGGAATCAGATTTGAATTTCGTGTCGCTTCCAGCCCTATACCCTCTTTTTGTGAATCCTTAAATACTCTACCTTCTGTTTACTTTCCTTTTATTCTCCCTTTGTCCGTTTTTGCATTTAATTTTTTAAAATCGTATTTTATTTATTTAGTTTTGTTTTTGTATTTTTAATTTAATTTAAACTCAGTTAATTAACATACAATGTATTATTAGATTTTTTAAAAAGATTTTTATTTATTTATTTGACAGAGAGAGAGAGAGAGATCACAAGTAGGCAGAGAGGCGGGGGGGGGGGGGAAGCAGGCTCCCCTCTGAGCAGAGAGCCTGATGCGGAACTCGACCCCAGCACCCTGGGATCATGACCTGAGCTGAAGGCAAAGGCTTAACCTTCTGAGCCACTCAGGTGCCCCTGTATTATTAGATTTAAATGTCTCCTTAAGATATCATAAATCCTGTCAGGAGAGAGAGGATGAGGTGATATACACATAAATAATAAATGCTTTTCCAAACACGGGATACTACAATTGTAACTACTGCACCCCGGGCCAAAATGGTTAGGGACACCCAGGTCAGGCATGGTCGGTGTATTATAACCAAAAACTCCTCCCATTTTTTTGTATAGATTTTTAATAATCACTTCAATTTCAGCAAGATTAAACACGCTTAAGAAAAGCCAATCCCAGTGATGCCTTCTGCTAATTCTACAGTATTAAATCTAAAATGAATCACTACCATTTCAAATATATTGGGGAAAGGTATGATATTCGTATCTGTCCATAAACTGAAATAAACGTTGGAGGTGAACTAGATAATCTGCTTCTGAAATATCCAGGAGATTAAAGCGAAGCCTTTAGACAGCTGTGTATTAAAAATGTAAATATTAGGGTAATATAAACATTCACCGATAAAGCATTTGGAAAGTGTTGTGATATTTGTGTTTTCCTTACCACCATTTAGAATGTGAATCTGCCTCTTGCCGATTTCGTATGTATGTTCTAAGGATATATGGAAAGATACAGGCAAGCTCTTTAAAGTCCTTTATAGGGGCACCTGGGTTGCTCAGTTGGTGGAGTGTCCAACTCTTGACCTTGGCTCAGGTCATGATCTCAGGGTCATGAGTTGCACCCTGGTGTCTGGCTCGTGCTGAGCCTGAAGCCCACTTAGGATTCTCCCTCTCCTTTGTTCCTTGCCTCCCCCCGCCACCCCCAGTAAAAAAAATAAATAAAATCTTTAAAAAGAAAAAAAGAAGACATGATTTATAAATACTAGGTATTTCTGAAGTAGTATTCTGCAAAAGGCTATAAATATGGTTCCAATGAGGAGCTCTCATGTGGGACCTTTCTTTAATTCTAGAGCTGCAGAAACACCCACATCTCCTCCCTCCTGACTCAGCGGGGAAACACCGTGCTGCAGGGAGCCGGGTTCCCCCTTTTGTAGCCACACTGAGCTTGCGTCAGGAGGAGCAGCCATACTCTTTACCCAGCATGAGGCTCAAAGCAGTAACTGGATGATTCCGGAGCGACAGGATCCCTTGTGGGACACAAGGCAAATCAAGGCGCTTGAGACATTTATAGAGAATTAAAGCCGTGAGTAATATTACTAGTATATTCTACAGGCAGATTTCTCAGATGAACATGAGGGGAGAAGGTCTACCAAACACCTCCAACTGGTGCATCTTCAGAAATACCTCACAGACAACGTATCCAAAATGGAACTCATCAACGTCCGCTACCCCAAAGGTGCTCCTCTCCTCCGGCATTTTCCATCTCAGTGAATGACGTCCCTCCCTCACCCAGAGAGCTGGGTGCTATCCTCTACTCCTGCCTTCTGCTCACCCGCCATGTCTGATGGATCACCAAGTCTGCCAGTTGGGTCTCCAAGGGACACCTCACGTCTGTCCACCACTCTGCCTCTCCACTGTCTTCAGAAGCTCCTTGCTGCCATCGTCTCAGGCCTGGCTCCCTGGAATAGCCCTTACATTGTCTCCATGCCTCTCCTTCTGCCTTCCGCAGTGCAAAGTACTCTGACGTCACTTTCTAGAGTAAAAACCTGCCATGGGCCCTTGTTTACCATTTCTTAGATAATATGCATATTCCTTAACCCTAGAAGTAGGGTAGCCATGTGTCTCAGTCTGTCTGGGATTTTGCACCTTATGCCTGTTACTCTGGTGTATTTATTAATAATGCCCTCTTTCACTGGGCCATGTGTCCAGTTGGGATGATAAATCAGATGGTAATCCTACGTACAAAGCCCCTTCTGAGCTTCTCCTTACCTCGCTCACTATCTTCCAGGCATAGTGAATGTCTGTCAGTCCCTTTCTTTCCCATCGTCTGTAGACTTTAAGAACAGGAGCCCGTGTCTCATACTCTCCCTAGGCACCTGCCACCCAATATACAACTTGCATAGAGATACCTGATATCATGGAATAAACCAGCCGAAGAGAGTCCCAGGAATATGGTAGCTCCATAATGAGTATATTGTAGCAGATGACTGATGAAGATTTTTCGAGAAATTAAAAGGGAAAAATAACTCAGCAAGCTAGGGTTTGGATTCAAGGCAATCATTTCAACAAGCAATTCTCGTTCCTAGATGACTTTTGAAAGGGCTGTTTTGATACTAATACATTTTCACAATCCCCCAGCAAAAATGTCTATTATGGCTGCTGCTCTGTCTCTTTGATTTGAAGACATCTGTAGAAGCCACACACGGCTCTCAGAGTCTCACGCAAGAAACAAAACAAAATGCCATAGAAATGGATCGGTATCTTGAACAGGTTTTCAGAAATACTGATGGGTGGCGTAAAAAAATATATATATATAATATATGTGTGTGTGTGTGTGTGTGTGTGTGTGTGTGTGAATGGTTTCTTCCTCCAAAAAAGAAAAAGGCGAGAAACACAACTCCTTATTATTCGATTATGCTTTTAAAATGAATACTGAAAGCCAATTTCCTTCTTAAAAACAAAAGTTAGGGAGCTAGGATAATGAGTTGTCAGAGATAGACAGAAATAATCAGAAAACAGAGCACATCATGCCAACAAGACAGCTGTGTGTCTCAGAAATGCATTTAGCCACGAGCTCATCAGTGTTCCGGCCCTCCACCCCAGGATACTGCTAAATGGTCTTTTTTTGGGTACGTGTGGGGGTGGAATGAGAAGCGAAAGTTATGAATCCCTTACAAGAGTCTCTTTGTTCCCTTGGTGTTCCTGTTTACAAAAGACTCAGAACCTGGTGCGATCCATGGCTGAAGAGTCTAGTACTTTCAAAAGAACCTATTAGTAATGAGTAGGTCCCAGGACTTCAGCAAATCTCGACATTTATAAAGATGGCTACGATTCCATGTAATTCTCCCAAATAACTACGAATTTCAAGTTACCTCTTTGTATCTTTAAGGACTATGTGCATGAAACTTAAGACAGCAATTAAAATACAGTATTCAGGGGCACCTGGGTGACTCAGTGGGTTAAGCCTCTGCCTTTGGCTCAGGTCATGGTCGCAGGGTCCTGGGATGGAGCCCCGCATTGGGCTCTCTGCTCAGCAGGAAGCCTACTTCCCCCTCTCTCTCTGCCTGCCTCTCTGCCTACTTGTGATCTCTGTCTGTCAAATAAATAAATAAAATCTCTTTTAAAAAATACAGTATTCATCTGAGCGCATTCTTGGACAGTTACCAAAGTTGACCTTTCTGGGCTTGAGTTACACCACAGACCCAACCCATCGCCCAATTTTGTATTTCACACTTTATCCAAAGCTTCTGTTTTTCTGCAAAAAACCTACAGCTTTCTCGGACATTTTCATTTCCTTTCCATTCTTACTTCTTTAAGGAGTGGTCAGGGTTCCTTTGAGGACCTTTTCCAAAAGGAAACCAAGGAAATTCTCTTCTGTCTCAGAAACCTAGAAGACTCGGGCCACACTGGGTTGGATGCTGGACAGGAGGCTCAGCCCACTCCCTGGGTTAGCGGCCCGCACCCACGTGCACAGAACCCCTGATCAAAATCTGTGCCTCCACAAAACGACAAGTTTATTCTAGACCTCCTTCGTGATCACCCATTAATAACTGGAATCTCTAACAAATAAATCCTTGAACCCCAAGGCTCTCCTCCATTATCTCCACAGTATTCTCCACCTGACAGAGACAGTTCTCAAGAACCTCAAGAAGGCAAACTCCAAAATCCTTCGGGCATGGAAGTAGCCCTACATAAGGGGGGGTTGGGTTCTTACTGTTGTTGTTTTTAATCCCCAGAGCTTATCTTCTGCAAAATGAAGGCAGGAACCGGGGCCACAAACATTCAGGGGACCACTCTGGGAAGACACCCCAAGGAACAGGAGAGGCAATGCCAGATGCCAAAATGTCCCATCATTAGAGCTGAGCCCTTTCCTCACCGAGGTAAGAGGGACAACCTCACTCAAGACAGATGGCCTGGAGCGAAAACTTGAATTGTGTTCCAAAGAAGCTGCCACAAAGTAAACAATGCAATACAGAACCGATGCAATCCTGCGCTGTGGCCCCTTGGGACCTCCATTCAATTGGGAACCCATCTGCAATTCTGTCCTCTCCCTAGAGGACCTTGACGACCATTGCTGATCCTATCACAGCCTCCCCAAGACCATCCTTAAACAGCAAGGACAGGCGCGGAGCCAAGTCAGTTTCTGGGCAACGTGGGGGAAGACAGGGTGCCCCAAGGAGGGGGCTGTTCACTGACCTGCAGACAGAAAGTGGGGTATTTTCTAAGGGACAGGATGGGACAGACTGATGGGAGCTCCTCCCAGCTGGCGAGCCCCGGGGAAGTCCCTCGAAAGGACAAAACAAGGCAGTAATGAGGCTGTCACAGCAGCACACACGCACACTCCTCCCTCTTATCAAAAGCATCAGTTGGCAACCTCATGACTATTGAGTCCTTCCAATAGTCTGCTACAATAGACTGATCTGCTACTTCCAGATCAGCAACACGAGCGCTGATAATGTACCACGTTGATCCCGCAAAGCCGATCTATTTTAACCACACCGTTTAAAACTGCTCCCTACAGGTCAGGGAAATTGTAATTATGGGCAGTTAAGCCTTTCCTACCCCTAAAAGAAAAAAGAAAAAAAAAAAAAAAAAAAAAAAGACAGAGTTCTAAGAAATAAATGACCCTTTTTTAGAGACCCAAATCTGCTTGTGCTATCCTCAGACCATAAGGTTATTACTGATATGAAGAACTACTAACTGTTATTGAGCGCAAATTACGTGCCAAGCACGACTCTCCAGGTTTTACATTTATTAAGGCTTTTAATCCTCAAAACAATCCCATAGTAGATGCTGTTATTTTCCCATTCTACAGGCTAAACTGCTGGTTACATGCACGATCTGTATCCAAACTCCGGCAGCCTTCTCCCCAACCTGGGCCTGGGGCCCCTGGCTGGCGTTGACTCTACTTCCTGAAAGCCACCTGCCAAGTCTGTGCGTACAAAGAATAGACAACTGGCTGGAAAACAGATGAGGGTCGATGACTAATATTCGCCACGACGTACCATTATGGGATCTTCAGGGTATGCTGCCCTTTTTGCAGTAACATTTTTATTTTTTCTTTTTGTTAGCTGTACATTGATACCTGACTCACAACCTAGGTTCCATCTCCTAATTCTGTTAGATTTAGTTAATAGCACTTGGGGCACCTGGGTGGTACAGTCAGTTAAGCTTCCGACTCTTGGTTTTGGCTCAGGTCATGATCTCAGGGTCGTGAGTTCGAGCCCCATGTCTGGCTCTGCACTGAGCGTGGAGCCTGCTTGACATTCTCCCTCCCTCTCCCTCTGCCCCTACTCCCACCTCTTTCTTTCTCTCTCAACAAACGAAGAAACAAAACAAAAAAACCCACCACTTCCTTTATTCTAATTCTAAACTGAAGGATGAAGAACTAAAGGCTTTTACTAAGGGAACTTGGATCTGGCTTCCAAACCTGGCACTGACGTTTACTGACTATGTAATAATATTCAACCCCAAACCCCTCATCAGTAACTGATATAATCATAGTACCAACCTCAAAGGTCGGTATTAACTATACACATATTATTAACTATATATGTAACTAGCATCTCATACGCCATCAATAATGAAGGATACAATTAGCACAAAATTCTAAAATCCTTTGGGAAAAACAACATGGTTTTTACTCATTTCTTCTGGGATATATATTTATCATTCTGAATGTTTATCTTGTATGCTTTACTTATTTTTAATTTTAGTATTTATTTTAGCTCAAGTATCACCTTTTTTTCCATTTTACTTTTTAAGTTTATCTTGAATAACTATTAATTTACCTTGAATATGTGTTTATGCATGATGTATTTACATAGTGTGCATTTTTAGTGTCTTATTTAAAATTTTAGAAACGTATCTGTGCTCATATAGATGGCAGAAATAGGTATTTCTTTTTACCAGGAGAGCAGGAGACGCAGGATGTCTTTAAGAAACCAGAATTAGCTCATCCTCCCATATAAGACAATTTCATTTTAATTTGGAAGCTACCAATTTGGACTTAGGGAATTATAGAATTGGACTAGGCTGAAGGTCATCTTTACTTTAGTCAGGATGGATAAGTGGCATAAATACGGTTTCAAAGGATCATATCAATTACCAAAGAAGGAAAAATAACCTGTTTTCAAATACTAAAGGAGCAAATTCTTATATGGCAACAACTGATATGCTAATTATAAATAATTTATCCATTCGTTAGATAGCCTGAGGACATGAAAGTAATGACTCCATTTCATTAGACATTCTATAAAATTTAAATCTTTCACTTATTTAGACAAGTCTTCCTCCTAATTATCCCAAATTAGTGCAATTCTAGTCCTAGTTATATTTATTACAATGTCTAGTGGGACATTATATACATAGCAAGTCCCATCTGACAAAGGCCTAATTAGATGATCAATTTTTCTTGTTTAGAGCTACAGATGAACACCAACGGTCCTGAAGAAAAACTTCTTCATGATGCTGTACTCAGCCCTGAATTATTCGTGGAACAACGTTAAGAGGAGTTTGGGATGACTCAGTTTAAGAAAAAGACTCAAAAATGTTTGCCCTTTGTAATTCTGTGGAATTTGGATTCACCTCTTGAGTATTCAGCATACCATCATCAGAGAACCATCCAGAAGATTAAGCAAAATGCCCCAGATCTGTTGTCCTACATTGCACTTCCATGACCGCACCTCCCATAAGACACCAGCCCCAGCTTCACTGGAAGGTGACAACACAGAGGGAGAAGGAATCTCAGCTTCTTACAACTCTTGAGCCTTCTGCCTGGCAAAGGGCCAATCCTAGAAAAATCCGAATGTCTGGTTTTTCCACTTCTGCATTCAGATTAAAGAGCACTGGTTACGAAAACCATTCAATCAAACGAAATTAAATTTAAAATTAAATGCCACCACAAATTCACCATATCTGGCCTCAGCCAGGCTCCTCAAGAAGTTGCTCACAACTCTGTCTACACATCCCTCTTCTGGTACTAGCGCGACTGTTTTGACTTCACCACTTTGCCTATCTCCCCATTCCCCCTCTCACAGCCGGTGGCCAACTTCCTGCTTCAAGGAGGAGACAGACACCGTGGTATTGAAATCCCTCCACATTCTGGCCCCCACGACCCTTCCAAGCTTTTGGTAACCCCTCTCCTCCTCTCTAGTTCTTTCTCTAGATCCATCAACCGTCCCGAGTCAGGATGATCTCATGCAAATCACAACATGTCACAACCCTGCTCAAAATTCTTTTGTGACTCATTATCCTGCAAATAAATCCCAGCTCTTTGGTTTGAACTCAAAGACCCCTGTAGATCTTAACCTGTATCTCCCACCACCCCCAGCTTGCCTCCAAAGGGAAAGAACTGCCTGTGTGAAGCCCTTTCCAGCTTTCCCTCCCTGACCAGCTGACACCCCCGGAAACTTTAAGGGCCAGCTTAGGGCTACTGTCCCTCTTCTGAAGTCCCCTGCAGTCCCCCAGATTTCAGCCAGGCACTCCTGTGTGGTACCCCTCCCTCAGCTCCCCCCAAGCTTGTGTGATATTATCCTACAATTGCTTCTTCTAGGTCTTCGAAAAATTGTAGGATTCCTGAAGGCCAGGACTGGTCTGCGGGCTCCTTAACTACAGCACTCAGGCTCTCCCACAAGTGCTCCATGGACATGAAAGGACGGGGTCGAGTGAAAAACGGGACGAAAAAACCGAAAGACTCACTGCCCTGGGCCAGGAACACAAAACCAGTGGCTACCACACATCACAGTTCCTCAGAATCACCTGAGAAGCCTACAGAATCCTGGGCCTCATCCCAAACTTACAAACCTAAATCCTTGAAGAAGGAGGCCAAGGACACGTGTCTGCTTAACAGTGCCTGGATGATTCCGCAGAAGGAGCTAACCCCTGGCAGGTCCACAGACGGTATCCAGGAGCCACGGTCCACACAGCCCATTCCTAGCCTGGCTCCGTCCAGACGAGCGTATCCGGGATGCGAAGACAGGAGCACCTCCGGGCTGACCTGTCAAATGCACCACACAACTTCCGGCCGCCCTCTCTCTACCCTCATTGAGGACCTGTGACTTCTCAACCCCCAACATTTCACCTCCACGTATGTTCCAGGTTCTTGGTATGTTTTAAGCACCCGGAGGGAAAGGGTTCTTGTCTCTACATCCCAGAGCATTGCCTCGGAGCACACGCCACAAGCAGGAAGGGCGTTCGGATGACCAGAAGTTGACTTTATCCACATTTAAGTACGTCTCTCATTTGAGAAAAAAGAAGACAGCATTCAAAGAAACTAGAATCTCCTTGTTGTATCTGCTGTAACTTGGGCTTCCACTGTGCTTATTAACCAGGGGACTGCGGCCGTCTTGCGGGGAAGGAAAAAAGCCTCCAACACTAATCATGTTTCTCTGTGTGGGAGATGACCACATGGAGGTCACTCCACCTTCCTTCCAGCTTCCCGGGGAAGAAAGATCATCTGGAACACAGGGAAGCTGTGAAGATGTGCTCTTCCTAAGACACATGACTAAGAGCACCCCACACCCATTACGTGTCAAAAGAAAAGGGCGCCTGGGTGGCTCGGTGGGTTAAGCATCTGCCTTCGGCTCAGGTCATGATCTCAGGGTTCTGGGATCAAGGCCTGAGTCTGGCTCCCTGCTCAGCGGGAAGCCTGCTTCTCCCCCTTTCTCTATCCTTTCCCCCCGGGCTCGTGCTCACTGTCTCTCTCTAGCTCTCTCTTTCTCTCAAGTAAATAAATAAATAAAATCTTTTTTAAAAAAAGAAAAAAGGAGAAGTAGGAAGGTAGGAGGGAAGGAAGGAGGGTAGGAGAGATGGACAGAGAGAGGGTGGGAAGGAGGGTGGGAGGGAAGGGAGGAAGGGAAAGAAAAGAACAAATGTTGGCAAGGATGTGGAGAACCTGGAACCCTTCACGGTCAGTGGGCATGTGAAATGCAGCTGCTGTGGAAACAGCATGGAGTTTCCTCAAAAAATTAACCACAGAATTATCGTAAGATCCAGAAATTCCCTGATATATACCCAGAAGAACTGAAAGCAGGGGCCTGAAGAGATGTGTGCACCCCCATGTTCACAGCAGCCAAAGGGCGGGAGCGACCCAAGGGCCCATCAACAGATGAACGGACACACAAAATACAGCCTCTCCCTACGCGAGAATATTCCCTATCCTTAAAAAGGAAGAAATCCTGATGTCTGCTACAACCTGAATGCCGAGGACATTAGGCTGAGTGAAAAAAAGGACATGAGGACACAGTGGTCACCAAAGGACATATATGGCGTGATTGGATTTGTATCAGGTTCTTGGAGTAGACAAAGTCACAGAGATAGAAAGTTGATGACTCACAAATTCCCAAGGATGGAAATGGATGATTCACAAAACAGAGATAGAAAGGTGGCTGCCAGGGGCTGGGAGGAGGGGGACAGGGAATTACTACGTAATGGGAACAGAGTTTCCGTTTTGCAAGATGGCAGCAGGTCTGCGGATGGATGGTGGGGACCGCATGACACGAACGTACTTCATGCCACTGAACTACACTTAGAAAGAATTCAGATGACAAATTTTATGGTACGCAGATCTTACCACAATGAAAATAAAAGGAAAAAGAAATACATGACTAAAGAATGAGTCTGTAGAGTTAAATATGTCTGTACCTGAGAAGCAAACTATTCGTCTCAAAGCAGCAGGACACAGGGAATGGGTGAGAAGTCTTGTCATTTCCATACGTTTTATTTCCAGCATAACGTTAAATGCTTTTCTCTCAAAAAGTACTTGACTAATCAAATCTCTCCCAGATTGCTTTCCTGGCAATAAGAAGCTAAAACAAAGATATGCAAATATTCAGAAGCTCGAATCTTGGCTGAATACTAGGGAATATGACCTTTTCCATTCTGAGTTTAGCTACTTTGGTGCCTTGTTTCTAAAGTTAATACACAGAAACTGTAAGTCACTTTTTTTTTTCACTTAAGAGCTGGCAATTTTGTTATATTTACTTAGTATTTTTAAGTCTGGTACAGACAGAATGTAAGTATTTGCTGATTAGCCATTAAACAGGGAAAGAGTTAATAAGAGATACAGCTTTGACTATTACATAGTGTCTAAAAGCAATTTCTGGGTTTTGCCCTCCTCTTTTTTGGAAAACCCGGTGTATCTTAAAGCTTTGTGACTCTTCTTAAATATTCTAAAGAATACGGGAATTTGATTTGTTTTACTTTAAATGTTATATACTCTAGGGGCGCCTGGCTGGCTCAGTTGGGAGAATATGCCTCTCTTCATCTCAGGGTTGTAAGTTCGAGCCCCACCCTGGGTATTCAGATTACTTAAAAATAAAATCTTTTGGGGGCACCTGGGTGGCTCAGTGGGTTAAAGCCTCTGTCTTCAGTTCAGGTCGTGATCCCAGGATCCTGGGATCAAACCAAGCATCGGGTTCTCTGTTCAGCAGGGAGCCTGCTTCCCCCTCTCTCTCTGCCTACTTGTGATCTCTGTCTGTCAAATAAATAAATAAATAATCTTTAAAAAAGATAAATTAAATAAAATCTTTTTTTTTTTAAGGTACACTCTAAGGGTTACATAGGTGCTAGATTTTGCAAGTCTTCTGACCACCAGAAGTAACAAATGAAGACGATGTTTTCATATTATTCACATTCACTACATTGCCATGGGTCACAGAACTCCCTCCCTTGGCCACTGAAACAGTAGGAATGACCACACAGGATGTTCTCAGAGGGATTCCTAAGGGGAATCACAAAGACATTTTTTCCCTCTTCCTCTAAACTGAAGGTATTATAACATACATCTGATGGACTATACGCCAGATTATTTTCAAAGATAAGATCCACTTACCCTTTTTAGCCATCTATGCTTTTTTTAACAGATTCACCAAAATTCCAAGTTTCTTCATTTCTTTACCTTTACTTAATCCTATCTTGGGTCATGCAGACCCATATAGCTCCTCCTTCTTTGCCCCCTCCCCACACCGTCATTTAAATCTATGGTGTAGAACACGGGTCTGATTATTCATTTATTTGGATCTGGGCCTATAGTACTGCTCAGGACAATGCTTGGTCTGAGCTCCTAAAACAACAGACGGCAAAAGTTCAACTGTGTTGTTTCTTCAGTGATTGCATAGCTAAAGAAGGAAAGAAAAGTATACAAGAGAAAATGAGTCTGCTGAAGAAAAGGGTTTACGAATAAATGAGATGATGTTATGTGGGGGGACGTCTTTCCATTTAAAGTTTCAGATTTTGTTGTCAAGTCCTTTGGTGCCCAAACAAGTTAAGGCCTAGGAAGCTTATGATCCCAACTGTTTGATCTCCTCCAAGAATCAGGGAAGTTCCCCACGTGACGGAGGGCTCATGGAAACATGAGACCAATTAAGACAAGGAGGAGCTCGTGATTGACAGATGAAGAAACTCTATCTAAGGTGGTAAGAGAAAGGGTATGAAACACCTGCAGGAAAAGATTCCAGCAACCTTCTCCCCACTGTGCCTCCCTAAGACTCTCCACTATCCTCCCAACTGTCCCCCAGCACCCTTCTTCCTACCCCTTTACCTGCCCAATTTTAGGAGACTACAATCCTCTAGCAAGTCAGGGTAACTCTGAGAACTTCAACTGGCAGAGTAGAGATAACTCTCAAATAACATACACGAATATTTGAGGTTAATCAGAATATGCAGGAAAGGCGAAAATCTGTCCTCTCGGTGCAATGAAGGTCTCTCAAGTGGGGGAGACCTAGAGTTAGAGCAAGACAAACCACCAAAGTGGTCAAAGAAATTACTTAATATTTACTTAAAAGTAAAAGTTAATTTCACTGGGGTGCCTGGGCGGCTAAGTGGGTTAAGCCTCTGCCTTTGGCTCAGGTCATGATCCCAGGGTCCTGGGATCAAGCCCTGCATTGGGCTCTCTGCTCAGAAGGGAGCCTGCTTCCCCATCTCTCTCTGCCTGCCTCTCTGCCTACTTGTGATCTCTGTATGTCAAATAAATAAATAAAATCTTTAAAAAAAAAGTTAATTTTACTGACATCCAACATACAGACTAACAGTTGAATACATGCATGACTTAAAGTGTGTAAGTGTGTACGTGTGTGAGTGTGTGTGTGTATATGTATGTGTTTGTGTGGTATATAAAATCTCAGTTTTGTTGGGGCTCCTGGGTGGCTCAGTGGGCTAAAGCCTCTGCCTTCAGCTCAGGTCA